>NC_086286.1:26254708-26951932 GCF_963924245.1 Chroicocephalus ridibundus
GACAGAAAGAAAGGGATTCTACACTCTGCTTATGTAAGCACAAATATGAGGAAACCAACCGAAATGAAACAATAAGGGAGCACTTCAGAACTGCTCCAAAATGTTCTTGGAAGTACATTTCTACCACCACCAAAATCTCCTTTTTTAACAGGATATGTATAATGGAAACTGTTTCATTTACGGCAATAATGATTCTTACTTTGCTCTAAAATTTCAGTGATTTTTTTATTTTAAATTTTAAAACATCCCCTGTCCCCGTCTAGGCACGAGCAGGGTACACCTCAACAGGAAGAACAGGTGAATAATGTCAGCCGCAACCTTTGTGTACCCAGAAATGTTATTAATCTCTAATATGATAACATGATACCATTTCATGAGCAAATATAGCATGCAGCAAGGAGAGGGGGAGGGGAAAGAGATTTTCTTACCTTTACGTCTGAGAAGTAGGTTTTCAGCATATTGGAACTTGGGTACCGGGTGTAAAAGAACATGAGCTTGGCCTTTTTCAAGTGATTTGGTGACAAGCCTTCCTGCATGTAGGATTGAATTAGTAAAGGAAAATGCTGTTCTTGAGAAAGCTGTTTCTGAAGGTACAGAGCTAGCAAAGTGCCCCCTTAAACTCTCTACAGTTCCCCAGACTACGGGAGAAAATATTAACATCTAAATTGCTGCGCTGTAGTTTTCTGTAAAACAGCTAAACGAGGGATGCGAGGCCGTGTAACTTAAACCCTGCCTTTCCTATCAGTTTTGGTGCTGGGTCTTGGGAATCTTGCAAGTTTACGGCTTGTGTACCATATGTATGTTCACTTGTTGCTAAGGAAACAAATGCACGAAGCATGTGCCGCGGAAAACTTATCGGAAGCTTTTTCTCCCTCTCCTTTGCAATTCCAGCTAAAGTTTCTGCTTCTCTCAGGCTCGTGCCACTTGCACAAAAGCAAGCTACGGCACATTGAGACAATCGGAGGCGCTTTATCATTTTGAGCAATGTTTTCTACAGGCGGTACGTTTCCCCTGTTTCACTCGTGTCGATAAATTTTAACATCTTGAGTAACTCTCTCTAATCCTGCCGGTGCTTTGCTCCAGTGGCTGCCTTGCAAATCAAAGCGAAATTTGTAGCAGGCAGAGCCCCTCTGCTGCTCAATACCCACCCACCCCCCCCCAAACTTGTCGCCTCCTGATTTACACAGTTAACTCCTCGGAGAACAGAGCTGTATTTGGGGCTAACCAATCAATAAATGTGGGCTAGCAGATCAATAAATGGCCACTTACCCTATAAGGCAGCCTATTTATCCTGGAAACATCATTACCTTTTAGATCTGTAAACAGAAGCAACTAAAAGAGTTCCCAAGGGAATGTGAAGCTAACCATAACAATCTCGGCTTGCTGATTTTTCTCCCAGCTTCTTGGCTCTCTTTTGTGTACTGCGTGCTAGGACGGCTCTGGTCACATCTGTGCCGCAGGCTGGCCCTGCCATTTCCTCAGCAAATTAATGGCTTTATAATTTATCAGAAATGAAGATGCACGTGGAGAAAATCAATGTGGCCCCCACAAGGTCAATTAAGGGTTCTTCCCAGAAGCTTCTCTAAGGACTGTTTCTCCTGAACACAATTGTTGAAAATTTCACTCGGTTCACACCTTACGGTGGGGGGGAGGTCAACCAAGTTGACAGATGCGCTGCTGCCAAGGTGCCTCTTCCACCTTACGGCCGGGCACGCGTCAGCACGGAACATCTCATTCCAGGCCTTGAGACAGGAAACCCAGACTAATTTTTATCAGCAGGCTACTGTTGATTAGCTAGGCTTTTTTCAGCAGAATTCCTTTTTCTTTAATTTAGCAAATCTGCTGAAACCCTCTCCCTTTATTTCAGTCATAAGGTTCATTTTTAGTTTGGAAAAAGTGCACCATTAAAAAAAAAAAAAGTCATTGACAATATTAGTTTAAAAACCTCTTATTATCTGGAAGTACATGGAAAACGGCTCAGCTGAACTTGCATTTTGTTTTAGATGCTTAATGATTACAAAGAAGATAATTTATGACTGACATACTTCTTGTGCCAAGAGAAGAGTTGAAAGAACCTCCAGTTACCTCCATTAGAGTGATAGAGAAGTCTAAAAGAGCATTACACTCTGCAGTGCCATCTGTCAAAATACGTAAGTGAAATAATAGTAGCAAGCTGTCACCTATTGCTTAGTGATAAGAGTTTTAGACAAATCAAAACTTCTACGCCAGAAATCCATTTTGTTATGCGATCCTTTCGGGAGAGTGGGGGTCCAAAGGGGTGCTCCAATAAGTAAAAGGAAAAAAATAATCCTAAATCTCCTTAATTTGCAATTTCTCTGATGCCGACAACGTGTTAGTATCAGGTTTGGCGTACATTCTCTTTCAGTGCCAGCTCAAAGACGGACTTAAACTTTCAAAAAAAGCTCTCATATTTGCCGGATTTAAGCATATTAGACAGTTGTCTAAGCATTTGGATTCCTTCTGCATTTAGGATTTTTAAATATTTTGTGCTCTAATGCCAGAGGATATTGATATTGAATGAAACATGTATTAAAAGATGTTCTGAGACTCAAATTCCCAGAAATCCATTTTTTATTAAAATTATACTTGTTCTTAAGCACTTGGCAGCCTTAAAGCGATATCAAATATGCAACGAATCTGTATATCTTGATCCTGAGGTTAACGCTTTACTGTGATAAAAGATATGATCTGTAATAATCTAGCAAAAAATAGTTACTGACAGACTTAAGAGCTAAGAATTAGATAACCCATTGCTATTTCAGAAAAAAAAAACCTGAACTGACCAATTGCTTAATTTCCTTTTTAAGTGCTTGGGCTGAAAAGCAACTGTTCTTCCAAGAAAGCACTAGCTGTTTCCAGGATACTTACACACGCACAATGACTCATGATGAAATAGATTCAGTAAACATACAGCTGTACCGAACACGAGCTAAGCCCCATTCAAGGCCAGGAAAGAAAACGAGCACAAATAAATATTAAGGAGGTAAAGGGAGGAGGGGTGCCGAATGGAACGCAAACAAGCTCTGTCCCAGCAGCTCGTGTGGCTTGCCTCAATTCTCTTAGCTATAGCTTTGTGAAGACAGATGACATTCAATTCTATGGGTAATGCAAAATAGACAATAACTGCTGAAACTTGAGCCAGCTGCCAGGTGTAAAAAAAAAAAAAAAAAAAAAAAAAAAAAGAAGAAGGAAAAAAAAAGGAGCGAAAGAAAAGATGATAAATCCATAAATTAATGAAAGACATCTGCTCAGGAACATAAAAGATCAGAGGAACAGTGTACTGCAGCTGAACCTAAAGCGGTGTTCAAACAACCTGAGAGTCTCGGCGTCGTGCGTTTACACAGTACAGCGCAGCCTCACCTCACGCAGCAGCAAAAAGGCAAAACGCTAAGAAATAGGGAGGGAAAGACTGGGCATGAAACGCATTCACACTCCCGTGTGTTTTAACCAGAGAGGCACAGGGGTGGCATTGCACAGCATTTGACTCATTTGCACTTCAATCCTCCCAGGTAACGCTCTCCTTTTGCAAAAACATTTTTCGGCAGAGATGATCTTTCACTCCTGTTACTCTCAGCCTGAGCTCACACAAATGCTCTAACAGGCTTTTCTAGCCCACACAGGTATTGAGCTGAAGGAAAAGAGGTAAGAATAGGCTGTATCAGGTAAAAAATCTACACTAGCAAAGCCAAGCTGCTCCTTAAGTTACACCTCTGGTGCTTTTAATCAGCAAAGCTCCAAAGAGCTGTATCTCAGAGCATCTTCAAGACCCTCCAAAGATCGGGCTGGCTGGAAAGTATTTGTTCATCGCCCAGGTTTTATCAACAGCACGGAGTTATCCAGTTTGCTGTACAATCGCTCATTTTTTTAAAAAGTTTAATTAGTTTAATTCTAGTCAGATGTAATAACTCCTCATTTCAAAATGTCGTAATTCACTAATTATAGCTTTCACATATTGGGACTGTGAAACTCATTCCAGTTGGATTGGAATTCTGTTTAAAAATAAATAAAATTGTAGAAAGTTTCACTAATGTTTTAAAGCCCTTCTGCCAGGGAGAGCATGCTGAACTTCTTCACCTTTACAGATGTCTTAACAGCACACAAACTACTGTTGTGCTTCAATTTTGATCTATGCAAATGCTTTGGGACTGAACAAGGCTATTTTTCTTGAGATGCAAAGAGGATGCATGACAAAGGAAGACCATGCAGAAAAACAATTCGCTGTCTGTTTCTTTTGGAATTTGAATAAAACTTAATATTTGATTAAACAGATTAGCTTGCAAAGATACAGGCTGCATTCATGACCAAGATGGGAATTCATGCTGCAGGTGCATCTTATCTTGTTTAGCGACGTACGCAAACATTAACCATTTCCTTCTGCAATTCAGCAAAGAACGGTCAGATACATTTTACAGGCGTTGGTTAAAAAAGAACGAACAAAACCCAAAAAAACCAAAACCCAGGCTAGTTCAGTGTTTTAGCTTACTACTAAAACCTGAACTTGGCTGTATCTGCTAGTCTTATGTTCTCATCCTGGCTGCATTGTCCAGGAAAACAGATGTTGCTTTCTGCAGGGAAGAAAGATCTGCTTCTCTCAAGAAATATATTCCCTATATGTGCACATTCAACCATGTAAAATAAAAGCGCCGCAACAGAATCGACCACAAACAAACCAAGACCCTTACTGCGCCTTGCCCTGGAAACTGTAAGCTACCTGGACAAAATGAGCCGCTGCTAGAAAAAACGTACATCCCCACAGCTGAGCCACATACCAGGGTACACATTCGGTAGAAGTGCTGTTTAATAAATCCCTTTTTTGCCAACAGGTCTGTATCTAAGCCCAGATCAAACTCCGGCCTGCAACAGCATCTAGGTGGGAAAGTCAGAGTGCTTCCGGGGGGCAAGGGAGGAGGAAGGGAATCACTCTAGCACCCGGCGTTTCCCCTGGCTAAGCCTCGCAGTGGCAGGGGACTCTCACACCCCTGTTTTGGCAGAAGCAACAAGCTCCATTAGTGACCGAGAAGGAGCAGGAGAAAGGGGGAGAAACGGCAGGGGTGAGGGAGAGATGCTCCACGGCTGAAGAGGATCACGTGCAGCCCTAGAACTACTCCTAGTTCACACACTTCGCATTTTTCATCTCTGATCGCTCCTCTCCCAGGACAGAACTACTTTTATACAAAAACAATTAGTATGCCGCTGTACTGTTTGGTAAAAATTACTTAATTGGTCTGGCCTGAGTCTTGCCCTCGGCTGCCACTCCTGTTGACCTCAGGACTGCTTTCCGAGCATCGCAGCTTGCATTTCAATATGCAAGAAAGATTTTCATTTTAGATCTCCAAAAGTAACTGGCAGTTACTGCGAGTGATGCTGGCGTTAGACCAACTCCTCCGTTTTGCCATACAACTTACATGACGAGCTAAAGATTTCCCTGCTACCGATGCAGCAGAGAGATCCTCTTTCGGCACAGAGGTCCCTCAGAGGTCATGTCTGCTACCAGCTGGCTCTTTCAAACACCAACAGCTACGGAAGGTGCTTTCAAACTGGGAACCCTTCCCCCTGTAGAACTGGGACTATTCATACAGGTCAGACAGCAGCAATTCTTGACTCAGACTTGACCTAAGTTAGACCAAAGCCCGGTGGTGATGGGCTCTGGATCTGCAGCTCCTGCCTTCATCCCAGTGGTGCCCACTGCCATGGGAGGGATGGGAAGTCCGGGTAACCAGCAGGTCTTGAGCCCTGCCAGCACCCTCCTGAGGATTTAACACGTCTACATGAAATGTGATTAAATTTATCTGAAACCACCACCAGAGTTATTAATCGCCTAGAAGATACCCAGTGATGGGGCACAGCCTCGTGCATCTGCCTTCACCCTGGAAAGGGGACAAGTTCCTCAGCAGAGGGACAGAGTTATTCAGTCGCTATTACTTTCATCAGCTGAGGAACGAAATTAGCTGCATCTAAGGCTCTGTACTTGTGCTGTTGCCTGCTGCTGGGCTCTTGGAGCTGGGATAAAATGTCGATCTACCCTTCATTCAAAATCCTCAATTTTAGCATCGGGCAAACATGGTATTTTATTCACTTTTAATACGACTGTACTTGGAAGGAAAATCTTTTGACCAAAAAGCACATTAGGGGAAAAGATGCAAGGAGTGGGAGGTGTTATTGCTAAAAAAGAAAAAATAATAAATCTAGTACTAGTTTCCAGGAAAAAAGAAAGATCATTACTATGTCTGGATATGCCTAAATAAAGGCAGAGATGTATTTTTTTCCCCTAACTAAAGCCTGCTATTGAGCTAAAAAGAGAGATTTTATTATTATCTTTTTCTTTTTTTTTAAGCAGGGGAAGTGTCCTGTAAATTTAATACAGCTGAAGTTTTATATTTAATTGTTCTCTCTAGCTTTCCAAAATAATTTGCTTTGTGTATGTTAGGACAAAAGATTTCTGTGTATGGCTGAACAGAGGTTAATCATGCATAGCAGGCAGCTGCACAAGGGCTGAGGAACAGACCTCTGGGTGGGGGAAAGAACTTGATGCAGCCTGAATATATCAGTACCTGTGTCTTTTGTGCTTCGTTTCCCTTACGGGCTTGAGAGCTGAAGGCTCACGATGACCGCACCGTGGCTCCCTGCGAGCCCCAGCCATGACACCATTAACGCAGGTCGCGTGTTGGCCTGGCAGGGGAGGGAAAGGAGGCAGCCGCGGCTTGAAAGGTTTTTGGCCGAGGGCGATGCCCCCTCCATCACCTCCCTGCCTGCGGAAGGAGCCACCGGCCCCCGGGAAACCCACCAGCACCTGGGCTGTGGGCTTGGCTCAGTTTCTGACCCCACGGGATGGTCTAAAAGGCTTGGGGAGGGCGGTTGGCTCTTTTACGTGAACGCTGTTGCTGAAGGAGCGCCACCAGCCAACACCCGGTGTTTTATTTGGCCTCTCCAAGCCCCCCACCCGCTCCCCCATGACTGCCCCGCTCCTGCAGCCCCTGGGGGAAGCCCCGGGGTGTGGGCACGGCCCCTCGTCCTCTCCCGCTGGCCACCACCGGGTTATTGCTCATGTTTCAAAAAGGATATTGCACTTCCCGAGTAGGGCGAGATTTCGGACATGTCTTGCAGGTCGCCACACTCGGATTTTATGAGGGACAAGGAGAGGCCCTCGGCAGCGCTGGGGGGGTGGGCCGGCGAGCAGGGGTGGTGGTTCATGTGGTGCGACGACATCTTGGTCCTCAGGCTGGTGGTCTCCCGGGTCAGGTCAAGGGATTCGGGGGAGGCGCGATCTTTCCCCGGGAAGGAGGCCGACGGGGCGCCCAGGGGGCTCTGGAAGGGGTAGGCCATGAGGGGCAGAGGGAAGGGGTGGCGGAAAGAGGAGGTGGAGAAGCCGGCAGTGGCCGAGAGCGGGGACTGGTGCAGGGAGGCGTGATGGCCGCCGGCCGGCGGGGCCGAGGCGGATTGGTCGGAGGAGTTTTTGCGGACGACAAGGGGCAGCGCCTCGGTTTGGTCGGTGGCGCCGGGCATGGGGACGCTGCCGAAGGTGTCGAGGGGGTTGGGAATGATGACGTCCCCGAAGCACTGGAGGCGCTGGTTTGCCGTGTGGAAGTTGTGGTTCTCCCCATTGACGGCGAACCTCGCCTGCGGGATCTGGAGAGGCGGGAAGACCTGAGGAAGCTGGCGGGAGGGCTTGGACGAGAAAACCTTGACCACCGTGTCCACAACTTGCGACATGGCGGTGTTGAGCTCCTGCTTCAGCGTCTCAGCCAAATGTTTGCCTTCAGGGTGGAAGGCGTTTGGCCCTTGCTCCTTCTCCTTGGGACCTTCTCTTTTCGGCTTGTTCTCCACGATCTCCTGCTCCCGGATGAGGGCTCGCGCCCGGTCGATGAACTGCCCCGGGTCCAGCTCACACATCTCGTTGTCCGACCTGCCGACGGAGTCGCCGCCCCTCGCATCCATGGTTTCGGAGCGCATGCTGTCTTCAGACAGGTTGCCATCTTCATCATTTTCGGAGTCGGTGCTGTCATAGATCTGGTAGAACTTCTCCTGCAGCTGGCGCAGCTGCTTCTGCATGTCCTCCAGCTGCTGCTTCAGCTGTCTGCGCTCCTCTCGCTTCTGCTCTTTCCTCGCCGAAACCAGCTGCTGGAAACTCTGCTGCTGCTGTTGCGGCAGCTTTTGCTTGCGTTTGTTTTCTCTGTAACTTTCTCGGGGACTCACAGACTGCGGAGCTATTTCTCTTTCGTTTTCATTGCCCCTTAATGCCACGCTAGGGGAATGGCTCATACCCCGAATTATATTCTCAACCCGGGCGCGTTTAGCTCTCAGGTGCTCGTCGCATAACCGATCCACATCAAACTGGCTCATAGTCGGCCTGCCAAAAGGGGAAAGACACTCTTGGGGGCTGTCTCTTGAAGAGTTGCTGCATACATCCTCCTGATGTACTTCTGAGCCTGTACTAGAGAGACCGCTGGCTTGGAAACTGGGCTCCGTGCCACCATTTTTGTTCATGTTATTTTTCAACAGCTGGGAAATTATGGTTGCTCCTGGAAAAGGCATCATGGCATCTTCATATGAGTTCGCCCTCTTCAGCAGCTTGCGGAGTACATTTGACTTTTCCCCATCTGCATGCTGCACCACTGAATACTCGACATCCTGCTCTGAACCTTGGGGATTCATGGCACTAAAAAACGTTGCTCTTGCCTTTGCAAAAAATGCAGATGCTGTCCCTACCGTCCTTTTCACTCCAATGTCAACTCTTCTTCTCTTGGTTTGCCTGCTTAAGAGGGCTGTGCTGTCATGGTCAGGCATCACTGGACTGTTATTGTGCCATCTTCAAAAGCTTGTCAGCTGGGCTCAGCTCAAGAATCCTGGGACCCTGGCCAACAGAACAAAAGGACTGATGAATCATTTTCTTTAAATTTCTCCAAATTTCCTGACCTCAATCCTGAATAAAATGCAAAATGCATAGGCTCTGGGATTTATGGCACATTACAATTATTGCAATTTATTATGCACTCTGCTTGAAATGAAACATTTTTAAATATTTCTGCTCCACTGGTTTAAGATGGATTAAGATTTAAAAAAGCAAAAACTGCTTAAGCACCAGTAATATGATTCTCTTGCACAAATGCCTAAAATGATACTGTTTATCTTCAGAAGAAAGAGTAGATTAGAAGAACACAGCCTCTGACAACCAATTGATTAAATTTAGGGCATTGAGATACATGTTACAAAAGAAGATGAAAGTACTCCTTATTTAAGATTTATTGTTAAAACAAGAAATTGTATAAAATTTGGATTAAAAAAATTCAATTGCGATGTAAAAACCATAACTGTAGTTTTGCTTTTTAAAGAGAGATAAAACTGGTAAATAAACATTCAAAGGTCAAAACAACAACTTTCGCTTAATTGTAGGTAGGATAGTATATGTGTATGTGAAAGGCAAAGAAATCATAGACGCATTTGGGGAAAAAAGATCAACTCTCTCTTAAATCATTAGGGAAACATTTATTCAGCAAAGCAAAAATGCATTAAAATATTTTATGGTCGGGATTATACTATTTACAGAGATGTGATCAAATAAAGGCCAAAATGTACTTCGTTAACACAGCCTCCTATGTACCAGTGGCTAGCCACGACAGTGTTTTGAATTCCCCATACATTCCCTGCCTTTTCTTAACTTATATTCGCCAAGCAAGCCCCACTACCAAAAGCTGAAGATTGTGCATTTCCTACACTAAAATACACGACGTTAAATTTTTTGCATAGCAGAAACGAGGCATGTTCAGTGTCACATCTCTCTGCTTTAGAAAAATCTCCAAGAACAATATCTCGAATGCCCAGCAAAGCCCTTCTTACATGTAATATTTTGAATACACAGAATCTTATTTCCTGTGACATGCAGAAAAGATGAGAAAAAATATGGAAAGATGAAAGAAATAACATCAATCAGCTGCGTGAGAAAGGAAGATACCTTCTCTTTATATGAACTCTCATTGTTTCCCAGGAACACAGCATAAAAAGATAACACACTTCCTTGCATTTTGTAAAAGGCTCTTGACATAATTTGTGACTTATTAACTAGTGATGCTAAACTCACATTGCACATAAAGCACTAGACACTCTTTCCTGTTTCTTAAAATTTAACACTGAGGAAAATTAAAATATTTTTCACGCGAGGCTTATCTAATATTAAACTTTACATTTGCTTAACAGAGCACAATCTTCACAATAACAGGGTATATTGCCAAAGGCAGCATGCAGACTTTTTGGAATTGCTCCCATCTCTTTCGGTTCACCTGTAAAAACATCTACGTGCTCCCTAGGACTGCATCTGTGGCTAGTTTTAAAGAATGACTATCCATGCAAATAGGCATAATTTCAGCATGAAATAATCTGTAAAATCAAGACAGTAGTCAATGCTTAGTTTGCAACCAGGATGGAAAAAAAAAAAAGGCTTTTAATACTTAGAAACATTATGTTTATTCTGCAGCCTTTGCCCACGTATTCTGGATGTACTAAAAGGATTTTCAGAGGTTTGGTGTCAGAGACAGTTATGCAAGGGACGTGATATTTGTTTACATTACTGGCTCCTTGCATACAGGAAAGCAAAGAATGATAAAAATAAAAAAAAAAAAGTCATGAATTCAGATGGGAAATCCAGAGCCTTACACTGTTATCAGGACACTGCCTTCAGAGATCATTCCTTATCAAGAAGCACATTAAGCAAGTGAAGTTTGGATACCTCACGATAATAATAAAATAACAAGGAATTCTGTTGCAGGGGCCCAATTCTACCACCTGCGCACTGGGTAGCATCCCACCCTGCACGCAACTCCCCCAGCGTCCAGGGATACCAAAATCCTGTTACGTGCCAGTGGTCGGATCAGGCCCTGCTAGGCAGAACGTGTTGTAAAAGACTGTCTCCTGCTTTCTCTCCATTAACGCAAAAGGAGTTTTTCAGGTGGCAGAATCAGGCTCAAACAACTAGGTCTTCCCTAAAATAATTGGAGGAGTTGGGATTTCAGAAGGGTTGTTTTTGTAAATCAACGGCAAAGTTCTCAGGGGGTGGAAAGGGGTGACCTCCACCGGAGATTTTAAGCAGCAAAACTGGCACAGAATAAACCAGGGTCAAGGTTGACCTTTCAATCTGGTGGTGTTCATTTGAAAGCGATATAAACTAATTGCAAGATAGCTGAAAAAGCCCTTGCTTACCGCACATAGGATATTCTAAAGGCATTCTGTGTAAAGATAATACTTGCCAATAGGAAAAAAACAAAAAACCAAACCCCCAACACCAAAAACCTTCACGCTTTTCCTTCCTTTTCTGTAGTCAAGCTATGCTTGATTGAGATCCAGCAATAAGTTCCCAGACTCACGTCAAAAAACTCACGTCAGGTTTCAAGTTTTGCACATTTCCCAGCAAATTTGAGGTGCCTGACCACTGCTTCCCTCTCTCTTGCCCAATCCCAACCAAGGACACGCATGGGGAGGGCTCGCTGTACCCTTGAGTCAGCAGCTCAGGAAATAGGCTGTCCTGCGCCAGGTTGGAAGGTCATTGCCACGCATCCTTCCTCCCGTGTCCATTTTCCTCTCCCCGAGCCCCCGTACCAGTAGGTGCTCGCCTGCCCATTCCTGCCACCGCAAATGTGCGGCAGGAGGTGCTCCGGAGCGATGCCCCCTCCTTCCCTCGCTGGAAGCTGAGAGCATCGCAGTTATCATACACTTAACCTGGGTATTAAGCAACGTCTCCCATTTGCCCTGGTGTTATCCCGAGCCTACAGACTGCCAGCTTTACGGCTTACGTGCCTTTCGGCTTAAATATGAGAAATGGTTCCACTTTAGCCTGACAAAACAGAGCAGGGATTGAATGGCCAGTTAATATTTCGGTCTCAGAGGACCAAAACCAATTCACACCTCAAGGGAAGTGGAATGGCACGTACAGCGGGATGCAAAATCCCAGCCACGACAGGCAGACTTCGAGGCTGATTAGATTAGAACTGGACAAATAAGGAACCCTTGCAAGGGAAAAAAAATTAATTAGGAAGTTTGTATCCTTTAAGTAGTACCAGTACTTTGGGTGCACATTGTCTCAAAACTCTGTTTCATACATCTAATGTCTCTGTACAGCTATCCAGAAATATATAGTTAGAAAGATAGCTTAGGTTGTCAAGATCTGTGTAGAAATCTTCAGAAGCATCATTTCTTTCCGAGTTACAGAGTTTTAAATTTGTGGAGGTTAAATTTGCTTTACATGTCACTTTCGATAGTCCTTGCATGCCAAGTGTAGTTTATGTTAAATTTACCCTCCGCATCTCGAGCCTCAACTCACAGGACGCGGCTTTCTCAGAAACCGAACATTTTCCATGCCCATGTAATTAAAAATCATATCAAGGGCCTCAGCACTTTCTAAGTCCACGCATAAACGTAGCTAGCAGTATTTTATTTACAAATTTACTTTCAAAACTTTTGTTTAAGGAGATAGGATTAAAATGTAGCTATGAATAACCTCTAAACAGCGCAGCAGCTACAGGCTTGGGTTTATTTCATAACCATTTGATATGCATTGACATTTCAACTAGAAACAGATTAATTTCTAGGTATCCAAGAGTTACTGTTACCAAACCTTTGGGCAGCGCGGTCTTTAGAAAGGAATATAATGTCAGGTATTTAACCGCACTCATTACAAATAAATCAATTTCTGTAATCAATTTTGTTAACTCATCTTGATCTACAAAGATGCGGATCATTTTCTCCCAGATTAATTCATACACCTAAAAGATGCAAAAGAGATGTAAATTCAAACTCACCCTCCTCAGACAGTCTGAAGGACCCCAGCCTAAACTAAACAGCCATTAAATACACAGTAGCAAAGTGCTAAACTTGACAAATATTCATGGATCAATTCAAGGAGATACCAGTTTAGAGAGCTGAAATGGTTCCTATCTTTTCACAAGCCGTCTACTTCCTTTGGTCCAGCGTCTGCCTGCTTCACGTCAGCCCATTATGCCAATACCACACAAGAAATTTAACACGCTTCTGCTAATAGAAATATTTAGATCTTTCACTCTAAAGCGCTACACGGGGTACGGCTTTGCCAGAATCAGCCAGGAAGCGCAGGATGAAAATTATTCCAGTCAACAGCATTTCACGCACAAAACCGCAGCTAAAATCTGAAGAACAGATGACATCTATTCACCACAGATCTGTTCAGCGCTAAAATCACGACGGCCACTAATGAGAAAGTACTACCTCTTCATACAGCCCTGACACAAGTTTTCTTGGGGGAAGGGGTTATCCAGCTCCCTTAGCTGTGACATGTAATCACAGAATTTGAAACAAGGCAGAAATGATGAGCAACTAATTATGCAGCAGCAACTACTTTATTAGGATTTCTCCACAAGAAGTAAAAATTAGAGCCTGACTTACTTCAAAATTACCCTACCTGCTCTTCAGCCTTAAAGGAAAAAGCCACCCTCGTTTTAAGAACCCGGTGACAGCCAGGGCCCAATCCAGCACGGTACTCAGCAATTCCTGCGAATGCCAAACATCCTCGATGCCCATCGACTACAGGGGGAATTGCCAGAGCTCGCTAACAGGAGGGATTCGGGATCTCATTAGTTCAGGCCTTTATTTTAGGGAGATGCAGGGCCCTCCATCACGTATCTGTGCCTCGCACTGCTTGAGGAAACCGATTCTTTGAACGGGAAAAGGAAATCAATCTGCTCAAGGTATAAAATTGAAAACATTTTCCTCCTCTCAGGCCAGTTTGGTCCTTGTTATTTCACTGATCGTGAAGAAAAATAACTCACATGGTCTCTGTGCAGAGACAATACTGAAACATTCACAAGATTCCTACTACGAACTCAGCCCAAGTTTTCCAAGATATTTTTTTTCCATGCTACACGGTGTCATTAAATCACAATTCTTGAATTAGTTAATCTAGCAGTTAGGCTGCACTTTGAAACAGAATAAATCATGATTTAGTGACTACAAATTGCAGTATTTACAATTCTGCCCTGAATCAAATCAAACTTCAATTTCAAAATGTGTCCATTCTTACGACTATCTTAATTTATCGACCGATCATAAAAAAGACAAGTCATATAAACTGAGAGGCCTCGGAGTTCAACTGGCAGGAAAGTTAACTGTATATACCGACAGTGCCATTCAGCGAATGCACGATACTTTACAGAATAATTTAATAGGGAGCTGTTAGCGAAAAGTATATACATTGTACTTTTTATCGCAGTTCAACTCATGAAATGTTGATACTCTGTCTACCCCTGAGTATTAATAAACATTTCACAGTACGCGATATTGCTGTTAAAGGTAAGCTCTGGACAAAAAGCAGATAAAATAAATGCAAAACGAGCTGCAGTGGTCGTAAACTTTATGTGATTGATGGCAACTCGCAGAAAAACTGCGAGAAGGCGACATAAAGGGTATGTGCCACATGCAAATCTACGGGTAAGGAAACTGCCTCCGTATAATTCATCCTTCGTGCTGCCAAACCTCTACAGATGATGGAAGTGACAAATAATCTGAGCTTTTACACCTCGTAGTGACACAGACGCATTTCTGTACCCTGCATTAGACAACACCGGACCTTTCCGCCACCGACCAACAGCCATGGATGTGCGGATGCGCTTCCACGTGCCCCCAACCTGTCCCCAGACCCGGATGAGGGTTTTGGGGTGACACTCGCCACGCAGCCAGAAACGCCACGGCGTTCACCGCCAGCACTCGGGACCAGTGGGAAACCAATGGGATTCCAAATCCTTGCCCTGGCAACTTTTGCCCGACATTCAAGGGCACCTCTAGTCTGCAGCCGCTTCCCCCGCCAGCCGTGACTGACATCTCCGACTTTGTCAGAGATAAGAAGTTAACATCCCCCGTATCCGTTCTTTCCGCAGACGGGGCACACGTAGGTGACACCGACCCCCCCGACGGCTCCATCCCACCTCGGTCGAGCCTTTCGGGCGCACCGACACCCCCCCCCCCCGCAGACATACCGTTACCGATTTGCTTTCCGAGGCTGACCCCGCCACCCGGCCCGGCCGCACCGGGCCCACGCCCGCGCCCCGCTCCGCAGCCGCCCGCCCATGCGCGCACCTGTCCGCACCCCGCGCACCTGCCCGCGCCCCCGGCGGCCCTGCCCCTCCAGCCACCGCCCCGCCGCACAGCGACCGCGGGGGATACGCGCAAGTTTCTTTCTTCTCCCCCCCCCGCCTCCGCCTCCGCAAAGAACCGCGGACCCCGGGGCGGCCCCGCTCCGCCCCCGCGGAGCTGTGCCCCGGGCTGCCCGACGGGCCGCCCGCTCCTGTCGGGCCCCGCATTTTCGGCGCCCCCCCCCTTCCCCCCCCATCCCGGGCCGCTCACCCCAAACACAGCTCTGCGCGCCCCCTCCGCGCAGCCCCCACGCCCCCCCCGGCACCGTTCCCTCCTGCGCTTTAACTCCGCTTAAACACACGGCAAAGTGCTCTGGGTCACTCAGCCGATAAAGAGAAAATGAAAAAAGCCAAGAAAGAGCTCCATCAAAGGCTAAGAAAAAAAATTAAGTGTCCCCCCCCCCAAGAAAAAACAAACAACAACCAAACAAACAGAAAGTACCAATAATCCTAATCTTTTCCCAGATCAAGGCTCTTATCCCGCGACTTGCATTTGATCTCTTCTCATGTGCTCGCTACCTACCACTCAAATCCCATTTTCTATACATTTCCACAATTCGCAGCTCGTCCCACCCTTGGAAATGAAAAAAAAAAAAATAATAAAGTAATCGCAAGGATAAGAAGAATAAGAATAAAAAGTCCCTGCCCTTCCCGGTTTGGGTTAAAAAGGAGAACTAGCGACATGCAAATGACAAGCAAATTGGAAGAGACAAAAAGAAAGGCAGCTATAATAAACAAGACAAAGAGGAGGCTCAGAGGACCGGAGCAGGAGTTTAAAGCAGGGGATGGGGAACTTCGGCGGGGACGCGGGGGGGGAGGAGGAGGAAGCTGGGAACAACAAAAAAAGAAGCGAAATACTGACCGCGTTTTCCGTCCCCGCAAAAACTGCCCTCCAACCCACGGAATAAAATAAAGACCGGTCCACAAAAGGTGGCAGCGAGAGAGCCAAGGGGAAGCGGAGGGGCGGGGGGGGGGGAGGATCACCTAACAACGAGCAGGTCACTTACTCTCCAGCCCTGGGCAGGCTACGGTGAGCGCTCCATCGGGCGCGGCGCGCACAAATCCTGACCGCGTTATCTACCGGGGAATTAAAACTACTCAGCTAATAAAGTCAGTGCAATTTTGCCCCCTTTCCCACCCCCCACCCCCAGCCCCCCCCCCCCAACTCCCCTGGAAAAAAAAAAAAAAGCGGCACAGGTTCGATAACGGTGAACAGCATTTTGCCGGGGGTTTCATTTTCCCCGCCCCAGACCATTTAAAGCAGCCCGAGCAAGTGCGAATTTAAAAAAATAAATAAATAAATTTAAAAAAAAAAATAGTAAAATAAAGAAAAGACCCGAAAAGGCCAAAAAAGCGGGGAGGGACGGCGGGGGCGCGGAGCGGGTACTTACTCCGTGCAAAAGGCGACGAAACGGAGCCTCTGGGCGAGGTGTTTGGTGGCTTTTTTTTTTTTTTTTTTTTGCCGGCGGAGAGCGAGGACACGCACACGCGCCGCGCACCCACCGCACGCGCCCCGCACACCCACCCGCGCGCACACGGGCACCACGCGCGGGCAGCACGCGCGCCGCCGGCAGAGCCCCCGCCGCTGATGAATATGATAATCGGGCGAGGGCGGGCGAGCGGGCGAGCGGCGCGGGCGGGCGGGCGAGTGGCGGGCGAGCGAGCGACGGCGGCGGCGGGGCCGCGGGGGCGGAGAGGAGCGGAGCGGGGCGCGGAGCGGAGCGCGGAGCGGGGCAGGGCTGGGGCTGGGGCTGGGGCTGGGGCTGGGTCCGGCCGAGCCGAGCGATGGCTCCAGCACCGCCACAAGATTTACTTTAAGACACAGCTGAAGGAAACAGGAAGGCTAGACGTCACGCTCCGGAGTGACGTGAGCCCGGCCCGGCGCCCAATCGGGAGGCTCCTTGGGACGGACGGGGGGGAACGGGGAGAACTTGGCAGGAGCGGGGAGAGGGGAGAGGGGAGAGCGGGGGGGGGGGAGGGACTGCCCCGCCCCCGCGGGAAGGTGGTGGCGGCCGCGCACCTGCGTGGGGGACGGACGGACGGACGGACGGACGGACGGCCACGGGGCGGGAGCGCCGACGGGACGGACGGGGGGACGGGACGAGGCGGGGGGGGGGGGGGGCACAAAAGCCGCCCCGCGTGTGTGTGTGTGTGTGTGTGTGTGTGTGCGCGTGTGAAGATAAACTTTAGGAAAGTCATCCCCGCGGGGGATGCTCCGCGGTGCCCCACCCGGGGAAAGTTTTACACGCGGGGAGGCTTCCGCACAGGAGTGCCGGGGCGCGGGGGGGATGCTTCCCCCCCCCCCCCCCCCCCCCCCCCCAGCCTCGGGTGCGCGTCTTTCACGTGTTAAGCATCGGGGCGGTGAAGCCGGACCCCGCTCGCGGGCGCAGCCTCCCCCCGCCCCCCCAGCGGGTCGCAAACTTTTAAGAGAAGCGGGTGCGTGGCCGCCCGCCCCCCGCGAAGCGCCGTGAGCGGGAGCCGCGGGGGTCGCTCTCCACGTAACCAGGCAGAAAATAAAAGATAAAACCGAGCATCAGGTCGCGGCGCCGTGGAACAAGCGGACCCGGCCCCCGCCAACAGCGCGCCCCAACTTTCCGTCAACTTAAACCCAGCCCCAGCCCCGCACAGCCCGCTCCCGCCGGGAGAGCTTTGGGGAAAAAAAAATAAATTGGGGGGGGGGGGGCGAAATCCCAGAGGCTCTTCCCAGCAGGTCCGGGCTGCAATCCGGACCAAAGTCTGCTGGGCGCGCTTTGTCCCGCCGTGAGCGCGGGTTTCTGCGGCGTGGGGCAGGGAGCGCCCGCACCCCCCGCCCCGGCTACCGCCGAGGGTCGCCCAGACGCTGCCGGCGGAGCGGCGAGGCTTCCCGTAGGAAAACGGCCTTGGGGTTGCGGGCGGCAGGGGAATGAATTGAGAGGGAATAACGTCCGGCGGAGGGAGAGAGGGCAGCGGGGCGCTGCTGGGCGCTCGGCGGAAGGTAAGGACGGCGCTGCCTCGCCGGGCCCGTCCGTGCCCGCCCCACGGGGCCGCTGTGCGGGGCCGGCGGGAGAGGGAGCCCCGAGTGGAGGGGAGACCCCCATGGGACGAGGGCAGGCAGGGCTGGCCCATGCCAAAACTTGCGCCGCCGCTCCGAGCCCGCGGTAAGGGGCCGGGCCGCGCCTCCTCCCCGCCCGCCCCGTCCTGTGGGCGCGGGGAGCCCCTCCCCCCCCCCCGCTTTCCACTTTAAGGATCTGTCTCACTAGAGGGGAACCGCGGCGCCCAGCCCCACGCGTGGGTGCGGGAGGCCCCTCGGCGGGGCGCGCTGCGAGGGCTTCTCTCCAGGGCCAAAGTTTGGGAGCCGACACGGCAGCAAACCCGCCCCCCCGGGTCCTGCCCTCACCGGGGGAGGCCGAAACGCGGGGCTCCCCGCAGCGGCTCTTATCCCCGCATCCCGCCGGCGGGGAGCGGGGTGGCTAACGCGGGTGGGTAGGTAATGTGACAAAGGACCGGCCGAAGCGGCCCCGTCGCGCTGCCCGAGCTACCGCTGGGAAGCCTATCCCGAGTTAATAAAAATTAAAGCTCATTGCCGCCGCCCCGGCCGGCGGATGCCGAGGAGATGCAGCCGGTAACTCGCGCCCTAGAGCTCCGCACCGATGCGGGAGGCGAAGCCTTTCGGGGCCGCCGCCAGCGCCGGCCTTCCCCGGGCGGCAGCGCCCGGCCCGTCGGGGCGCGTCCGGCGGCAGGCGGCTGTAGCCCCGGCCCGGCGCCGTGCGGAGCGATGGGACCGCGGTACGGGGCGATGGGACGGCAGTACGGGGCGAGGGGACCGCGGTGCGGGGCTGCTTTCACCGCTGCCCTCCCCGGCCCCCGCAGCGGTGGGAGAGCCCCGCTCCTGGCCGGGCCGGGCAGCCCCGCACGGCCGGGTGCCCTCGCAAGCCCTGCCGTGGCTGGCTGCGGGGCCCGTCGCGGGGCGGGCGCTGGCCACCTCAGCGCCGTGGGTGACCGCAAATCCCCGGTGCAACGGGGCGCGTCCCGGTGCGCTCCGCTGCTACCGCTTTCGTCCCCCAGCCCGAGGACCGGGCGGCCCCGCAGCGGTGCCCGCTGCCCGTCGCGCCGGCCCGGCCCGCGGGAGGCTCTGACCGCCGGCACGGCTTCGCCGCCAGTTGTTTTAACGTGAGACCTTCAGAATTAGGGGCGACGGGGAGCGACAGGGCCGGAGCGGGCGGCGAGCGGCTCCGTCGGCGGCCCGCGCTGTGCTCCGCGGGCGCGGAGAGGCGCGCACAGCCGGCCCGGCCCGGTCCCGGCGGGAGGGCTGGCTCCCGGCGTGTTCTTGCCGGGGTGACATGTTCAGCCTCCCGTTGTAGCGGTAAGTGCCGCAGGGGCTGCGGAACAAGGGTGCAGAAGTGTGTCTGGATGCAGGGGGAGATAGGCTAAATTTGGCGGGTGAATGACTCGCTTGAATTCTCCCCCCCGCCTTTTTTTTTTCTTTTAAAGGACACGGGGATACACGTAGAGGTGAAGTCGAATCGTGCAAACGCTAGTAAATAAATAAATAGCTGCCTCTGACACTGAGCTTGTTACTACCGGGGCTCAACTTCACTTCAACCACTGTCGATTTACTCAAAAGAGAAACTGAGGCACCGGGGAGCAAAGCGATGTCCCCAAGGTCACTCGGCAGAGCAGTGGCAGCCAGCCTGGCCCCAGCCCTGGGGACCTTGTGCGCAGGCTTCCACCTACCATCCCGCCCCGCTGGCTTGTTTCTGTAGGTGCTCGCAGGTTACCTTCCTCCAGCCCCGTGTCTTCCAACTTTTTCAAGTCTAAACACACCGACCCTGCGACCTGACACACCAGTAAGCCCAACTGGAATGAAACGCATGCTTTCCACTTGCCCACTGGCTTGAGCACTGCGTGCTCCAGACCCTTTCTGTCTTCTAATGCTGGAGATAGGCAGCCTCTTAAGGAATGAAAGTTGATGTTTCAAAGCTCAGCAGCAAAAGTAATCCCCCCCCTCCCATCACCGAAATTTTAGAGGTGGAGGAAAAGCTCTTCTTCCTCCAGAATTTAATCCCTCAGATGAGGTCCAGGGGAACTCCTGTGCCAGCACCTCGTGTTCAGGATTTGTAGTGAGCAAAGTCGTCCCTGGTGTCTTCTCCAGGGCCTGGTGGCTTGGGCAATGGCGGGGCAGCCTCCTGCTGCAGTGGGGTGGGTGCGTGGCTATTTCTGCCCCTCACTGCCCCCAGTCCTCTGACTGACTCTAAGTGTGGTCCCCGCTAGTGAACTGCCCTAGATTCCAGTCTCTCTTTAAGCTCCTGTAGAAGTCCCAGGTCCTTTTCCTGGTAATTAATAAGTCATAAGGAACTCACCAAGTCCTTTTCTTGGTAATTAATAGATTGTAACGTAAGTCACCGGATCGTTTTCTTGGTCATTAATAGATTTTAAGGTAGTCACACCGTTTATTTTCTGAGTTGTGAGCGTTTTGGAGTAATCTGTGTTCACAAAGTTTAGATTAAAACCTGGGTGTGCTCAGGTCTGTGGGTTCTCTTCTCCTGCCCTTCTGCCTCTGCCCAACACTTGGTGTCTGTCACAAGCTTCAGGTCAAAATACGACATTTCCTCCAGATATGGGGGCTGTCATGCCTACGTTCAGCTGCAAGGTTTGTCCCATCAGAAATAAATCCTCCTCCAAATTTTGGTGCCTCTGAAGAGAAAAGGTTTGCAGCAAGCTGACAGCCTTCCGTGCTTGCATTTCTTTCTTTAAGGGGAAAAAAAAAACCAGATGCAAGAAACTTAGGAAAACTTTTGCAGTGTGCCCATGACCACGGGTGATTCTTCTGTCCCTTTGGAGTCTAACAACCAAATTGAAAGTGACAGGGGTATATTGTTGAAACTGCTTTTTCTTTGATCATTTTCCTTGCTGTGTCTGTTCCAACTAAATGAGAGAATGGGGCTGCGAATACATAGCAGCGTTGGGTTTTTATTTTTTTTTTGCTTTTTTACGGGGGGCGGAAGGTCCAAGTACTCCCACGCATAAAAAGAAGAACACCCCGCAACCACAGAGGCCTGATTCTGCTCTTACTTATGCTGATGTGAATTAAAAATAACTCTACTGATATCAATAAAGCATCATCAGTGTGTGCGTATGAGAAAGAGGAGAACTGGGTGCCTTATGTGTGTAATTGCTGAATTCAGAGCCTTTCCTCGCTTCCCTTTGCCCTGGCTCCTCCTTTCAAAAAGGAAACCTTTGGAAGAAAATGCCTTGAACCTGGAGAGTGAATGCAGCCTAGGTGGTTCAGCAGAGTGCAATTTAATTCAAGAACCTGGCATTGCTGGAAATAGAATTGTTAAAAAATAATTTAAAAAAAAAAAAAAAGAAAACAAACAACAAAACCCCTCACAACCTCCAGAGAGGAGAAAGTGAACTAAACTAATCCTATTAAACGTGGTAGCATGTTTCTGTGCAGCTCGCTGAGAGATTAAGCACAGGAAAAGGGATAAGTGCTGCTTCAGTTTCACTAAACTAATGTGACAACTTGTCATTGGAAATCTTTACAGCTTGTTAGCAGATGACTAGCTGATTCAGATATGTTTTCTACCATTTCCTTTGTGTCTGGGGGTGGTGTTTTTTCTTTCCTGTTCCTTTCTTATTCATACTGCTTTATTTTGCTTTTTAATCCTTCATGTCTCCTTCAAGTCAAAACATTTAACTTGCTTTAATCAATATTTTGTTTTGAAGATGTCCCTTGACCTTTTGTTTGTGCAAATTAACCTTCAAGGGCACCTCATTCATTCATTAACCTCAGTGGGATGCCATATCCCTTGTACATGGCATTTTAGGATGCATGAAACATTTATGAATGTTTAGACATATTGCAGTGAATGACTGTGATACTGCTGGGGTTACTACTACTGCTACTAATATATTCATTTTCCTTCCATCTCTCTCTCTCTTCCTTCCTTCCTTCCTTTCTTTCTTTCTTTCTTTCTTCCTTTCTTCCTTTCTTCCTTTCTTCCTTTCTTTCTTCCTTTCTTTCTTCCTTTCTTCCTTCCTTTCTTCCTTTCTTTCTTCCTTTCTTTCTTTCTTCCTTTCTTCCTTTCTTCCTTTCTTCCTTCCTTTCTTCCTTTCTTCCTTTCTTCCTTTCTTTCTTCCTTTCTTCCTTTCTTCCTTTCTTTCTTCCTTTCTTCCTTTCTTTCTTCCTTTCTTCCTTTCTTTTCTTCCTTTCGTTCTCTCCCTTCTCTTTTTTCTTTTTCTTTTTCTTTTTCTTTTTCTTTTTCTTTTTCTTTTTCTTTTTCTTTTTCTTTTTCTTTTTCTTTTTCTTTTTCTTTTTCTTTTTCTTTTTCTTTTTCTTTTTCTTTTTTCTTTTTTTCTTTTTTCTTTTTCTTCTTTTTCTTCTTTTTCTTCTTTTTCTTTTTTCTTTTTCTTCTTTTTCTTTTTCTTCTTTTTCTTCTTTTTCTTTTTTCTTTTTCTTCTTTTTCTTTTTCTTTTTCTTTTTCTTTTTCTTTTTCTTTTTCTTTTTCTTTTTCTTTTTCTTTTTCTTTTTCTTTTTCTTTTTCTTTTTCTTTTTCTTTTTTATTTTTTCTTTTTTCTTTTTCTTTTTTCTTTTTCTTTTTCTTTTTTCTTTTTCTTTTCCCCTTTCTTTCTTCCTTTCTTCCTTTATTTTTCTTACTTCTCTTTCTTTCTTCTTTCTTTTCTCTCTCTCTTTCTTACTTCACATGTTGCTTGTGTAGAAGGCAAGCAAAATAGCCAAGCTGGGAGAGCTTTTAGCATTAGTAATTTCATGTCAAAAGCAGGTGTCTAGCTTCTTTAGAAACATAAGCTGGGTCTTAATTCTCCTCTCCTCTCCTCTCCTCTCCTCTCCTCTCCTCTCCTCTCCTCTCCTCTCCTCTCCTCTCCTCTCCTCTCCTCTCCTCTCCTCTCCTCTCCTCTCCTCTCTCCTCCACCCTTCTCTCTTTCCCTTGGCCCTCCCCCACCGGCAAAGGCATGATCGTTGAGTAAATGGAAAAAAACATTTTACAACATTAAAGGAAGACTGTTTAGAAAAGGAAGGCCCTGCTGAGGTGTAGAGGAAGCCTGTTTATTAACACTGGACACCTCTTATCTCGGGCAGCTCCAGATGGATGTCCCCTTGGTAATTCCCACTCTGTGCCAAGTGGGGTTAAGCAGGGTAACCACCTTGACGTGGGATGGTGATCACCAGGGGATCATCGGCTCCTTCAGAGAGAAATTTTAGCAGAAACTTGGGGTGGGGGAGGGAGAGCCATCAGGCCTCGGCATAAAAAGCTTGCACGTGGCCAGATTTACCTTTGTGGCTGTAAATCGCTTGCTGCCTGGGACAGAGCCAGGTTTTGATTGAGAGATAAAGTAGTTCAAATCTGTCAATAATTAACTGTCACTCAATTAAGGCTTTCTTAACAAATTAGCACTTGCTAGCACCTAGGGTGCAGATTTTTCATGGGAAAAGGCTGATAGAGTGACGTTGGCCATTAAGTTTGCCCACTGAGTATCGGCTAATGTCCTGCTCAGTTTAAACACTCCTGTGTAAATTTGGTGAATTGGTTCCCAAACCCCATTTCTGCCAGATTGCTTTTAAGATTAACCATTTGTGCCTTCCCAAGCCAAACACTGCAGGACCGGGTCTGCTGAATAGGAGAGCTATCCCTGTTTGCGTAGGGTTTCCTGGCTGTCGGGGAGCCTTGAAGGAGCACCCTGGACATAAGTGAGGCTGTAGGCTGAATTTAAAAAAATTGAGTAGAGCCTCCCTAAAATCCTACAGACCCAGGGGAACAGATGGAGTTGCATGGTCTGCCTCCAGTGTAAGCTGCTGTGATGTCTTCCTGTCTTGTACAAGTACAAGGCTCTTGCTCTTCCCCAGCCTGCTCCTTCCACTGGGTTGGTGGGAAGGTTAAAAGGGAAAACATTTCCACTTGCTTTATCCCACGAGCAAATTCCTACCCAAGCAGCTGCCACCAAGCTGTGACCTCTTGTCACTTCCAACCTTATGTGGCCCTGAGTGCCTGGCTTCACCAGGGTTGTCAGGTTGAATGCGTTTTCAGAAACATTGCAAAGCTCTGTGTTTGTGCCTCTCTCCCAGATTCCTGGAAGAATCCTTCTGTGGCTGCAGAGGTGCGTTGGTGTTTCTCTGTCGCAGACGTTTTGCCCGTTCCCTTTCTTCCCCCTCCGAACTAGCAACGCTGTGGGTATGGCATCCCACTCTTCCTCTTAGGTCACCATTCAGAAATTGTAAGTGAATGTCGGATGTCAGCCAGATCCAGCAGAGCCATTCCAGTTTACATCAGCTGGTGATCTGGCCCCATGTTTGTGCACACTGCTGGATCGCCGCTGCCGGGACGGGAATTCCCTCGGTACGTTAATTCACAGCAAACCGCAGACTCTAGAAGCCCCCGCCTTGTGCTCATTTGTCACATCAACCCTGCTGAGGAGGAATCCGTCTCTGGCGAGTCAGAAAACCCCTTGCTCTCCGTTGGCATCGAGTTCTCCTGGTGTCACACGCAGCTGCACCTCCAGGAGGTGTAATCGCCAAGGCTGTTTAGAAGTCAAATACAAAACTCTGGCAAATGCAGGTTTCGATTCAGGCTGTATTACACGAAAGGCTGCAAGATGGAAGCTGATTTTAGCTTCAGCTCTGTTCCCTTCCTCTGATACAGGTTTATGCTCAGTATGGGTTTGGTTAAATCAGTCACTGCTTACCTCGCTGAATAGTTTTCCGTCTCTTTTGACCAAAGGATGCCTTATCTGCAGCGTGTGCCAAAGCGATGCTGGACAAGAGTTTAAAAACAAAGTTTGGGAAGCTCTCCGGGTTGTTCTTTTTGGGAATGCACACTGTTGTCTTGTACAAAAACTAATCCCGACGCAGCTTTCTTTCTATTAATCATATCGGAAGAGCTGCCAGAGAGTGACAGCTCTTAGCCAGCACCACCCTACCGTGGTTCAAAGATCCGAACTGTTTCAGCAACCTCCATGTGGAGGGGTTAAAAGCACATTAAAAAATACTTTGTGTTGCCCTGTCCTAGTACTTGCATTAGAAGTCTTAAGAAGTTTAAAATCATAAAGCAGAAGAAAAGGAAGCGCATTTGGTAGCTTAAAACTATCCTACCCTGCTGAATAATCAAAGCTGGTATTGAACAGGAAATGTAGTTTAATTTTATAGACTTACTTTTTTTTTGTTGGTTGGTGTTTTTAAGAAAGAGGAGGATATTTCTGTAGAGGGATTATAACCTAGGGAAAACAATCTTGATTTTTTTTTTTTTTGGTGCACTGAATTAATTTATTTTTATATTATATAGCAACAGTTTTAAGAACCCATCTTTCTAATAAAAAGTCATTCCCATTATCTGAAGCATGCTTATGATCTGTCACCTCTACGGACTCAGTCCTTCAAGGCACTGAGGGACAATTTTTTCAGAGGCAGAGCAGCATCTAATAACATTTCAAAATAGTTGCAAGTGCCATGCTATTAATTTTAATAGGACATAGGTGATTAGATGTTTTGTGAGGTCCTGAATAAGCCAATGGGTTTAGGAGCCTAAAGCAGAGCACAGAGGCTGACTGTAGGTGTCTAGGTACAGAACTGCCATGGTAGCTCATTCCAGCTCAGGACACGTGCTCCCGAGATGCTACGGTGCTGTTCCTGTGCTCGCCAGAGCCATCCCTCAGTGAGCAGCTACGTGCAGGGTGTGTGGGAATCCCTTCAGGAGCCCACGCACAGCCTTTGCCCATGCCTACGGGCTCCAGCG
Source organism: Chroicocephalus ridibundus (assembly GCF_963924245.1). Taxonomy (NCBI): domain Eukaryota; kingdom Metazoa; phylum Chordata; class Aves; order Charadriiformes; family Laridae; genus Chroicocephalus; species Chroicocephalus ridibundus. The sequence goes on from NC_086286.1 coordinate 26,280,603, forward strand.
AAACCCTGCTCAGCGTGGCTTTCTTTGCAAGATGTCCTCATGGTGGTGTCAGTTCCCATCTTTCATAGATAGCTCACAAGTTAGGGTGACTCTCCTAGAGGTGGGAAATGTGCGTTTAATGCTTTCCTCATCCCAAAGCCATGCAAAGTCACGGCTCTCTTCTCTCTAAAAAGTGCCCTGGTCACCAGGCTGTGGGATGGGATCATCCTTACCCCTCCTTTGGGGCTTTTGTCCCATTGCAGAAGGGAACCAAGCGATCAGAGGGTCAAAAGGAGAAGAAACGAGTGAGCTTGACTTTGTGCAAGGTGCTTAAAGCAATGAACTGAGAGGGGCCAGCGCTTTGCGTCCAGCATTGCATACTTTACCTATCTATAATGGCGCTCTCATGCAAAATCCATCACTGGCCTGGGGAGGAGGGCCCGGGAGTCCCTTAGCCCAGGCGATGGTGCATGACACTGGGGCGACCCTCTGCCTGGCCTCGGCAATCTGTGAGCCCTTCTGAAGTGCTGCACAGCTGCAGTGGGGTGGATTTAAGAGCCTAAAGCAGAACACAGACAGTGTCTAGGTACAGAACTACAGAACAGGAGGATGTCTCAGCAATTAACATGAAGGCACTAACGTCTCTTATGGATTTTAGCCTTGAGTAGCTGAATTGTTAGGTACCTACATAATGTAAAAAAATTCCTTCCGGAGTGCCCTAAGCTCCCACTGAAGTTACTGGGCTCACACTCGGCAGCGTCAGGGCCCAAATAATGTAGGTGCCTTTTTCTGTAAAGGAAATATATCCCTGACGTAAAGGTCAAATGGCATTTATAACAACATTAATAATTTCAGAGCATCGCGCTACTGAATTCTAGGAATGATTAGACCTGTTTGGCAATACTGATTAGTTGCTTTTACAACAGAAATATGCTGTTTACCTCCTGAGAGATTCATAAGGAAAAAAATCCAATCTATATCAACGAGTAAGATATTTTCCTTACCAGAGATATCGATTTAAATATTGACTTCGCTGCTGGAGGGTTATTTCACTCCATGCCGCAGATACTCATTGTCAAGTGACATGTGTTTTATGTACTAATAAAAATGTGATTTCTGTCCCAGTAACCTTATCTGGATGATTCTGACTTTTTGCATTCGGCTTGGTCTGAAGCAGTCGTCCTTTCTAAAATTGAGTACTTATTTTCTTCTGAGTGTCAATGCACTTCGCTCCATGTGAATTACTTGCAACTAAGATCAAAACAAACAAATGTTGAAAAGCCCCCGCACACAGCCCCTTTGTCCTATTAGTTCGTTTTCCTTTCAATCTTTCAGCAATGGGTTTAGGCTCTGCAAGACAGAAGTTCTTTATTTAGCAACAGAAAAGGTGCCGCCGCAGAACCTGTTACAGCTTGTCAGAAAACCAGCCCGAGTGTGTTCTGGGACAAGGACTGTCTTTTTATTGCTGGGTTATACAACAGCTCTCACGTTGGCTTGCTGACCCCGATCAGGCCTGGCGATAGTAATAACGACAACAATAGCTTATGCCACCGAGCAGCAACCCGATGCTCAGGGGGGCTGCGACAGCTCACATCGCGGACCAGACGTGCCAGCTCCCCCTTGTGCAAGGGACCAGCCTAGGAAGCGGGGGGGAAGGAGGAAAAATCCCAACCCCCTCGCAACCCCCAACTTGTAGACGTGATGATTTATTTCACTGGAGCAGTGCATCCATGAAGCAGGGAATATTCCTCAAGAGTTTCACTGATGCTGAAGTTCTTGTTACTGGTCCTCCCCGCGGAGCTGGATCCACGCGTGTGTGGCATTGCATGCTCTGAACGAAACCACTCCGGAGGGCAGCCGGGTCTGCTGCTACTGCGGAGCTCGGTGGCACCAAGGTCCCCTGGGACTGGGAGCAGGAGGTGGTGGAGAACGACCTGAATGCTTGTGGTTCCTCCCTCTTTCTCTTACGCACCATCAGGACAAGATGAAATATGAGGCAATGGTAACACTCACACACCAGCTCTTTGGCCTCTTTGGGAACCACCCAGCTCCCTGCAAGTGGGATAACAAGAAAATAGAGTCGTTTCTAGAGAGGAATTGCATGCAGAGTATTGCTTCTGCTCTGAAATTCTTGAGGTCAGCTGTGCCCCTAGCTTCTGGGTACTAGCACTATCCCGTCTGCAGTAGAGGACCACTGGTGCCAGCATGCAGGAAGACAGGCATTGCCAGGGAAAACTCTCCCTGTAAATCTTTCCCTTGGGAATACTGGTTTTCAGACCATACCTATGGATCCAAGGCCTTTGCTCAGCGCTTGGCCTGTCAGGACAGAAAGGGGTGCAGAGACATACCCTGCTGGAGGTTATCCGCAGCCAAGAAGGGGTGAAGCTGGCAGAAAGGCAACTCCCAGACCCCGTTAGTAGAGCAATTCTCAGCCTGGCCTCTGCTGACGGGGTTCTGTGGCTCTGTGACTGGAAGCTGTTTATTTTGGAAGAAACAGGGGCAAACAGGGGGACTTCGGGTCACTTACAAATTTTTTTTCTGGAGTGAATTTACAGCAAACACGAGATCTGGAACTCTGGCATAAATTCACCTTATATTTTACTAGAGGCTACTTAGCTTACTTACATCCCTTTCCATCTACTTGCACACAAGGAATTCGCCTTTTTCTTTGACCACAATGTTTTAACTGAAATTTTGGGGTAAACAAACCTGCCAAGCCTTTATTAACCCCAGCAGTGTAATTTCTCATTACAAGACCGTGATTCAGAGGAAACAGCGCTGCTAAAACAGCTACCGAGTCCCAGCAAAAATGACAGTTTTCCTCAATCAGTTCCTTTTGTGACCTTCATCTGAACCTTAATCTGTTTTAGCAAAATTCTTTTTATTAGCCATTCATACTTAATCATACTGCTAATTTTCCTGTTTTTAAACTATCAATTTAAGGCTGCTTTTTCATGTAACTAATCAAGGCTGATGTATGTTATTTTGGCTATGATTTCTAATAATTATTCTTAAGAGTTTTTTAAGTCTGCGCTTTCCATAAATAACTGTCAAAATTGTAGATAGGGGCAGAATGGCTTGTTTCTGTGATATTCCACATACAAGTCTGCTTTCTTATCTTTAGTGAAAATAACCATTAAGAGCATTGTATAGGGAATCTGAGCCTCATCTTCTTTTCTTTCGTTACATCAGCAGTTGTTTTTCATTAGTATTATTATTGCAGACAAGCATCATTGGAGGTAAGAAGGATTTTCAGGATCAGGCTCCATTTGAGATATTTAGAGTAAAAAAATAAACATATACTTGCAGCTGTCTCACAAAGATTGTAAACTGTTGTAGCTAGTGACTAGTGATTTTTCTTTGCCTATGATATTAAAGAACAGATTGTGTTACTATACTTATCTCTACCTTTACAAACAAATACACCAGGAAAATATGTCGAGCAGAAGAAACGGCGCTTGTTATCAAATGCTCAGCTACACTGACTACAGGTTTTTGTACTTTTTGGCAAAAGCTTCCAAACATATTGTGGCTTGGTTAAGTTCCGAATTCTTTGCAGCGTAAAGGGAGCCTTTTTGTGTCCGCCGTACGCGCTCAGCTCTCCACCCAAGGCAGCAGTTTGCTGCCGGTACTTGTCATTCGCATGGCTGCTGCACAGAGATCGCAACCCCTAGTCGCGGGCTTTGTACCCACCAGAGACGCTTCTTCCCCCACCGAACTGATTACCATCACGGCAGGGCTATGATCTTAAAAGCCTGGCGCTTCTGATTAGGTTTTTTGTTGAAGCTTGCGGAGCCGAGCGAGTCACGGGGGCTTTTGTGTGTGTGCAGCGGGGTGGTTGCGGGGGGTAGGACACAGCCCCCCCCTCAGTTAGAGGTGCCGCTGGAGCAGCACTTGGAGGGAAACTTCACAAGCGCTTTTCAGCCTAAACCTCTTGCACTGTGCTCAGTGGGACTTTGTCAAGCGATGCGCTAACATTTTGTTAGGGAGGCAAGCAGATTTCTTAATTACAAGTGAACTAAGTCTGACAGATAGGATTTTCTACCCTGAAGAGAGAGGAAAGCCAGAAAGTTGATACCTTCCTCTTGTTTTTGTTTTTGTTTTTTTTTTGGGGGGGGGTAGTTTTGTTTTTTTTCTGGAAGATGCTCAGATGTCTTGGTAATGTGTTCCCGTGCCAGATGGAAGGCAATGGCTGGAAGAGTAGATGAACAAAGATTCTTCACAATCTTTTTCCCTAATTAAATCCTTTTTTTCTGTAAAAGTGCAATGTTTTCCCCACCAGATTGAAGGGATTGCCATTTATGATTGTTTAAAAAGCTCCAGGTTAATTGTGTTATATGTATCTGTAGAAAAATTAATGCTATATGCAAAAATGGATGAAATTGCTCAAATAGCCCATTAATTAACTCAGCCCTATAGTTAGCAGGGTTGGCATTAGAGGAAAGAATAATGCCTTTTCAATCTGAAACCTTCCCTCCATCCCCATCCATTTTATCTCTTCTTGTCACTTCCTATTAGCTGATCATGACATCTTATCTTTTTCCTGAAGGGTGGGCCAGAAGATTACTTTGGAGCTCATGTAAGTGACACTCCAAGGATTGGCCGGCAGCAGGTTCAGCGGCCCCGGCCCTGGAGCCGTGGGATGTCATCCCCGTGACATGCCTGGAAACCCCAGCTCATCCCTCAACTGTCCGGTTACAGCAGCGTCTCCGTCATGTTGCACTTCAAGTCTGTCACTGGCATGGGTTCACGCTCCTCACCCAGGAACCCTTCTCTGTTTTGCTGAGGACTGTATTTTTATTTTTAACGCAGAGTCCTTCACACCAGTGGCAGTGACGGTTTCTTTTGCAGGATGGGATTCTGCCACGGGAGGGGATGTCTGTGCATGAAAGCCTCCTGAACAGTATTTGAGATGTATTTCTTTTTCAGTGATTTTGAAAGGTCTTGGGCCGGTAGCTCTGGACACCAGCTCTGGTCTCTGAACTTTCTCTGTCACGTCACCCTGTGGGAAGCAGTTTTTTGGGAGAGCTCTCCCTGCCTGGAGGTGTGGGGCTATCCCGACAGCGTCACCCCATGCCAGCCACCCGCTCCCCGGAGCCCAGGATGCTGCCAGTGGTGGGGGGACACAGCCAGAGCACTCCCACTAGCCGTAGCCAGACATTATGGCTCGTGCTGGAGGGACTCGCTGCCGGCACCGTAATTGCAGGCTAGCTAGATTTTTGCTGTGGTATTACAAATTCCCCCAGGGAAGCCCACAACTATGACCATTTACATGGTAACATTGTCAGGCATGAGTCATTTTCTTCTCTCTCTCTCTGTGTCTCTGTCTCTGTTTCTCCTCTCTCACACACGCACACTCACAAATGCAAGCACAAATCAACAAACTGGTAAATAAAATTTAAATGATGCTTTAGTGCATTTTCAGCCCTCTTTTTCTGGCTGGGTGTACGGTTTGATGTACTTTTTTTTTTTTGTGCTATAAAATACAGCACAAAATGTATGGGCCATGTGAGTGTCGATACCGGAATGATGTCTTTAGAATCTTCTGCTTCACATTATAGGTTTTTACGGGGTTACCTTTAAGAGTGCTTTAACTAAAAAACTAATCAGTAAAACCAATCCTTAAAGAACAAATCTGTGTCAATATAATAAAATGGGAAACTTGCAAAGCGCGTGACAAGGTCCCTGTTTATGAAGTTTTTTCATCTAACACTCCCTCCTTGATACTCCATCTCTGCTAAGATTATTGCCACCCTGTTCCTACTCATCTGAACAAATGTGTGCAATGTGTATAGTCTCGTATTGTACTGGCTACATTATCACAGTGCCCATGCGTAAGTGCTTGCAGGTTTGGTGCCCTTGGCTCCAAATTCCTCCATGAAACAACTTGCTCGTGTAGTCTGAAATGTTCACTTTGGTGCTTTTTTAAAGAAAAAACAGCATCCGGTAAAAGACAGTTAGGATAATCCCCGCAAAGTTGTGGGGTGCCTGAAGTAAGGTTGCTGTTGCAAGACAAATGTGGTAGATTTGCGCACGCATCCTGATCGTCCTGAGGAACTTGCTGCTGAACCACACACTCTGTCTTAAGCGGGAACAGATTTCATTTCCCCCCTCTTGTCCATTTTTGTCGCTCTTTCTCCAGCACGATGGATGAGACAGGGTTTGTGAAACGAATGCTGTGTGGACACCTAACGGGCAGGGTGAAAGGCACCACCGTAAAACACAGAGGGGCTCAGCTCAGGTGATCCTGGGGAATGTTGAAATGGAGGATGGAAGTAGACCAAAAAGCAGGAAAAATTGTATGTCACAGTAGATATCTGGGTGAAAATTTGGATGCAGTGACCAGATCTGTGTGGCCCAATGTGTGCCGAGGGCACTGCGGGGGATATGTGACCATGAGTTTGGTGGCGAGGCCCCGGGTTTTGCATTTTGTTAGATTTACATTTGCGGAGTGAGCAGAGGTTGAATAATTTATGGTGGTGACCACTTAGATACCATATGTCATGGGTTTTTTTAAAGCAGTATGGTTTTTTTAATACACAAAAGGGAACAGACACTGGAGTGAACTTTCTTCATTTTATTCAAGAAAAGAATACTTACAAATGCTGAAGGTAAAGGGAGCCCTTTCCATACACTTTGAATCCATGCTAAACTCGACTCGTTAGCGTCACTCTGGTTTTGCAATGAGAAATAAATCCAGAGTGTTTGCACGGCATCACACACAAGAAGAAATGACAAGACTTTTACACCCGTCTCAGTAAGAGAGCACACTTTAGTGTAGTTGTAAAGTTTAGTGAAAGCGTATTTCTAGCCTTTGTTTTAAAAATTCATATTTAAATAAATAACTGGTTAATTCTCATCCATCAGTATATAAATGGTAGTCCTGATGTCACAGGCGAATTTTTGTAGGTTGTTAGCACTGTTGTTCCTAGGACATTGCATTGGAAATACTCTATTGTGTATTTTATTTTGCCGTGAGAAAAATGAAATCCTCGCGTACTAGGAGTTCACATGTCCCTTTAAGTCTTAAAATATGTTAATTTTACATGCCAAAGTCTTAAGAAGTGTTTGACTGCCCATGGCTTTTGTGTGCATCTCCAGATGGCAGATGCCATTTTGTGTTTCACATTAATTGAGTAAATTTCCTTGCTCTTTGTACATATTGCAGAGGAAGCCATTCTCTGCTTTCAATAGGACAGAACAGCTCTTTGGCATCAAACCCTTCTGGTCTGGTGGTACTAAAACTGTTTTAAGGTGGAATTCTGAGAACAAGCTGTTGGCAATACAGATTTCCCCTATTGTAGATGAAAGTGAGACGTTTAACAGTTATCTTAGAAATATCTTGAGGGTTTTTCCTGGTGAATTGTGAAACAAAGCAGTTAGGATAACCTCAGGGGACGAAGACATAATAGATACGTGTTTTTTCAATATTCATTTAGCTAAAGGAAAAAAAAACTTTCATCTTGGAGGGCACTGCTTTCATTCATTTTTTTGCCAGTTTTGTTTTCCCCCCCATCACTTTCTAGGTATCTGAAAAGAAAAGTCTCGGGGCCTTTAAAGTCTTTCACTTTGTCCAAACATTATAGTGTATTTGCAGAAATAGGCAGTACTGCTTTTCTGGGCACAAATAGCTGAAGGGGGGGTGTCGGTGCCACTGCGAAAAACACCTGATGTGCCATACGATACCGTCCGGTGCTGGGAAGCAGCGACGGCTGCCCCACCGCTGGCACCCGGCGTCCTCGCCTGCCTCCTCCGGCACAAAGCCGCTGGGGTCCCTTCTGCGCCGAGCCCAGTGGAGCACCCCTCGCCGGAGCCACCTGCCAGCCCACCCTGAGGTACCTCACACAAGGGCATTGTGAGTTTGAAAGCTGTGGTGCTCCGCATAAAAAGGTGTGGTGGTTGTCCAGCCGGTCATGCTCTAAGTCTACATGGTTTTCTATATGGAGGTATATAGATAGTATTTATGAATTTTTCAGTGTTTGTGAGGAGGAGAATTTATGCACAGCAGTGCCTTAGAAGGGGCTTAACGTGTTTTTACACCAAGCTAAAGTGAGTCCAGCAATGAGATTTTAAATCACTCTTTTTAAATTTTTTCTGTATGTTCACTCTCCCAAACTCCCTGTAGAAGGGAGGCAAAACAAATATCCTGTCTGTTTGAAAAAGAATATAGAAGACAGAAGTTAACGCTCGTCAAAGAAACCAAGATTATATGTCATGTTATTAATCAGATTTTTATCATCATAAGTGGTGTCCAGATATAGTTGAAGTGGGCAGTGTACATAATAACATAATTATGGGTGTTATAGTGACGTAACAGCAGCAGGAGCTCGGCTCCTGACTCCTTTGTTTTCCATTCACACCCACCATGATCTATTGCTATATTTAGTTGTTTTTCACAGTGCTACCTAATACTGTCATCCCAAGTATTTTTTTTTTAAGTAAAAAAATAAAGATAAGACTGTATTGATTTTCCATGGAAGCCCGAACACTGGAATCTTTTCTTGCAGATGATAATTCAAACTGAGGGGAGGGTGGGTGGGTTTTTTTGTTTTGTTTTGTTTTTTTGTTCTGTTTTTTTGTAGATTATTGTCATCTTTTGTGTGTGAAATGCAATTGCAGTCGGGGCAGAGCGGCAGCTGGTGGGAACCGTCCCAGTTCCACTGCCTTCTGCGGGCTGGGACTATCCGTGTCGGCTGAGGAGCTGCTCCAGACAATTTAAGGCAAGCTCGTGAAGCATGAAAGAACTGAGATTATTATATAACTAAGTGGCGTTTGGGGATTTAAATAAAGGAAGTTTTGACTGCTGAATGGCTGTACTTTAACAGTTCTCAGTCTATCATTTTTGGCACAGCTTGTTTGCGTGGGCTCGCAGTTCCAAAGACACCTGAAACCCACTGGCGTTCTTCTCAGGTAGGGCTGGCGTGGTGTGGGGCAGCAAAGCTCAGACCCTGGGAGGCGCTGGGACCCGGCGGTGGTTGCATTCTGCTTACACCCCTTGCAACCTAGCTTGCCATGCCCAGGAGTCAGGCATCGCTATTCTCCCAAAAGAAAAGATCTCATTTTCAAAATACAGCTCTTGTGGTGAGATATACCTGCTGTGGTGAACTAATTATTGGTATGTGGGGCCTGTGGGCATTTTGTTTTGGCCCACAACAAGAAAAAAAGAGATGTAATGCCTCATGGAGTACTGATTTTTCCATCTATGTCCTTGTTCTCACAGAACTGGCTCCTGTATTAAAGCAAAGGCTTTTTCAACCACCACCAAATCAAGTACACGGCGAGTGACACTTGCAATGTGAATATCAGACCTGTCTTCTGTGTTTAGCAGTACAAGAAACTGTGATGCTGTTATAAAGAAAAGAATGCTCTCAGGAGCCCCAGACTAGATGTAACCACAAGTCCAAGAGCCCTGGAAGGATGTCGCTTGCCAGCTTTACAATAGGTTTATTTGGTAGGAGTCAGCAGGGTTGCCTATCTGTGTGCCTATAGTCCAAGCTTATTCATTCTGTGCAACGTAGGTCAGTGCTGGTGCAACTATTGATATCCGTAGAGCACTTGCCCTACCTCTGTGATTTTTTTAAAAAATCAACACTGTCATTACAAAGCATTACTGGACTCCTCTATCTTGTATTTATTGCAACATCGCAGCTCCCTCTTTCTTTGTTTGAGTACACATACTGCGTCTTACCTGAAGCGGTGTGAACATGTGAACAGAGATGGAGAGTGGCCTGTATAGGAAGAGATTTCAAAAATTAGTCCCTCTTCCCAAGATCTTTTAAAAAGTATTTTAACAGCAGACAAACAAATCTCTCCTCAGGCTCAGCCTCATTCTTTGCATAAATTCAGGGACACTGCACCGAGGATCCAGGTCATTCAATATTTATTTTTATTTTAAATGACTCCAGAATAAATAAAACACTGTCAGTCCTTGCCTTCTCCTGGACCTCTTTTGATCACCTCAGCTCTACGGAGGAAAGTGGTGGCAGTATATCACCAACTCACCGTGTACATAGGTATGTTTTGGAACTGCCCACAAAGGTCCATTGCAGCTTTTGAGGGAGAGATGAATGATGCCACGGGGAACCACCTGGACTGAGGCTGCCAAGGTGCAAGGCAATAGGATCACCTATAGCCAGCCACATAGAAGGCAACTGATACATCGAATAATGGTAGCACAGGCAACTGATCTTTGTCTGCTGCCAAGACGAGCACTGCTAATGAGATCAATGCAGTCTTCTATATCTAATAAGGCTTATGCACAGCTTGATGAAGTTGAAGACAGAAATTCCTAAAAAGCCCCATTTTAATAGCCATGTTCAAGCAGAACTCCCTTTTGCCTCATCCAGCAGTGCGAAAGGCTTAGAGCATAAGACAGGAGATTAGGATCTTGGACAGAGGAGTTCTCTCCATCACCTTGCATGGCATATGGCAACCACTGCCTCAGTTTCCCCGACTTCACAGTGTGGCTTTCTTTCCCCAGAAAGAGTTGTCTGACTGAATTCAGAAGCATGAATGAGGTTCTCATATGCCACAATGCTTAAAGCCAGAGCAATGCCTATAAATATGTAAATGAGAGTTTTGCTTTATCCTGGGAAGGGCTGGAAGTTTCCTCAGGAGACTTTCCCTGACTTCAGGACTGGTTTCAGTAAGTACCCTTGGCAATGCAAAATGGAAGCGCATGAATAAATCAATTGGAAGATGTACATGCAGCTCCTGCCACTCCCCAAATACCTTTCCCGGCTCTGAATGCAACACAGATTTTAATCATGGAGCAACAGATGATTGATGGATGATTAATAGCTAATTTGCGAGATTCATTTAACTTCATTTTACTTATACACCGTATGTAGAATTAGTTAAGGCTTGTACAGGAAAGGAAGTGATGAGCCATTGTTCCCATTAAATTATAATGACAGCCTTCCTCATCACTGTATATTTATTATGTAAGAAAAGGAAATGTCTAGTAAAAATCTGTATAGGTTAATAACACCTTCATAATATAGTCCCTCTTTTCTATTGACTTGAATAGCCCTCCTACTGACTTTTACTGGATTATTAGAGTTAATTACATCAATTGCAATATAATTGATTCTTAAATACTATGTAGGAACCTCATACAATTATGGAAAAACAAAAGTCATCTAGACATCTCCGATCAGAAAAGATTTGGAATTCCTGCACATTTAATTCCTGATAATCACCAGTCAGTTTGGACATTAAGATTGCAGGGTTTCTTGTTTTCTTTCTGTTAGGTTTTGACAGAATTGATAGTTTTACAACATTTAACTCGGTGTGCGTGGAAATATAAGATTAAAGAGACGAATGTAATTTGCTAAAATCGTTACTTCATCTCCTAAAAGTGAAATGTATTACCTGCCTGTCTGTATTAAAATACAACTTACGCTCACACATGCATGCTCAAGAGGAAAAAAAACCCACCCAGAAATATGTATTTATCGTTCAAGGTTGAAGTCCTTTATCCACAGGTGCAAGCATTCCTACAGATCCTGCTTGCTAAAGTCACCAAGGGCCTTCAATGTAAAGACATGAAGCAGAGCTGAACACTGATCTCCAGAGGGTAGATCATCTGTGCATTATTTCACTGAGTAACTTTGACATAAAAACGGTTTCTAAAGGATGGTCCTCTATTCCAGATAAAGATTATAGACCATTCAAAAGAAGGTGCTTTAAGATAAACCCTCTGAGGCATGCTACAACATTATTAAGCAGCAGTTCAACTTTAAAGCCAGTCAGACATAACGTTTTTTGTGAGTCTGTTGTTGGTCAGAATCCCCTGTGGTACCAGTGTAGGAGATGTTAGCAATTTTTTCTTTTTTTTTTTTTTTTTTGCTGGCTTTGTTACAGTTCTCTGGTGGCCTTCTGGGAGCCGTGCGGCGTTTTGTGAGAGTGAGTTTGCTTTGTGTTTGTGGCTGCTCTAGTGCAGATGAAGTCCTCACAAGGTAAATTCAACGCTCTTTACGTTGCTCCATTAAATGTCCTCAAGTCAATTCACTTGGTTTGGGGATATCACTTCAGAGTTCCAGCCGAGCAATATGTGCAAGTTATTATTATGCGAAATAATAACTTCTGTTACAGTTATTATTTTTAGTATTATTATTAATATTTTTGCTTTACAGCTTAATGCACACACTTAACCACACTGCAGCAGCCGGCGATCAAAGGCTTCCCTGAGGAAAAATTAAGCACTTAGAGCAATAAATTATGAAAAGACTACGTCTAAGGGCACCATCCACCTTGTTTTCACACCCGCTTTAAGTGTTAAATAAATCATAACATCCTGTTCATCGTGCCGTCAGTAGGGGTTAAATAAGTCACTGTAAATGAGCTCCAAATCATAGGACGTAGCTGGCTTCCAAGTTTTTTGTTTGCAAGGAGGAACAGCTCCAGGCCTTTTGATAGTTCGGGTCTTTAAGGAAAGCCTTTTTTCCATTCCAACTACTTCCTGTTAATGTGGAAATGAGAGGAAATGAACATTCAGCAGAAGGATGGGCCCACCCTTTTCCAGTCGTGTGCCTAATTTGTCAGGTGCAATATTGGCACCTGGAGGCTTGTTTTGGCTCCTATTACATCCTTGCTGGGGAAATATCAGAATACTTGTAACTAGCGGCATAGCACTTCAAAGCGTTTTTGTTACAGGGAGAAAGAAGAAAGGATGCTGTCATTAGAAAGTGCGGAATTGAATGGCCCGATTTGTTTGTTAAGTGTAAGGATTATAAACAGCAATAAATTACAAAACAGGAGAAAAAGTATGTGACATTTCATTCTAAACCTAGCTGGGCCTGTTAAGCATGTAAAGAGGTACACTCTGTAAAATTGCCTCTTAGAAATATACATGCCTTCAATGTGTTCTTCATACTTTTGAGTCTCTGTAGAAAAGACCCCGTTCCTGAGGACTTGTTGGCATGTGTGTGCATTACAGTAGGAGGCATAAGTGTTTTGTGGTAAAACTATTTATGGCCTTTGAGTTACAGAGATGGCAAAGCTGTTGTAAGGGGCTCTGGATCTCAGATCAAAATCTACAGACTTAAGGTGCCAGAGCCTGCTGGTGTCTTTACTTCATGCGAAACACCTCAGTCATGCTTTCCCCTGTGGGACCTTTCTTGGACCAAGGAACTGCCCAAGATAAGTAAGAGTGCCGATGCTTGGCCAGTATATTAGTGATGCGTCTCTGGCTGAATCTGTAGGAAAAATGCATTTAAGACTCTGGTAATGGAAAGAATGAGACTGAAGTAGAATTTGTTCCCCGGTAGTGTTCTGAACTGTGGAGTGACTGCAGTTGGTTTGGATTTTTAGAACCGATTAACGTTTTGGACCAAAGTAGCCATTCATGAGACACTTTTTTCAGCCATGAGTTACAATCAATTAGTATTTGGGGGTGGTAGGAGCGGAGACAGTGTAGCTAGTTATTATTTCATTCAGGTAAACCATGGTGAATCAAGCCATGAGTGATATATACAGATCTGCAACTGTTCTGAGAGCAAATCCATTCAGATCAGTGAAACGAGATAATAGACTTGGGAAATCCAGCTGCTGTGCAGATGTTGGGTGGAATTTTCCAGGGAAAAGCAGTTATGCCATTTTTCGTGCCTGATTCTGCAGCCCTTACTCAGGAGGAGGTCTCCCTTGCTGGAGGGCAAGTTACCGCAGAGCAAGCAAACCTCATGCTGAGGAAACATCAGTGGGTTTGGGATTCACTGACCCCTTTCTCCCAGGTTAGTTCAACCTATACGTGGGTTAGATGGAAGTCTTGAGGTCAAGTATGCAGAGCCAGCTCTTCCCTGTGAGCAGGCAATATACTGTGCCTCATGTCAGCCGTCCTGGGCTCGCAAGTGGTCTCAGTTTGAGATGGCTGTGTGTTTTGGAGTCACTATTTCTTTCTTCACCTGAGCATTACCAGGTGATCAGTTATTTACTTGAAGGGTGCTGTCTTTTGCAGCCGTCAAAGATTCCTTTTTTATGCCTCTCTGACTTACACTGGGCATTAGACCAGTACAGGAGACATGAGAGTGAATTGATGGCAGTTCTGTCTTGGTGCTCTGTGCACCTCACCACTGTTTTTTGTCAGAGCCAGTGATTCTTGGCCTTCATCTTCTTGAGTGTGTGACAATTGACCTCCTGTCCAAATCCCACCAACATGAGGCTTCTTTGTTATAGAATCACAGAATACTTTGGGTTGGAGGTGACCTTTAAAGGTCATCTAGTCCAAGTCCCCTGCAGTGAAGAGGGACATCTTCAGCTAGATCAGGATGCCCAGAGCCCCGTCCAACCTGACCTTGAGTGTTTCCAGGGATGGGGCATCTACCACCTCTCAGGCCAAGCTGCTCCAGTGTTTCACCACCCTTTTTGGAAAAAAATTCTGCCTTCTATCTAGCCTGAATCTCCCCTCTTTTAGTTTAAAACCATTACCTCTTGTCCTATCGCAATATGTTCTACTAAAAAGCCTGTCCCCGTCTTTCTTATAAACTTTACATACTGAAAGGCTGCTATAAGGTCTTTCCAGAGCTTTCTCTTCTCCAGGCTGAACAACCCCAACTCTCTCAGCCTGTCCTCACAGGAGAGGTGCTCCAGCCCTCTGATCATTTTGTCTAGGGAACGGAATCTGCTGTGGATATGCATACAACAGCAGTAGCACGTATTGTGTGACAGCTTCCATGCAAGGGCTCCACAGCAAGGACAGTTTAGTTTAAACTATTCAGTAGCCAAAGGATTTTGCACTGAAGTGGCTGAAGATCGCTCATGTGATGTGTCCTGCTGACTCAGTGGTGAGGGCAGGGGATCTTGAGCTACAGGAAAGGTACAAAAATGGTTGGAGGCGAGAAAAGAAAGGAGCTTAATAATCCTTTACTCTCACCCCAGAGACATTTCTGCTGATTGTGGCCTAATTTACGGTAAACTGCAAAGCTACAAAAAGACAGAAAAACTCTGAAATAAGTGCAAGGATTGTTCTATGTATGCTTATTTTCCTCTAGTAACGTTCCCTATTCTCCATTATCCCAGAGACACCAGGAAGGATTAATGCTGCAATAGACCTGAATGACCTCTCTGCCTCCACAGGTGACCATTATACTGATAGCTCCTGAACCAGTTTGAGTTACGTACATTGCCAGCGTACAGTGGCACTGCATGATCTAGGTAATTGACTGTCTCGCTTTGTAATTTTTGTGCTTAATTAAGTTACCCTCTGCAATCCCAGATGTCATAAATTTGGGGGAATAGGTAACTTGTCCTCCTTGTTGGTGGTGTCAAAGAACCTTGCAGGGAGAATACAGCCTTGCTCTGGTGACGTGTTCCACTCTATGCTCATCTCTGAAAGAGCCACAACTTCTCCCTTTAGTCCGTCTCCTGGGATATCCTTTCCCATTGTGTCAATTATCACATTTCTCTGCAGCTCTGACAAATACAAGTAAATAAACAGGCTTTGGGGGGGTGATCCTTGACAGCTACAGCAATTGTCAACTACTTAGATTCCTCATGTCCGTGAGTTTAGTTGGGATCGGTGGGCTCCTGACATGCCATTTGCATGGTCCAGGAACAGTAACATTCAGCACTTTTCCTTTATTTTAGAGAATTATAGAACCGGTCATGTGCTGGTGCAAATATAGCCAGTTGCTCTCCACACTGGTATCTTTTGTACCGTATGTATAGCTTTGATAAGCAGCACATGTGTCTGCTTCCCGGCTATACAGTGTTTCCACTCTGATCTCAGGAGTGTAGCTAAATCAATATATCCTTTGTGATGTGCAGATGGAAATAATCTCCAGAAAGATGCATTTCTGAGCTTTGCCCAGTACGTATTTATTTGAGAGGTACAGCTGGTTTGTGGAAAGGTACAATCCAAGACCATATGGGAGCACAGTGCTAACCCTGTTCAAGCAGCTTTACGCCGCTCTTGTGGCCCCCCCATGACCATCAGTAGGGCCTCCGGGAAGCTCCTTTGATGTGAAGGGAATTGCCAGGAAGGGTCTTGCTTAGCCCCTGAGGGGGAGCCTGCCTTTACAGCCCCACGTGCTCTGCTGCTGGCTGCCAAACCCTCCACCGCACCTCAGGACCTTGCTAGCTGCCCCAGAATCAGGTTGCCACGAGGTGCCCTTCAGTCCTGTTCCCTGAACTGGACCAGGTGCAGACAGGCCATTTCCATCCTGGAATGGCCTGGATAAGGTTTGCTGATGTACTTCTGTCTGCTACTGCTAGTTAATGGATCTAAGTCTAGATTTCAGATCTGTAACCAGGTGCAAGTCTAAACGTCCCCATATTCCATGACTGCTTGGGGTGACACTTCGATTCAGGTTCAGTGTCCAAAGGCCGCAGAAAGACTCTAAGCTTTCCCCACTCTATGATGGAAAAGAATTAATTTTTTAGTTTTGCCTAATTCAAACCTCTCTGGATGGTAAATGGGTAACATACATCTAGTAAACTCACATCGGCAATGTAAAAACACTTTTGTTTCCTCAAAGGCTTGCACTATAAAAAATGACATGATGATTTGAATCAGAATATGCGAGGAACTGGCAAATCAGTCGCACCTGTAAAAACACAGTTTCAATATCAATACCTGCACCATTAATGACATGCTACTAATAAAATACTGTACGGGTGAGATTCAACTAACCAAAGAAGAGAGGCAGGCATTTTTGGGTGGCATTCATCCCAGCCGTTAGGATGGGGCCACACTGTTTTCAGTGGTGCCCAGTGACGGGACAAGGGGCAACGGCCACAAACTGCAACACAGGAAATTCCATCTCAACATGAGGAAAAACTTACTTTAAGGGTGACAGAGTGCTGGAACAGGCTGCCTAGAGAGGTTGTGGAGGCTCCTGTAGAGATATTCAAAACCTGCCTGGAGGTGTTCCTCTACTTGCTCCAGGTGAACCTGCTTTGGCCAGGGGGGTTGGACTAGATGATCTCTGAAGGTCCCTTCCAACCCCTATCATTCTGTGATTCTGTGATGAGGCGAATGCAGCCCCATTTTCTCTCCATGGATTGCGCAGTGAACCCGGGGCAAGGAGTTTTGTACTTGGGGTACATTGACAGTGGCTGTGGGGGATTGGTTGGGTGGTGACAGTCACCTGGACCTGTCCTGGCACTCCGTGGGGAGGAGAGCACCTGGCTGACAAACCTCACAGCAGACACGGGCGCCATGGCCCTTTGCTAAGAAAACCCATGTCTGTCTGCACAGGTTTATTCACAGATGCTTTAAAATGTAGTTCCCTTGCGCAAGTCAGGCTGTGAAGACCTGAGTTTTGGTTCCTTCCCGAGCAGTTTCACAAGGAACTCGTGCTTTCTTTCCCAGAGTGGACATTTTGCATAGGGAAACACCCATCTAATTTTACATCCCAGATCCTCATTCCTATGCTTACTCAGATGTTCAGTCGGATAGTTCTCCATGAATAAAAACTGCTATGATTTTAGCTCACAGGTATGTACTGGAAGCAACCCTGGGAAGCTCCCTTCTGCCCAGCAAATTCGGCCAAATACTCCTGGAATAGTCTTTTCTCTGTCTTGTCCTGCTCTGATCACCATCTTCATGTTATTAAGGACTAATTCTAAATCGAGGCACAAATACGTCCAAGGTACAAGAGCCCATTGCTGTGTACTGGAGACAGCTGGGAGCTGCTCCTCCTCCTCAGCAGTGAGCTGAGGTGAGGCAGGGAGGCCCAGCGCTGCCATTTCCCTTCCCTGGGAGGGTGGTGCAGGCCACCGGCAGCCTTGGGGCCGCCATTTTGTGCCGTGACGGGGGCCTTTGAGGCCATGCTCTCTGCCCTACAACATGCTTAGGTTGTTGTGTGAGTGTCTACAACAACTTTCATTGTAGGATCCCTCAAAGATCCCCTGCAGACCTTATGGGGAGTGTCTTTTGCTGTGCAAGGAACCCCTCGGCCCCTGAGAGGAGGATCACACATGGCAGCAGGGTCCCTGGCAGTGACTCCTGCAACGCCGTGTGCCCTCAGGCAGGACGGTCCCTGTTGCGCAGGCAAGCTCGCTGTGGCGTGGCACGGTTACGTGGGCTTCCCTAAGGTCAGGCATCAGTCAGCAGCAGGGCTCTGGCATCCCGTCACAGCTCTGCTGTTTGTAATATGTATTATCAGTGCTGCGATAATGCTCAAAAATGGCCGCTTCTTTCTGAATAAAAGGAAAGTCGCTGCTCG
Organism: Chroicocephalus ridibundus; assembly: GCF_963924245.1. Classification (NCBI taxonomy): domain Eukaryota; kingdom Metazoa; phylum Chordata; class Aves; order Charadriiformes; family Laridae; genus Chroicocephalus; species Chroicocephalus ridibundus. The sequence goes on from NC_086286.1 coordinate 26,298,749, forward strand.
TATCTCAAGGATAAAAGCCCGTCTGGCTGGAAATCAGTGCAGGGTGCTGAAAACGGGCAGAGCAGCTGAGCCAAGCACGGCGCTCTGTGTCCCCGGAGGGCAGCGCTTCAGTTCCCTGGAGCGGAGGCTGCTGCTTTGGCACTGAGTGAAATCGGCCTCCCTTTCCTCTGGCCACCGTGAGCAGCAGTGGAAAACCTGACCTGCTCTCCAGCGTGGGACCGCCTAGGCTAGCCAAACGCTGCAGAGCCTAGTCCTGTCTGACCACAATGACAACCAGCCATATGTCTTGTTTTCACGCCTTACTATTGATTTGTCAGCTCTGCCTCCTCTATCGGTCCAGCACCCCAAGTCTTCTTCCTTCACCTGCATTTATTTGACCTTCCTGAAACTTGTGATCCTGTCCTTTGCATATTACCTGTGATACAGCAGCAGGAGGCTTCAGGAGGGTTTTTCAGGAGGTCTTCAGGAGGTTTTAGGGTGAGGACAGTGCGGTGACACTGTTGCAGGACCGCCTGGGAAGAAAGATGCTTGAGAGAACACAGATCTCTGACCCAAGAGGAGAGGGAAACACAAAAAATCCTGTCTCTTTTCATGGTAAAAAGGGACAGTGTGAAATGGTGATATTTTTGTTCTGTTGCCATCGTGTGAATTTTGCAAAACATGGGACCTGCCTTGTGAAAGGTATTCAATGTCCTTCAAGATGCCATTTCAGTGAGCTCACCCCCCAGGACCGTGTTCTCGCTGGAACTGTGCGTCCATACATGCACATTTCCCCAGCACAAATCAAAAATCCTTCCATTTAACAAATTCACAGAGCCTCACAAAAACCTATGGGAATATCTGGTTTTGCATGCAAATATTTACCAAGTAAAAATGGATACTTTTTCACAGCTCCTAGTCCTAGGCTTCTTCTACAGAGAAACTGCCAACTGTACATGCATGCTGGTTTGGCACGGGGACAGCACATTCCCTGGAGAGTAGAACGAAACCACAAACTCCTTTCGCTTGTGAACCCCTTTTCACGGAGCAGGTGAAAGCATGCTGAACTCACCCTTGCCTCCTAGCCTGGCTGTTTTCTAAATGTCATTTGAAAGTCTCGCCCCCTCCTCCCTCCTCCCTCTGTCCCCAGTTTTATCCCTCTTTCAGGAGGCAGCCATCAGCAACAAAACCACAATGCAGGGCTTGGCTGGCTGCGTGCATTCAGCAGCTGCTCTGTTCCAAGTTCTGGGCAAGCCACAGCTATCCAGATTCCCACTTGTCCTATGTCTTCTGCCTCAGTTGCAGTACAGCATCTTGAGCTAGAAGGACCACTAATTGACCAGCCTGTACGGGTTGCCAGCACTGCAGCACAGTCAGCCTGCTGTCCCCAGTTGTCTGTGCCTTTCCCCCCTTCGCTACACTTCCAGCCCTTCCTGATCCAAAGCTTGTGACATCTTCCAAGTCCTCCTTGCATTCAAGACTCTAATTCGGCATGTGGTATGCTGTGCTTTTCCAGCAGGCTGCTTTTTGTCATTATCTCTCCACCCAAGTGAATGTTCAGGATGGGTATGTTCTTTCTTCAATTATTGCAGAGAACTAAAATGTAAGCAATAAACACTAAAGCCAGATTTTTCTAATACAAAACATCAAGCAAAATCTTTGCTTTCTCGTATAATTATTATGAAAGAGTTACAAGCCTGGAAATAAAAATACAATTCTCCGTCTTAAAATATGAAGTAGTGTTTTCTTACAGGGTAAGATAAGAATGTGATTTAACTTTGCTTTAGCTCATTTCTTCACTGTGTTGTGCTGACATGATTGTTCAAAGAAATTGTGCTTTTGGAAGGAAAAGGTTAAAGTTTGCTACTGATATTCATCAGGAGATGGATATTTAATCTTTAATCTCTTGTTCTAGGCCCCTACTTCGGATCAACTCATTATCCCGAATAAACGATGTGTCATTCCCATTATTTATGTTTCACTGCAGCCAAAGTATCTGGACCTCGTTTTGGTAAGCACCATTCATTTCGACCCATTCAGTATTAATCTCCCTGCTAACATCTTTCCTGTCCTATGTGCTGTCCCCTATTTGCTTTTATGTTTTCCGCAGAGTGTTTATAAAAGGATAATCTTTTACAAAGCAGACAGAATTTTTGTGTATAAACTGCTCTGTTTGAATGCCTCATTGATATACCATCTAAACTGAAGTGTTCAGCAAGATTAGTGCATCCACTGAGCCACTGAACTGGGTAAAAATATGGGAACTGCTCCTTTCTTTATGGAAAGAGAGGGTAGCTAATGATGCCATCTTCTTTCAAATAGGATACTTTTAGCAGATGGACTCTGAGAATATGAATACATTCCACAAATAAAAAATAATCAACAAAGGAGGTGCCTTATTGCGACAAATAAAATGAGAAAAAGACACAAAATGTATAGATTATGTAAAGACCCTGAGTCAGCTTCCATATTAGTGAAACTGGTGTAAATGCAGAATAGTTCAGTCAAAATGACGTGAATTAGTGGTTTTTTACATCATTGTCGCTCACATCAGGATCTGGTCTCTTTGTGTTGTAATTGCCAATGACTTCAGCTAGGATAGGGACTTGCAATGCCTTGAAATGCAAATGATACATTTTCTCTTTCTCATGCTGATATAAATTTCCAGTGAGAGTGTTTTGAGCACGATCCCCTCATTTTCCATGAAATAAATAAATAAAGACTGCCTGGCACACAAAACGTACGCTTATTTCGGCTGTCTCCTTTGCAATGTGTATCTGGTGACATCGGGTGCCACTGACACACCCTCTGAGAAGCCGACACTTAATGTTAGAAGAACACAGTATGCAAGTGAATCTGTGCCCGTATTCCCACATTTAGACGGGAAAAATCCCAAACAGACATGTGGTAGTATCATTTGAATGGCATAGATTCTTAAATACATTTGTCACTTTGTACACTTGCCAGCTCTTCTTTGAAGATATAAACCACCAAAACACTCCAAATTTTATCCATCATGACTCCGTCAACATGTAGCAATGTTTAGCATGTTATTTTAGTTAAATTGCACTATTGTTGTCCATCTATTATGACATAAACTAGGATTGGTGCCCTTGCATTAAAATGAAATGAAAACTGTAAGAAAGAGTTGGGAAAAAAGAAAACATTGAGAAAGTCGTGCCATTCATTTAGCAGCGAAGGAACGTCGGGAGGAATATTAGGGAGGCAGGAAGCACAAAAGGTATCAGATGCCCCTAGTTTCAACTTTAAAAGGGATCACTCACATGTTTATGAGGGGCTACATGCTGGGCATGGTTCAGTACCACCTTCGGGGACTGTGCATAGAGAGGGATGAGACCTCTCTGGACGGCTCCCCTTGTCGTTTTTAGTTCACCTCCCCCACTGATATGACCCAGACCTGACTTCTAGTAAGAAAATGCTGGACATGGCTATTTCTGGAGTCTGTCAACACCACCACGAGGTTAGTGAGAGCAGTTTGTGGGTCGGGGACAGAGGTAACCCAGCTCATGCCCAACTTACTGACTTGTCATTGCTCTTTGGAGATAGCCCATGTAATTCAGTACACAGAAGTGGTCTCAAGGAATAATTGCCTGTTTAGTCCTAAGAAGATTGGTAATAAGACAAGGAGTCTGTCACTTTCTGGTTGCCGTTAGCTGAGGTTAAAATCTTTCTATTATAGCTGCTATGCAGTGCCTTGTCCATAGCGAGTGGGTGGTCTCAACACAGAAGAGAAAAACTTGCCACCATATTTGGCACAAACTGGCCAGGGGGGATCAACATTGCACTGCTGTGGAGAGAGCTACTCTTTCAGTGTCAGGACCGATGCTCTCCAGCGCACTGTGTTCAGCAGTCAGATCTTTTGCAGAAACAAGTGCGGTTCCCCCTGTGCTGTGGGGGCCAGGCATCAAACAGTGTAAAACAGAGGACATTTGCTGACAGACCCCTGAAAATTTCTGATGTTTTTCACCAGTGGACATATGATCTATATCGTAAATAAATAGAGCATTTGTTTCTTACAAAGGTGATCAGACATGACCTTCCTGGTCTAAAAGTTTTAGTGAAAGGCCATTGCTTGGAAATGTAATTTATTGCCTAGCAGTTTTGTGTCATGAACCACAACGTTCCTGGAAATCCCACAGGAAAGAACATTTCTGTAGGCATCAAACTCATTGCGCAAGTGATGCAGAGGTGACTTGTGCCAAGGCAGGGTGTCCATGGCTCTAGGAACATGTCGGATTTGCAGTACATGTGCAGGTCAACTGCATGGTGCGCTGCATTAGCTTAGATCCGGGATGTAGCAGCTCTGTCACTTGTAGGGTCATCATGTTGGCAGGTCTCATTCAGACAGATTTTTCCCAAGCACCAAATTCAAGTCATTGAAGACCTAATGGAAAAATCTTTGGAAAACATTCGTAAACAATTCTAGGTGCAGCAGCATGGGGACAGATTTCTGGGTGATTTATTTGTGCTTAATTAAACTACTCTTCTCACTTAGTCTCTGAAGGGGATTTTCTCTCTGCCTGACTTCATGGGACTGATCCCTGACTGGGATGAGCCCACCAGGTGTTTGGTAGACAAATTTGTGGCGCTCGGTCTGTAGCAGAACAAGAAAGACAAAGGGAGGATGAGTGAGAGAGGACCAGAGACAGGCTAAGAGAAGTTCAGCTGGATCCAAGTAGACCTACTTTCATAGAGATAGGTAAAGCAAAGAGCTGAGGAAGTAACAATAATAAAAAACCCTATGCTCTCATGCACGAGGTGTCCAAGCTTGATTAACATATATAGGAAAATCAGAATGTGCTGGTAATAGGTGTACAAATATAAGACCAAATAAACATACACTGAAGGGGAGAGATGATGCTATACAATATGATATGGTATGGTATGGTATGATATGATATGATATGATATGATATGATATGATACAATGCACCTTTTTTGCAGCAGACATTGGACATACCTCCTAGATGCAGAAATGATCCTTCTTGGAATAATCTTTGCTGTAAAGAAAGGAAGACGTCCTAGCACCAAGATACTCTGGTGGTGGACCTGTGTCCTCCCTGCATCTCTCTCACTGCTGATTAAACAACTCCGTGCTCCAAGGCAGGAGAATGAACAATTGATATGGGTGGGCTAAGCCTGTTTTTTCCACAGAGTCCCTGCCATGACTACATAAGGAGGTGGGATGTCCATGTGGAGGCTGCATGCCACCTTCCTTTTTGTAATGTGTGATTGTGGATAGCAGGAGACAGACCTGGCTGTCACTAATGGAGATTGCTTAACATGCTCATTGCTCCTAATCTGGGAATACACTCACATAAATGCTAAGCAATGCCTTGATTTGATCGTGACCTGTACTGGCATCCCTGGTGCTACGGCTGTGAGTTGCATTGGGACTTGGGATGAGGCAGTTCCCACATCACTCTTTCCACACATCTGGTCCTAAACATGCAAAGATGTAGGCAATAGGGGGAAAAGGGAAGGAAAACAGGATGCTGGAGTGACAGTGGTTCTTTAAAGAACCAGGTTATCCCATCTCCTCTGAGGCATGAAATCTGCCAGAAGAGAGTGTATTTTTAGGAACTGGCTGTAGACACTAAAGCAGTATATCTTGTTGGTATAAGGGCGTGGAGATCTAGGCACTAACATGATTAATACCATGTCTCAACAAAAGGGATTTCCCACATTTATATTGCTCAGAAATAGCTTTCCATAAATTTGATGTGAGTACTTGGCAAATGAAGCAGCCATCAAATACCAATAAAAATATGTTTGTGATACCTGCAATATACACCAAAAGAACCAGAGAACATTAATATTCCAGAAGGACTCTACAGGTACCCATAAAAATCGGATGTTACGGAGACTCTGTCAAGGTTGAGAGGTTCAGACCTTAACCCGACGTAAAACTGGCATTGTAAAATTTCTTTCTTATTGTGAAAAATCGGGATTTCACACTAACAGCATGGTTGAAGTGAATGCTGACCAACCAGGTGGCTCCAGCATGCCTGGGATGCATTTGGTCTGTCAAGCACATGTGGGAATCCTTTCCTTGTGGATCAGTACGGGTTTTTGGTGGTGAGGGTCCAAGTACCCCTGGCTCCCAGCACCTGGGGCAGCCTGAGAGGCGGGGGGACCTCTTGAGGGTGCAGCCTTTCTTTTCATGTATGAGGCGGTGCAAGGTGTTGCTGTGCACTCAGGAAAATCTCTTTAAATAGTATTCCTCATAGGACACCATTTTTAGCTCCCCAGGCAGTGTGGCTCCATTTGAGGGTCCAGGGGCTAACGAGTGCAACTCCTTTTAGGGACTGCCAAGCAGAGAGGCTGCACTAGCTTCTACATCAGGATTGTGCTTTTCTCTTATCCCCTTTGCTCACCCCAAGTCCCTCCTCTATACATGAAAAGAAAGGAAGCTTTTCTGGGGGTCCCGCCTGGGATAACCAGCCCTAACCACTTCACTTTAAGAGAATAATTGGGAATGTTTCCTACAGATGCTGCCTGAGTACGCAGAAATGCCAGAGTGATAGACACAGCTTAAATCCCTAGACTGCCAGACAGATAAAGATGGTCTGTCCCAAAATGTGCCTATCCCTTGTATCACCATGTCAAAATGAAGCAGAAACCTTTCACACATCATCACTTCTGTTAGCTTAAGTCCGGGTCCTTGCACCCTTACTCATGGTTAGTAATACCTTACTGCACAAGTAGTGCTACTGACTTCTCCAGGGCAGCTCCTGGAAGAAGAATCTATTTAAACCTGCGACTGGAATCTAAGTATCAAAGCTGCAACAATTTCTTAGCTACATTTAAGGCAGCACTACATTGTATTTTTAATTAATTTCAGAATCAAATTCAGTAAAAGAAAATTGTACTTTTTACCTAGCTGTCTCTTCCTGTGGCTATTAGGACTTTGATGGCTCAGATAAATAAATATGAATGAGCAAATAGCTCTTTTTATTGCCCTCACCAAAGAATCCTGTTAGGGCTGGAAGGCAGGTTTTAAATCCAGAACAGACAGTTGTAATTGTGCTGCCTTATGTACATAGCCCAGGCCACTCATTTTGCACCCACCATTTCACTTCATGGTATCATTTCACTGATGGGGACATTTCTGCACATTTGAATACATCCCTACACAAAGTGTTTTGCCAAGTGAGGTTTTTTGGCCCTCATTTGGAAAGCCCCCAAAGATCTGGCTTTCGGGTCTCTTCTGAGTTCAGAAAAAATTTCTGATGAAAGCTAAATCAGTTAACACCAAATTGGGTTGATAGGGGGATCCTTGTCTTCTCAGCTAACGGTATGAAACCAGATAAAGGGGCTGATTTGACAGCTGAATAGATTTCCAAAGAGGGGTCATTTTCTCCCATGACCAAATAATATGATAGAGATATGCAAGGGTATGTGTGTGCCTTTCAACAGCAGGCAGAGTCCGAGAGCTTACTTATCTCTAAACAGCTTCTCTGGTGTCTAAAATAAAGAATGCAGAGTTTCTGAATAATCAGGGAGCAGATACTTTTTCTCTTTTTTCCTTGAGTGACCAACTACACCAGGAGAACTTGGGACCTTGTTCTCAGTAGTGCTGTGTGTTTTCATTAGGAACTGAAACACTTCAGCTTTCAGAAAGTCTTCAGGACCGTGAAACATTGAGCCTTTACAGTTTAATAGTGTAATCTTTGTAGTGCCTCCACACAATATTCCACTGACCACCTCACGTTGAACGTATTCCACAGTTGTTGAAATATCTTGATGCATTATCGTTCTTCTGGAGTTGTCATTGTCTTTATGGAAGTCTATGGGGGAAAGAAATTGTATGGTAAATTTCTTAGGGACAAATTTGGCTCCTTTGCACCAGCTGATGTGGCAAAAAGTCTCTGGTTCTTCCAGACTGTTAGTTTGTTTTCAAAGGGCTTGATGACTGTACTATTTATTTACTATTTCAGCTTTTATGGCAACATTGACATTCTCTCACTCTTTTTTTCTTCAGCAGCCTTAAATATGGAAGAAGGATTCTTGGACTGTATTTCTGTCATGGTGATCTCCTTTTTCTTCTGTTTTTGCTTCCCCCTCCTTGTCTGTGTCTTTTTTGGCAGATCAGAAGTTGCACATCTTGAGGTCTGGCTTGAGTTGCACATCTTGAGGTCAGGCTTGAGGCCTGGATGTGGAGGCTGTGAACTGACCAAGGCTGAATTTTTTGGATACCTGAATCTTTTTTAAGGAATGAAGTACACTGTATCCCATTACTAGTCAACTGCCTTCCACCTCCCTCTCCCTTGGTGAATGACAAAATCATTTAGCTCTAAATCGGCAGTGGTAGCAACTGATAGGTTGCACCCGAAGGTTGTTGCTGGGCTGCGTGAAACAGGCTTGTGGTTTCCATCCACAAGTGCATCACCACTGCATTCAGTACCACTGTTTTCATTCTGTCACACAATTTCAAGAGAAAGACAGATGGGCATTTTTCTGACCCAGCTTTTGGTAGTTAGTAAGAGTTCTGCCATTCAGTGGCTCTGGATTCCGCCTGAGTAGACAAGGAGCCTGAACTTCCCAAGAGCCAGGGAGGAACTTCTAGGGTCAGGGGCAATGTGTGCCACAAAACATTGCGCTGCTTCTATCTGTATTCTGGGTAACAACCTCAGTGGCTTTTAATCTAGCTCTGGTGTTAATTTTTAAACATGTTAATAGTTGCTGGAAATTCATTTTCTAGTGTGTTACTCACAGTTAACAAAGTTCTGAATAGCTGGAGAGCCAAACATAACAAAATAGTCCTTTCTCATAGAGACACATTTTAATACCCATTGACAGCAAAACCATTACAGAATTCCATGGACAAAAACCAGGAAGGTAGAACAAGAAATGTAACCTTCTGATTTATGAGTGGAACTGTATCTTCTTTAAAATGATGTCATTTCTGATGCTTTGCTTTGAAGTTGAAGGCAGTGTTTTAACACAGCTTGCGTAATCTCTCCATGTGTTTTTATGCTGTGCCATTACAGGACTCTGCTGTGATGGCTAACTCCTCTAGCTGAAATTGTTGACCTACACTCTTTTTAAAGAATACCTCATTTCTTCTACTGGGATTAATCAGGAGCTTTTGCACACACTATAAAGTTTCGCTACATCCCTATGCCTTTTGCAGAAATTATCTAAACATAGATTACCACCACTGACAGGGTGCAAGTTATTAAAGTAAGTAACTAATATGAGGCTGACATAATTGACATTCTTATGCTCAACTATATTACAAAATAAAATACAAAAGAGCTGAAACAATCTGGGATGACTGAAGTAGGTAAATGACATCCAAAATTAAGTAGGTGACGAATGGGAGCAGGTTCTCTCTTTGAACAAGTGTGTAGCATGCTTATATTGCTGTTTTCTGTCATAGAATAGAATCACAGAATCAGAATCGTTTTGGTTGGAAGAGACCTTGAAGATCACCAAGTCCAACCATGAACCTAGCACTGCCAATTCCACCACTAAATCATGTCCCTCAGTGCTACATCTACATGTCTTTTAAATACCTCCAGGGATGGTGACTCAACCACTTCCCTGGGCAGCCCATCCCAATGCTTGATAACCCTTTCAGTGAATAAATTTTTCCTAATATCCAATCTAACTCCCCCCCGGTGCAACTTCAGGCCACTTCCTCTTGTCTTATCACCTGCTACTTGGGAGAAGAGACTGACCCCCACCTCTCAACAACCTCCTTTCAGGTAGTTGTAGAGAGTAATAAAGTGTCCCGTGAGCCTTCTTTTCTCCAGGCTAAACAACGCCAGTTCCCTCAGCCACTCCTCATAAGACTTGTGCTCTGGACCCCTCACCATCTTTGTTACCCTTTTCTGAATGTGCTCCAGCCCCTCAATGTCTTTCCTGTAGTGAGTGGCCCAAAACTGAACACAATATTCGAGGTGCTGAGTACAGTGGGACAATCACTTCCCTAGTCCTGCTGGTCACACTATTTCTGATACAGGACAGGATGCCTTCTTGGCTACCGGGCACACTGCTCGATCATATTCAGCCGGCTGTCAACCAATACCCCCAGGTCCTTTTCCGCTGGGCAGCTCTCCAGCCACTCTTCCCCAAGCCTGTAGCGCTGCATGGGGTTGTTGTAACTCAAGTGCAGGACCTGGCATTTGGCCTTGCTGAATGTCATACCATTGATCCAGCCTGTCCAGGTCGCTCTGTAGAGCCTTCCTACCCTCAAGCAGATCAACACTCCCACCCAACTTGGTGTCATCTGCAAACTTAGTGAGGTTGCACTTGATTCCCTCATTCAGTCCATTAATAAAGATATTAAGCAGAACTGTCCCCAGTACTGAGCCCTGGGGAACACCACTCGTGACCGACCACCAACTGGATTTAACTCCATTCACCACCACTCTTTGGGCCCAACCATCCAGCCAGTTTTTTACTGAGTGAAACGTATGCCCATCCAAGCTATGAGTAGCCAGTTTCTCCAGGAGAATGCTGTGGGGAACGGCGTCAAAAGCATTACTAAGGTCTAGGTAGACAACATCCACAGCCTTTCCCTCATCCACTAAGCAGGTCACCTTGTCATAGAAGGAGATCAGTTTTGTTAAGCAGGACCTGCCTTTCATAAACCCATGCTGACTGGACCTGATCGCCTGGTTGTTCTGCATGTGCCGCGTGATGGCACACAAGATGATCTTGTCTGTAACCTTCCTCAGCACTGAGGTCAGACTGATGGGCCTGTAATTTCCTGGAACCTCCTTCCAGCCCTTCTTGTAGATGGGTGTCGCTTTTGCTAGCCTCCAGTCAACTGGGACCTCCCCGGTTAGCCAGAACTGCTGATAGCCCCATAGACTAGTGTGCATGTAAGTGCTGTAGCAGCTTGCTAACCGTTCCCTCTTGGATTATAGGGGGTTCATTCTGCTCCCCATCCCTGTCGTCCAGCTCAGGGGGCTGGGTACCCAGAGAACAACTGGTCTTATTATTACTGTGGTGCAAATGAAACTGGAGTGGTGTTGTCTGGCACCTAGGAGATGAATCAGGACCCTGTCCCTGCAGGCAGAGCACTGTTCTACAATGAATTTTACTTTCATTGTGACATTTTGAAGGTACTACATGGTAATGACACATTGCTCCAGTAATTTTTGTACAATGTCTCTATGAGCTCTCCCCATCTGTCATGACAGCATTAGTCTTGGCATCTCTGATGAAAGAATCAAAATTAAAAGGGAGAACACAAAGTCAATTTCTAATGGGTTCCAAATACCCATATCTTACAAGCGTGAATTAAATATTGCTCTCATCTTGCAGCCTTCCAGACATATTACATGGATAAAAACCCTCAAAACTATTTAAAATTAAAAATCCTGTTAAAAGCTGAAATATATATAAAGTAAAATAATGTTCAGCTGTTTAAACTAACCTGTTGATAGGCTGTCAGCTGTCATTTGATTTGCACTTCATTTGAATTAATAAAAAGTAAACCATAAGCATCATGATTTACAGTAATATAAAAGCTATTACAAAGGACCTTCATCATAAGCTTCTTTGTCATAAAGCTATTGTATCTTACTTTCAATCACTAAACACTGTTAAAAACATTTCCTAATACAATACCGCCTGATGCAATATACAAATTCCTTTGCTTCAAAACTAGCTATAGGGACATATCTTCGAGGGTCTAGAGACAAATTGGAAGTTTCTTCTTGCATAAATAGTGTAAAAAAAAAAGTATTTTCATGCTGATGTTCTTCATCTTTTCTTGAGGCTACACACACACACACAGATACCTCCCCATGCACACACCCCCATCCCCCCCGCCCCCTGCCATTAAAACCATTGAAGTATGTTTATGCCTCCTCCTTTATTTTAAATAACCCTTGGACAAACAACATCTAGTTAATCAAATATACCAATTTGTTCACTCCCATGAAAAGTGTCATAGAATTTATATTGACCTCAGTTTCATATCTCTTCTTAAAGATTGTTTCTCCTTCTCCCAGATGGGCTGCTTTTTAGAGTTAATAATGCCATGAAGAAAGAGACGGAGTTGCTAGATACCTAACACTACTTCCTTTGGGGTTTCCTCATCCATGGTACGTGAATGGAGCCTCCCTGGCTCTTGTCTATCCTGTCTTGTCCTGGCAGTGTCACGGTTGCTCACAGGGCATGTGATCCCCCTGTCTGGCCTTTGCAGCACTTCTCAGGTGCCCACAGACAGGGGTGCAAAGAGAGAAGCGAGGAGCGCCCAGGCACCACAAGATAATCAAGGCACACCCAAAGCACTGGGCACTCCTGCGTGCCTACACCAGGGCTGCCAACATGTGTCCCATTTGACCACAAGGCACCGTCCACAGTGCCTCCCCCTCACATCGCAGCTCAGCACTTCTGTGCCCTCTCCCCACAGCATCTCCAGAGTGCAGGTAACGACCCAAGCCCATCACCTCTGCTGCTTCTAGTGAGGTTGAGGTCTGTCATTCCCCAGCAATTTTCTCCTTGAACTGATCCTGGACAGAACAGCTCCTCTAATGTCACCCGAGTACCAGAAGTAGCGTGTTTTTGATCCTTTTCACAGGTTGGTTAATCCCTGGTAAATAAGGGCAGTAAAAGTTCCCAAGAGGGCAACCAGACATACCTCACAGACAACAGCTACAGGCAGAAGAGGCAGGGGAAGGACTGGGTACATTCCTGGGTTTAGGCATAACTCTGAACTCCTAAAGGGATGGTTGGCTCTGGAGCATGACAACAGCTTACAACTTGCTGTTTGCACGTGATGATGGGAGCCCATGTGCAAACAATGTCTGCCACAAGTCTGCTCCACAGGTTTGACTCCACAAGTACAGGCAATATCACAAGTTGTGGTTTGACTTCACAAGTATAGGCTATATCTGACGCTGGAGTCGTTAAGGATGGAGGACAGAGGTTCCTGGCAGAGGAGGGCAGCTGCATGACTTAAGACCACGGTACTACTTTTCCTCTCATGTTCTTTTAAAAACTGCGGCAATGTACACTTTTAACAAAAGGAGATGGTCCGGAACCTGGAAATGAGACTAAGAAAATTGCTGGGCCTCACTTTTGTTCACTGTATTTCTACAGACGTTCCTCCAAGGTCCCTCTTTGCTTTTCAGCTGCCTTCAAGGCCAGGCTACAACCTGGTCTGTGTTCTTTGTTTTTAATCTTTCTTTGGGTTTTCTAGGTCATGGCTCACAGAGGGCCTTTAGGTGTCTTTCAGTTAAATGGACTGTGCTTGACTTTGGATGGCAACAGGAAAAGAGGGATGTCTTCTCAGCACTCTGTAACAAAGCAGTTCTCAATGTGTGCTGGTCCCAGTAAGAAAGCCCGGCCTATATATAAACACATTCTCTTGCTTTTCACCTCCCATTGGTGCCAGAAATGCCTGGTGATCTGGGTGAGATCAATGGGAACACAGGAAAAAGTTCTACATTTGAGAAGAGTTAAGTGTGAGAAAGAGTTTGGACTAGATGTCCTCCTGAGGTCCTCCCTCAACTCGAATCATCCTATGATCCTATCTATGTTTGATGGTACCATGGATCACTACAAGTTTGGCATAGTCAAACTGAAGAAAACTATGTCCAACCCCTTTGGGATGCATTTTTGGTCTGGCAATGAAATGTGGCTGCTCCAGCACTATCACAATATCCTGCCTCAAGGTCACGTTGGGGGTCTTTCGCATTCCAAAATTAGCAGTGATTAGTTTGATCATTCACTGTTGGAGGGCAACGTGATTTCTCGGGGAGGAACTCATGACATAAGCCTACAGCCACTGAGACACAAAGGACCTAGTTTTAGCCTCTAGGAATTTAGCTGTGCACTTAGTGCACCAGGTAGTGGCTGAGCTCCTGTATCACGGCATACTTCAGAATTAGTTTTGTAGGATTAAGTGGAATTGTGGTGTGAGAGTACCTAAAATTATGGTGGCAGGCTGACACCGAAGAGCACCTCACTGTCTTGCCTATGAAGCAGTAAGTTTGCTTCGCCCTTGGTTTGGTGCTCCCCAAAGCCTCCTGCTCCTTTTCTTGTCTGTCCTCACAAGTCGGAGCGTGTCACGTCACAAAACTGATATAGCTGGGTATGCTACTTCAGGGTTTCAGCAGATCCTGTATTTGGAGTAGTTTGAAAAGTGTCTAGTGGCTTTGTCACATGATTTCTCTGTAGTGTGAGACCAGCCGGCAGAGAGCCGTGAGCTCACATGTTTAGATGGCTTAGTTTGTGCACGCAGATAACGTGAATATCTGCTTGGCAGTGTTTTACAGCAACTGAACATTCCTGACGCTGCCTCTTTTCATCCTTCTGCTCCCCCTTCCTTAACAGCAGAATCAGCAGCTGTAACAACACATGGAGGACACTTGGCAGCTGCAAGACACAGATGCTGAGCTCCGTAATAAACTTCTCCTGTAGAAGAATATGAGTGCTTTTGCTGGCTGCTTAAAAGTCCTTATTGCTGTCTGACTCACTTGCTCAACAAGCACAGTGTGCTGATAGCTGTTGGTAATCACTCTTGGGGTTATAAGGACCAATCTAATTGACCTGCTTAGTCCTTTAGGATGCTGCCGTAGCCCAGCTTTAATGATTTGTAAGCGAATTGCATGCTTTCATAGCAGATATTTAAGAATAAGGTATTGTGCAATGTTTCAGTGGTCCATTGTTTTTATATCTAGAGATAGGCAATAGGCCTGGTTTTGATCACAAGTCACAAGAGTGCAAACCAGAAATAACTTCACTGTTGTTAAAGGGGTATAAGCTGTTATAAACCAAATGTGAGTGAGGTCAGGGGCAAAGGAGAGCCTTAAATGAAGTATGCGTTGCCTGGTAAGGTAATGGCATATCTTTAATATCTCAGAAACTGGTGTTTGTTGGAATTGGCCTGTGATAAGGTTGTGGATAAGGACTCGAGGCAGCAGGCTAGTGTTAGGATGGTAGGAAGGCTCATTTCAGAAAAGCCTTGCAGAATTGTGTTTTAAGGAGGCATTTGAATCTTCAGAGAACGGCCAACTTGGAAGATTGTCCTGGAGTCTAAAGAGCACTGGGAAAGAAACCAGAAACAGACGCTTGTGGAGATAAAGGCAGGAACTGGGCAGCAAGTCTGGTACATGGCCAAGACAGAAAGGAGGGATGGCTAGAAAGAGATGGTTGGAGATGCAAGCAAGAGAAGAGCTCTGAACACAAGGACCCACATCTTAATCTCTCTGTATAACGAGGGGGTGTGCTGAAGGAAAATGAGTGAAGAGTGGCATGATCAGTGATGGGGGGATTGATGTTTTTGGGCAAAAGTTCCTTCCATGTCTGTTTAAGGAAAACTGAAGTCATAACAATAGCAAAAATACAGCACCAGTGGGAGTGGGAGGTGAAGCACAAGCACAAGGAAAGGTACAGGCTGAGGTGGACAGGACAAACCTTTTATTTAGTGAAACAGGGCTAAAGCAGGCCCACCTCACGCATATGGACACAGGTGAGGAAGTGCTGAGAGGACAGAATGGTAGGGCAGAGTCTCACACTTTTTCTGGGAAAACAATGTGACTGGGGGGGGTCTCTGAAGTACCTGTATAGTAAGACATGCGGCATAGCAAACAAACAGGAGGATCTGGAAGTGCGCGTGCAGTTAAAAGACTGCAGCCTCATTGGGGTGACAGAGATGTGGTGGGATATTCCACACAACTGGAGTGCTGCCTTGGAAGGATACAGGCCCTGAGGGAAGGACAGACTGTCAGGGCAAGGAGGTGGAGTTGCCCTTTATGAGAGAGAGCAACGGGGATGCATTGAGCTCTGCCTGGGCATGGGTGATGAACCAGGTAAGAGCTCATAGGAGAGGATTAGCAGGCAAACCAACACAGGCAACTTTGAGATGAGTGTCTGCTACAGACCACATGATCAAGAAGAACTAGGTGAGGATTTCTTCAGACAACTGTTAAGAAAACAGACATTTGCAGTCTCTGGTCCTCCTGGGAGACTTGACCATCCTGATATCTGCTGGAGGGGCAACACAGGAGGGTACAAGCCCAGTGACAGGACAAGAAGCAGTGTGTTTACTGTGGGGATTGTGAAACACTGGCACAGGTTGCCCAGCAAGGTTTTAGAGTGTCTGTCTATGGACATATTCAAAACCCAACTGGACATGGTCCTGGGCAACCTGCTCTCGCTGGCCATGCTTTGAGCAGGGGGTTGGACTTGGTCATCTCAAGAGAATGTTTCCCACCTCAGCAATTCTGTGATGCTGTAAATGTGCTAAAATGCAGCTCAGACTAGTGGTAGGCTGATGGGAAATAGTTCCCAAAGGGCACATCTCCATAGCATGTGAGATGCAGTTCCCTCCCTGGTAGAGGAGTCTAAGAGTGGACAAGGGCACCAGCACAGAATAGGCGGATGCTTCATCTCAGCCAGAGCTAGTGTCACCTTGGCAAGGAACTACCACCTAATCTGTGCCTGAGGAGAAGACTCTTGTTTCCACTTCAGTTAGTCCTGTCTCCTTCATAAGACTGACATTCACATAAACACTTTTTAACTGGAAAAGGACAGCCCTATTTCTAATTTGCACAGGAGATGCTTTCCTGTGACCTTTTTGTGTCCTTGTATTCTAGCATTTAAAGACAAACAGCTGTCCCAAACTTCGGTTGGAGGAGGAAAAGGAAGACACCATCAAGCACGAATGTTAGTAAGCCTCTTTTCCTCTCATTGTCCAGTGTATCTAGGATGATTTTTAGCCTTAGAAACAATTGTCTCTCTGATCCTCTTACACTTGATATTATTAACTGGTATTGGAAATCAGCATTTAAAAATTAATTCTCAAAGTACGAGTCTTGTTTCTCTTGATATACATCGGAAGCTGATCTGCTCCTTTGGTGGCTGCTTGGTAAGTGTTTTGGAAAACAGTTATCAGCACTGAATTTTATTTTATGTAACAAATGTTATCCTGTAATTTTATGATATTCAGGGATTCTGGATCTAGATATACTACATCTAAAATTAATATATTACAAAAAGGTCTAGTATTACTCCAAATAAACTACAGATTAAGAACAATACTAACCTTTGAATAATAGGACTTAAATACCTGTTTCAGCAGTGCTTTCATGCTGCTTTGCGTGCTTGAAAACATGTGAAGTATTTATTTTCAATTCATATTATCTCATTATTGCAGGTTTCCTTTACAACATGGCTCATTTCAAGCATTAAAAAAGTCTAGTGATTTTTATCTGAGTTTTAGATTTTCCAGTAGTGATCAGTCACACGTATAGTGCTAGTTAGAACTGATGTAGCAATCTGTTTTTGTTTTTTCTTTCATCACATTTGTAGTCCAGCAGGCAAAATGTATTGTGACAGTTGTCTCTGAGATGCGAAGATAAATGTGAAAGGGAGCCAAGGACTATTGTAACTCAACTATTGTGTTAGGAAGCTGAAGGTGACCATTGAGAACTTCTTACTCCCACTTACATAATGAGTGATGACTTTCCAACACAAGAACTCACAATCTTTTACAATGCGGGGTCTGATTTGGCAAATACAGTCTGAGACACATTTTTCTGCATGCGAGTAGCCCCACTGAGGTATTAATGCCACCCACCAGCATGAAGATGCACACAGGAAGAGGCTCAAAGACTACAGGGGAGGCAAGTTTGGAAATCCAGAGGATTTGCTCACCAAAATCAGGTGTTGTGGATATCCTACCTTTAACTGTTACTGTAATGCCTGCTTATATTACCAAAGACAGGCCTCTGCTTTGTTTATAACCATATGCTAACTAAAATGTTGTTTGCTTCCTACTAACCTTCTTACTGTGCTGACATAGGTTGTAGAAAACAGTTAATCTCTAAGCAGATGTTGCAAATAATGATAATGAGGAGACAGCCAGAAGTGGTTAATCACTAAGGATGGGATAACAAGAAGTAGTTAATCACTTCAAGGTTTTTTTATACGTCAAAGTATGTACTCCTATGTCAATTAAGAAAGAGTTGTGGCTACTTCAAGGAACATCCTTATCCTCCTCAAGAAGTTGGCACACTTACAGTAAACTTTTACTGTCCTGAGATGACTCAATACCTTAAAAGGTTAATGTGAGGAAGGGTATCCTTACTCAAACGACCACCAAGAAACTCACATCCGCGCAAAAGCATTTTGCCAACACAGCAAAATTTAATATGCGTGAGTAAAAAGGCTATTCGGTCATCCTAATGAATATGTAAGCCTAGGTGGAGTTATGTATTAGGTGGAATTATGAGAATCTTTTGTGTATAAATAACGGGTCTAAATCCCTGGTAAGGTGTGCTAGATTTGTGGATTTCTACCTGGCACCCGACAAGTAAAGTTGAATAAAGCATTATCTCCTCTCTAAACTACTTTTGGTTTTGAGAGCTTTTATTTCAGGTAATCCTTTGAGCGCTCCTCTGGTATCCCTGTTCCTTCCCCTACTCAGAGTAGTCCCGCGGGTCATATCTAAGCTGATATGCCCAGGACATGGCAGGGTGCAGGATCACAGTCCCTCCTTGGTCAGGAAGTGCTGGTTCTCCGGTCCTGCTGGGCACTCAGACTCCCTCTGCTTTCCTGCAGAGATCTGGATGCAGCCTGGGCGGGTACCAAGACCTGAAGGAATACTCTGGGTCCTCCACCTTAGATGCAGTCTTAGGATCTCCTCTATGAGTTAAGTGTCTAGTTTGCATTGCATAAGTAAAAAGTGGTGAGTTGCCCACGCACAGGGAAAATTAATTTAGCCCTCTGTGAATTGAAGGTATAATGACCTCTGGGGTCTCATCTTTATTGCCTGTGATCGCACAGAGAAGTAAATAAATTAAAATGAAGGGTTAGCAATTTTTCATCCAGGGGAAGAATAACAGGAGGGTGATAGAAACTGAACATGAGGCAGCACTAGTAAAGGAAAACTACAAAGGAAGTCATGAAAGAGGCTGGTGGTATATACAGAGATACAGGGCTGAGGAAGGGGTGTTGGTAGATGAGATACAATAATGAAGGGAAGCTGTTTGATCCCTTGTAGCTCCTGGGTCAGTAGCAGCTGCACCTGCAGCGCCCGTAGGCTCTCTGTGCGCCGGCCAAGGCAGTGGCTGATAGTGTCTGCTGCTGTGCAAACATGGGCTGCCCTTCTCCTGTATATCACTGCATGAATCGAACATCTGGACTCCAGAGATACCTTATTAGTGCTAAACAACCTTGATTCAATTATCATACAAGATGCACACAAGATGATATCTTTTGCACAATCCTGCACTGTGAAGGGCTTGTAGGAAGTATAGCCTAGGGAAGCGTGTAGAGAGCACAGAAACTCAATTATTATTTTATTTCCAAAGTTCGTCCATAATAGTGCCTAAAGGGAGTGGAGGTTGGAGTGTTTGTACAGCCTAATTCCAGGGCTAATTTGAATGATTCTGTATTTTTAAGGTTCTCGGTCCCATTTGCTCCACAAACACTACGTCTACATAGAAAAAATAAATTAGGGCATGATTTTCAGTCCTGGAGTTTGAAAGTCAGTGCTTGGCTACGTGGCCAGAGCTACTCAGTTGTGCATCTGCAGCTTCTGCTGGTTTAAAAATCACTTTTCTTTCCTGACATTAGAAAACGGATCAGCAAAACCAACAGCAGTAAGGCTTTTGCAAAGAGCAGGGGTGCGAAGTGCACTGCCTGGGCCAAATTCCACACCAGATAATTCCATTGAGGCGATGGTTTCAATTGGGCATCGTTATCTTCACTTCCTGTCTCATACTGCTGCGCCGTGCTACTGAGCAGCTGCTGATTTCCTTCTCCCCAGGCCTGGCTGCATGTCATGGTGGGGCTGCAACGTCTTCTCCCTGCTCTTTCCTTCGCTCACAGGAGTTGTATGGAATGGAAGCAGATGATGGAAAGTACTTTGAATTCCTCTGTTGAAATTTACGTCTTCTAGTGTGATTATTTTTTGCTATTATGGAGCAAAGTCATATTTTAAAAACTTTTCTGTTGTTTCTGCAGATCTGTCATCCATTTCCATGGATACACAAGTGGTAATAAGGTAGCCAGAAGCTGTCAATTCCAGCCACTCACTGGCTGCCCAGTGAGCAATGAAAAGCTGCTGAAGTCATTAGTATTTTACACTTGAAAATAACGCAATAGTTCGAACTTTTCTGGTACTCTTCGTTTAGGAATCCCCAGGCCTGGTAAATGAGCCACTACTATAAAATAATTAATTAAGCCTCATAACAGCTTGGTGGGTGTGTTAGGAGGGCATGGAGTCTGGGAGGGCTGCAGTGACCTGTCGAAGGCCACCCCATGAACTAGTGGTGTGGGCAAGGAAGGCATTCAGTTCACCCATTCTGACTCCCAGCTCCCTGCGCTCATCCCTGAATGTATTACATGTAGACCACCTGCAAATCAGGTTATGGAAATACACTCATCCTCATCTGCTTAATGACAAACCATCTCTCTCCTTTTTTTTTTTTCCCAGATAACCCAAGACATCTTTGATCTGGTGAGTTTCTGCTGCAGCAAGAGCCGTCAGATAATAGAAGGGCTGCATTCCTGCAGGATATGGCATATGCTAACTGTTCATTGAATGGGTTTCCCTGTCCATCATGTTGAATTCCTCAGTCAGGTTCTTGCTAGTTCTTCTCTAAGGATAAGGCTTCTGCCGCTATGACAGGGAGATTATTCCACAAAGATGAGAGATCATGTGTCATTATCGTCTCTGAACACTGAGTTATTTTTCTGGACGTTTCCAATATAAAATGTCTCTTAGTTGTGTTTCAGGGAACAAAGCTAAAGAGAAAAACAGAGAAAGGATTATTTTTTTTTTTAATATCATTACAGCATGTTCTAATTTTCAGTATAGTCACCCTATTTTTCAGGTTTTAACTTCTGCTCTATGAGGTGACATACGTTAAGTGGTGATTCTTTCATTCTTGCACGCTTACATAACCCACTGAACTAAACAGATCTTTGCATGTTAAACAACTGTTTGGAGTAATTAAGGTAGGTGGAACTGGGCCCATGACAATTTACCTTCTGTGAGTCTTCATTTTCTGTTCCTGAAAGACCCCACAGATGAGTGACTGTGTTTGTATATGGAAAGATTTAGTGAGTTTTGATAATATGCACTGCTCAGGTAATCCTTAACTCAGCTAACTTGCCATTATGCTTCTAAATTTACCAGCAATACATCTGGAATTCTTTACAGTCTCTCATAATTATTATTAACCAAAAAGTAATCCCTGCAAACACTGCGGGGATTATGTAACTCACTTTTACACGCAGCCCACCTAGGTTCAGCGGTTGTATTTGTGTAAGTAAAGATTACAAAGCCAGGCCCAGAAAAATATGATGGCGTCACCCAAGTATCCCCAATCCCTCTGAGTCATTCACATGCATCGTCAATAAAATTGGTCCCAACACAGATGAAAATGGTACTTTACCATTAATCTCTTTCCGTTCTCAGAGGAAGCTCTTTATTATGACCCTTTGTTTTCTGTCAACCCTTTTCTAATCCTTAACAAAGACTTCATCCCTAGCCCTGTGATTATTTATTTCCCTTAATAGTCTTTTATGAGGGACCTTATCAAAAGTATTTTGAAAATTCAAGTAAATTAATATCTTGCAGATCACTTTTATCTACTGGTTTATTAACTTTTTCCAAAACCAAAATGTTGTGCTTTGCAACATTATTAAATGGCTTTGGGAAGGCACAAGAAAAATATTCAGATGTATTTTGACAGCTACTGTGGTGGTTTAGCAGAGCCGTGCTTGGATTAGCACTGTTCTTCTGTCTGTACTTAAGAACTCTATTTCATTTCCTGGCATCTCTCTCTTCAGGTCAACCACTAGTTCAAGGTGGAAGTGATAAGTCTGCAGCATCTCAAGTGTGCTGGTGTTAGCTCTTGGGAAGTCGAGAGGAAGGAAATAACAGTCCATAAAGTTTTGATTGCTTGGAAAAGAAGAGTTGTTTGTTGAAAGTATGAGCAAGGCCAGCTGCAAAGAGTTCAGGAGTGAGCAGAAGTAGTCCTGCATTGGCTGCTCACTCAGTCTAACTATTAATTGACAGCATTTCATATTGGAGATTGAGTAGAGGAAGGCTATTTTTCTCAGGCCTGTTAGGGGGCTGTCTTACATCATCCACTTTTTAGTTAGTGGAGAGTTCACTTTAAAGATGGATAGAACAGCATGATCCAGGATGGTGTGGCAGGGAAGGTTTTGGCAAAAATAGTGGCACTGAAGAAGTAAAATAAATGTGCCATGCTCTATTCCTCCCCCAATTTTAAAATATCAGCATTTTGCAAGCAATGGGCCATATGCTCCCAGGGCTTGCAAGCCAAAAAGTATAGCAACTTACTACAAAACCGCTCTCCAAATTCTACACACAAGCCAAAACCTCCTACTTGGTATGCTGCCGTCATGCCAACTTGCAGAACAGAGATTGGGCCTGAGCAAGGAGATCTGCGAAAGAATGGCAGGTTACGCACACGAACACATAAAGGGAGATACAGGCTGTGGCTGACTGGGGCTGGAGTCAGGACACTTGTCCTACATACCCAGCCCAGGGAGAGAAAGCAAGATAAATGGCCACTGATAGCAAGCGAATGTTTCCAGACCAGAATGCCCCTGCCCCACAGAGGAAAGTCAGCGAAGTCTTCTTGTGTTGCTCCTGCAGGGCTTTCTATGTAGAGGAAGGAGGAGTGTGGACCTGCAAGACTGGCCCCATCCAGTCCATGCTCTGGGAGGAGCATGGCTCTTTGGCATGGACACCATGGCAGGGTGGCTGCAGCAGCCCTAGTCCCGTCCTGTTGAAATGGGATCCATCCTGCAAGCCTGTGGTGTTCAGCAATAATTAACTAATACTGTAACCAGGTTCCTGAAGAGTATTAGTGCTGCCCAGAAATATATCGGTGGTCTTCACCTGTACCTCACAGGATTGTCTGTCTGCCTGCCTGAAGCAGCAAAGGAGAGGTCTTCTGCCACAGCAGAGTTTTCTGTGTGGCAAAGCAAGGCAAGAGTTAGTTCCATCAGTGTCAATCTGGTTTCAGCAGAAATGTACATTTTACTGTGGCAAGACTAATAATCTAGGCATGTGCAAGTACTGAGGAATGCCACTCACAGATGATGGACTCGTGGGTGTTGTCTGAGACCTCATGGGGCTGTCCATTTCCATGTTCCCTGACCCCTTGGTACAAGGCTCTCCTATATTTTCCATACTCTTCTATTTCTCCATGAGAGAGCATCCAGAGGGTACTTTATATTTCTCCAGGGATAATCCCTGCCATATTTTAGCCGTTGGCTAGCTCAGAGCTCTCCCGTCCTCTGGCTGGTACGCTACATGCTCTCTGGCAGAGGTTTAAAGCAGTACAGATGCTCAACTTTTCTGAACATTTTTGTGGGCTCAATATGATAAAAAAGAGGTAAAGAACGCCTATTTGAGGACCTGTACTCGCCACCACAGGCAGAGTGAATTGGGGTAATAAAATCACAGGATAGGATGTATGGAGTGGAGCATATGCTCTGTCTCCACCAGGAGCGAGCCAACTGCTGCTGGGAGGATGGGGCCGCGAATGGCCTCCGGACCAAACACTTGCTTGATTTGCACGCCTGCACGGCTGCTGGTGGATCCAGCTGCTCCTTCCCCCGGCTGCCTTACGCAGCAGCGGGGATGCTCATGCCCAAGCACAGAGGGACAGAGCAGCTCCTTGGGGACATGAGAGCAGGCAAGAGAAAACAACCTGGTCTGGGAAAAACATGTTCTCTGGCCCCACAGCTGTACCAAACCACTGTAGGTAAAGCTGAGATGTAGGAGGCTGGTACTTGAATGAGAAGTTTCTGAGAAATAGCTTATGCCACGTATTTGAGAGTGCAGTTTTCTACTTTCAGTAGATGGTAGTTTCTACCTCTGGTGTTGTCCCTTCGAGGCTGGTGGAGGAATTCCAGAAGGCATGTGTTAGGAGAAGTGGTAAGCTCCATTTCCTTTAGTAGGAGTTACATTTAAGCCTCTATTAAATGCTATATTGCACTCTAAATGTGTCATTTTGAACAAGGCAGTCACTTCTCCCCCCAAGGGAGCAACCAGTGCTGTGCTGTCCTTAGAGGACTGCGAATGTCAGTTACTGTGATTTTATGGGGTTGAGACATAATTGTGCAGTTGTTATCAAATCTTGGAGTGAAAGACAAGATGTACTATTTTAAGCATGCAACTTTGGCAGTAATAATAATCTTCTCTGGGATGCCTTTTTTTTTTTTTATGTTGGTATGAAATAAAGTTTTAAGAGCAATGAGAATATGTATGGAATTTTCTCATCCTAAAGTTTATGTTAGTCTATTTTTTGCAACAAGTAATCAAAAGTCCCATGCAAGAGTACATGAAACAGGATTGCTCTTTTTTATTTCTTGGGAGTTGGCCATCATTACATTGGGCCAGAGCTATGAGTCAGGGCTGCTGTTTCCTATCCTGAAGTGAGGAATCTCTCTCAGGAAGTCCTGTGTTGTGCTGGAGATCAGAGCAGGTGATAATGGTCTCATCTGGCTTTGAAATTTATGAGAAGGAGATAGGACATGTAATGGAGTCATTATTTTGTTTTAGTCCATTCTTCACATTGCAGCACTTGGAGATGTAAAAGCCGTGTGGTGACCAGATGGAAGGAGCAGCAAAGGGGAAGAGCAGTAGGACAGCTTCCCCTTTACCAGTAAGAAGATCCTGAATAGAAGCTGGGAAAATAAGTAAGTAATTTTATCCATACAGATGACTTTAGAAAGAAGTACGGGTTATGAGAATATAGGCCCTAAACTGAGAGGAGATGGAAAGAGGAGGGAAGGGCTAAAAATACGAGAAAAGATGAGTGGTTGCATCCCCTCAACTCCATTTGAGGTACAAACATCAGCAGAGGACTCTGAATTTTCAAATGAAAATGGAAAAACACTCAAGGTACATGAACTTAGAAGTAAGATAATTAGTGCTGAGAAGAACAAATAGATGCCATTTGTGTGAGGTTTAGAAATATTCCAAATTGAAAGAGCTAAAAAAACCATCCCTCCTCCAATTTGCCTGTAATATTCCACATGCTTCATTCAGAACTCTAGGACTCAAAATTGCCAGCGCATCCAGGTTCAAATTTTTGGCTGATTTTCCGAGGTTTTGTTTTCTTGTTCTCTTTAATTCCATTCCTAAATATCTGTTCAGTAACTCTCCGTTTCTAGTGGTTTCTATTTGGAGCTGGGCACAATAGTTTCTTCCATCAATTCTTAAACTTCCAATCTACCTTCTTTTGTGGCTGTGAGAGAAAAACATATTTTTAAATCATTAGAAAACCACATTTGCTTCCATATAATATGTTTATTTCATCGTGCACCTGAAATTAATTTTAAGATGACATTAAGTAGTTGAAACTTTTCAAGGTAATCTGTACTAAAACTTTATTTTATGAGGAAATACTGGACACTTGAATTGCTTAATCTAGTAAAACTAAGATGGAAAGAGGATATGATGAGTTTTCATAAAGACATTTAGGAGCTAAACTTCAAAGACAAAAAGAATTAGTTAAAGAATAATACTGGCGTGAGATCAAGTGGATGCAAGCCAATTATTAGTACATTCAGACTGGAAATTTAGAGAGATATTTCCATCCATCCATCCAAGAAGTGATATTCTGGTAATGGGAACAGAGAAATTCCCTGTTTTAGGCTGCAGTTGGGTACGCTGATGAAAACGATTGTATCGCAGAATTCTTAGGGGCAGAAAATGAGGCTTGTGATGTGGATCAGTTGGTATCTGATGTTTAGGTGTCAGCAGCTGAGTTTGAAAAGAGACGTGGTTGTTTATTTGCACCATTGCTTTATTCTATTAATCACATGCTTCAGGACTTTTGTTTGCAGTCTGCGGAGGTCAGTAAGGGTCATTTTTACTTTTCGTTTATGCATTGCTAGACTTCTAGGTTGATCCCTTTTTCACCTCTGAACCATGAAAGAGCAGGATGTAGGCTAGGGCCCCTAATCTCTGCATGTATCTCACTCATAATCTCAAATTTAAACTGATCACCAGATTCGGGGTAAGGAAGGAATCTGTTGATCAGATTGTCAGGAACTACTGCAGAAGAAGGGATTGTCTTCATCTGTCTTAATTTCTTAGGATTTGCAGATTTCACCCAACAGTTTCCTTCTATTACAAGGATCTGGGCTATTAACAATGCATTGGATCTTGCCTTTTTTGCTTTCTGGGGCTCATTAAGTTTGCAGCTGCTTTATGATGAAGTGTAAAGTTTGTTACAGACTGCTGGGGAGCATCCTGGGGCCAGTGGTGTGTGGGGACACATCGGGCAGGATGCCTGTGGACTCTCCAGTCTAATCATCTGTGAAAGTCTGCACTTGCTGGCCCAGCTGACCCTTTCTGGCCTCGTTTCCGGCATTCCTTATTCTTTTTCTATTTTATTTTTTTTAAATGCTTCCAAATGTCAATTTTAATTCAATCTGAAATTATTTGTCTTTCATGATGTGTCAAACTGTCCAATAACTAAAACATCATTGAAAAACCAACCTGGTCACACAGGAGCCCCCTCATGCCGTCTGTTCCTCCATGGCCTTGAGTTAGATGTTGTAGCCTGTGGGCAGTGTGCTCACAGCAATCCTTCTGGAGCCAGAAGCCAGAAAACAGGCTGCAAAACAGGCTAGAGCCCTACCTCTGTCCTGCCTTGCATTAGACTGGGCAGCCCAGTGGACCGGGTACGCGGGCTTTCCAAAATTTGTCTGCTGAAGCTCAGAAACGAACCGTCCTGAATCGGGCCAGGGAGGAAAGGAAGCAGCTGCATTTCAGGGGAACACCTTTGAGGGTGATGTAGGTCAGGCATTGCTGCTGGCTTGGGGCTCAGGTGGAAATCACTGTCAGCCCTAAAGCGATGCTCAGGGGAGGACTCAGACCTCCTGCCCACCTAAGGAATGGAGGCTGTGCTTGAGAAAAGGAACAACGTAGGGATTTAGGAAGCGAGCAGGCAGGAGGGGGCCAGCTCTCATTCTTCTGACCTGACTCTCCCTTCTGGAGCCACTTGCCGCACCAGGTGGCTCTGACACAAGAAAGCATCACAGAGCTGCTGGAGAAGCCGAGCTGATGAATTATCTTGAAGCTACCGTTGTGCAGCGGCTTAGCAATTAATCAAGGAGGAAGATGAATCGAAACTACATTAAGTCTGTAAGATCCCCCTACTCTGCTTTGTAACTTGCACATGCTAAAGACATAAAATGGTTACGATGGCTTCTTCCTTCCTCTCCAGCCTAAAGATAGTAAAAAAATTCCCCGGTTGCACGAAACAGACAAGTAAGCTGCAATGATTCCTGTGGTGCACTGTTAATACGTGCTGTTTAATTGTATTTTTATGAGTGGGAACAGGTAACAGTGTTCATGCTAAAAATATTTAGACATATGGATTCCCCTTGTATTCAGAGTTGTTTTCATCTACCAGACTCATAAAGTAGTGAAGCTACATGATACTGCCATATGTATAATAAAAGGACATTTTTCGAAGACTACATAAATGCATACTACTAAAATACAGATATTTTGCTAAGGAAATTAAAAATGCAAGATAGGTTTAAAACATTGTTAAAGACTATAATGGGAATGGCAAGTGGCATAATGGGAATAATGCCATGGGATTATCCTTGGGCAATAGGGAATAACCAGAATGAGATAGTATTAAGGACAATAAGTCCAATCCTGAGCCTGAGCGAGCAATCCTGAGAAGTGCTGAGCCTGCTCAGCTCACGGTGAAGTCAGTGGGAGCTGAGGGCATTGAACATCTCTGCAGGATGAGACCTGAGTCAGAGACTTCCAACCTAAGGCTGTCATTTTTAGCCTGGATTTTTATGAGATGCCAATTTGATTTTTATGAGATGCCAATTTGGATGTCTTAGTGGGACCCTGGCACACTGAGAACCACTCAGAACAGCAGCCAAATTTTTCCAAGTGGGCCTGATCCACCTGCCACTTAAATTGAAGGACAGATCCCCATTGCCCTCCGTGGGGTTTGTTTCTGGCCCTGTTATCAGGAGGCACCCTAAGTGCATTGAAAATTGGCTGAGGGAGTTATGGAAGCAGCACATCCCAAAAATCCTGTGCTGCTGGCACTCTAGTTAGGTGGAGCCAGCTTAACTCCATTTTCAATTGTGAGATGGCCAAGTTGTGCAAGCAGTTCTGCCCATTTCATTCCTTAGCACAATAAACCCCCATTTTACATGCCTCGGATAGCCAAGGTTACAGAGCTGTAAGGACAGCAAGAGTCACGTATCTTGATTTCAAGCAGTTTCCTTGGATGGAAAAATAACATTTTTGATTCCCTGAGAGGAAAAAACCTGGAAAAGCTATCTCCCCCTTTTCCAGAGTCCAAGCAGGATTGTTTTAATAACCTTATTAGCAAGGTCTATGTGAAATACTAGTGACTATGGCCTCTATCCTGCAGTTTTAACATGACTGTCCATGACCACGGAGTGAAGGTTTGTGTGTGAAGTGTTTGCAGGAGCAGGGGCTATGACCATGCCCTGCTGAAATCCTTGGGGAGTTACCTAGTGTTGTTGAGTATGGGGGTGCAGGATCTCCTCTGCTGCCAACCCAGTGCACTCCCACAGGGCAGGGCTAAAACAAGTCTACGTTTTTTGGCTGATGGGACTGAATCCAGGTCTATAATGTGCTCCTTCTTCCCAGCTGTGACGTGACAGCTGCTGTCAGAGTAGGGGACTTCACTTTACCTCCACAGGGTCCCTTCTGAGGCCATTAATTTCCTTCTTCAGCATGCAAAGATGCAGTGAGCCTGTTACCTTACAGCTGGATCAGTGGGGCTCTTTCTTAATTTTCTTTGGTGGGAGGTCAATAAATTTAGCCCCTTTTGGAGGCTCATGGATTTTTTGTAGCCTGGCCCCAAAACCTCATTGTATTTATTTACCAGTGTTTCCATGCCTGTTTGGAGCCCTATTTTAGCTGCTACAGCAACATCATGGGTGCAGGATGAGGGAAGTCAGAAGAGCCCTGCTCAAGGGGCAGTTATTTGATTTGGTTCCGTTTGGGCCAAAAATCTCCAAGGGCACAGAAGCAGCTTCTGCAACATATTATCTGCGCCTACACCGGGTGAGAAAACAGTCTGGGCTGCTGGGGAGGTGGCATGGCTCATCTGCTCGTGCTGTAACCCTTCTCTATCCCCACAACGGGCAGCTGTGCAAGGAGGTCCAACCCATGGGTGCTCTTTGAGAAATCTGGAGCAGGAGGTGTCCCCACAGTGGGTGGCCATGTGGCTTGAGGAGACCCTGGCCACCCGGCCAGCTTGCCCTTGCAGCACAGCCTAGCACATATATGCTGCATCTCCTACTCAAACTCTCTCATACCTGCCTCGATGTTTGTCTAGGAGCTCTCCGTCACTGTGGGAGTGAGGCCAACCTCAGGAGAGGACTTTCAGGAGAATGCCAACCACGATGAGACATTTGTTTCTCTGAGACTGGGCTAGACTTCAGGCTGCCCTTCCCTGGCTGTAGGGTGGGGAGAGCAGCAGCTCTTCAAGGAGGACCTTCTTCAATGTTCAGTTACACCTTCACTACGGAAAACTTCCACGGCCGTTCCTAAAATGCTGCTGCCTTTTCCCTGTAGAAGGCGCCTGAAGGTATCTCTCAATTCTTCAGTGCACCTTCTACATTCTGAAACCACTCATAAATACCCTTGTTAAATGCACTTCAGCATAATCACAATGAGCCTAACTGCTAAGTCCAGCCTTACAGGGAGGATGGCACTTACCTTCTTAAATGTATAATATAGAGCATCCACATTCATATTTTTAGTAGCATATAGCAGTGGTCCAGCCTTTAGTGTACTGTATGTACTTTTAATAATCTCCATAAAAGCCTGATTTTCAATCCCTAGGCTCAAGCTGACAGTGTAAATAAAATCACCCAAATCCACAGGGTAAGAGAAATGAAAATGACAAGGATTAAAATTTTGTCAAACCTCTTTCTTTTTAAAATTCTGCTTCCCTTCCAATTGGATCACGACCCTCTGTGTGCACAGCTTAAGACCAGACGGTATGCTTTCACTTTTATTCCTCTCTGCAGCAGGCTTACAGTATTTAGTGAAAGTCTGTAAAGAATGTGTGCTGTGTAGAGAGTTAATACCATAATCCCCTATCGTTAGGGTCAAATGCTGAATAGAGCAGAAGAATTAGAAAATATGTTACATACAATGGCAGAAAAAATGCATCAGCATGCTGTTCTGTTAACACACGCATTCATTACCAACAAGTAAATGACAATGAGGTAATAGAGTATATTAAGAGATGTGTACTTCAAGTCTAGTGCGCGTGTTGTTATGAGAACCTAAGACTTTGAGCGAGAATCTAACTCTGTGGATCCACACACATCGCAGGGTTCTTCATTGCATGTAATTGCATCTTTCTAGGAAGCACTTTGATGCAAAAATCAGCTTTTAAAATTATTTGGTGGAGAGGAACTTTGAATACTCCTTTTTTTAATTTCCTGTGAAGTGCGATATCTATATTTCGCTATCCAAGCTCTCTGTCTCTAGAGAATTCCCAAGCGTGAATTGTGGTAATTTTCGCTAAGGAAGTATTCAGAAAACAATCCTAGTGCTTGCCTTCTCAAGAAATCCTTAGTGGGCTAGCTACTTACATCGTATAGAATTGACATGGGTGTTTCATTCCCTTGGGTTTTCATGAAAAAACGAGCCAGTATGCACTCAAGGAGTGACAATTTGCTAGAAGGAGGAGAGATAAAATACATTTTATATATAGCAGTGCCTGATACCAATTGCAAAATGTAAGAATCACGCAATCTAAAAATCTTATCGCTGGGAGTTAGCATATTGCGCCTTCCTGTAAGGAAAAGATGGAGCTTCAGAAGAAGGGGGGGCGACCCTATGGAAAAGGAAGAGATAGAGAAGTTATTTGGCTGCCTGTACTGACACTAAGTAGTGTCTGATTCCCTAATTATTCCTGCTGATTTAGCCTGGTTATTAAGGGAGAGAAACAGCGCTGAGCTGGAGACAGGATGAAGGTACTTAGAAAACATCTTGCAATAGCTGGTTAATGACAAACTGTGGAAAGCACGGCAGCAACATGTAACCTCAAGACTTTGTCCATTGCAAGCATGTTATCTTATCTCATGACTGATCGGTTGTAAATAGTACCAGGCAGCACTTTACCAAGCTGACCATGTATGGTCTTCTGTAGCCACATGTGCTGGCTGTGCGCTGTCACCTGCACAATGTTTACAATTTTGCATTATTTTCCTACAGTAGGAGTTGGCAGTGGCCAGGAAATAACGTTTATTTGGGGGAAAAAAAAAAAGGAAAGAGAAAGGAAATTAACTTTAATTTCTCAAAAGCTTTGTTCATTTTTTTAACAAATTCAGAACATTCTTGATTAAAAATCCCCATTTCCCACAAAAGCTCTTTTTTTTGTTAAAAAAAGTCTTCCTCAAAAATTGCTTGACTGGTAATAGAAGTTAAAGAGATTTGAATTTTTAAATCTTCTAGGTTTATGAAGGGAGAAAAAATGATTCATGGGGCTGTTGTTTCTCCTAGCTTGCACATCAGAATAAATTTATTTTAGTTTTGAAAGTTTCCTGAAATTCTCTTTGGGCATTTTTGAGTTTTGTGAATGGGGCTTTAAGTAGTTGTTGAGCACTTCTGACAGACAGCAAGTGGCCAGCAACGTTAGCAGGCTTCCTTTCCTTTTAAGCCTCACGAAAATTTGTTTTACCTACTTGAAAACATTCTGACAGTTATTCCTTCAAAGTCACAGTACGACGGAAACAAATTCAGAAAAATTGACTAAAAAGGAATCTCACCACTGAAACAAAAATCCTGCCTCATCTGGGCACATGCTTTTCAAATGCATCCATTGGTGTCAAAGATATGTTTCATCTGGGTGAAATTCAATTTTGTGATTTAGTCTTCGTAATCTCAGGTATACATTTTTTCCTCTCCTTGGGCACTGAATGTAGAGACTCATAGGTAAATTCTGGGAATTCAGTTTCTTTAACCACACTTACTACAGTATGGTGGAGAGCCAAAGCCAGGCTGTGCCAGGCTGCTGCCAAACTAAATCTTGATGAGGAGATTCGTAGAGACTGAGCTGCATATATCTGGCTGCAACTCCACAGTAGTAAGAGTGCTGCATATTTTCTAAGGGAAGAATGTCTCACCTGGAAACTGCAGCCTTCATGAGTGGATATTATTTAAATCAATAGATTATGCGTATTGGTCTTGACTCAATTTAATATCTAACTGAGTCAGTAGGCTGAAATAATTAGAAATTGTGACTAGAAAGGGAAACGGAGTGTGATAAATTAAATCAAAGAAACAAAACCTTTTGTTACTTTGGTGATGGGAGAATACACAGCAGTAGAATATAAAGTATTTGATGTGGAGTTCCTTCTCTATGACAAAATAAAAAATATGCAAGCTAATTCAGGTGAGTGAAGGATTATTCAGGTTGCTGCTTGTCATTCAACAAGTGGTTCAGCTCAAGAAATGAGCCAACAAACCTAGAGCAAGAATCTGATAATAATCACTGCTGTAGCTAATTTTAACGCTAAAAAACCGCAAAAGAAGACCTTTGCGAAGTGGCTGATGTCCCTGCCAGCCTGGGGCACGAGGAGGAGAAGGGCAGGCTGGGCCAACAGGGCAGCGAGCGGCAGCCATGGCCCCGTCCCTGGTCCCTGGTCTTTGCTTTCCATACAGCTCTCTCGGTCGGGCTCAGAAAATTGAATGTTGTACTGGTGGGTTGCTTGCGTTTTGTGCAAGGGCAATTAATGCCCATTCACTAGAAATGCCTGGATTGAGGTTGATTGTCTTAGAAATGCTTATTTTCTAAGATCTAATTTTGGGTTCATCTGAATGGAATCGAGCCGGAGGTCTGACTGCCGAGAGCTCAAGTCTGTGCACAGCAGATGCAGACATTTTTTTAGACAAATTAGTGAAGAGACCTCTGTGACGCACACAAACTGCTCTGTAATGATTATGGATATTGTTTGGATGTTTCAGTGCTCATGATATGACTATACGGGGTTAAATCAACAGTACTGTTGGGAAAACAAGCAGAAAAGGACAAAAGAGTAGCATCATTTGCTAAAATGAGCAAGATGTGTGTACTCTGCTCACCATCAATTTGCGTCTTCTTGTGCGGCTCCATACAACTCCTTCCTGTGATTCAGAGGGGATTGACACAAGTGAATCACCCAGAAGATGTTCTCCTCTAGGAGAAACATTCAGTCCCCTTTGCACTCAGTGACACACAAGTACGCGGGAAGAAAATGTTTTCCCCACAGCCTCTTCACATAATCAGCGCATTGTTCAAGAAGAAGGGAAATGAACTCTTTCTGCCAATATCCATGCTCTGTCCAGGTCAATGGCAGTTGCGTGTCTTTGGGTGCTTTCGGAAAGGATCTAACGTTGTCCCGTATGGTTTGAAAGAAATTATGTCTACCTTATTTCTTGATATTTGTCTCTAAGCATAGAAGGCTAAAAGTGAACACTTTTTGGTTAATCCTAAAGGAATTTACTCTTCTGAAAAAGTGAGGTGACAATATGTTCTGCAAAAGTTTTTATGAAGAAGTTATATTTGCTTTTTACAGTATTTACACAGTCTCTACCAGCACAACATCTGACTATCTTCCAAATACTTTAATATGCCAGTGTCTTTAATTTTTCTTTATCTTTTAGCTTGTAGGAAAAGTAGCTTGATTAGCATGTTTTTGTTTGCTTGTGTTTGTGCTTAGATGTGGTTGTACCTGGCAACTGTGTGTGAAGAAATTAATGAGGCAAAGTTAAGTCAGAGAGATGAGTTTTGCAATTAACACTGAATGTGGTGAGATCTATAGTTATTCTCATCTCTTGTGAAAATGAATTAACCTGCCATAGGAGAGTTGTGTCTCCTGCCTTCGTGGGTTTCTCTACATTGGTTGGCATTTCTTGGTTTTGACAGCACATACCAGCTGCAGGATGTAACGTGATGCAAAATCCATCCGTGAACAGAGAGTTGGGAAGACTGAATCATCAGCTACCCATGCCACCGCTCCTTTTTCAAAAAAATTGCTGCAGATGCACCATTAGAAGAGAGGAAAAGCGTCATTTATTTGAACATAGGGATTCTGATTGATTTAGAAAATGCCCAGCAAAAGGCAAAACACAGCATGACATACTCCTTTGCTCCTGTGCAAATGGTGACCGTTCACAAATCAAACCCCAATGTTATATTTCAGAGAAAGTAAAAACGTATGCCTACCTTTGAAAAGCAACATAAAGCTTGATTTCACCACACGTGCAGGCACAGGCTGCACTGCATCAATGTCACCAGATAGCTCTTGTGAGTGCGGTACACACGTGTTTTCACTTCCATGGTTTTCACTGTAGTGTTCCTGATGACTGCCAGTTTATTGCCTCGGAAGCTACAGTCTGAATGCTTTGTTAAGCCTGTCTTCTTATAAGCTGCTTCTCGGTCCTCCTTTTTTGATTTGGTGTTGGAAAACACTGTGTAAAGCTATTCTTCGTGCTCAGAGGAAACCACTGTACTGCAGGGCAAAGTATTCTTTAGGCAGTGCAGAAAACCCAACCCAACCCAAACCAACCCAAACCAACCCAACCCAAACCAAACCAAACCAAACAAGAAATTGTTCCAAGGAACTGAAGGAGCTGACAACAGCTCTTGATCATATTTGGTCAATAGTCAATTAAAACATCTATTTGCTGGAATTTAGGAGAAGTCAAGAATGGTTTCAACTTTTCAGTAAATTTCTGGCCTCTCTTTTCAAAGCACAAGCGTTATGAAAGAATATAAAACAAAACACACAGATCAAATCACAAGTTTAAGGCAGAGAAATACTTTGTGCAAAACCAGGTATTTTAAAACATTTTTTTTCTTACCTGTTTGTGCATCAAACCAAAAAAATGCATCAAAAATACATCTTTTTCACAATGCTACAGCATCTCTGCAGTTTTGGGACCACAGAATCCCCAGACTGTCATTAATGGAGTACTGGCGCCAATCTCAAGGCAATTTTTCAGAATATGAGTTGTTCCACAGTTTTTGGATGATTCAAGTTCCTTTAGAGCAGCCTTACATTTATATAGATCCCCTGATTATTGTCTGTAGAAATATAAATACAGGCCACAGACAGTCACAGATGATAGAAGAAGGGAATACATAAATAACTGGGGCCCTGATCCTGCATAGCATTTAACTGTTTTGATGCTCTAGGTACTTCTGTCGCAATGATGATTATAGGGTATAAACGCAATTCTGTAGTTTAACCCACCTGTCATCTGCATCTGTATGGAAATGAATTCTGACTCTGCATTTTGGGGCAGAAGTCCCATTGGGACACCTGCGAGTAAAGTTTGCTGCAAAGATGTTTGCGCATTTTGTGTACAAAGTTTTGCTTCTTGCGTTAGACCCAGCGCGGGTCAAAGTTGCTTTACATCACCTTGACTGGTTCCAAAGGAAACCTTCAAATAAACTGGGACCGTTGCAACATTGTCTGTTGAAATACATCCAGGTAAGTCAGCAGGGCTTAACTTGGGCAAATGAAACCAAGTAAACTTGTATGTGTCTTGCACAATTCAGCTTGGGTTTGCTTCCTACCTGCTGTGCAGGATGCTCACAAAGCACCAGAGGATCCTGCAGGTAGGACACGCGGCAGCATAGATAGGGACTGCCATTACATCTTAACAATTTAGGAGATGAAGGAGAGAAATGTTAATGCTTTGCATTTATTTACTTTTACAGCATGCCATAAAGATTAAAAATACATTGTACACAAGTGCAGTATTTAATGTAGCACTTTAATTACATTCAAGTGTGTTACTAAATAGTCTTGAGAAAACCTTAATGACCAGCTGTTCTACCCTCTTCCCATATGTCAGAAATGGTTTCAGAAATCACATTCTGGGACAGTAAGGTTGTATAATTAGACAGTGTATAGTTAACACTTCTAGATTTTCCTCTTAAACTGCGGGCCCTTTTCACTAACATATTGTGGTTTGGTGCCAGTTTGGCACAACACAATTATGCGATGTGCCAAACTGCAACTGAGATGTACAAACTCTCAGAGACATGTTATGATTGCACCATTATCTTTTTATATCTTTTTCATCATTAGGACTGGATGCTTTTTATGTTATGTAAGATTCAGCTTTTTATGGCCAACAAATAAACTTGGTAAATAGGACTATAAATTTTTAATACTTCTTCCATAATGCCATTTGTCTAATCAGAATTAGATGGTTACTGTAACCCCACATCAGTTTTCACCAAAAAAGGCATCATTCCAAGAACAGCAGCTATGGACAAAAATGTCAAAGGAGGTACCTTTTGGCCCAGTTCAGGAATGCACTTAAGCACATGCTTAGCGTTAAGCACGTGAGTGCTTATATAGAGGCATGCGCTGAAGCTGGATGAGAAAATGGTTTATGCCAGACAAATAAAATAAAGCTTTTCTGGAAGTAAGCAAGTGTACGGGCAGCTCAGTCTTTTGAACAATTATCATCCCTCTTGCCGTTAACATCTAAAAATGACGGTGTTTTTCTGGGACGTGTATTATTTTGCAAGACAAAACACATCCACATTTTGCAAGGCGGTGGTGGTGGGGGGGGAGTTTGTGCGAACCCACGAAGCGCAAGCCGCCAGCCGAGCCGTCAGCGCGTGGCGCGCAGACGATCCATCCTGGCCCAGCGGAGGGGGGGCCGCGGGAGGCAGCAGCTTCACCATCCTGACAAGAGAGGTTTACGGCAGGTTTTTTTTTCTTTTTTTTTCTTTTTTTTTTTTTTGTCCCCCTGAGCTTCAATTTCCAACGACTTATTTAGATGTAAGCAATGACAGCTGTAATCATGTTTTAAATCTTGCTTTGTATCCTTAGTTATAATGTTGTTCAATTAATATTCAGAATAATGGAAGTGATGTGCCCCTTTGAAAAAGACTTGAATGCAGGCCAAAGCTTTGGGAAACTGATTCTCAAGAGGATTAATCAGCATTTAAAACTTGCATTAATAAAAATCTGATCTTCTACTGTGTGGCATGCATAATACTTTTCATTTTTAAGCATTTTATTTTAATAGTGTGGTATCCTTTGTCCTGATTTTTAAAGGGATTTTAAAATCTAACTCCTTCAAATCAATCCTGCTTTGACCTCTGTGCATTCTTTTACTGAATATAAAAACATTAAAGAAATCCTTAGTTCACAAATACCTCTTTTACCAAGGATGAGCAAAGTACAGTGCACAAGCATATTTGTAAGAGAAATGATATATAGCTTCCACAGGAATCTATCTTAGGCAAGGGCTCACCTTCACATGTAAATTATTGATGCGATAAAAACACAAATTTACACATAGTTACTTAAAGTGTGAAGGCAAATTATACCTTGAGAACACATGAAGAGTCCTGGTAGGCTCCATAAAAAGTACTCTGTTTTTTACATGACTTTTCACTCTGTTGTAAGGAATATTATTCTACCCTATGCCAACAAGATTGAGTCTGTATCTGAAAGACAGACTTAATCTATGTTTTGTGTTGTTCTCCTGATCTTATTAGTGGGTTAGAGAAACAAGAGGATTTTGTATAAAGTTTCGCATATAAATTCAATTCTAGTAAACCAGCTAATTTACATGCTAAACAGCCTGCAGTTGGTAAGATAGTTTTGTTTCATGTCTACTGCAGAAGCTAAATGTATTTTATAAATGCTGGAAACCATTATTTCTTC
Source organism: Chroicocephalus ridibundus (assembly GCF_963924245.1). NCBI lineage: Eukaryota > Metazoa > Chordata > Aves > Charadriiformes > Laridae > Chroicocephalus > Chroicocephalus ridibundus. The sequence goes on from NC_086286.1 coordinate 26,336,429, forward strand.
TGAAGAGGCGTTTTAATAGCAAATAGCTCATTCAGATCTTCTACTAAGCAGAGAAATCTAGTTGAGAAATTCTTATATCCTTACTCATGTTATTGAAAGGCAACAGTTTGCGCTCCGAGTATGGACCATCTGCTTTTACTTTGTTTCATACCTAATGTGATGCTTCAGCCCATCATAAACGCAATCAGTTTTCTAAATGGTGCCAGAGGTTCTTAAAATACATGTTTATAATCTTGCTGCCTTCTAGAAGTAAAAGGTAAATATTGTTTTGTTTAAAAAGGGTAACTAGAAAATGTATTGCCTCCAACGGAATGTCAAAAATTGTAGTCCCTTAGGCACTGGGAAGGATGACTGGACTTTGAAATATTGCAAAGAAAAATAAATCACAAAGAAAATGCCTTCTTCACCTATGGTGGACAGTGCACCCAACATGAGATGTGAAGTATGAGAGGGAACGGCTTTACACAGATGTGCGAGTGATTGAACTTAATGCTGATTTAGTTTTTCTGGAGTGAAAAAGAAGGCGGCTGCAGTTTAGGATGCGCTCTGTCTGATTTCCCAAGATCTAGGTCTGGCCCAGTGATACACAATGATCCCATCACTTGCACAGAGATAACAGGACCAAGTCCCCACTCTTCATGTACTCTAAGAGAGGGACAAGCAGGAGTTACTTTGGTACCACCTTGTTATCCCATCAAGCACTACCTGCTTCTTTCTGGTTTCAGGGGGTCTCCCTGAGGCTACTGCTCACAGACCAAAGTCTTTCCCCATGAGTGAATTCCTGGCCATTGGAAGTCTATGACAAAACACACGGTCAAGATTTCCATCTGTGCTAGGACATTCTCTTGGGTTGATAGACACCTTGATTCAAATTCAAAAGGTTGGATAAAATGTATATGAGCCTTCTACCTACTGCATAAATAGCCAGCCACTGGCTGTTGTCTCTAGCCTCCCTCATCTTCATCATCCCCAAAGAACCTCACTCCTGTCTGTCTTTGGTCCTCTCTGAAGAGGGTTGGAGAAGTCCCTTTGAAATTCAGTCTGCAGTGTTCAGATCCACAAACATAGGTCCATAGCTAGCATAAGGCTGTGTCTAATTTGGAAATAAACTAGATGGGGGCCCATGCCCTCGCACTGAAGTGGTGTATCATGACTTGGGTCCATACCTAAATTTTCTACAAAAAGGTAACAATGCCTGGGAGCGAAGCTCTTTCCTTGTTCTCTGCATGACAATGACTGAAAGCAAGCTAGTAGCATGTCCTAATGTGAGACACCGCCACTCCCTGGCCAGGCCAGCAGATCCAGGGACAGCTTTTGGGTCTCTTGCCAACTGCCTTGTACAGGGATGAGAGAGGGATCATCCAAAATGATGGTGAGCAACTATTATAGCTCAGCCTGAGACTTCGAAGTGCGAGAGGGCAAAACACTTGTCACCCAGTGTGGGGTTTTATTGTAGAAATTATTACATGCGCTAAACTCGTCTCACCCCTACTACAGAAAAGCAAAGCTACGGTTAAGTGAGAGTGAGTAGGTCTGATGCATCACCACAGGGAGCCTGGGTCCCATTATTCCGTGTTGTTGGACCACAGTCTTCCTTTTGCTATCTTTTATGCTTTTCTTATTCTCTCTTTTTAGGCTCCTAATTGCCATGAGGAACCAACGTCCTTCATGCAGTCAAGGCTGTTATTACTCCCACCATGGCTCCAGCCTTTCCTCCTTGCTCCTTGAGGGCTCTAGGTGCCCCCTTGCCCTGCTCCTTCTCCCTGCTACCCTTGCCGTTTCCAGGCTGCCTTGCTCTGGGCTGTGCCAGTACTGGATTAGGCTGAATACAAATTCCACATTCTTTATTACAGAGTCAGCATTTCTTCCTTGTTCCTTGCCTGGCTGCTGCCCAGCAGGTTATTTTGGGACCTACACTAGCTGGCCCAGAGCACAGCCATGCCAGGGAGGGTACTAACAGCTAAACGCTGCCAAGGATTGTTTGCCAGTGCCTGAGCCCAAAATGAGGTGCTGTTTTATTTGGGACATAGACAGAGAGTAAACGTCCCTGAGGAGAAGGGCAGTAGAGGGTAAGCTTTGTAAATGTCCAGCACTGAAGGGCCAGCCGGGGGAAAGGGAGGCACAGGTGGGCAGCAGCCCCTTGCAGTGCCTTCCCTGTAACCGACAGCTCTGCAAACCCACAGGCTGGGGGTGGGACAGACAGTGCTGTGAGAGGGATTAAGCTGTCTGCACATTTTCCTCCCTTTCCTCTGAGACACAGACCGGCCCTCACCACTGCTTTCCCAAGACAAGGTGGCTCCTCATCTCCCGGGACATGTGGTCCCCACACCTCCCCCTGGGTCAAGGTGAGAAGCAGCAAAACTGCAGCAGCACTGCAGGATTGTCCTGTAGGTCTTAGTGGGAGACATTGCTCTAGCAGCCAGGTTTGTTTCAGGAGTCTCTGAAACACTCCAGAAATGTTTCAGGAGTCTCTCCTCACCCCATGCCTCCCCTTCCCAAGACAATGAGCATTGCAAACCCATGGTGTGGAGACCAAGCTGTAGGTCAGGCAGAGTGTATGTGTGGATAGGCGTTGGGTGGAAAGAGGGTGCAGAAGAAGGGGGCAGGAGGAGAGGAAGGAGATAGAATGGAAGAAGCACGACTGAAAATGACATCTGTGAAATGATTGGGAAAGACAGATTTCGTTGAGATTTCTGGGTAAGAGTTAGTCTTCCATGTGTTCTCTGAGCTGGTAAATAATACTGACGTATACGTATAAAGTGGGACTCCATGGTCAGGTACAGACCCTGCAGCATCTTAGTTAGGTTTCCTGCCTATGATACATTAATTTTATTTGAAACCAGAAACAATTTTACCTTCTCTGGTGCACCTGCTCTCCTTGTAAAACATTGTTTTGTACTTCGGTGACCCTTATGCCTGTGGAGCCAGATGGCCACTGATGACTTGTACCTCCTTTTCTGGGAGCCAAACTGGAATAGCTTATGTAGGCCTGAATTTCTTCTCTGAAGAACAGCCCTTTGAAAATGTCTTGTGCGGGGCAACTTTCAACATGTGCCATCAGGGGCACCTGATACCATTGCACCTTCTCAGCCCCACCATAGTAGTACAGGTCTTGCAGGAAGCCTGAGTGGCCTTAGAGCAGCCAGTGAGCAGAGGCAGTGGGGTTGTTGTGGTACCTGAGCTGCCACATTTGAAGCCAAGGTAAATCCGCAGGAGCCAGGGTAGCTGCCCTCACAACTTGCAGCTGGGCATGCCCTGAGGACATAGCAGCAGCTACAGGACCAACGTCCTGCCTCTAGCAGACGGCAACAAGGGATGCCTGCAGAACACTGTTAAATCCTGTGGCAGAGTCATGACATGTTGCTAGCTTATTTCTTAACCTTTTACTTTCTATTGCAGTGTTTTTGTGGGAAAAAACCTGTTATTGTTATACTTGACTTTTTCGTGCTGTTGGAGAGCACTGAGCGTGAGTCAGCCTTGAGGCAGTAAGATGGACAAGAAGTACCTTGAAGTACCTTTCCAGAACCTATTTCTACAAGTCTATGAGCAGAACAAAATGAACTCAAGATGTTTTCCCAGAAGAGAGCAAATAAAGGAACCATTTCTTTGAATTCTGCATGAATTGAATATGAATAAAATGAATCCCACATCTGGTCCACTCTTCTTTTTCATTTCTTTAAAGAACAGATACAATAACGCCATACACACACACACACACAAACCAAGCAGGGAAGATCAAGTCGAGGGTGCCTCAGGTTTTACTTTGTGTCTCTTTTTGAAATGGCAAAAAAATTAAAACCAAAAAAATCTGCATGACCCGCATGCTTAAATAAAACAGCAGCTACATCTGAACCATTGCAGTCCCTGTGCTGAGTGGTTCAAAATCTGAGAGGGGAAAGGAGATGGCAGTGGCCAGGAAGGGCTGTCCTGATGGGGATGAGGGCTCAGAAAGCTTTTTGGCTTATGGGAATTCATGATATGAAGGTAGGCGGTTGGACCCCCTACGCAGTGTGTGAAGGAGGTTTGACCCCTGGTGAAGATGACTCGCAAAAACCAGAGTGCTGAGCAGGGACCTGCTTGTCCAAGCCAGTGGTGCCCACTGGAGAGACAGATTTGCCCATCACCCCATCTCTGAAAGCCTCTCAGACGCCCAGCTCAGGCCAGAGAGCAGACATGGCGTACGGCAGCCCCTCCAAGCCGTGAATAATGAGCACCGTCATGTGCCAGATATTTAGGATGAGCCCAGACTTGCAGTTTGTTTGCTCAACTGAATTGTTTGCCTTTTCTGAATCTTGCAAGGCTCCAAACAAACCATATACATTGGTCTTATAAATATTTATTAATTTCCCTTTTGTTAGCTAATTGTTTTGCAACACAGATGACTTTCTTCATTAAACAGATTGCTAAAATGCTATTCCACAATACTTTTATTGTTAATTCTCTAATTAGTTAGGAATGTGTGTTTTTTGGATAGTGAAGCAACTATCCATAGTGCCTGACAGGTTAGCTTTTAAAATTTACTTTGTGTTTGGGTTTGACCGGTCAGCAGCAAGGAATATACTCCTTAAATGGATTTTTTTTAAAAGCAATTAATAAATATATCTCAAAATTAATGTAGATTCAGAATTATGCAATTTGCTTGCACATTGCCTTCTGCCTCCTGTATCTTCTAATACCATTTCTGAATCAGATTTGTTGTACTAAGTTTATCTCTCCCCAAATAGCAAATTTTTTATATGCTGCAACTATATTTAAGATCCATTTTGACATAAACTGTGTAAAAATCACATCTTTTATTTTGTGCATCAGTTTATTTTGTTCATCTTTTTCTTTTTGGTAGCCTCCTTTTGCCATTTTCAATTCTTGTTATGTATGCGCTTTAGAAAGAACGCATCCACATTTGAGTGGTTAATCAAGGGGAACTAACCAAAATAATCACTTTCTAGTACTTCAAAATATTCTAATTTTTTAATGGAGAAGATGCATTCTTAAATTAAATATGCATAAAAAGTAATAAGTAGTAATAAGAATAAAGTGGGCTCTGTAAGAATGAATGTTATGTTTTAAGCAAAATGCATTTGATTTGCCGTGTTCAAAGCTGCTTTGACTCAGTAAGAATCAGTGCAAAAAATGGGGTGAGGAGGATGGAGAGCCTCATAATGCTTATAAATTGTCCATAATTGTATGGATTTTAAATACAAAAGTTGGCAGTGGCAAAAGCTAAAAGCCATTAGGAGAGATCCTATTGTGCAACACATCAGTAATTGTAACTTATAATCTTAGGGGGAAAAAATCCTAACTAGAGTTTTCTAAAATTTTCATAACTGTACTTGAGTCTTGTCTTGATGTTTACTACAATGATGGCATTGTTCAAAATGACATAGCCTAATGCATATATGAATCCTGTTTGAAAAGAGCTACTAATTAACATGAATAGTCTTCTTCTCTGAAGGTCATTTATTGCAAAGTTCATTTTTCAGCCGAGCATTGCTAAAGTAGTCACCCCCACTAACAGCCATTAGATTAAGAGACTTAGGTCTGTTCTCTTCCTGACACTGGGTCAGGATTTTCAAAGAAAGAGGCTCTTCGATGCCAAGAAGCCCTTAAAAATAATATTTGAACAGAGAAAGAATGGAAGTAATTACATTGTAAATATTTCTGTGGTTATTGAATTAATGAAGATAATTCTATTCATTTTATCTTAAAAAAAAAAAGAAAAAAAAAAAAGAAAAACACACCAAGTTTTCCTTATCTGATGTTCCAGTGCAGCTCTTCCCCATGGGACCTTTCATTTCTTCAGTCATAACGATTCATTAAAACTGAGAGACACTGAATATTTAGCATCTGATGTGTGAGCATGTTTACCTATTTCACCTATTGCCAAATATTAGGCATGTGAAGCCCCAGGTGCCTCTGCCTCCCCTTTGGAGGCTCCAGAAAGGCTTTTTGTGTCTGCATATGCTGCTTCTCCAGCGAGAAGAGATCTCTGAACCTGAAGGACACTGACTTTCCATCCTTAACAAATTGCCACTTCACCAGGACTTTAAGGTTGACATCTGAACCATGAATATCTAATTCTGAAACATAGTATGTCCAGGAGCCCCATTAATACCGTTGCCATCATATTCACTTGGATATAGGTTTAGAAACTGCAGGGACAGAAAGTTACTGCTTGGGCTAGGGGACATCTAACCTGGTGGCTTTCCTTGTGATATCTGTGGACACGTGGTGACACAGGAGTTAAGGATCCTTGCTGTGGTTGCAAAAAGTTGTTCACCAATGCCAGCTAGTTACAAATAGGTATGGGGTCTTTTGGGCTGGGGTGTGACATTAAATACATGGCTCTCCTGCATCTCGGTGGCTGCTGGAATGGGTGTGCTTCCTTGGTACACCACTGAGGCTCTGGTAAACCTTTGCTCTCCCTTTTTTACGACACTTGCCTCCCATTTGAGCAGGACAAAGGTGGGATCTTTGGTAGTCAATTGGAATCTCAGTCATTCCTAAACTGATCGCTGGTTTTGGTTTACTCTTGTCAGTAAAGAGGAGGTTCTGCAACTCAGTGGGGTTGTGGGAATGAAGAAAGACTGGAAGCTCTTAAAAAGAACCAAGAAACTAATGAAATTTCTGTGAGATAACAATTTCAGATGACAAAGCTCCTCACGGACAGCTGGCTTGCAGGGAAGCCAGCTGAGGCCAGAAGAGCAGCAGGAAAATCCCACAGACCACAAGGCACTTATAGAAATCTTATGCCTTGGCCCACAGGATTTGTGTCCCCTTCTCCCTTGGCCATGCCTCTCTCTCCAGAGTCAGGCTTCCTTGGGCTCCCGGTGGCTACAGCTGGCCTGCTGGATACCAAAGCTGCAAGCACAAGAATACCTCTCCAAGTCTGAAGGGCAATAGTTGCTGAGAGAGCAGCAAGGTACCCCTCAGCCCCTTCCAGGCCTCCCTGTCCTCACCCCTGGGGCAGAAAGGTTGCAGACATGACAGAGGGGAGTGGGACACTTGTGATGTGTCTCAACCGCTTCTCCCTGCCAGATTCCACGGGGTTTTTGCTCCCCTCCACTTGCGTTAGCAGAGGGGAGCATATGGGCCTCGGAGATTTAATGTTTCATGGCTTACTTGGCTGTCAAAATGTTTTACATTATTATTTGTAGCAACATTCACGGTGATCATCTTTAAGGAAAAAAAAAACCTGTGCGGCAGGTCCCTAGATGCCCTTGCTGGGAGCAGATGTCGGAGCAAGAGCATTGTTAAGCTTCTCTTGGATTTTTCATTCCCGCCCTTGGTACAGCCAGCACGGTGTGGTGTGGTGCACGCAGCCTCTCTAACCGCCCGGCAGGACCCACCGGGGTGGTTTAGGAAGGTTGAAACAGGGAAACTTGCAGATTTATAGGGCGCTGAGACGGATTCGTAATCTGTATTGATGGCATCATCCCCAACCATGTGACAACCAAAGCAGATAAGCCTATGACTAAACTGAAAAGATTTCTTAAAGCTGGTAATCGATATTGAGCAGCTCAGTCTGTCGAGCTATCGGGTTTGGAGATCTCCGCACGTGCGGGGTGGGGGTGGAGGGGAGCTCCGGGTTTGTAAAATGGGGAGATGCTGAGCCGCTGCTAAGCTGCAGCCTGGCACGTGCTGTAGGTTACCGATACCTGCTGCAGCAGGGGGTGATTTCAGCTGCGGAGGAACGCTACAAAAGCCATGGGAAGGCTTTGTTTTATTTGGGAGGAAAATCCAGAAGCAAAGGGCTAATGAATAACGAATGTGAGTATCACTGACATGGGGCCTTGAAATTTTGTTATGTCCAAAACTCTCCAAGGGTGCTGCATATTGTCCCTTCTCCTGTGCCCCATGCTTGATGGTCAAAGTCTCTAGCTGATGCTGAAAGTTTCTATACGGGTTTCTCTGCTTAGGGTCTGATGTTCCATTACTTACAAGTATTGAGATACTTGTGTTTCAAAAGCAGTCCCAAACCTGATGGACTTCCTAAAGGTGATGTCTGTCTTCCAGGGGTCCTGTTGGAGGCAACGGTTTTAAAATGAATAAAATGGTCTGACTCTTTGTAAAGACAAAATGACTTTCCAGGAAGCAACTATTCAAGCCACCGTTGTCCACAGTACATGATCAAAAAAAAGTCTACCCTGAGCCAGATGACTTGGGACAGAACCTCCCCCTAAAAGTCTCCACCTGCCTTTCCTGCTGCCTTTCAGACAGGGAAGGGAGCTGGTGCCTGTCGAGAAAAGTTGTTTCTGGGTACAACTTCCTCAGAAATAGCATTCCTATGAAAGGGAAAGAAGTTGTCTCCAGATAATCAAGCCTTGTGCTTTGTTTCCACGAGATGACTGGATGTTGTGAAGCCTGGACTGGTCAGACTGGCACGTAAAGATGAAAGGAGAAGCTGAGCTTTTCTATTTCCCTGTATTATGGGGCAAGACAGCTGGGATTCAAACACGCTCCATATTATGAAGCACCTATTAATATCTTCTCCTGGTGGAGGACAGGGTATTTTTTTCTTCTTAAATGTTTAATTAGAAGGCATTGTGTTATGTCTTTACTTCAATAAATTCCAGTTGAGAAAGATTGAAAGATTTTGGGTGCACATGTGAATGAACGCTTGTCTTGAAAGACAGAGCAAAAAGAAATTAATAATCATGTTTCCCTTATTGTATTTACTGTTTTGCTTCTAAAGGGAATATTACTCCACTAAGAGATTCATAATTAGGAGGATGCCAGATGGGTTATCAATGTGGTTTTAAATTTTTATACGTAGAGTGCTTGTTTTTTGCAGGGGATGCTTTGGTTCCACGTACAGTAGTTAAATATAAATGTCTTCCATGAGGGGACTGCTAACTATTCCATGATTTTGAATTTGTTGTTTATTTAATCCTTCTTTTCCCCTTTTTTTGGCTTTTTTTCAGCTGGTCTGGTGAGGTGGAGGAACTGAATGGACCTATCAGGTGGAAGAATAAAGCTTGAAAGCGGAACTGAGACCCATATATCCACCTGAAAAAGCCGACTGCTTTAGTCGGCAAAAAGAAGGGAAGAAAAGTCAGGACTTCAAACACCTTTCCGAAATGCCAGGGAAAGGTGTTCCTGTCAGGCCAAGTGCCTCAGAGGCCGGTGTGTGCTTTGTGCCATCGCCACAGAGAGGTGCAGCATTGTGGTACTGGTGAGGAGGACAAGACCTGCGGTTGGTGCATCCCAGGTGGGGAGTGATGTGCTCATGAAGCGACTTCCAAAGGGATTGCAAGAAGTCAAAGATGACCACAAAATCGTGGTGTAACAGGGCCAGGCACAGGAGCCAATAGCTAGAATTATTATCCCACAGAAACCCTACACCTCCTTGGGAAGTGGGGACTCAGCCTCAGAGGTTTTGTGCTTTGCCAATACAGGCTGGCTAACGCAGCTCTGACCCAGCTGGTGGCAAAGTCCTGTGGTCTCGTCATGGACCAGCGGTAGAGGCTGGGATGCCCGCACACACGCATGCAGACACGCGCGCACACACGGGTGTATGCACACACGCACACGTGCATGCACATTTCGTTTTCCTCAGTGTACTTCGACCTTCAGCGCCAAAGTAGAACTCCTCTCTGTAGGATTTATGGCATATCTTCATCACTCAGCGGGGCTTTGGATCAGACAAAGGGGCCGAGTCACCTTTCCTCTCTTTTCTTCTGAGTCTCCTCTCTATCGTGAGCTTTTAGAGCTGCGATAAACAGAAGGGAGCCATACACAGTATAACGATAACCCAGATGACAGTGTTAAATCTGCATTTGTTCCATGTGTAAGTGTTACTGAAGGAGAAGACGCTGTTATTAAACACCAGGGAAGGGTGACCGGAACTGGCAAAACAATCATCGGCAACAGCAGTGGAAATGGAATGAGGCTTAACGGAAGTCCATTAACATAACAAATCAGGTTATGAAAAATCCACATTGGGTTAGGGACAAACCGAAGCCACAACGTTAGACTTATCTTAAAAATCTCGTCAGCTCATCATCTCTGAATGTGATTTTCAATGAAAAACCTCACTGCCACAGCATCTCTTGGTCCAGGGAGTCACAGTCTTGCAAACTCCAAATGCATGGATCTGTTCTCTGGGGCAGAGGCCAGACTGAAGGCTGATTGATGAAAACCGATACAAAAAAAATTTCCTAGGGACTTTAAATTCAATGTCAGCTCATAAAATAATACATTTTCAAGGAAAAAAAAAAAAGGACTCTGACACAAATGTGAAAACGTGTTGGTTTTACATTCTGTAATCCTGTTGTACTGGTGTAAATGCAAGCAGGAAAATGTTGGGTTATCAACAGAAAATCCCAATGCTTAATGATAGGGACAATTAGGAAAGTGTCACATGAGATCGTTAGGTCATCCTCATTAGAGATGTTTAAAATTACTTTTGATGAAATGCAAGAGAGGGTTGTGTGGAAGAAGCTCTTGCACGGTATAGAGATTGGACCGAGAGGGGCATCCACGGTTGTGTGTGGACAAAGACAAAATTTCATGAGAGATATTAATTGGGGCTTTATTTAACTGAAATTCAAGACCCGCAGATGCTGGCTCTGTGACTTGCCACCGAGAGTCTTGCCTCATGTTTTCAAGTTTGCCCTAATGCTCTCCGTCTGCTCTTGGGAGAGATTTTATTGACGTGATAGAAATTTCCTTCTTTCCTTCACACAGAGCATCTCGGCATTTGAAGAAGTTTGTAGTACTGGAGGATTCATTCTACTGTAGCTCTTCTTCAGCTCTGCGCATCTGCGGATTACAGAGCACACATCCCACTGTCTAACCTGGTGTGCGAGTGGCAAAACTTCACTATATGATGTTAATTTGTCCATCCCTCTGTTTCTCTTTGGCTTTCCTCCCACAGACCCTCTGGGAGGGATCACTGCTTCCCAGCGACAGGGAGAGCAGGGGCAGGAGATGCTCAGGCTGATGCAACCTCCATTTCCGCAGCAGCACAGCCAGGAAAGTCTCTGCGGTGAGGTTTGAAGTACCCTTGGTTTGCATAGCGGTGGTAAATTTCACTAAATGCAACAGGGAACACGATGGTAATTAGGAGAAAAGAAAAGATGGAGCAGTCGGAATTGACAGAGGTAACTGGGCAGTGAAGGAATGGCCGTGTCTCTCTTCGGAGGGTCGCGTACCTCAGACACGCTCTGCAGATCAAGAGCTGCACTGGTCTGTAGTCTTTTCAGTAAAGTCACATTTACTCTCCAGCTGGGTCTGGCAGCAGCACCAGGGGTAGGAGATTTTCAAACTTTCACTAAGTGAATTTTATGGGATGTTGTGAAAGTTCCCCTGCCTTGTCAGACTATAATGGCAGGTAGGCACCTTTGCTGGGCTCGGGGGCCGTTTTACAAAAAATACTGTGTTGAACCTCTTATGTCTTCTGGATGTGGATAAGAGGGAGAAACTGGGGAGATTTAAACCCGCAAAACTACTTGGCTATACAACTGCGTCTCCCCATGCTCCTGTCTCTAACCGTAGCAGTGTCAGTAACCTTCTGCTGGGTGTAAAAGTTTTTCTGAGATCCCAGAACTGAAAGACTCTTACCTGTACCTTTGTTTTCCTTCTTGTGTTAATAACAGCAGCTATATTCCTAATAAAAATATTCAGAGTACCATGTTACGTCTGTTTCTTAAATTGTGATCATTATGTGACTAATCATAATAATAATATGATATTAGGGGGAAAAATGTTGGAAGATATTCCCTAGAGAGAAATGAATTTCTTTTTATCATCTACAGTAGTTTATTTCACATATTCATGACCCTCCTGGTATTCTTTTTTTTTTTTATGATGAGCCATAAAAATGACAAAATACATTAGCAAAGTTCTCGGTTTATGCTAAAATGACCATATTCAAAAATAATAACAGAGACTTGTATCAGCAATGCAAAAGATGCATGAAGTAATTGGTGCTTAATTTGTACACAAACTGTCAAGGCAGTTTTCCTCACGGCCTGCATCTTCTGAATTCATTAGTCTCTAATTAAGGCCAGTTGGGACCAGCAGTTAGAAGGTTAAAGAGGTTCTGACAGCCCTAATCATTGCTCAGGAAGCTGAAAATGTATGCAAAGTCTCGGCAGATGGGGTGAGATCTGCTTCTGCCAAGTGATAACTGTTATTCCTTTGCACCTCCAAAGCTGTCATCCTAATAGGCACATTTTAAATTTATTAATGCTCTAGTTACAATGCATACACAGTCTCTAATGGTATGTCATTCAGAGTATATAAACTGAGCAATTAACACATATTACCTGGTAATGGTAAAATTATTTGTTGCCTGTTTGATTTTTTTTTTTTTTTTAGTTTCCTAATCCAGCAAGAATAGTCATAAGCAAAGACTTTTCTTTGTTAAAAAGGGGGGGGGTGTTTCTGTGCTGCTTGTTTGTTGGTCATTAATTCTTTGTTTCTACAGACAAAAAGCTCACAAGCCATAACTAACTTTTCTTTGATTTCCAGTGCCTCAAAGATTTGGGCTTCAGGGATTACACATTTTTGCAAACTTGAATTTTAAAATTTATGTTTTGAATACTTGAAATATAATTTTAAAAGATGTATTTTCTCTAAATGTTATTTTTTCAGTGCTTTTTAAAAATAATGTGTCAATTGCTCAGCAAACTGTTGTTTTCCTCCCTCCCTCCCCACGACTTCAGTGAAACGCCCATATTTTGTTCCCCTCCGTGGTGGTATCTCTCTCCTTAATCCTATTTGCCTTAAAGCTGCCTAATCAAGAGAAAGGCATGTTTTTAGGTCTCTCTGTCTGTCTGAAGGCTTCAGCCGCGGGAGGCCTTTAATTGCACCACGTAGCGCTGGTGCATGGGTGGGTTGCAAGGGGGGATGCTGCCCCAGAGCCTCCCGTGCAGGCAGCGGAGCAGCCACCGGAGCCGCCGCGGCGGCGGGAGCCCGGGAATCACAAACAGTGCTAATAATGTGCTAAGATGTTAATGTAAGCAACAGAACAATTATGTACACGGTGACTTATAGGCAGGCCGGGAACCTATTCCTCTGTTAGAATTAATTGATTTCGCTCTGTGTAATGAGCATAGCACGAATAGGGAGAGAGAAGGTAGTGAAGTTGAACTGTGGGCCTGGCTCTACCCTCACCAGCCTGAGTCAGGAGTGACTCCGAAAACGACAAAGGGTTTCGCGTGGTACAGTGTCAGCATGAGACACAGTCGCAGACCAACTTTTTGCTGCTGAGATTTCTCCAGGTTGCATTTCAGACCTTAGCGCCTGATGGCAAGTCATCGGAGATGAGACCCAGAGCACCCCTGCCAGCCAGCAACCCTGATGTTGTGTTTTCTTGACACGTCAGGAGTCCTGCTTGAAGTCAAAGGAGAGTTTTCCCAAGTGAGATCTGTGTGGCCAGGCCCTCTGTTAGCCAACGAGACTCCCTGTATGGATCCAAACAGTGCCAGCCCTGTTTGCATGGGGAACTGCTGCCGAGGTGGTGTCTGCTGGCACCTGGGGTGAAATGACACCGCCATATTCCCTCGCGCTGCACAAGTACTTTCTTCAGTAAGTGTCACGGCAGATAAGGATCATTAGTACCGTTTTACATCAGGGGAAGCTGAGGAACAGAATGGAAAATTACTCATGCCAGGAGTGAAAAAAAAACGTGGAAAACCTAGAAACCCCACCTACAGAACATATAAGAGGGGAAGGGAATCAAAGCTGATAAATTATATAGAACAAATTTGACCTAAATGCGTTTCAGAGAATGGGTAAAAACTTTGATCACCTTGACCTGCATCACTGTTGTATAGGAGAGTGTTACTCTAATGATCTTCACTTTCTGATGTGGACATACAGCAGAGCTCTAATCCCAACACCTTTCAAGTTTGAGCAGCACATAACCAGCGTGGAGTATGCTTAAGCCTAAACTATAGATAGCCCCCTGAGTTACGGTAGCTTTATGCTAGGGCAGTTCATTTCCACTGAGATCTGTCTTACCTGAATGATCTACTTTGCTCTTAGACCATCACTAAGTGGTGCGGTACTGCCTAGGTTGAGTTTCAGGCTATAAAATGCACCCTCCCCAGGGCTCTAGGCAAAGACAGACATTTATTTTCTTCAAAAAAACCCACACATTGAGGCAGAACCAGCTCTCAGGATACCCCTCCGCACCCACAGTTTGATGTGTATTCCCACTATGGGGCTTCCCTGTCTCCCGTGAGCCGGGAGAGGCCCATGAACCCCCACGAGGGAGGGAGGATGGTCCAGAACTGGGACGTGTTGCTGGAGGGTCCCTCCTTGCACCCAGGCACTACTCACTAGGTTGTCCAAGACACTTTTAATTTTGGATTATTGTACATAGAAGTAGGTGAGAGCTGAATTTTCTACACTGCTTCTAATCCAGTAAATGAGGGTATTAAATTACAGTGGTATAATGTGTTGGGGCTCTGGTTTAGGAGCATTTGAGCAGCCAGAAGGCACACCATGTCGCCGCAGAGCTAGAAAACCACTCAGCTGCGGAGACACAGCTTCCTGTTCCTTCAAGTACCTCTCTCCCAACCAGTCTGGAGCAGAGAAACCAGCGAATATCATGTGCTGCAGATGGATCAGCAATGGATCGCATACAGCTAACTGAGCCTGGCATGGTCTGATTCCTCTTGTGTTTGCTGGCTACTTACCCAGCCAACAGCCAGACATTTGTGGGGTAAATCATTTCCAGTTGTTTCACAGAAGAAAACTGTCCAGCAGTATAAATAATAATTCCTCTCCGGTAGGGGTTTCAGTGTTTGCCTGTGGCTCTGGTGCTCTGATGTGTCTCTTCAGCCCTCTACCCAGCACATCTTCTCCTGGAGAAGGGTGTGAGGTCCCTGCTACAGACCAGTCATGAACAGAAATAAAGAGATGCCAACTATTTTCTCTTAATTTTTGTCTCTATCTATACGCAGGGCACAAGTGGACAATGTTACAAATGACAATAGACATTTTCAGTCAAAAAACAATGGAGACAAACTTGCTTGTAAAATTGAGAGTGACAAAGTTGCTTGGTTCGTGCTGTTTTTAATTTTTAAAACCTGAGGGACTGGACACAGACCGGTGCTTTGCCAGAAGAGAATTTAGCCCACATGAAAATCGCTAGATGTTGCTGTGGCTTTTGGTGGCTGTTTTAGCTGAGGAAGCTCTGGGCATAGGGAAAGCTTAGCAGCAAGAAGCTTGCTTTTGCTTAAATTCTGCAATTCATTGCTTTTCCTGCTACCTTCTCCTCTAGGCTGTCCAAGGTGATGCTCCCTTCTCACCGCCTGCCCGGAGTCACACAACGGCCATCTCCTGCCAGCCAGCACAGAGGTTTCTCTGCTACTTTCCAGCCTCCCGATGCCGGCGTAGGAGGGCAGCAGAAGGAAAAAGGCCATGCAGACGATGACCCCATACTGTGCTGAGCCCCAGGTGCCATCTCTGGCCCATTGGCATCGAGTGCAGCATCAAGAAGGCAGGGTAAGCAGAAAGACATATGGGGAGCCATTACATCGCTTGGCGGGCTCTGCCCTGAGTTGTGGTGTATCATCCTGCACCTGGGTCACGGCAATCCCAGGCACAAATGCAGGCTGGGCGGAGAATGACTTGAGAGCAGCCCTGAGGAGAAGGACTTGGGGGTGCTGGTGGACAAGAAGCTCAACATGAGCAGGCAATGAGCACTTGCAGCCCAAAAAGCCAACCGCATCCTGGGCTGCATCAAAAGAAGCGTGGCCAGCAGGTCGAGGGAGGTGATTCTGCCCCTCTACTCTGCTCTGCTGAGACCCCACCTGGAGTACTGTGTCCACCTCTGGGGTCCTCAACACAAGAAGTACATGGACATTGTGGAATGGGTCCAGCAGAGGGCCACGAAGATGATCAAAGGGCTGGAGCACCTCTGCTATGAGGACAGGCTGAGAGAGTTGGGGTTGTTCAGCCTGGAGAAGAGAAGGCTCTGAGGAAACCTTATAGCAGCCTTCCAGTACCTAAAGGGGGCCTGCAGGAGAGATGGGGAGGGACTCTTTATCAGGGAGTGTAATGATAGGACAAGGGGTAATGGTTTTAAACTGAAAGAGGGTAGATTTAGATTGGATATCAGGAAGAAATTGTTTACTGTGAGGGTGGTGAGGCAGTGGAACAGGTTGCCCAGGGAAGCTGTGGATGCCCCATCCCTGGAAGTGTTCAAGGCCAGGCTGGATGAGGCTTTGAGCAGCCTGGTCTAGTGGGAGGTGTCCCTGCCCATGGCAGGGGGGTTGGAACTAGATGATCTTTAAGGTCCCTTCCAACCCGAACCATTCTGTGATTCGGTGATCCTGTGATCCTGGGCATACCTGCCTGCAGACCTGCTGAGCAGAAGGAGGTTCATTAGGGAGCAGCCAAAGCTCAAGACACAGTGGAAAACTGCCCCTGTGGCTGGAAAGAGGCACTGGCATCCCCCGTGGCCCATGCTTGGTGTGGCTGGTCTTCCTCCAGACAAATTGACACTGCGTGGGAGGAGGGGACAAGCTGTCAGTGCCACAGCTGATGGCATTCAATGTTATGATTGCTCCCTCAGGTTGTCTGCCAGCACTGAGACAGTGCCGTGTTCGGGAGGTGTTCTGTTCATGGGAGATGTTCCCTTTGCAGGCGTGCTACCCATCAAACATCCCTCCGGCAAGGGCACTGTGCTTCTGGGCCCAAATGGTCCCTGTTGGGCCAGATGGTGAGCTGAGGACAAGGCGAGGGCGAATTAATCGCTGCGCTTGTGTGTGGTGCTTGCTGCAAGGTGCGAGGTAAAACACAGGCAGGCCAAACAAACTTGAAAGTGCTGCAAAATGAAGGGCTGGAGTTAAGATCCTTTTCAATAGGAATTTACTTGGAGCAGGAGTACGAGCATGAACCATCATGGGTTGTTTTCTGAGTAGCTCCATCTCTATTTGAATCTCCTGACATCTGGTACCTTCCTCCAGGACGGGTAGCTTCTCTGCCTCAAGGCCAACCAGATTTTTCTGCAGCATTGCACTAACTTTCTACAGCAGGGAGAGCCGGGGGAACTGGTGCCATTATAAATATTTTTCTGCAGGGCTGGACTCTCTTCTGGTCCAGCAAGAAGCTGATGGTCCCTGCGGCTCGCTGAACCTCATGGTTAGTCCGTGATGGTGGCCACAGCTCAGGATGTTCAATAGGACCCAAGAACAATCTGCAGGTTGAAAACACAAGCCATGCAATGTTTCTGTTGGACTGGTGATCACAGCCTATGCAGCTGGGCTTACTAAATGTTGTAGTTGTGTATAAGAAATCCCAGATGCATTGCCAGTTTGCAGTTATTTTGTGTGCATCAGAAAAAGCCCAACAGATTAAAAAACATTTGAGAGGGTGTTTGCCCTCCTACTGAGTTTTTCTCTCTGTGAAACCCTTAAAAAGTGTCTACATTAATAACTATGATGCTGTATATTTTAAATTTCCTTACTCGTGTAACTGTTTTCTTGCATTAAATAGCCTTTCTTAGCGCTCGCCTGGTGATGTTCTAGTTCTGGGTTATCACTCCCATCTCTCTATTTCAGCTGAGAAAATGGAGGTTGGGAACAGGTAAGTGAATAACCCAAAGATTATTCACAGCACAAACAGCCTCGGCGTCACACCGTGGTGAACGTCAGGTGGCCCTGGGTGCAGCTCTTCCAGGGTTGCACTGGAGCAAGTGGGGTCCAGCCAAAACCCTCCCTGCCTTCTCCTACCCCAGAGGAAACCTCTGCAGAGGGTTCATGGGCAGGTTCATACTCTAAGGTATATCACCAGCATAGGACATGGCATACAGACAGGGGGGAGAATCACATTTACTATTTTATTATTGGGAGGACACTTGTGCCACAGACTTGCCAGAAAGCACCCTGCAAAATGCTGCGGCACAGCTGGGGGTGGGCAACATGCGGCAGTCCTTACAACAGGACCAACTAACAACAGATAGCAATCATCTCTTTCTGAATCATTTGGTGACGTTGTACTGCATTGGTCCTTGTCATAGTTGATCTGCCAAGATCTCAATTTCATGTCTTCAGGTTCAGACCCAACCTTAAAACAGTTGATTTCTTTAAAGTCAATGCTACAGCCTGCTCATACCACCTGGGTTTGGTCAATGCATCTGGTATTTCTTCCTTGCAGAAAGGCTGGTTTGTAGCTGATCTCCTGAGCTGGGGTTCCATGGTGCTACAGCACTCTTGCCGTGGCTGGGGTTGTGGGTTGTCCCCACACCGGTGCTCCCTGGGCTGCCCTGTACCGTGCCTTCTGTCCTACTCTGACAAAGCAGGCAGCCAAAGCTTGCCTCCAGGTTCGTAAGCCCACCTTAACATTTCCTCTATCAATCACTATCACTCCTCACTGCAGAAAAAAAAAAAAGCCCTGGGCATCTCCAGTTCCCAGAGACCCCTGGAGACCTTGCATCTCATTCACACCAGGCTCTAGATCTGACACAAGCCAGGCCAGGTAAGAGGAAGCCAAACTTTTTTTCTAGTGACACCTTTTCTTGCAGTCAGCCCAGCCTGATGAAACAAGCAGAGATCTGTCCCTATAAGCTTAAAAGCTGTGTTAAAAGTTTGGGTGTAAAAGAAACCTCCTGTGATAAATAGTGTAAAACATAAAGTAGAAAAATGGAGGCATTTATCAAACTACAGGCAGGAGTGAGCCGTTTTGCTGGAGCTCTCCTGGACACTAAGAGTTTCTCCTTGGATACATGTACAGTGATTTTAAGCAGATTGTATCTATAGTGCTACAGCCTCTGACATATAGTTATTATAGTTGATGCTGCATGCAGTCAAAGCAAGATGTGACTTGTCTACTATACCATGCAAAGGTGAACAGCTCCATAAGAAAAGATTCAAGCAGCATAATCCATTAGAGCCCATTTACAAACTAACAGATATTTTACAGACATTCAACAGCCGTTCAATCAAATCATAATCTTAGAAACCTGCCAACAATAAAACCCATAAATTAAAATCAAGTTATATAAGCATGACTTGATGAACCTGATGTAATCTGATGGCATGAGATGCATATCCTACATTAAGTAAAAAATTCCCCCTCTTTTATCTTATCTGTTAATAGTGGGGCAGAAAATGAGTAGCAAATGTTTTGTAGCCATCAAACCTGAACCTGAACACAGTGACATTATTTTACAGAAGATTATTTGTCATTAATTTCTCCTTAGCATATCACCTTTTTATTAAGAAATTGATGGCTGGATAGACTTCCCATTAAAGACAAGACAACTGTTCCTTTTAAAGGGCAATATGTGGTGCGTGGTGTGTGCTTAGACCCAAACGAAATGGCCTTTGCTTCTGGGTGCAGCTCCACATAAGCAGTAGAGGGCTGCGTCCTGTAGCCATTCTCACAATTCAGATTTTTCTTCTCTGCTGGAACTCCAAACTCCATCCGGGAGAACCGATACGCTGCAAACAGCATTGTGGATTGCCTCATGGCTGCTCACAGGAAAGAGGGTACCTTGCAGGAATTGGGTATCTTGCCTTCACGATCAGGAATTTCTCCACATAACGGCGTTGCTGGTGATGGCACGACAGGTGAAGCACATTGGAGATAACGCATGAGCAGGTGTTTCTTAACATGTTTAGGAGCGAAATTCCCATCTCTGTGGAACACGAGGGTACACAGGAGCCTGGGGACAATTCTCAGTGAGCAAGCTGCCTAAAACAGCATGTAAAGGGCAATCTTGGAAGCGCATGCTTATTACCTTGATTATATGGCTCATACACTTCCAGCGCCCTGTGCAGAAGAGGTCTGAAGACTGCTATCCTATCTCTTTGCTTAGAATAGCAAATGCATCCTGATCCTGGAACATATGCTCCACTTCATACCCTCTGCTGTCCCATCCACCCTGCGCTTCAGCCTGGAATTTGTGGAAATAGCTTTTCAAACACAACCAGGTAGCTGAGTAGACCTAATGGAGCTTAATTGCCACATGTTTATTACATTTGCAGAGTGGAGGGCACTGCGGTCTGAATGTCTAAATTAATCCTGCATTACCAGGCCAGCTACCATGACATTTCTATGTTCCAGTATAATGCAAACACAACAATTCATTTGATTTCTTTATGTCAGAAGAGAGAATCAGAGTCTGGAGGTCCTAGTCTTCACCTGGACCTCTTTGAACAGAGATGAGGTTTTCTCTAAACCGAGGAACCTGAAAGCATTCGCAAGCTGCAGGGCTCAGGCAGGCACTCGGTCCCAGCCCTGGCATGGGGACAGATGGGCAGGACCTGGGCAAATGCATCCTGACCCTTCCTCTGACCTTCCTTTACCAAAGCTCTGGCTCACAGTGCTTTAGAGCTTGAGGGCTACAGCTTTTGCAGGAGGCTGAAAAAGTGGGTGCTGAAATCCCATTGAAAGTAGATGTTGCATCCTTTTAGGTCTTAAATCCATCTGAAATGTTTGTTGTCGTGATGGTGAAGCTGTTGAAATATGTCCTGCGCTAGGGTGACACAGTTCTTCCTGACTCTTAAAGATTACACCTAAAAATATAACCCTTAAGGATATTTTTAGAGTAACTCTCTGCTAGGAAAAAGACAAGCTCCCAAGAAGAAAAAGAAGAAACAGTTTGAAAAGTAGATGAGAAGCACAATGCAATCTTATTTTTATTTAAAATTAAGATGCCTAGTTTTAACTAAGGGCAAGAGAGATTCCTTCCTTCACGTGCAATTTTGCTTGTCTTAAATGGAAAAAGATTTGTGACCTACATGGGCTCTGTTCTGTTAAAGTGATGAAAGGGCAGCCTTATTTATAGACATAAAACCATCTAAGTAAAGAAGTCCTGGGCAGTGCAGGAGCGTTTTTTTCATTGCCAGCATGGTTATTTTCATTGGCCTAGTTTTGAATCAGCATATAGGAAAAGGGATGCGTACTGGGCAGACGGGATCATTGCCCAGTGCTGTGGGAGAAGTCAGGAGCTCCTGTGGCTGTGGCTGGGCTGGGGATCCCATGGCAGGGGCAGAGCATCCCTGCCTTACAGAGATAAACGAGCTAAAAGCTTTCCAAGTGTTGTCTAAGTGTGAAAAGAAAGAACAACTTTCTCTAGACTTGTTTTGCTAAGGTGCCGCTTCTGAACGAGCAACCTCTTCAAAGGGATTGGCTTTTTCATCTCAATGCCATAGTGAAACAATAGTCAATTCTTGGTACTGAATATCTTCAATTACCACAATACCTTGCAGATATGACACTAGAAAGGTTATGCATAGAGAGGATAATTTTGGTTCATAGCCTCTAAATGTTCCCGGCTGCAATAGTGTGGTGAAAGAAGATGTCTTCCAAGAAGTTCACATTACTGGCTGCAGTAAAATAAAATAGCTATATTGTTTCAGCCAGCAATTTCTTCCCATTGTCTTCATTTTTAAAACCATGCATACTCAAAGGCGAAGGGATGTGTTTCACTACAATTTGAGAACTGTACTGTAACCAAATATTATCTTCATTTTGCTCCTTGTTTCAAGTTACTTTTTGGTCCTTGAGTTCTCCAAAGTTCATCACTGTCTGTGACATTACCGTGACTTGCTAACTTTCTCATTATTTCCCCAATCAATAGGAGAACAATATATGGTGTTCTTCTGTATTTCAGTTACCTGTCACTCAGTGTTTTATCTCCATTGATACTCCAGGTACTGCTCACAGAAACCAAAGTAGGCTGTCTTGTCTTCCGTTAATCTTGAATGCCTTTTGTTCGAGGGGTGTTTTGTATTCATCAGTCAACTAAGGACTCATCCTGAAGAAGCCCTCAGTCAGCACATAGATCTCAGTGAAAAAGGGATATGCAGCTCGTGAAATATTCATAGCAAAAGGTACCTCAATCATTTTCACCTTTTGACCCTTTGAGGCTGAAAGGATTATCAGCGGTAAGTGGCAAATCTTATGGATGTGAAATTTTCATAGATGAAATACCTTGCCATTCCTCTTATCCACTTTTGGTATTAAGCCTATTCAGAAGGTACATTTATCTACCCACTCTATCTGCCACTACAGTTGTGTCAAACTCAAAACAGTTTTAATAGAAGTCCAAAGTTGAAATGATAGTGATCAAAACCTGGAAATAGCCAAGACTTTTTTAAGAAAAGGAAAAATGCCGTGGATGTTCACTGCTTCCTGCACTTCACTGGGGGCAACAAAGAGCCCTTTTAGAATAGCTGTAATAAATACAGCGTAGTACTATTCATAACCAAAACTGTCATTTGGGGAATCAAGCGACAAGTCATCTCCATTTGTGAAGTTAAAATCTAGCACAATAAGTGAGATTTTCTGATACTTATAGTCTGCTAAAAGAGAAAGATGAATGCTGACGGTATGCAATTAGTTCATTCAGGGATCTCCACAGCTAAGAGCAGGCTGCAAAATCTGCCACAATGGCTTGAGGAATGATTGCAAGCAGAAACAGTCTTCTAAAACTGGAAATCGTTTCTCCAAAGCTAAAAAATTAAATTTTACCTATCTAAATAAAAACATGTCTGTTTTGGCACTAATCCAGGCAGTCCGATCATAGGCTGGATCCTGTAAGTAACAAAAGTTCATCCAGCCTTTCTACAGCGCATTAGCAGTGTCACAGATGTGGTACAAGGCAATGCAGATGAGCAGCGAGAAAAGGTGTGCACCTGGGCAGAAACAGGAACGGGTTGGGACAATCCTGAATTCATACATGGATATGCATGGGGGAAAGGAGACGTGTCCTGGAGTGGCAATCCTGCAAGAAGCATCGGTAGGGCTGCCAGGGCGCATGGTGTGTCCCATGCAACTCAAAATGCAAACACTTTGATTTCAATAAGGCATCTGTAGGGTCTTACCATAACTTGGAAATTACTTTGGTGTTGCCTGTAGTGTGCCCTCTGCCTTCTCTCCTTTCCTCCTAGAAGAGATTTTGGTTATGCATTCCTGTGAGAAGGAGTCGTCGAAACAATATGGGAAAGCAAAGAAAATTAGTATGCATAGCAGGCCAAAATCCTTGTGCCCTCTCTCCTAAATATTTTATTTACTTCAGGAAACTGATAGCAGGATTTGGTGCTATGTGCTGCTTGGGGTGCATGAAAAAGCATACTTGGTGAAAATAGATGGTAAAATGTTTTTCTCTTTGATTTCTGTTAGATGTATTCCTCTTTTAATAGGCATATTGGATAGCAGGTTGGCAGAAGAAGAATACTCTTTGTTGGAGGTATCCTTCTGGATGACAAAAGCACGCTCCCACTCAGTGATAAATCATATGGATGTAGAAAATATAAAGATTTATATTTCTCCTGGAGTCACCTCTTGAGATTGGTAGTTATTCTCTCTCCCTATGGAAAAGCTCAGGCCTACGGTTTTAAAAATGAATTAGCAGATTTCCAGAGGTATTTCAGCACTGTTCCTAGAGGGGAGGAATGAATGCATTCCTTAAAAAATGCCCTAGCAGGTTTGACGCTTAACTCTCGTTGAGATCTCAGTGTTTCCAGAAACCTGTCCATTGGTGGCTGAAGTTGGGAACATAAATCCTTATCTGGGGACCCAGGGGAGAACCCGGGGTCTGGGAGGTGCTGAGAGTCCAGCAGTCCCCCCAAACCCTATCGGGACTGGCTGAGCAACTTACGCTGGAAGTCAGAGCATGTGTTTGGGGATTAAACACTTGATTTTGGGCATGTTTAGCTAGAAACAGCTAGCTCTCTGGGGTCTGGATGGTGCAGTAGAGTAGATTGCTCCAGGACATGCATCCCAGTCGCGCTATCTCTGCGAGCTCTCTGACGTACTGTAAGGGACTGACACGCAGGCAGGGTGAGCGTCTACCCTATCTCCTCCAGGAACTGTAAAAGTCTCGTTCTGTGTGCCTGGAATTCTTCTCAGCTAGTTTCAGAAAACATGGGATAATTGATCACACGCCTGTGAGAACTATTTCCATAACATACATGCAGAAGCCTGATACTCCCAAAGGATTTTTCCCCCCAGAATGGACCAAGGCTTAGGATCCTTGTAAAATGTCAAAGACCTTCTGGAAAACAAGCTTTTTCAATAGCAAATCTACCTGTGTTTCCTTCTCTGACACCTCAAAATATTCAATGCGTAATTATGAAGCCTATAAAAATACAGACAGGGAGTCACATCCTGCCATTAACTTCAAAAGAAAATTAACAAATGAGCGTGCTCAGAGGGGAACTGCAGGGCTCAGGGAGGGGCAGGGCAATACAGAGCCTTTCATCTCAAGGTCACGGTTCTAAATCCAGTTGAGTTGGTAGAAGGAGGCAGTCTTATGGCCAACACAAAACAACTCATTAAACTCAGCCCAACTTCAGATGGTCCCTTGGCTGGAAAACAATTGGTACTATTTGCTAACCCTGTAGGTAGTGTCAAAGAGTT
Organism: Chroicocephalus ridibundus; assembly: GCF_963924245.1. Taxonomy (NCBI): domain Eukaryota; kingdom Metazoa; phylum Chordata; class Aves; order Charadriiformes; family Laridae; genus Chroicocephalus; species Chroicocephalus ridibundus. The sequence continues at coordinate 26,360,756 of NC_086286.1, forward strand.
ACAGACACCGAAGACTCAACTTCTGACCAGGCTTTTTAGCACTAATGTGCTCTGCAGCCACTGTGACCCAGATACAGATTATGCCTATACCCAGAGGCTCACTCAGGACTGGAGAATGCCCTCTTCAGTGAGGCAAGAAGTCTTGAGCATGCTGGAGTGGAGAGGCCGTCTCATGCCTGGGGGTCCCAAATTGCCTCCACACTGAGCAGCACTGAGTAAATCATCTACTTCAGCCTGGACTCACCGCCCTTCATGTGGATCTCTGCCTCTTCTCTTCTAAACACCAAGTAACGACCACTGCTTTCTTCCAAACCAGCGGCCAGAAGCTGCCCCTGCCTGCTTTGGTGATGGGGTAGTCAGTGCTAGGAATCACCTGCTCCATGGTCAGGTTGGTCGGTCACCAAACTCAGGAGAGGCGGCGCCATCCCCAAGGTTATACCCTTTGACATGACTCCCATGTTCGCAAGGTGGTCCGTGGGGATGGGACATTGTGGGAAAAGGTTATGGCCTGTGCTACATCTACTTTGTGGATAAATAAGTGTACAGACCTGCATCTTACCAACACTTGGAAAGACAAGCAATGTTGAGGCATATGTCTGATCCTGTTGGTGGTTTCACTGACTGAAGTTACACACTTTTTATGTGTCTGTAGGTCTGGCTCTTTAACATATACAGCTGGGATCTTGTCTGATCAAGCTCACCCAAAATAACTTAACCATGGAAAACAGAAGTAGGAATCAACACAAACAATGAAAACCAGTGATTAGTGCAGCTGAGAGTAGGCACAGAGGGAAGGTGTGAGGGACAGTATCTACACATCACTTTTGCACCCTGAATCAAGAAGGACCCTTAGAAACACAGCACAGATTTCACCATTTTCATGCTTAAGCTGAACAGATACCAGTGCCTGCAGAAAGATTTTTCTTATAACTATAATGAATGTACCCAATATGAAAAGAAAAACAAAAGCAACACCTTCCTGTCACACATCCCTCAGTACTAAAGAGCAGCATTAACTAGAAATGAATCGCTGATATGCCGAGTGCCCTTCTGCAAATGGGCTGAGTGTTTTCATTTTGCATGCTGAACCAATTGAGTCATGAGGAAGCAGCGGCAAGATTTTAATTCCATATAGTACATCCCCATCTCTGAATTTATTTACCAAGTATAACATTTATTTAATGTAATTTAGTTCTAAATATTTAAAAGCTCACTTTGTTTAATATGTTTTCAAGTACAAGATGTTAAGTAATTATGGATGATGTGGTGGTCTTTTATTAGGTAGTTAATGACCATCTGGGAATTCAAGCCCCAAGGCAATGCCAAGGGCTTCTGAGTATTAGCTGGCCATTAACATAGTGGTAATGGACTAGCACACTCTACATGATTATGACTATTAAGTAAGCATAAAAAAATAACATTCAAATTAAAATAGGAAATTCAGGTTTAAGGCTTCTCTAGCATTCTTAATTTAATCAGATCATAGTGACCCATATGGCTGAGTCTTGTGTTGAACTGGATCAAACAGCAAAGGGATTCAAGCTAGCATCTCCTCTGGCCATAATGGAGTTGAGCAGCCACGTCCCCACTGCTCCCAGGAGCCAACATCCCCTTGTCACAGCCCAGGAGCCTGCTCACACGAGGAGTCCTGCTCCCGTCCCAGTCTCCTTGCGTCACCCGAGTGTCAGCGAAACAGGAGCATGGCAGGATGCTGCCCTTCGCCAGCATCATGAACACAGCCAAGAGGGATGCCTCGACCTCCTACACACCCCTGGGGCTTGGGAGGTCCTTGCTGGACCAGGTGGCATCTCGAAGACTGGCTTTACCCCAAAGCATCGGCAAAACAGGCTCAAGGCTAGGACCGTATTTTCCTGCTACAGCACACTTTGCAGTCACTGAATTTTTCTGGTGTTTTCTTTTCTCTTTCAATTAGGTGATGAAAGACAAAGATATTCATTGTAAACAAATCTAAGATAAAAAGGCCTAGTGCATTTTAATATGCTCAGGCAGCGTTGCAGCTCATAAACAATACTTCAGAGAGGAGGTAAGAACAGATACCGATTTCGTTTCACTGCTGCCTTGATATTGTACTTCTGTTCCCACAGGCAGGTATCAACATTGCTTTCACAGAAGTTAGAGATAGAAAAGATCTATTAGATTATACTATTCTCTTGACATGATAATGTGCTCTGTATAGACTTGTATTGAGTTTGTTTTGCCATCGTTTGTCATAAAGTCTCTGCAGGCTTGAATTGCCATCATTTTGCCATCAGAATGACATCTTAATATGGTCTCTGCTTCACGGAGTTGCCATGACATTATCATGAGATCATTAGACTATGCTAAGTCTCATGCAAGAGAGAAAAACACGATGTTATAGAAAACTGCTGTTGGGATTTGATAATTTCATTTCTATTTCTTTCATTGCACTACAGGTCTTTGGTCAGGAAAAAGAGGTGTCTGAACGCTGGCTTGAGTGGAAACCTACTGGGCGTCTAGACACAGCCTGTGATAATCTGTGCAAACTGTCTTTATTGTTATCACAAAATGTTAAAATATTTTTGCCAAAACAAAAATGTCTTTATTGTTATCACAGACTCCTTGTTTGTTTTTTTTTTCTTAAGGCGCATTTTGCCCTGGTACAGGGCTCTGATTAAAGTTGGGTGTAAATAGGCTCAACTAAAACATTAAAAAGAAAAAAAGAATCAGTGTCAAGAAAATGTTCTTCATAGAGAAGAAACAGCAGTACATAAAGACTTAGCTAAAGACTTTCCATCTTTTTGTTGTCGTTGTTTTTGTTTTGTTTTGTTTTTTGTAGGGGAAAAAATATTTAGAAATTTATTACCCGTTTATTTGTATAGCACAGTGCATTTGTAAAGAACCCAAAGGGATCTGAGCTCTTAACAAGCCATATACTTTTGAGGCAACAGTTTCTCCACTGCTGAATGCAACCATCTCTGGGCTGAAATACAACTGTTTAATAGGACATAGCAATCCTACACAAAGCCGAGAGGCAAAGAAAAAAAACATGCCCAAGGTGTGTGCAGTCAGTGCAAAATATTTGTGCTGCTGTGTCGCTGGAATACGCACGATCTCAAGCCCAGGAAAAATTAAAAGATTAAAAAAGTTACAACGAAAGAAACAACAGGACAGTGCCAAGTGAAAGGTCACAAGACAAATGAAAAACACATCAAATGGCTCACCCACCGATGTGCTCTAATAGCAAAATGACCCCCATCCAAATGTTCACCATGAGCGCCGTACCAGAAACTCTCCAAAGAATGCATGAAAATGATGGCTTCCTAAATTAATCAAGTTTTATAGCTTGCTTGGAAATTTTGGTCAGGACTTCTAAATACTAACGTAGCACTTCAGCTATTATAATTTCCCCTTCAAAACACACCTTCTTTTCCAGTAATAGGAAGTGTGTTCATTGCTGCCACCACCACCCCAATTTTATGGCTCCCTACGTGCTCACGTGTATTGTCCAATACTAGGATTGATCTTGGCTTAAATTTTATGTTCATTTGCCTTAATCATGTCACTCCACTCTGCAAAAGGGAAAAAGAAAATAAAGGTTTAATGTGAAATCTGAAGGCAAAGGGATCGCACTTTCTAACAGTGTGTACTATGCTCATCCAGAGCAATTATTATTGCTCATTACATTTCCATGCAAAAATCATTACATTTTATATCACAATATGCATTTTTTTATAAGTAAGCTTTAAGCGAATTAGAATACTTAATATGTTTTTTGAACTTTTGCCAGGCGTGCGCTCCCAAGCCGGTTCCTTCTATTTACATTGTAGCATTTATCCATTTCCAAATATGAGAAGATTTATCTATCAGATTCTGTGCAAATTCAGTACACAGATAATTTGTAAAAAGCTTTCTTTTCCAAAATGTTCTGTGGTTTTTCTAATCTCATCTCTTTTCTAATTTCCTAATCATATAACCTTGAAGTCTAAAGACACAGCCTGTGATAATCTGTGTAAACTGTCTTTATTGTTATCACAGACATTTATAAAAAAAAAATAATACACACACACGCACACGCACGCGTTCAAAGCTGCCTTTTAAGTAATACTTTAGTCACAGTTCAATCAGATCCACATTACTGCTACTCATCAGATAGAAAGTGTTCGCGAGCAGGAGGGGGATATTGACTTTAAAAATTCACTGGCGAGGCGTACAGAGCCTGCAGGAATGTCAAAACTCCAACCTGCATTTTGATGTTTTTGCCTCAGGTTAGTCTTGACTGACATGCTTGGAGCACTCTTGTTTGTGCTCCGGCATCCATTAACTGTCCTTGACTCAATGTTACACGGGCCTTTACGGTCAGCTCGGTGCCTAATGGTTACGGCGGATTAGATGCCACGAGGTGTAAGAAAAGCATACGCCTCACTTTAAGGGATCACATTGGTTGGTCCCTGCTTCATTAGGGGGTATTGTTTGATCCTAAATTAATGAGAGCCTGTTAATTATTATTCTGATAACTCTGCTTCACGAGGGAGCATGCCAGGCAAGTGGTGGTGTAAAGAAAGGGAGTTTTGCAGGAGAAAACAAAATGTCAAGGTTGAGATGCCTTTGAGTGGGCTTGGTTTACATGTACGGCATTTCACTCAAGTGGGGATGTGGCTAGGTGTGGGGAAAAGAAAGTCTTAGAGTGCTTTTGTTCAGGGTTAAATGACTGCCTTGCAAAAACAGCTCAGAGAAGGCTTATCAATCCAGCATATAGATAAAGGTATACGTCCGTAATCCCGCGCGATGTGCATTGCCAACTTTCCTTCCCTTTGACTTTTCCTTCCCTGGTTTCCACAAAGTTTTTGAAAAATGATCCAATACCCACTTGCACTTGGGTTCAAGGAAAGTCTCCCTTTCAAAACAGGGTAAAATGGGTGCTAAAGCAGTGTTAACATTAACAATCATTTTAATCATTTTGATGTCACTCACATTAATATACATATAGAGAGAACTCTACTGTAAGTGCTGACAGGTACAAATGTGCCCATAGAAATGTTTTTCTTTAACATCAAGCTCAGATAAGCTTCTGAGGTGCCTATATTCATTTACTGGGAAGTACTGAGATTAGACAGATGTCTCAATTTAAAAAGGGAGAAAAAAATCTCATGTAGATGTGACACTCGTTCACCTGTGTTTTTCTGCCAGTCTATATAATGCTATCAGAACACAACCAGAGTTTTGATTTATACACCTCATTTGACGTTGACTGGCAGCTCTACAGAGAACACATGCAAAGAGATGGTAATTTAGAAATATGGAGAGATTATTAGGCCAAATGGAAAGGAAAAAAAGATCGTTTCATTTTACTTCTTTTGAAATGAAAAGGGGGCCAAACCACCAAAACCGAACATCACCGCGCTGAGGCACTGGGAGCGTGAACCTGGACAGGACCCAGGATGTGCAGATGGCCCCCGTCTCTGCAAAAGACCAGGCGAGGAATACGAAATGCCCTAAATTCTAGCGTGGGAGGGGCTTGACATTTTAATCTGACTTAATAGTTGAGGGCAATCTAGGTTATTAAATTTATCTCTTCCACTTATCCGAGATATTTCACCGGCGAGAGAGAGGTGCTGCTCTCTGCTCTGTGGCTTGGTGCTTTTCAGCTGTGGTTCACAGGAGGCAATGTAGAAAGTGCCCCTTCAGCTCTCCAGGTCGCCCATGACCATGAAGTTGGCTGCCTAAATTTAGCATCTTTCAGCCTGAAAATCCTTGCCTGGGCTCAGCAAACTCCTCAAAGTAGAAAAGCTCTAGGAAAAAAAGGGTTGTAGATAGGATCATCATTTTTTCTGGTAGTGTCAAAGTTGACTCAAGACAGACTATTATTGGCAACAGCTTGGGGCTTTTGAAACGGCAAAATGTTTGGAATTAGAATGTGACACATATATTAAAAAACTGACATGAATTAAGAAAAAGAAAGAACCATATCTCCTCACAAAACTTGTTAGGATTTTGGTCATGAAATGTCAGGAGGTCACATAGCTGACTCTTTTTTTCACCAGACCATAAATTTCATTATCTTGAAATAATATTTCTCTTTCAACAAAAAAAGTTAAGAAGGAATTTAAATCCTGTAAGCACCAGGGTGGTGAGAAGTGTCTGTATATTTTTCTCACTTTTTGGTGTCTTGCATTGCTGAAGCCACTTGAAATGTCTTCTGTCTTCCGTTTATTTTCCTTCGGATTAAATTTTACAGCTTGTGAATAGTTCTCAGCTGACAGCTCTTGAGATGAAAAGCCTTCTTCCCAGCTGCAGAATGAAGCCACAACAAGTGGCTTCATTTTCACCTTTGCCACAACGTTAAGCCTCTCTGCCTCAGCCCTGATCTACTGGGTGGACAGCTTAGACCATGTTGGGTTTCCAGGCTTTGGCATCAGTTGTCGAGGTGCCTGACTGTCAGTAGACAAGGTAGCCTCCTGGTTGGTGTTAATTTGCCTTGAAATTTAAAACCCTACATCTATGAGCGTGCCGGGTAGTGCAGATGACCCTGTTGTGTGTTGAGTCCCAGATGGAAAAGAAAGCATCTGGTATCTCCAAACTTGTGCCTTTTTTCATCAAACTCCCAAGTGAACATGAGACCAGTATGGACCTTAGGTGGCTAGTTGTTTTCTACCTAATCTGCCCCAAGTATAGTGCTGGGGTTCAAAGTAAAAACAGTTTAAATGGACAAAGCAGTCACTTCTTAGCTTGATAATGAACTCAAAATGTTCGGGACATTGCTGAAAAGAATAATTCAGTAGAGCCAAGGTCAGGCAGCTCCCTGGTCACACTGTCTCATGATGTAGTATGGGGCATGCACTATGCCTTCTGCCAGGCACATGAATCGCAGTGGGAGCTGCAGGAGGAGAAGCAAGTTCTGCTTTGGCCACTTCCCTACAAATTTCTTCTTGCTTCTGCTTTCAGGCTCCACAACAAGCGCACTGGTACATCAGGAGCTGCATCGGGTCTGCTGGGCCTGGGGCTTCCTTTGACAAGCTTTGGGACTAGAGGCAGGTGGGCATGACTGAGTCACCACCATCTGCCTGTGCTTCTCAGATGCTTCAGGTGCTTGTGGGCATGTGATTGCCATCTCATGTGAACGTGTAAATAAGAGTATTGTATTCCCCATCTATCCTGAAGACAAATCACAGTGTGCTTTACAAGCCATGCCTACTTGAAAAAGGGTCTCAGTAACTTCTAGAGAAGATCCATTTCCTGGCGACTTATCATCTTGAGGCTACAATAGAAGGCAAAACTTGAGGCTTCTGGGAACTTCCTTTGGGTGCAGTTTTTTCTAAATGCATAAAAGGATCTATGCGGATGAGAGCAAGAGGTGTATCATATGGTCCGGCCGAGTCTTCTTCATGTGCCTTGCCACCGGTTACTGATGCAGTGTGCGTTTGCTGAGAGCCAGAGCAGCAAGCTTTTGTCCCTCAGCCATTACATAGAAGCAAGCACTTGCTGAAATTGCAAGGAGACTTTGACCCTTGCGTCTCTGCTGGAGGGTGACACACAATACATGGACACTGGGAACTGCCAAACCTTCACGTATATACGTATAAATTTCTGAATTACATGTACTTTACCTCATTACAGCAGAGTGAGCCAAATCCTGCACTCTGTTGTTTCGTGGCAATCTCTGCAGAAATCATGTGCCTGCTGGAGGTGTCCGTGTCCTGGGGATATATACCTCTGTGGAATGTATGTGCTGTAAATGGAATTTTTTTAGTCCTGTGGCTGGCCTCCCAGGAGGGGGCTTTCATTGCTGTGATCGAGGGAAGACCGGGCCGACGTGCGCGGCTCCCACCTGGCCGGGTGGGCCCTGGTTTGTAGTCACCCGTTCTTGACATTTGATACGCTGAGGTCGGGTGACAGGAATTGGGATCTCCGGGGCTTTGCATGCGTTCGTCACCGTCCTATTTGTTTTGCTATGAAGTTTCCTGCAGTTTTCGGCTCCGTCGGAGCTGCTGCGATCGCCAGATAAGTGTGTTTGGCTGTGGGTGCGGCTGAGCCAGCGGAGGGTGCCATTTCGGAGGTTTTGCTTTGGGATATTTTTAGCTGGAGGAACAAGCACGTGCGTGAGGGAGTTTTCCTGATGAAACACATGATTTCAGCACACTATGGAGTTCACTTCGGTGGGAGATTAGCTGCGCATAGCGGATATGAATAAAAACAAAACATACCTTTAAGTTGGCCAGCACTAATGGTGACCGGGAGCCCAAAGTGGCTCCTGCTAATGAGCCACCCACCAGCCTCCAATGTAGTTACTCATGTGCAGTGCTCAGAAATGAGAAAGTGCCGTTTGATTTTGCCCCGTGTTATTTGACTCTGTCCTTTGACGCATCTCACGCGGCTTGTTATACGTGGTGTGGCGCCGCTCAAATGCCCCAAAGTACAGTGCTAGGGAAGGACCCGGGGGCCTGATCCAAACTGAAGACCACACTCACCTAAACCAGCGCTACCGCAGGATTTTAGACATGCAGAGGCACCTTGCGGCTCGAACCTCTGCACTCAGCAACCACATAACCTCAGAAGCACCTGAGTATACCAGCCCTCCTGCTGCTTCACCTGGGGGTTGCCGGGGGGCTGCTGACCCATCTCTGCATGTACAGACCTGAGCTGGTCTCAACGGCGAGGGACCAGCCCCCATACAGCAGCCATGGGTGCCCAGAAAGGAGGAAGAAAAGTCACCTCCCTTCCCCAGGGGCTGACACAGGTGTATACTCAGGGGGAGGTGACCACATACTGGACAGGCTGACCCACCTTTTCTGTAGTAACCTACAGTTCCCTCTCTGATCTGCTGGGGTTCAACCCACTGGATCTCTCTGCCAAAAGAGTCCCCTATCACCATGATGTAGTGATGAAGGAGTAACCAATGCTAGCGTTCTCTTTTGTTTCAAGCTTGGGTCACCATGCTTGAAATGGTGCACGGGGTCACCTGTAGAGCCAGAAACAAGAGCAAAGATAACAAGTATGACAAGTTGGATGAAGTATGTGCGTGGGCCAGGGGGGTTGCAGGGCTAGTCTTTTGGATTTTTCCTCTTGTCTTAACCCATTAATTTAAATGGTCTTAGGAAAACCATAACAGGTCTCTTCCCTACAGTCATTTAGAAGGGGAGCCGTGCAGTCCTACGCCTGCTTGTCTCTAGTCCCATGAATCTTGCCTTCCCTTCTTCACATTGGCACACTTTTTTTTGACGGGGGATGCTGGTAACCTGGTGTCTGTGGCCCTTTCCCAGAGTGAGGAGGTAAACCACTGAACAGAAATCTTGCATTTCTTGGACAGATGTTTGTTGTGAAACTGTGAAGGTACCTACTTCTATGGTGGGTCCCAGGGGCTGGATCTTGAAATGAGGCGGGCCACTGAACTGCAGAGACGGGACTAGAATTCAGGCAAACAGTTGCTTTATACTTTTATTAACAGTGAGCAGGAGTTTTAGAGCATTTTCCCGGAGCACTCACGTCTCAACGCACTTCTGTGAGCTTGGGCTTTGAAATTCCTGACTTGGTGTCGAAACCCTTCATTTGATCTGGCCCAGCCACGTCTGCAGCAGCCTGGAAACTGAGTGAAGGCACTTCATTAAGGTGGTGATATATGCAGAAGGAAAAGTATCCACAACATAACTGTCCGTAAGCAGTCGAAAAAGCAAAGCATCAGCATTCTTATTGCTGTCCATAGCTGTTCATAACTTAACCCTGCAAACGCTTACTCATGTGAGAAAAGCTTTAAAAAGTGCTACATATGTCCTGCATTTACTGAAAGTTGGACAGTCTTACCTCACCCACCAACCCAATTAAAGCTAGGTATAACTCCGTTTTTCAAAGGGTGGCTTAAGTTAATCCTCATACGTACAGACGAAAGCTGAACTTTTGCAAGCAAATTTTGACAAAGGGGAAGGACAATTGCTGCCTGAAATATAGACACAGGAAAGATCACAGATGATAAAAGTAGTGCAGTTTAGCATATCAACACACATACATTTTTAAAGGTATATTTATACAAGACAAATTAACTGTCCAAAGATAACTGTTTAAAAAAAAAAAAGGTCTTCACTTTAGGGATCTTCCTGTGCTGTTACTTTTTGAAGCCACTTGTACCCTGGGCTTCTACAACATTGCATGGGAATGAAGTGTAAAATTTCACAGTGTAATGCATGTAAAAATAATTTCCTTGGATTCTGCTGCCTCCTCATTTCACCAGGTTATCTTAGTTCTTATGTTCTGGGAAATAATAAATAACCATGATTGTCCCCTAGTCATCTCTCGGCACTTTTTTAGGATTTTCTAAACTTGCCCATCTTCCAAGACAAAGAGTCTCCATTATTTTCTCTCTTCTCTGGTTGTTCTTTCTCATGCTTTTCTGTTACTACACTTGTGCAATTGAATATTTTTTATTTTTGAGGAGAAGGAGGAGTGAGCCGAGCTGCTCTCAGCTCAGGATGTGGCCCATTGTTGTTGCCAGCGTTAGTCTCACTTCTTTTCTCAATGATTCCTTACATTCTTCTTTTCTCTCTGACTATCACCGAGTACTGAATTGAGGTTTTTCAGAGAATGACGCTACAGTATCTGTAATGACTCCAAGATCTCCTTCATGAATGGCAAGAGTGTATTTAGAGTTATTCTTTCCTGTCTTCTTTACTTTATAAATATCAACACTGAATTTCACCTGCCATTCTGTCACCCCAGCATTTAGTTTGTGATTTTCTTCGGCAGTTTTCGGAGTCAGCTTTTGCTGCGACTCTCCGGTATATTTTTCTGTCAGAAAGCATTGCCACATTGTTCACACCTTTTCCCCATGATTAATGGATGTATGGAACAGCAGAGTCCTCTTAAAACCACATCGGTAACCTTGACTCCGTCATTAAAATGATGATTGCTACTTATTCCTAACCTTTATTTCATATCTGTTAGTCATGTATTAAACCACAATAGGATTTTATTAGGTTTCTGTAAGAGTTTATGGTGAGGGATGTTATGAACAGGGTTTTGAAAACCCTCTACGTAATAATGATCAAATCACCCTAATCCTTATGTTTGCAATCTCCTTTAAAAACTCTGACAGGTTTGTGCGCATGGCTTCCCTCTAAAGAATTTATAACTCTTCCTGGGTAGATATTTGAACTCAGTTGTTAAATTCATTCTTTATTATATTCACTACCAATACAATCAGGATTGTAGGGTATTCATTCTGGTAATTTCTTTTGAAAATACCATACATGATGCCATCAGTTCAAAACAGATCCACAGCCCCATTCTTCCCTCTGAAGAAACAACCCCCATTCACTGCTTTTCCTACTTTCCCCCAAAACAAGTATGGAGCAGACCATGTAGAAAGCTGATTCATACAGATCTCTATATATTAGGGTTTTTTTCATTCTGTTTGCCCGTGAGTGGTTGCATGCTGACTAAACTACTTGCAAATTTGTATAAGAGTTGCTGGACCTGACTGAATCCTTGAAATACTTCTGTTTGTTGGTTTTGGTTGGTTTGTTTGGGTTTTTTTTTAAATTTAAAAATAAACATAGGCTACTGGGCCATTTCCATCCCCTTTCACTTGTATGTCTCTTTCCACATATAGAGGTGCTCCTTCGGAAGGTATTCCTCCAACATCAGTAGTTCTCATCTTGAATCACAGATCAGATGCAATCCTCCAGTTCCTTTTTTCGGTTTGTTCTGCCAGCACTGGCGACCTCCTGGTAGAAGCTGTGGGACTGTTTTAGTGCTGCACATCTTTTTCGTTCTGGGATTTCATGCTAGGCAATTTGTAGAGACTATAGGGGTGTACATCAGATGTGGGGATTACATCTGCAGGTTCATCAGATGCTCTGACTTCACTGCACGCTGAGTTTTCTGAGCCTGCCAGATATTCATCTTGGATTCTGTTGTGAGTGATTTTAAGAAAATACCAATATCTCAGTATTCTCGTTTCCAAAATCTTTCAAGGAAACAATAAAGCTAAAATTCAGCTCCTGTATTTTCAAAACATATATATGCTGCTATAATTATATTTAGAATTTCATATATATGCTGCTATATAAATATATATATATGCTGCTATAATTATAAATGTATTGAAAATATATATGAGTGAATATAATGACCATATAGTGGTTGAATTGCACAAATAAATTTTATATATATATATTTATATATGTACGTACGTATATAATATGGTCATGAGCTCTTCTCCCACATTCATCCTAAACCTTGTAAAGGCATTGATCCAATTGCACCAACGCTTTGCCATGTACAGTCCTTCTCTCAGAATTTCTTGTTTTTCATGAGTAAAACAAAAAAACTCCTCTCTGTTGTTCTCCACCCTGCACAGGCACATTGCTTCTGCTCCTGTGTGTCACAGGCACTTTTAATAGGCTCAAGCTCAGATTTCCACTTGACCCAATATGGTAAACATATTTGGGGTTTTCTCATCAAAAAAATAGACCTTTGAAAGATCCTTACTTAATTTTTCTTGTGATATCTTTCTTTTGTAATTGGGTAGCACATTCATTCATACGACAGTAAACTGGAATAGAGCCTACATTCTAATATGTTCCAAGTCTGGAACAAATAAATATACAACATCTCCCCACACACACTTCTGCTAGTTAGTATGTGGTAATTAATACTTGTTAAAATGACTAAAATTTCAGACGTGGACATGTTCTGTGAGAAAAAGTTGGTGTGATTATACAGTGAGCTTTTCCGTCAGAAGATAAGAGGTATTTTTAGCAACCACCATCTCACTTTTTGTATGAGTTTTGTCACATCCCAATCAAAAAAAAATAAATCCATTTTGGATTCTGGGAATCCTGGTATTCCATCAGTCGGGACATCAGCATTTTCACATTCCAGAGGATTCTCACTTTGTTGTTTTCATCCCCATTTTAGAAAGAGATGCTGGAACTTAACCACCCCAAATTCCTGTGATGAAGAGGGTCTGGAAAGAGTCAATGGGCAGCGGCAGGGCCACCAGTTGCTGAGATGTTGGGAAAAACATTTTGGAGCAGACATTTCCCTGTTGCCTTGCTTTGCATATAGCTAGTGCGAAGGAAAACACTTTGCTGGTGACAGGAGAGGGGATCCCTTTGGATTTGCAGTGATTTTTCACTCTTTTTGCACAGGTGGAAATAACTACCAAAATGTACAGAAGGAAAAGCACAGGTTCAAATCTATGTATAGTAAAAGTCACTGCTGGTAGTGGGATGTCCATCAAATAATTTATGAGTTAAAAGGCACTGTGAGAAATTTCTCCTTCCTGGTAAGTTCGTTGTGTATATCATTATAAACCAACCAACAAAAGGGATAAGGATGAGTTTGCTATAGAGGATGGTGAGGTGACGCGTGAGAAAGTGCAGTCGGTCTATGGCCAGAAACTTGTTTGTGTTTATTTGGTTGCTTTTAACTGAACCTGGAATGCGGTGATGGCCCAACGAGGCACAGAGGCATTTCAGGTTCTGCCCTGGCAGCCGAAGGGCAGCACAGCACTATCGTGAAAAATGGCAGGGAAACATGGAAAGGTGCTGCAAAAGTGAGTATTAAACAGATTTGTGACCAGTGAGTCTGCCCGAATGCGGCAGCTTTCAGGGCTCCATCTCGGCCTGAATGAGAGAGAGCTGCTGAGCTAGGACAGCAGTGAAACTAGACTGGTAATTATCACTGGCGCTTTTACAAACGAGGAGCTTACGGTGCTCATGTGATACCAAGCGCTCATTGTGCACTGAGCAGTTTTTCTGGAAGCCTTGGCTTTGTTTTCTCTTACTCCCAAGAACAAAAAAGAAATGTTGCAAGGGAAGTGCAGAATGAACCCGAAAAGAACAATGGAATTGCGCTTGATTTGTTTAATTCTGAAATCAAGGTCACTTAGAAGTACTACAGCTTTTATTTGTTTTATTGTTGGGTTTTTTTTTTAAGGGTTGTTTTTTTTTTTTGGCAACATCTTTCTTTTCATTTGACGGTCCTGTCATCCCAGAACTGTATATGTTACTGATCCTGCCTGTATTCAAAGCTGTTATTAAGTGGAGTCTTTTAGATTTTAGAGAAATGATAATGGTTCCAAAGATGACAGAAAGTGGCAGCTGGTGACAAAAAACCCCCTTGATAAGACGACAACAGTAAATCAAACTACTGCCACTTTTTCGTTTCATGTTTGTTAATACCACCTCGCCTTTTGAAGTTTAAAGCAAGGTTCAAAAGAGCCAGGTGCTGAATCATAATATTAAAGCAAGTAAGGAGCTCCATGAAAGAGAGGAGATCTGAGAGGGGAAAGCAACAAACACGGCTTTCAACTGCCTTTTGTCGGCCTTTCTGCAGATGTCACCAGTTGTTATCCCCAGCAGAGGCTTCAAGCTTGTAGCAGTGCCTCTGGCTGATTCCAACTCAACGTTTCAAGTGTCAATCAAAAAGGAAGGACGCAGCTTAGGTCCTGGTCATTGTCCTGTGAAAAGAGCCAAGCATTTAACATTGATTTAGCTCCCTCAATATACAAAGATAGAGCCAGCTTTGTGCAGCAAAAGGGCCTTTGGCAAGGTTGCTTGTAGAGCAATTCCATCGCATCCGATGCTCCTTGGTTTAGCTGTCACACTGCAGTGTCTGGAGTCCTATGAAAAGTTATTCAGGAATGAGTGAGCAAATTAAAAAGAAATAACATGCTCTCCTAAATAGCAATGCAAGCTATAGAAAGTGCTCTTAATGTCATTTAGCCCTGAAAAGCATTTTTAATAAAAGTATTTTGCGCTTTTAAATGCCTTTTAACAAGGAGAATAAGATGTTTCAGGACAAGAGGGGGCCCTTGTGAAACCCATCTCCATTGGATAGGATAAGCAATTGTACCCACAAAGTATCTTTGGTCAAGTGCTTCCTTATTTTGTTTTCAAGCCACTTACGTTCACCGCCATCCTCCTTCCATATGGGTGTAAAAAATGCCCCCAAACCCAGCGACAACAAAAAGACACAGCCTGAATGCCACAGATGCCCCCCACTCCGGCTTTCCCATCCTTTCTCGTGTCAAATTCCTGCCCGCCTTGCTCATAATTTTCTTAAAAACACCTTGGCAATTATTTCCTTCTCAGCCGTTGCCCTCCCCACCAGCTCTCGTGGTCACTGCCGATGAGCCACACTGGTCACCTGGCACAGTCATGGCAATAACAAGTCAGTCGCTGGCCACACTTGGGCTGTTTTGGTAGGGCCCTGGCGGAAGGCAAGTTCTCATGAATGTGGTAGAAACCACATCTTTGTCTGTAAAAAACAAAGTGAAACAAATAAAGTGTGCCCGTCGCTTTAAACAAAGTTAACACAGGATAGATTTACCCTTTGTACCTGGAAATAATGTTAAATTCATGAGAAAAAAATAAATTACTGTAATTTTTCTTATAAGCGTGGTTCTTCTTTGTGGCGTTTCCGGCATTTTTCCATTCAAGTTTAGTGCACCGGTGGACTGGCTGAGCCACAGGCTGACCTGGTGTCCCAGAGGCAATAGTCTTGGTCCAACAAGATCCTTGTGTATGCATCCAGCTTCAATCAGACGAGGAAAGCAGTTTAAAGATGAGGAGAATGTTTCCCCTTTTGCAGGATCAGTATTGCTACTGTTTTCTGTTTTGCACAACATTTTTTTCCCCAATATTTTCATCCTCTTCTGTGCAGAAATACAGGTTAAAAAATCATGAAAATGTCACAAGAAATAGAACATTTCCATGATGGCAATCACTTTTTCAGAAGCTTGTTTCCCTTCTTAAAATCTAGTTTTCAGGTAATACCTTCTTAAGAAAAACCGCCCTGACTGGCGGTACTTTTCAGCTCCAGGGAAACAGCGCAGCCCCTAAAACTAGTCGTGTGTGATAGCGTTTTTTCCGGATGTGGGAAGGGGTTACTCCTGATGAGCCTCGAAGGAGCCACGTTCCTGCAGGCTGCTCACGTGCTCGTGCGGCTTGTGTTATCTGCAATTTAGAAATATTCAAATAGAAGATCTCGCAGGAATTGGGTATATTGTTAAATACTCGTATCATTACGGACACACTCCTTTCTGCGTTCCTCTAAAGGTGTTTCTAAGGGTGCCCATAGCTGGCACTTCAGTAGGCAGTTTAAGAAAGCATGACTCGCTGAGCTGAGGGACCGGTGCACTTCTTGAAACTTTCACTGGGATTTTTAAACACATTTGATTTGATCTAGCCCATGCCCTTTTCTTTATGCCCTCAATTTCTGTCAAACTCGCTCACAGAAAACGTGTGCTAGCTTTCCAGCAGCGTGACGGTGAGGGCAACACGCATTTGCACCAGGCACTTGGCCCTGTGAGCTGCTCCGTTCCCACAACCAGAAAATGGGTCCCTCCCTCCGTACCCTTCCTCAAAGGAGCAGGGGAACGGGACACGTGTGCTTCTCCTCACGCCCTGCCTGCCAGCGTGCCGCGCTTCTCCCAGCCCAGAGAGAGCACGCAGAGATGCTTTATGGCGAGATGTTCTACAAAGAGATGCTCTACTCCCCTACCCTCGCTGACGGTGGAGTTTCTGCTCCTACCCCCCAAGTGCACCGGGTGGTACAGCCATACCAGCCCCCCAGCAGCATATCCTGCACCAGGTGTCCACCTGACACAATTTTTCCTTCTCCTGAGCATCAGGGAAAGCAGGAGGAAGACAGTGACTTCTTGCGTGCTGGTCGTCCCAGCATCTTCTACAGACAGCCTAACACACGCTTTGGTTCAGGGATCAACGAGATACCAGAGAAGACGAATCAGCAAGAAAGCTCAAATTTTGGTTGCATTCTTTAAAAGGGCAACAACCTGTTGAATTTTTCTGTGCTGCTAGATAACAGTGACAACAATAGTAATAATTTCAAAACAGCATTTCATTGGGGGTCTTTAGAACTTGTGTGGAAAAAAGTTCCAGGAGAAGGAAATTACATTAAAGTAGAAATTGAAGCATGTGCATGTGCACGTGTGTATATGCGCGTGAGGGAGAGCAAAACAAAGGTGAAAACAAGCTGGGGATGCTTTATTCCAAATGAAGCTTTATAAATCAAAGCTAAGAAACTAAGGGCTTCAGTGATCCTGAAATTTGTTTTAACTTAAATTTGTTTACCGCCTTGCTGATATAAAAAAAAATGCACAATTAAAGGATGGAGAGAGTTTTACCATTTCATCACAGTAAGATAATGAGGAGAAAAACAATTGCTCCTCCAGCAGCGCTTTACTCTTCCTTGCTTTGCTGGGCCAAATTCTGCCTTAGTTTAAGGAAATGCACCTTCCTTGAGGGTGCCAGCTAGTGAAGACCTGGTGATACACCTTTTAAAACACCTTTGTTTAACTATTCTTGTCCCTCGGGGAACTAAAAAAGCTCTCCCACAGCTTTGCTGCCTTGTTTGCTATTCCCCCATCTGACCAAGCTTTTATTTCACTCCCCACCCACAACAGTTCTTTTCTTTTATGCCTCCTCAACCTGTTCACTGCCCAAGCCCTCCTGCTCTTGACGTGGACATGTTTTTAAAGATCACATTTGTGAGCCATTCATTCTCCTTGGGGGTCAAAACAAAACAAGTGCCAGGTGTAATTTTCTATGAGCAAGTAGACGTAAGTACATTGCAAACCAGTTTCAAAACTTTTTGAACAGCAGTGCCACATACCATATCCTTGGAGGTCATGAGATAATGCATTTGCATTCTTCAGTATTGTGTGAGTAATGTTTCTGGTTGCCATTGTGTCCGTTGGAAATAATGGCTTCTGGTCATCACAGGTTAGTAGATGCAAACAGCAGACTATATCGCAGCAACTTCGCTAATGCAGAAACCATTGTACACCCAGACGTTCCTGCCTTATCCATAAAGAGTAATTGCCTAAGTGTTTCATTGGAAAAAAATGGCACAGTCCTGGGAGCGTCAGGGATGTAGCATTTACAAATCAATTCATAATTCCATTTATATAAGGATGTCATTTGTTTACTATAATCACAAAAGATTATCTTGCTTAAGTGCCTGTTATTACCACTGTTAAGGGCTATGGCACAGAGAAATCAAGTTTAGTTTGCTTTTATTTTAGACAGTGGAACTCTATATTTGCACTGTTTCTTCATTAGGAAAACCTCGGCGCACGTAGGCCACAGCGAGCGTTTTCATTCACCTTTCCCACACATATACCCTCTTCGGTCTGGTGATTTTCATACAACTTAATTGATGGCAGACTGCAAAATCTAAATTACAGGCATTGTCCTCTTCTTAATTTGTCAGGCAAGAGTTTTGCGATGATGCCTCCAGTCAACACTTTCCAGAGCTGGTGTGACTACGGGAAATATCAGTACATTGGTTTACAACTATTTTCAGTGCCTCTAATGACAATTATGGCTCAACTTCAGATGTTATTTTCGGAGCTACCAGAAGTCCTCAATCCCAGCTTGAATAATCTTTTTAATTAAAAAATGTGTGTTCCAAAATTAGTACCCAAACCTAGAGAGACCCTCTCCTGCTGGACTCTTCTGCCAGCTGTGCCCACTTACTCAATACGTCTCAGTGGCAGGACCATTTCTCAAAGCTCGGAGCCTCCAGCTTCAGGCACCTACTGGAATTCAGTGCCAGGACTGCCTGGTCTCGGCGCTTGTTGTCCATTTACCAGGCCAAAAAAAAATCCCAAGGCAATCTTTCCAGGACCATCTCTGTTTAACCATTATACGGTAAAAGCAAAGGAAATGCCGAAGCAGAGGCATATATATTTATATTCACTAGGAGGGTTAGATGCCAACCACTGCAGAGCGGGTGCCTGTCTAACACTCACCTAACTGGGGGTGGGATATCATGACAAAGGCACAGACAAGCTGGTTGGAGGGGACCCCGGGAAGTCTCTAGCCCAGCCCCCACTGAGAGTGGGACCATGCCCAAAACTGCATCAGGTCTAGAGCCCTCTTACAAGGTTCAAGCAGGATATTTTGCAGTGAGTCATGAATTATACACTGGGCCAGAGAGAGGTGTGAAATCCCAGGGTAACCCAGGCTGGTCTAAAGGGTACACGTGTTCCATCACTTCACTACTGCAAAGAGCATTAACACTATTTCTACAGTCCCGATGCTCTAATGGTACATACGAGGCAAGATTTTGCAGAGAGAGAAGTAACATGTTAAGCCAACAGATCTACTGGCAAGCTATGAGGCTCACAAACCCCTGTTCAGCTTCAGTACCAGACCTGAAGAAGGGATCGTATCTGTCTTTCTCCAGCCTGTTTTCTTTTTTTCCTGTTGAAACTATTCAGTGAATGAGACTGCTTTTGCAGATAGTTTTGGCTGCTCTGAAACAACATTTTCATCTGATTCTTTATACTGATCACCTCCATCGGACGCATCCCATATGGCCATCATCAGCAAGCTGCTGGTTCCATGATAGGCATCAGACATGTAAGTATCTCATACGCGTGTCCCACAGTCCCACTAACTTTTGTAGTCTTTGAAATGGTATCCATTTTCATCGTCCTTCTGCCTACCGACATGCTGCCACCTGTACATTACCCCTCCAGTCCTCCCCCACTCCTTGTTTTTATTTCATTGCTCAAGCACTCATGATTTTAAATGCCAAGCTTAAAGCTCATATTGCTCTGTGTAAGTGCAATAAACCTGTTCAGGCAAATTCCTCAAGAGAGCTAATATGGTTCTGCTCAATCTTCCTGTAAGACAGTATTACACCTCAGTCACTCTTCTCCCTGTGAGTTCGCAGGGTTTGCAGTGCGCCCTGTCACATCCCCCTGCCCAGGACCACCAGCGCTGGACCGGTGCTCTCCTGCTCCTGGCAATCGGGGTTGTAGTTTCAATACCTTGGGGATTCTTTTCATTTGCCTTCTGAACTTTGTACCTTTAAGGTTCAGGTTTGTTGTTTTGGTATTTTCTTTTAATTTCTTAGAACCATGAGTAAAAAAACCTTTGGTTTTGTTGTTTTCTAAATAAATGAGCGAGAAAAAGTTGCACTTTCAAGGTGTCCACAGAAATCTAAAGGGAGAGCTTTAGGAAAAGCACTGTAGAAAGATGCCCACTAAAATTTAAAGAGCGCCTAAGGCTGCAGCTGAGATAACAAAGCTCTGTCATGGAAAAGTACATGCATATATAATCTTAGTATTACTTATATGAAGAAAGCCATGTGCACATGTGATCGCAGATCAGATGTTAACACTGCTTTTTAAAACTATTGATTGAGACATAAAGCTGGAAATTAACATGTGTCATTAAAATATGTCAAAATATTTCCTATTTAACGTAACACTAATAATTAAACTAGCATTAAATGTATCATAAATATAATTATTGTATGCTTTAATCAGTCTGATTTCTTCTTCTTTACTTTTTTTCATTCTAGTTCCCGATAGTCAAAGTTTTCTCTGCGCATGAAAGATGCTGCAAGATGGCACAGGCTAAACTATGCCAGGACTGTGCGATATTCACATCTGCAGGAATAGCAAACTAGCTCAATCACCGGCAGTACCAGTTCAGTTCAGCTGAGGATCTGGCCCCTACTGTGTTTATTATTAGACGGAATGGACGAGAATATGTTCATTTTCTGCTGAACTTTTTGATGGCCTTGCTCTTTCTTCCTTTCTTTCCATTTCTCATACCCCATCCAAAATTTGTGCTGCGGAAATTCAATGCCCCTGTTGCTTTTTTGCTTTTTTTTCACTTGAATCTCAATTGCAAAGCCAACTAGATTTCATCATGGCTTATATGCTCTTCTACTTGCTATCTGTAATCACAGTCATTGTGAAACTCAAAGCTAAGTCAAGAATTGTTGCCTTTTTATGGCTCCCTCTTTTATATATGTTGTGTTGGAGAGCGGTCGTTACCGCTTTTTTGTCATTATTTCTGGGCTTCACTCCATTAGCTAGAGAACAGGCCTTCTCTCATTGCTTTCCTTCAGTAAATACTGTAACATTCAGCTTCCTTTCAGGCTTGTGCTTTTAAAGAAAATCTTTGTACAATTAAAGATATGAAATTGCTAAATACAAGGCTGCATTCATTGTTCTCCCTTTTTAAAGGTTTAATCACACTTAATGGCTCTCTTGAAAACTTGAATTTTCCATGTTGATGGTTTTACCCCACTGAAAGAGTTTGCTAATATACTTTTCAAGTGTTTTCTCCTTAAATGAGCTATTCAAGACGTTTTGTGCAGAATAAGATTGAGGAAGGATATATCGAGAAACAATTATGAAAAGGGTCCAGGGCTATCTGTTTATCCATTGGTGAAGATCCATGAGCTCAGCAGGAGCCAGAAATAGAAAAAAGAAAATATAGTCCTGTCCAGCTTTGAAGGACACATCGTGAAATGTCTTATGTTCCTTCTTTTGGACCAGTCTCAGAGCAACTGTTGCTCCGTCTTGAACCCTCCCAAGACACAGGCCCTGATTCACACATGATGAGCATTGACCATGGCGAAAACCAGGCTCAGTACACAGCCCAAAGAGGTGGTTACTTTGGTCCTGCATGTCTCGTTCCAGCCAATTCATCCACCACTGTGTTCTCTGAGAACACCTCTCTGAAGAGCTCGTAGCTGCGGCGCTGCCTGCTCAGGGCGGGAGTGATGATGTTATGAAGAGGGGAAGCACACATCTTTACGGAGTCCTTGGTAATCAACTTTCTGTTTGTGACCAACCAGTCAAAAGCATCCAGCCATCCCTACAAGACATAGACTGGACTCTCATGTGCTGTTTGACTTTGAAGTTTTGCTGTGGCTGTTTATCACATCCAGGAATGAAGCTACGAGTCCTGTGAAAGCTCTGGAAACTTCCAAACACAGCATCCTATTTACGCAGTAGCACAAATTCCTTTGGTTTGTCTGGTGTTTCTGTCTTGATAGTCAAAGCCTTTCAGGGTATTGGACTTTGCTTCCTGAGATATCACATCTCCTTCCACCAACGTGACCTCCCATGACACTTGATGGGAACAATCTGGACTGTGAACCAACAGGAGAAGTTTGTGAGCTTATGCAATGAAATTCTCGCAGCTCCTGGAGTTAGGCTCCATTATTTGCTTTTGTCCTTCCTGAGAGTCATTGATCTCAATGTATTCGTAAATAAATGCACACTTCTTTGGTGGCACATGTGTTTTCCCCAAGAAGTTTAAAGCAAACCTGGAGATTCCCAATCCCATCCGCTTATGCACAAAAACATAAGCAGAACAAGCGCAAACCTTATGGGACATCTTAAAAACTACAGGAGAAGCAGGGAGACAGAGAACAAAGTCATCTCTGCTATTTTATTTATATGCTTAAATACTTGGCAGCCACTCAGCTACTTTGGTAATGGGGACCATATAAGTAGGTAGGTGCAGGTTTAGTGAGATGAAGATTATAAATTAAATGCAGTAGGAGTAATATTTCATCTGTCTGTCTCAGGGCTGATATCACAACATAAATCCTGAGATACTTTAGATTAGATAGATGTGATATGCCAATCCCCACTTAAATATTTTGGGTCTGCTCCCATAAAACTAATGGAAGTAGGATCAGCTCTTTATTGCTCCTATGCTATCAGCGAGTCTTCACTTCTCATCAAGCAATTCATGTTTTGTATTACATTGATACAAAAGCCTCGTTCTGCTTGTCTCAGAGTCGGCGGGTTTCGTTTTGTCAGTGGGAGCCCCGTTAGGGTATTAGTGCTTTAAATTGAAGCTCCCAGACTCGGTTCACATGGCTCAGAGCCTCTCATCCTCACCGCGAGCCCTCTATCCTTACTGTAGCGTGTGCAAGAGCACTTCGTTCTCAAGTGCTCTTCGGCTGGGGAGACTGAGGGACACAGACGACTTTACATCATCTTCCTACTCTTCTCTGCTGCAGTCCCAGGCTTGTCTGGAGCCCTTTCAGGCCCTGCTTGCACAAGGATTATCAACGGCAGCTTTGGGGCAGCTCTGCCTTGGGCCGGGTTGAAACCATCCGGGCATGCAGCACGGGGCTGCTGCACTCACTGGGGCAGCAGGAGATGCACCAGGGACACCCCCCACCACTAGTATATGCTACACGATTACAGTCATCATATACAGTCCTTTTAAATGAAGTTGTTCCCCTTGCACTCTTAGACCATTTGGATTTGCTCGGGTTGGGAATGGATGGTTGCCTAGGAGAGGGACCAAGGGGATGCAGGCAGAGTCCCCAGGGGGCATCCCAGCCAGGACAGAGATTTCAGGCAGGAGTGGGCTGCCTGATCACCTGCTGCTCATGGCTTCAGTATGTCTAGTAGCCCTCTCGCTGTTGATGAAGTAGAATTTTCAGCCCAGGTATTTGAATTATCACCTACCATGAATTCGGAGACCTGCCAGTCATATGAACCTGGATAGCAAATGTTGCACACCCCTATATCACTTCTGGATTTGTTACATAAAACCAAATAGCTAGGGAGCAGAGACAGGATCAGGCAGCGTGCACAATGGGTTATTACGGAGCACGGTTTCTGCGCTTACAATGAACCGTTCCTGGAAGATTCCTATTCAAAATAATGGCAAACAGCAAACACAAACCGGCATTTTAATTGCAAACTGTGTGAACGGGAAAAAGGGAAACCCACGGATTACAGGCTTCATGATGTGCCACACTCTGCTACATTTGCACATCACCTGGTACCTGAAGCAGTCCTGTCTGGTCACCGGAGCTGCCCACAGAAGTCGCAGCACATCCCAAAGCACATGTCCCACTTCCACTCCAGCCAAGAATGTGCTTCAGGAGGACAGAGATTTTAAGCACTTTGCTGAAGCCGGCTGCCGGATTTGTGATGAAGAGGTAAGATAACACTCCAGGTGCGTGGCAAAACCCAGGCCTATGACCTTTTCCCTCACAGACAGTTAACAGGCACAGTAGACTATCAGGTTTCTTACGGCTGCACTAACACTTACTTCCTGCTACATCTCGGAGTGGGCATCATCAGACGCTGCTTTGTCTTGTGTTCTGGTTCTGGTTTTCTTGGAGGCGCTGTGCTGGAAAATACCCAGTCCTTTATCACCTCAAACCCACCGGGAATGTCACACGAGGATGTCTTTAAAAGCCATGTGATGTTCATTCAGTTTGTTTTCTTAAATACAGAGTGTCTCCAAAGTTACTGATTAATTTCGCACAGTTCAAGGAGAACTATTGATTTCCCATGTCTGCTTCTGACCCTTTAAGATATAAAAATGCAAATACGCTGCTTAAAGAGAATATTTATTTATTCCTTGCTACATGTGACTTCAACACAAGAAGCAGCTTTTGCTGGTTTTGTTTTGATAAACTCTAGCACGCTTGGTATTTCACTGAAACAATATGCTAACGCGCTCATTTCCAAGCTATTCCTCATATCAAACTCCCCCTTTTCTGCTCTGCGCTCCATGGCTCTCCAGCACTGCCAGAGCGCACACAGAGTGGTGGACCTGCAACTTCGCTGGCAATGTTTATTTTCAAAAGACAAATATTGTGCCAGCGTTAACTTCAATTAGGAGACTTATTTGACAATCTGACTACTCCATCTGATGCCTCAAGGGCAAATTTCAGCACTTTATGAAAGACGTTGGCCAAAGACTGATCTATATGAATAAAATATAGGGGAGGGAAGTTTTAATGAACATTTGAAAACAAAAACTATCAAGAATTAATTGCAAATATTTATGTGCAGATAAAGGGTTTGGTTTATACCTGCAAAGGCCAGCGCGTTCAGAAGGAAAGCTGTCACTCCTTCCTCTAACTCACCCTGCTGTGCCTCCATATTACAAGCGTCTCAGGCGGGGTATAATCGATACCCCCATGTAGGAGGTACAATGCGTGGCCACCACGGGGGGGCCGATCCTGCAGCCCTGCGGCACGGCGTTCTGCCTGCCGGGTACCATGCTCGGGGTGGGGGGGCTTCACCTCACCCCGTCTCCGTGGGCTCCCTCTGGGTTTGACCATTTTTATTCACATTCAACCGTCTGAAAAACTTATTTCGCATTGCGTTTTGCTTGCTTAATGGCCCTTTACTCATAAGAGCTTTCCAGAGCATGTGAAAGGCTCCTGCGTTGCTCTGCGGAAAGCCGCTCCCGTTGGAGAGAAACGCTCCTGCAGCGAAGAGCCTGCACAAGGCCTCGCACCACTCAGGAGCACAAATGGAGCTACATTTGACCCTCTTACAGCCCTTGTTCAGATGAAGCTCCGGATGACTTCAGTGGGATGTTTGCCTGAGCGGAGACTGTGCTACCTGCTCCTCACTGTTGTCACAAGGTCGCTCGGAGAAAGGTAGTGTCAGATCACAAGGGAATGTTTTCAAAAATTGCTGCTACAGTCCTGTTCAGGTGCTTAACGACCTGGCTCCTCAGGCACGCGTCTCCCCGCTCCTCTGGAAAACAGGAGCTAGTACTGGACCCAACCGAGGTGTCCTAGCTAGGGGAAAACCACGACAGGGGAAGCGTTTCCAAGTCAAATCTGCCATCCTGCGGCTGGAAGGAAGGGCGATGTGCTCAGCACAGACTTGGAGATGGCACCGAGGGAAACCTGCACAGGACGCTGGTGGTGACTGCCTGCCCCTTCTCGTCCCACACCCCTTTGGAAGGTGTGCTCAGGTCACGCAGCGAGGCTCCTCAGCATCGCTGGCACCGGGACCTCTCTCTCCCGAAATCCACGGTCACGGATGACGCAGGCAGGAGCGCTGGCTCGTTTACCACCGAGAGAATCGCCCCCAACAGCACGCAGAGAAGATAGAGACAAAGGTGACTTTGTAGCACTACTCTGGGTGAAATTTCATTTTTTCCCCCCTCTCTCTCGCAGTGTCTGATGTGCCGCTGCTGAAAAGGTTTCTATTTTGATGAGGCCACAAAAGCTTGAACACTTTTCTGAACCAGTTTGTTGGTAATTGCGAGCTGGGAATTATTCTCACGAGAGTTCAGACCCATGTAAATTATTCAAAAGACACATAACCTTGCTATGTAAGTCTTAATTACCATCTCTAGTACTTTATAGTAAAGCTACGATCCCCTATAGCTGCGTTAAGGTCATGTAAATACCCTGGGCCTGATCCTTAGGTGATGGGACCCTGCACATGGGTTCTCAGGCAGTTTCTATTTGCATTTGACTCCATTCACCCGCCCTTATTTCACAGCCAAGCACATGAGCGTTTTTTTCTATAGACTTTAATTCAAAGGTCTCTCGAACTACAGCAGCTGGGAATGTTCTGTTGGAATGACTTTCTGGGGGAAAAAACATGCCTTTTATAAAATCGGGATTTCTTTTATGGGAAAATTTCAATTTTGCCAGAAATTTCTGATTTTTCTATTAGGAAAAAATCAAACTGATGGCTCCACGGCTGCTTGGCTGGAAGGCCCCTGTCGATTTTGTTGTCGTCTGCAGGGAGAGAGCAAAATTGACAATAGTCTTCCAGGCAGGCAGCTGGGGAGATGCAGCAGGTCTGGAAGCGGGAGGAGGGGAGGTTGAGTGCCCTGGCGCTCTGCCGGCCCTGCAGCCCAGCTGCCTCCCCAGCAGCCAGGCTAGGGGGAAGGCGAGGAGGAGGAGGAGGAGGAGGAGGAGGAGGAGGAGGAGGAGGAGGAGAGGCAGGCTCGGGGTGGCCAGCCTGCAGCAGCCTGCCGACGAGGTTCCTGCCGCACTCCCTTTTTCAGCAGGCAGCTGGCAAGCCCCAAGAAATTCCAGTTTGCTTCCCCTGAAAGAGATTTTTTGGTTTTCGTTTTGTTTTGGTTTGGGTTGGGTTGGGTTTTTTTTCTGGAGAGCATTTCCCAGGAAAAAAATTTAAGTCTAAAAACAAAATTTTAAATCTCACAATTTGAGAGGAGAAGGGAGAGGGATAATTTCAAAATGACCATTTTTTTTTCTTGGGAAGGAATTTCTGTGATTCAGCCAGCTCTACCTTACACCTGGTATTACGCTCGTAGGAAAGAAAAAAATCTATTCTTTTTTTACATAATCCATACATTGTACAGTGCAGGAAATAAACGCACCTGTGTGAGAAGGCCAGCAAAAGGACAGCATTAGTCACACTTAAGATGGGTTTGGAGAGGTACACAACGAGGGTAAATATCTCCTCTTGTGCCTCAGAGTGGCTGGCGAGAGCCGCGATCCCACGAGGAGCAGCAGCACGGCCTTCACTGGCAAAGTCATGCCCCAAAGTCCCCACCAACTCCGTGCCTTTGCCCACAGTTAAGCAATAACCGGAGAAACAAATTTCGATCACATCTCGTAAAACCAAAGAGAAAGTGTAACTGGACTGACGAGCTTTAGTCTGATGCAATTTGAAATGGCTGGCTGATATATCCTAAAATTTGAGGATTTTTACGGAATTGGTCATAGACCTTTAAATATAAGGCAGTGACTGTGTCTTGCTAAAACATAGATCATAAACTAGAAGCTGAGCTCATTTTGCAGGCTGTGAAGCCTCTTCCATTGTGTGTTTGTGTGTATTTCTCAACCTTTCTGAATGTGTTCAAGTTATCCTCTGTTTAATCCACACCGACGAGCAGCAGTAGAAGCTGTAGCTATAATGACGGGAGGAAAACATATATTCACTTCCCGACTCTCTAAAAAGTATTTGCCCTGGTAATGAGTTCTGGAGGGCATCCTTTGAGATTTCACACACAAACACACACAAAAGCGCTCTCGTTGTTACAGGACTCATTATTCTTACGATCCTAAGCAGATTTTTGTTAAAGGAAAAGAGCAAGAGTCATGAAATCTTTAAATAATTACATTCAGTAAATCAGACAGATAAAATATTTCAACAAGCCCCTTGAAAAAAACCCAAAAAAGTAGTTAAATTGTAGACATCTACATTCCAATAATCCATCCCTGATTATCCTATAGACACTGTGCAGTGCGTGATATCAGTGTTGATGGAACACGGAAAGGTAACGGTATCAGTGCAGAGCAACATCAGCAGAGGAGAAGAGCAAATATGACTTTAATTGTAGGCTCTCTATTATTATTTTATAGTGTAGGCTTTTTGGATAATTTATTAATACTAACCAAGATGAGTGATTTGGCGGCTGCACATTTTTTATTTCTTAGGAGTTATTTTATTTGATAATGACATTAAATATTAGAAACTATAACAGCTGGTGTGTTTATCCTTACTTGAGTGTATTAACCTCTTTAGCCCTTTTTTCCAGAAGAAGGATTCAGCATTACAGATTTGACTGTCAGCTGCAGTGCCTGGCGGCCCGTTGGATTGGCACCCTGACAGAATCGAAAGTCCAGTGCTGCAAGTAAACATGGATGACATTGCAGATAGATAGAACTGGCTGACTTGAGGCACCTGCAGCTGTTTGCACCAGAATAAAAGCAAAGGTTGTGGTCACTGGAGTGGAAAAACACTGAATTTACCTCTAGTTATTTTGCCTGGGAATTTTTCCCCCCCTCTTTTTTTTTTTTTTCTTTTTTGTTTTTTTTTTCCTGGTTGTACATTTTGGAACCTTTCCACTAAAAGCACATTAGGCTGAAATACCTAAGTAAAAAAAAATCCACCAGACATCAGAGGGTTTTATAACCTATTCCCCCCCCACCTCCCCCCCACACATCCTTTTTTTTTCTTAAATTCATTGAACAGTTTCCCCACTAGTTTCTGCCTGGTAACAACTAGCGCTTTACCGGTGTGAATACTGGGTTGAAGAGAAGGATGCAAACACTGAATAGCCAGAAACAATTCTCGGCAGCTGATTTTTCAGATGTTGAATAGTCAGAAACACTTCTTAGCAGCTGATTTATTTGTGCTTTTTTTTTTTCAACACAGCATTCACAAGGATGGCCACAAGTGACAGAACAGCAGCAACCAAAACCTTTTTGCTCTGTAAAAAAGCTCTCGATCTCTTAAGCGCTCCTGCTTCCCAGGACAGGTCCCCAAAGTCCTCCCAAAAGAGGGAGACAGCACGGGAACTTAGTAGCTGCTCTCACTGGTGTGCTGCGATCGATCGGCACGGCAAACTCATAGCCAGAATATTCATTTCGGCAGCATGGAGGAACTCGGCGTGCTTTACAAACAGCATTTAATTGCCATAATCCTCAGTAAAGGTATTATATCTAGTTCACCAGTAGATAAACTGACGCACGAAGAGCTTAGGGGACTTGCCCAAGGTCACACTCTGAGTCAGTGGTGAGCCGGTGATAAAGACGTGACTGTGGGCGGCCGGCGCTAGCGGCGGGGTGATGCCGTGCCTGCCTTGCCCGGCCCCGGCGGCGTAGCCTCCCTCTCCGGAGCGACGATCAGCAGCTGGACCCACAAACGAGCGGGAGAGGGGAGGGTAGATAGGTATGACAGAAATGAGGTGTTTGATGGCTGGGCTTTTCCCCTATGCCACCTGCATCCCTTTATAACATCAGATCATTTCCATTTTTAAAGAAAGTGTATTCTTTTTCATCATGGGCCACTGGTGAGCCTAACGTTATCTTTTGTGCGGCACCCCCGCTAACAGAGGTGGCGGAGTATCAATCACAGCTTTCCCTGGGGTCATACCTTACTATGCTGGCTCTTGATCAGAAAGGAGCAGATGGTTATTTACAAACAAAATAATCAAGACCTCAAGAAGGTTGGGGTTTTTTTTCCCCAAACCCTCCTACAGATGAGGCCAAAATAAGGTAAAGTTGCTTGTGTCCCCTTCTGCCAGCTTTCAAGGACGCTGTGTGTCCTACCAGCACCTTTAAACGCATTATCAGTTAAATTTGACAAAGAAATGTGTGGCACCTGACAGAGTAGAGTTGCCTTAGATTATTCAGTGGCTTTCACGAGAATCTGGCACTTAAGCCACAATGTGAATTACTGCTAGATTATTGTGCAAGAATATTGTTATCTGCCGTACACTACACGTTTGCAATCAGTTCTTTACAAGCGACGCACAGACTGCCTTTGAATCGTTTTCAGTAGCCATGGTCACCCTCCTTCTTTATTTAGTGTTAAGTGTTATTCATTTAGCAGTAAAAAATGAACAAAAGAGAAAAAAGCAGGTGCTCTAAGTTTACTCTACAGCCAGCTGTCAGGAAGACGCACTTTATTTATTTATTTATTTATTTGCTGCGGCACATAAAGGGGATTTATTGAAAGTGTTCGGGAAAAAAAAATATGAAGCATACATTCAATCAGCCTTTTCTGTAATCAATAAGGTTACTGAAGCAGAAAAACTATAATGAGTTGTCACAGAATTTGAATTCCCCTTTGGTTCCTTTTATATGTATTCAGGCAGAAAATCATCACGGAAAGTGAAAGTTGGGAAGGAATGCCTGGCTATGACTCTTGGGTTGGGTTTGTTTTGAATTTACCAGGTAGCATTTGACCGACTGCTTGCTAAGTGTCAGGGCACAAGCCTCTAATATGGCAGGATAAATCAGTGTCACAGAGGTGTGACTTTCTTGCGTTTCAGGTGGACAAACTTCCCTGGCGAAATATGGCTGATCTTGCTTTCAGAAGATGTTCGGCCACACTGGTCTGTCTCTCTGGATTGACTGCAAATTTCTCTCTCTTAGTGTTCAGCATTTTCAGCCAAGGGTCTAAGTGTCCCCGGCTCAAATGTAAACACTATGGGATGACATTCTCAAAGGCATCTGGAGGAGATTTGACCATAAAGCCCAAGGACCTTCATGCTCTCCCCTCCTTCCCAGCACGTTGTGAGAGTTTTTTTTAACAGCATTGTGAAAAAGGCATTTTTTAAAGTGTGAAAAAGGGAGGCGGAGGATGTTGGGCCACCTATCCCAACACCAGTTTGTCAGATTTGTGCTGGTTTCTATTTACAGCTGAGCATCAGGAGCTTCATGCCAATGGTTGTGTGACCCATGAGGTTCCTGTGCTGCAGGTGGGGATGTGAACCCGATAGCAATTGTGAAGTGAAAATAACTGAAATACCCGATCCATGATCCTGAGCCCTACATCTCAAAAATTTGTTGATGGATGCACATCAAAAATTTTAGCAATAAAATCCTGCCCTCACTTACATCAAGGGAAATCACTGAAGACCCATGGACTTAGGGCATGCACTGGCTAAAATGGTTTTGTTCTCTCAAATCACTTCCTTCAGGAATCACCCAACATGATAGCACTTGTTCAGTTTGTTCGCACTTTATCTTGTCTATTTATTTTTCATGTGCTGTTTCTTATCTATGTCCCTGTTGCTTTCCAGAATACACTTTTCCTTCTCAGTATTCATGTTTTTAATTTTTTTTCAAAATCTTTATTCAAAAGCAGATAGTTTTGATTTTAAAATGTCGTGGTACTTCATGGGCTTGCAGCTCACATGTTTTCTAGTCTGATGTTCTGCTAGCTGTTTGGCTCCATAGATCTCCAGTCCCACTGGGGACCTGTAGAACAACTAGTATTTGTAAGTATATGTTCCATTTATATTAAATAGAAAGGATGCTCCGATCTAAGATTACGGTGCAGTGCTTCTTGGGAAAAATAGGCAGAAACCTGGCCCATATAAAAGAATAAGAAATTAAGGCATCTGAATTACAGTTTCTACCAGCCAGCGCAGGGGCTTTTAAAATACATGCCCCTGATCGTTTTCAATTAAAAACTAAAAACTTTTCTACTTGTGTGTTCGCGTGTATTTAAAGAGAGTGTTTGAAAAATTCCATAGTAGATAATTTTCATGAAGCATAAAAACCAATTGGACCCCCAAACCGATGTAAATGGAAACTTTGTGTGCAGCTCGAGACATTGTTCAACCTCTCTGAATGGTTCTGAAGTGTACTTTGTCCATCATTGCATCCTGTGGCAATGGGCACTTAGACTTTAATCTAGATAATCAAGTCAAACTCAGGCTGAAGAAAACTCCTTTGAATGGCTCTAGTCCTTCCCTCTTTTTCGTCTTTTCTTTCTTCTTGTTTTTTTTTGGTTTTTGTGGATTTTTTGTGGGGGTTTTTTTGGTTTGGTTTTTTTTTTTTTTTTTTTGATCTAGACAGTCATAGAATTGAGACAGGGAAAATACAGCACGTTGCCAAAATCACATAAATTTTAATGGCTTTCCTGTTCACTTAACCCCACATCAACAGTGTGACCTTGCTAGCCTGAACCATGAACCACCAGGGTGTGGAGGCCAAGAGCAGGGTGGATCTGGCCTTGCTCCAGTGCCTATTGCACAAAGGAAAATGTGGGCCATTTTGTGGGATATTTTTGAAAACACTGGGTGTCTTTTTCAAGACGCTTGTGCCCTAATTATATGGAAGCTGTCAATAGATTTGGTCAACACCCACCTCCAACAAGACTAACACACAATTAGCACTTGGGCAGTGAATGTTACTCGAGCTCTATCTACGCCAATTGTCTATGTTTCCTCAGCATACCCTAAATTTTTATATGGCCTTCATTTCCAGGATATTTACGCACCTCAAAGTCCTCAATGTGTTTGTTCTGTGAGGCAGGGAATTCTGATTATTGTTAGCAGGAAGGAAATTTAGGAATAGTGAGACTTAAGGAAAAAAATTTTAAGGGTGTTCTAGCGTCGCAAGGCAGAGAGGCACGAATTGTTAGTTCAGAAAGGACAAAAGCGATGACCTTCTCTGACCTCGTGTGCAACGCAGGCCACTTAACTTCCCCAAATCAGTGCATTTTAAGTAGAGCAAATCTTTTAGAAAAACATTCCATCTTGATTTTAAAATTTCCACTGCTGTAGAAAGTGCCACAACCCTTGGTAATTTGCTCCAAAGGTTAATTACGCTCCCTGAGAAAAATGTGCACCTGATTTTTAATCTGAATTTGTCCCTATAAAACTTCCAAACTTCGGAGCCTGTTATTTAACAGACTGAAGAGCCTTCATTTTAAAAATTACATTCCCCATGGAGGCAATTAGTGTGGGATTATCTCATTTAACTTCAACCATGCAAAAATGAAGCATCTTGTCTCACCCAGTATTTGGGGATCCTTCTGTAATCAACTGAGAGAAACAGGCACTACCAGAAGGCAATTCATTGCCGCTATCTCCACGCGGGATTAGTTGCACACTGGAGACACCTAACTTCTGCACAGACTGCATAAGGGTGACAAAGCACGGAGCCTAGACCACATTCCCATCTTTTAGATGGGGAAAGTTGGGCAAAACAAATCACATAATTTTGGACTGTGATTAGCTCACCTCATTAGCCCTCTGCTTTCTGGAGGAAATGTTGAATTCATTAAGCTCTTTGTGATAAATCACCTCTTCCAGTTCCTTGTATGCTCTTGGGGGTCTTCTCCAAGTGCTCTTCAGCTTATCAACGTCCCCCTTGAGCTGGGATTCAGAATGGGACCCGATACTCCCAAAGAGGTGTCATTGATGCCAACATTAGTAATAGTATAAATTCACGCTGCTCAGACCTAACATTCCCTGCTGCACATTCAATGATGACCACTTTTAGGCACCACAGTGCACTGGAAGCTTCTGTTTTGCTGATTATCCATCTGTAATGAGTCCTAAGTCTTTTTGAAAGTCACACCTACTACATATAAGGTCCTGTAAGGCCAACTTTCTGTTTCTAGACAGAAAATATTAAAATTTGCCCAAAACATCTATCTTGTCCTTTATCAGCAACACGTTCATTTTATTATTGTCTACTCTCCCAGTGTTTGTGTGGCCTGTAAGTATAATCTATAGTGACTGCTTTTCTTTTCTTTCAGGACATGGTTAGACGTGTTAAACAGCTATGGATCCAGAACCATTCTCTGCAGGATCCCAATAGAGACACACCTGCTCAATGAAGTTTCCCCATTTACAATTACATACTGAGGTGTACCAATTAGCTATTTTTTTAATCTGTTTGATGTTTGCTGCAATGATTTTGTAGTATTCTCCTTTCTTAATCAAAATGTCAGGTGGTACCAAGTCAAATGCCTTACAGAAATCTAAGTACATTACATCAGTGCTATTACCTTTCTCAACCAAGCTTGTAATCTCATAAAAATGATATCAAGCTAGTTTGACAAGATCTATTTTCCATAAACCCATGTTGAAAGGCATTAATTATATTACCTTCCTTTAATTCCTTATTAATCAAGTCTCATATCAGCTGTTCCAGTATTTTGCCTAGGATCAATGTCAGGTTGACAGGCCTATAATTACTCAAGTCATCCTGTTTAACCTTTTTAAATGTTGGCTCTATATAAGCTTTCTCCTAGCCTTCTGGAACCTCCCTAGGGCACCAAGATTTGTTGAAAATCATCATTAATGGTTCAGAGAGCTCCTTTGCTAGATCTTTTAAAATGCTTGGTTAGCTTCCGTAGCCTCTGTTATGACCATACGTCATTATGGTTGCAAAAAGGTCTGGCAGCTCCACTAGACACTTGCCGCATCTCCCAGTACTCAAATATCTATGCAAGTCTGGCTGGCAGTGAACTGCTCAACGAAAGGTAAAGAGAAATATGAATCTATTTTTCCACACTCTGTGCCCCTGGTCACTTTAAATACCGTTTATTCACGTAAGAGCATATAAATTCACACGAACGCTTGCCACATAGCCCTGCCTTGAATAAAGCCATCATATGACCCCACCTCAATCTCGTAAACAGTGGCAGTCACTGCCAAGGAGTGTCACAAATTTCTTCTGAGAAGCATGGCTCGTACTGTTGCAGAAACCTAGTCTTACATTCTCCACAGCATCCAAACCCCCAATGTTCTGGACCTTTTGCCCTTTGAAGGCATGGAGGTTTCCCTCTACATGCATCATGGCACAGCTTAGCCTAATTTGGTCTATGGACGTACCATATGGGCTACCAGCGATCTGACTAGTTTGAAAATACATGATTTTGATAACTTCTACATGAAAGAAAAGAGAATGGCTCATGTATATATATAAAATATTGTCTGAGAGGAGAGCAAATACCTGGAAATAAAAAAAATTGCACACGAACCGTTACTTTTAATACTGAAATATTCCAAATATTCAGTTTTAGGGTATGTTTCCAAAACACTACAACTTACAATGGGACACCGCAACATTATCAGTAGCAGCTATTGCATTATTCTGATAAGGAAACCGGTGCTTTGATGTGATTCATATAAAAATACTACAGCAGGAGTACATCCTGTTGCAATTTTTAAATATCCCTGTTTAAGTCAAGTTTTTCTACCAATATTTTGTTTTGTAGATACCCAGGCAGACTATCTCCTGCCAGACTGAAGAGCAGGTATTTGTGTTCCCATTCCCTATGAACTAGCGGCCTCTGTGTGGCAAGCAGAAGGGGTGTTTTTAATTCTAAGTGTGCATGCCTAATTTAACTTTGCCGGTAATTGAGCTAAGTTGTGCACTGAGATTTTTTTGTGAACAAGTAATAAAATGCATGGACAATTTTCCACATAAACATTTTCTGAGTTACTTGCATACCATCCGAATTCTCTACATGTTCCTTCTAACAGATGAAGCCCCCAAAGTTTTTGTTTCTGTTGGTTTTGGTATTTTGTTCAGGTATCCTTGAGATTAGTTAATGAATTAATGATTTTCTAAATTGTCCTGTGCCAATACAGCTCATAGGCAGGAAGCATGAAGGTAGAGTTGTTTGAAAAGCTGACCGAAATAAGCAGAGCCAGTTCAGATGTGTGTTTGTGTACATACACGAACATATACATAGCTAGATATAGCTAGACATAGATCAAGCTATCTGTAAATACATATATGTGTGTGTAGGCATATGTCAGTTGGTAGGATTATTATTTGGATAGAGAGAAAGAAAATCACCCTGAATTTGGAAGGGAAAAACTATCATAAAAATTTTAAAAAATATAAAGCGATGAACATTTTAGAATTAAATCTTACCAGGTGGAAGATTTTTTTGAATTGTAAATTTGCGTTCAGCGAAGGAGAGTGACACTAAAAGTATTGTACTGTTGAAGAAAAGAAGCAGCATCCTCCTAGCTAGTGTGACAGATTTGGTCACCTCTTTGAAAAAGATGCAGCAGAAAGAATTGTTAGCAAGGGTGGAAACAAAAGTGATTTGATGCACAAGCCTTCTTCCTGCTGTACTTCAGGTTGGTTCACAGGAGGATGAGCAGAAGCGTGTGGATTAATGAATAATCTACATGGGATAAATCTGAGGCTCCTAAATAAATTAATGCAGTGAAATTAAAACTGGAAGTGGAAATTTTTCATATACTGTGTGTTTAACTTATGGAACAGTCACTGTTGGAGGATGTTATTGAGAAAAATAACCAAGAAGGTGACTAAAAAGGCAGTAATGGGAGCAATAGTGACATGAGCTGAATTACCACCAGCAGTTACAAAAAACTATGGGAATACATAAATATTGTAAATTAGGGAATTTTTTCTTTGGTATCCATATTTGGCCGTTTACCATTTTTACAGAGCTGTTTATACCATCACTGGGGGCAAAGTATCTAACTAGGTAAACTATAGACTCATCAAAATTATTTCCTTTGAGATACATTTCCACTGTTTACCCAGGATCACATTTCTAAAAGCGTACAGTTACTTCACACATACCTGTTAGCCAAGCCAAAGCTATGCAGTAATAATGCTCCCGTTACTGAAAGAGCATCGTTAATACTGTCGCAGCAATCGGCTCAAGGCAGCAGCTCTACCTGGGAAGCAGGTGGTACCCTGAGCTAAACTAGACAGCACTTCAGTGTTGGTGCTTTCTTGCTTACAAACCGCATCAGTCACAAATAAAAGTTGCCTTTTCGAAGGCTTTGTTTTGGCAATTCACACACGTGGGATAACAGTCGCGAATCATAAATGTCATACCTTTGTCTCCAGGATTTGAAGAAATCTGCAGGGTTCCTGTTTGGATGCAAATCCCAGTAGTCGCACCTCCTGCGATTCACATCAAAAAAAACTTTGAAAAGGGTTTTGATTTTGGCAGCTGCTGTCAAGGTAAAACTTTCTTTCAACTCCCGCCATCCCAGTTTGGGGAAGGCTCTGGTTCTCCTGCACAGAGGTCTTGGCTTCCATCCTCCTGCACCCCCATCTTTGAAACCTAACAGGTAAATCGAAAGTTAGTCATAAGTGTTTTTTCCAAGGCAAGCAGGTCCCTTTACTGATTTCCAGTAACTGTTAGTAGCTTGTGACATACTGACATAGTTTGCCTTTTCCCACAAATGCCTCAGAATAATGAGATGTGTCAAGCTAAACTGCATTTGCCTTTTGTCAAGCATAATTTTTTTTATTTCTTTTTTCCATGTTTAATGTGTTATAGGGCTCATGGGAAGAGCCAAGTTGGCAGCCCAGGCGAGTGAATTTTTTCTGAGCTCCATGAAACTCCTACATTCAGACTGCTGCCAAAAGGAGCTCCTCCATGTGGTCCCATACCTGCCCCCAGCACGGTGGGGAGTGCAGGGACTGGCGGATCACCACTGCAGACCAAATCATGCACGCCCTTCCCAACAGGGGA
Organism: Chroicocephalus ridibundus; assembly: GCF_963924245.1. NCBI lineage: Eukaryota > Metazoa > Chordata > Aves > Charadriiformes > Laridae > Chroicocephalus > Chroicocephalus ridibundus. Next base: position 26,397,996 of record NC_086286.1, read on the forward strand.
ATTGGCAGTGTAGGTTTAGGTCCGAGTCTGAAGCGCAAACTCCCACAAGGAGCTGTGCAGGGCTTCCTCCTGCAGAGGCTGGGTGCTGCCACCCAGCACGGCACCACGTGTCTCCCGCAGGATGCAGGCAGAAGGAGGTGGGTGAACCACTGTCACCTTGATGGAATCTCAAAGAAACTAGTGCTGAGGAAATTTAGTAGAACACGGGAGTTTCCATAAGACACTCTCAACCCCCAAAATTCTCACCTTTCTGCAGGTTGTCTATTCCTCCTACCAAAAAATCCCAAAATGTTAGAGGAAACAAGTTGACTTCAAGTTTCCTCCTCTGCTATTTTCCTTCTGTCCTTCAGGCTGGCACTGCTCAGCCTCCACATTCAAGCACTACGCGTTTCCTCTAGAGCACATTTAAGGAGCACAGACAGGATCATTTAAGTGCACGCTTTACTTATCTATCCTTAAGAACACAAAATAGACCGAGGAAAAAAAGACGGTGTCTGTATGCTCATTAAAATGCTTTCAGTCCAGGGCAAGGATTTGATCAAAAGGATTCCTGCCAATGGAAGGGCATGCTGGAGCCATTGTAAGAAGTTGTGTGCGAGCGTCTGCCTTCCTTTCCTTTTCTTTCTTGTGCCCTGTCCCTTCCACTGCCACCTCCAATCTCTTTTCTTCCAGCTGGGGGAACAGAAGAGATTTTACTTCCTTGATGACAATTGTGTCCTTTGAGCAGCCAAAGCAAAAGGCACTTTGAGTTCAAATGAGACTGTGACTTAAACCAATATTAGCGAAGACCAACACATGTTTATTGTAATATAAGTAACCTTCATTCTGATCAGCAGGTTTTCCTCAGCCCACTGCAGTTTTACTCATTGCCTCTTTCATTCTTCCAAAATGAATAAATGAAATGGCTGCACATTTTTATTCACAGCAGTGGGTTTCAGAACTTCAAATCAGAGAGGCGTTTTGATTTTAGAAATAAACTCCAGAGGAAACAGTTTCAACCAGAACTTTCATATATTTTTTTTTACCAGTTTAAGGTAACATCAAAACTCACCTTTCCAAAAAAATGAAACCTCACAGCATTCTTTTAATCCAAATTAAATAAAGTGTCATCCCTGTGTCCTCTTCCTTCATATTTAGAGGGAAAGAAAACTATCCTGCCCATACTTTAATGGTTTTGTCTGCAAATCCTAAATGCTCTGCTGCTGCAAATTTCAAATGATCTTATACAGCCAAAGTCTCTTTGGTGTCAGCAGCCGCCCAGGTAGCAACACAACCATGAGAACGCTGCTGATCAGAACAATGAACGCCTGATCCACAGATGTCATATCAAGGTAGAAATCTTGATGATCATTGTAGTGACATTACAAAGTGGATTACACATGCTGTATCTGGGTCAGAGGAGGAGTTATTTCAGCAAGGTCAACAAAGTACTCCTGACCAAACTTATTTTTCTACATTTTGAGAGAGACGTTTTTGTTTGTTACTTCATGTTGCACCTAATAGCACTGTTCTCTCTGTACTCCTGGATCAGTTTGCAAGCAAAGTTAAAAGGAAGGCAAAATAACCCCATTCCCAGGATTATGCAATTTCAGAGACAGGGTCCAGCTCCCTGCTCTACTCTTCTTCGTGACCAGCTGCTGCCACCCAGGCTCACATTTGAGTGTTTAGCATCACTTCAGAGAAGTTTTGAGCTACGTGCTTAAAGCGTCTGGCCCTCAGTCTCTCCCTGCCTTCATTCTCCACTCAGTGAGAGGATATAATTAGTATTTTCTTGCTTTCCACATGTGTTGAGTGTAAAGGAAACAAATACAGCAAGGTTATAAAGTCCTCAGATCACAGAATCACAGAATCTTCATGGTTGGAAAGGACCCTTAAGATCATCAAGTACAACCAAACAACCTACAATCTCTGCCACTAGAGCATGCCCTGAAGTGCCAAATCTAGACGTTTCTTAAACACCTCTAGGGATGGTGACTCAACCACCTCCCTGGGCAGGCTGTTCCAGTGCCTGACCACTCTTTCAGTAAAGCAATTCTTCCTAATATCTAATCTAAACCTCCCCTGCCGCAGCTTCAGACCATTTCCTCTGGTGCTGTCGTTATTCACCTGGGAGAAGAGGCCAACACCCACCTCTCTCCAACCTCCTTTCAGGTAGTTGTAGAGGGCAATGAGGTCTCCCCTCAGCCTCCTCTTCTCCAAACTAAACATGCCCAGCTCCCTCAGCCTCTCCTCATATGACCTGGTCTCCAGACCCCTCACCAGCCTGAGATACTCCAGATACTCCAGCCCAGGGGTAGTGCAAGTACCAAAACACTTAATTTGGGATCTGTGGGTCTCTCCATGGCAAAGATGTTACAGTACAGCACAAAATATGCCTCACCTTCAACCATCTTTCCCAGAAATGGACAACAGGTCAAAGGCTACGGTACCTTATCTACATGGCAGAGAGGAGATGAAGTTGCCCTATCCAGGGAATGCATCATTTCAAAGCCATTGTCTTATAGTACTGTGGGTGGCAGGTAAGGATACTTGTGAGATTTTTTTTTTGTCTGTATCAACTTTTTTTTCTTGTGTTAATTTTGAAATGTTTTAAATTTTTATTTTTTTTTTTAACAAAATGTAATGCAAACCGAACATAGCTCTTGACACCTGCTATCTTGTGTTTCCAAATGCAATATGCTCCCTGGGACTCTGACAGCCACAAACGAAATCAAAAAGGCTGACCATCCCTGCCAGCTGTGCTGGGGCTCGCAACGCCGGCAGCTCTGCAGCACCCACCACCCACCCTGAGCCTCCTGGCTCCCCAGCCCTCCTGTGGAGGAGAGCCTGGATCTTGTGCCTAGCCACTGGTGCAGCTTGGGCAAGATGAGCTGTGCACGCTAAAAACACTGCAACAAGGTCTCCAGAGAGCAACCAGAGAGTTGGAAAGAGAGGCTCTATAAGGCATGCTTGAACCCCCTTAGTCCTTACCCAAACCACAAGCTGGGGATGTAACTCAGGGATGCACTAGGAATCACACCAGATAATCCAGTGGCTCTCTTTCCACCATTAAGGGCTCTGAAACTTATTCCCAGTTCCAAATCCTGGGAAGAAGCTTTCAGGATCAAATATTACTTACAGTGAGCTTAGATATATTCACTTTCATACAGGTCCTGTGCTCCACAATACCTAGCCTAAAACAGCAAAGGCAGATCTTAAACTGAAGCATTGATGTTAGCCCTGAGTACCTTAAAACCAAAAGTAGGTATATGTCTATATATATAAATATTGAGAAAAAATGTTCCACTTATCCAATCTAATCCAATTGTTTTATTTCTTTCTTTTTTTTTTTTTAACAAAAAAAAAAATAGAGGGCTACTTCTACTCACTTGAAGCTTTGGGAATCCTAACACCACAAACCTGCACACTTCTGTAAGAGTCAAAAAAGGAAAGCAGATCTGTCTGCAACTGAAAGCTGCAATTAGCAAGACTAACCTTTCCTGAGTGAGAAACGCAGAAATTAAAAAAAAAAGTTATCAAGTTAAGAAAACCTGTTCAAGAGCTTAAATAATTGAAGGCAAGCAAAATTGTTTCTTTTGCCAGTTGCTATCCTACATACCAAAACCTGTGAAATCCTATGGTAGTAGTAAGACGCCTATGCTACATTTATTTCTCCATGATGACAGTATACTTTATTCCAGAGCAGTGGTACATGTATCAGATACATCTGACTCACGAGGGTATGATCCAACACCCAAGGAGCACACCTAAGATTATCCTGTTGACTTCTATAGGCATTCCGCCAAGGTAATACCTCCCGGTGCTGCGTTACTTTCTTTAATGGATAATTTTGAGCTGACATCTGTGTTTTAAAACATTGCTGGTGGTATATAAAGAATGAGTTTATTTGCTTTTATTACAGTGTATTGTTCATATTCTATCAATATGCCACAACCCAAGGTTTAAGTTTGATGTTAAATAATCAACCTATTTAAAGAGTGAAACTAAAGCCACCCCCGCTATGTTTTAATAAAGCTTTACCACAAATATAAATAACAGGCACAAGTTGTTTCCATTAGGAAGATAAACTTTCTTCAAAGCAATTCACTGTTTAAGGCTTTAAATTTTGCCAGCACTTGCACAAGGTTACAACAAACCTTGACTTATTTACAGAGAGATGTCGAGCGGAGATAAAACCACTTAATAATCCACCAGTTCTTGCTAAATACTTTTTCCTTCCATGCCCTCTCTGAGAGCAGGTAAGATAGCACTCTTCTTTGGCATATGCTTAAATTACTTGGACATCTTTTTATTTTCCTGAAAGCTCTTTGAACTAAAGGTTTTACAGAACAGTTCAATTAATGGGGCTTATGGCTTTTCTGAACATAATAATCCTGAAAGTATTTAGGGTTAAAAACAACAACAAAAAAAAGCCCTTAGGCAATTACTTGAAAATAATTATACAGTAACAATAGAAAAGGGAACAACAACATCATACACAACCCAAAAGTTTTTTTTTCTTTGTTTTGGTGCCTCATTCAAGGAAGGTGGCCTTGTTCAAGACCAGGTGGCCTCTGCAACAGAAACGATTAACTTCCGATTTTTTTTGAACTTTTGTCAGATTTTCAGCAACAACAGCAAACAACTGCCCCAAATGCCAAGGAGAAAATATTCCCTTCAACAGAAAAATCTGACCTCTGCCTGTCTGAGTGCATTCCAGCTCCTCTCTCAGTTTGTTCACAAGGACTCTGCTTGGGTGGACACCTGCTTACAGCAAGGGCCGACTTAGTAAAAGTGATATGTTGCTGTAGGGATCCTGACCTATTTATCAGAATTTCCCCTTCTTCCTTTGTGTTTGGTTGTTCCTTGAATAGCATGAGGTGGTTTGGGTTTTGCTTGGGTTTTTTTTAAAAATAAAAAAAGTCCAGTGTTCATTTCTTCTTATCATTGCATTTGGTACAGTTCTCAGGCAACCTTACAGTAGTGTCTCTGCTCTGCTTAGAAACATGCCATTAAAACTTCCCTTTTCAGCCCTGTCACAGGCCCTTGGAAGTCAAAGGTAAGGCTCCATGTACCTCTGTCGAGCTCTTGTTCCAGCTCCCGCTACCCCGTTCCCAGCTGCACATCAATGCCTCGGTTATGGTTTTACAATTTCGGTCATGCCACATGTTCATCATAAACACTTCTTTCACTCCACACCTGCACCCTGGCCCTGTCCTGAGGGCAATGCTGCTGCCCAGGAAGAAAGAGAGGAGTCTCTCTCCATCTCCCTCATTTTGTCATCTCCTCTCCCTGTAGGATTAGTGGTAGTAACCTCCTACGGAGACGTGTGGGAGGTAAAATGGTGAGTGTGGCTACTCCAGCTCTACAGAGGGACTGGAAATTAAGAAGGGAGGGTTTTGACTTGGTCTAACTTCAGGACCCCCATCTTGAACAAGGTATCTATTCCCCAGGTGTGACTGGTGGTGACAGGAGCAGGTGAGGCAGGGCTCTGAACCTGGAGGAGTTTGTACTTTATTAACCCTGCAGGAAAGGCAGTGAGCACCTGGAGCATTAGTCATCGCACATCTTACGTTAGATTCCTCCCCCCAGTTACCACCTTCGTTGTTTCCCTGGGGAAATGCATCTCTCTCCCCATGTGAAGTGAAGCTGACCTGGACAAGCCCTTTTTTTATCCTCTCCAAGCTGCTAGCAGTGAAAGGAAAGCAATCAGCAGGGGCTGTTTGCAGACACGGTTTGAGAAAATCCCCCTCTCCCCCTCCCACAGGCTCCGCACACACAAGTGCCGCACGGGAAACAACAAACACAACATTAGTCATTTCCTCCGTGCTGCCAGCTGCTGAGGGTTTGCATAAGAAGAACCCTTGGACTTCAGATTATTTCTTAGAACACCTCTCGCCCCAAATCTTTCAGCAAACAATCGCTGGACCAGTGCCTGCAAGGCCGGTCGAGTGCTGTTCCCTGGCGTGCCCTGCCACCTTCCCCACCATCATCTGCCCTGCACGCTCGCACCTCTCACCCCACCAGCGTACAACACACCTACTGTCTGATAGTGACCGTATTTTTGAAGCCTTCTGCCTATACTGCAGTTGTGCAGATCCAGGGCAGAAGCTCAGGCTTAGCTGCATCTTTTGTGATTAGTACTTAAGTGATGGTGGCATCCAAAAATTTACAGATCAGGGCCTGTGTGACACCATAGGGCAAAGTGACAAAGGAGACAGCCTTCCCCCCCACCCCTAGAAAACAGACAGTCAGCAAGTCAGTCAGGAAACAGCTCGTGTGTGAAGGAGAAAAATGGATGGAATGAGCCAATAATGAAGAGAACAGATTTAGCAAAAAAGCAAAAGCCTTATCCTCATAAAAAAGATTGTAATTTTGATGTGACCCTTGTTTCCGAATCAGAGGGTGAAAGCACCATGACCATTACACTTTGCCTATTCTGAAGCACTTCATCTTGTCTCTCATTTGTTCTGGCCTGAACCTGTTTCTTCAAGCCTTCTTTCACCCTCCTCAGAGAAACACGTGCCTGGGGAGACCTGGCACTGACTTCTCTGATGGAAAAGCCAAGACCCTGATCCAAGTAATTAGTACACAATAGCTCTTATTCCTTGAGGAGATCATCATCACCTCTGAAGCTTGTTGCCTCCATTATCTCTTCAGGCCCAGGTGGAATATCTCCCCCAGGTAGGTGGGAGGATGGCAGCATGTCCTGCTTCAGTGCCCACATGCATGCCTCTCCCTGGTGGTTGCCTGTAGCATTTCCCCACCATGGAGTGGCAAGAGCCAAGATGGAGGCCCCAGGAGGCAGGATGAGGTGGGTGATCTCCTGGTCTTGTTGGCTGGCCCTTGCTGGGAAGATCAGCCCATGGGTGCAGGCTTTTAGAGAGCACTACAGAGTTTCAAACAAAATGAAAATGAAACAGCTTCTACAGTTGCCACAGCCGCTCTGGTCTCTCTGTGCGCTACTCTACCAGAGGCCTTTACTTTCTTCCTTGCTCTGTTGGTCCATGGAAGCTTTCTTCTTTTATCTTCTTGTTTTGTTTTCACTTCCTGGTGAGTTTATCACTAGGGTTGTGTACAATTCCTAAGCATCACACTAATTTAGTTTAGCTTAAAAAAGTATGTTTCCTCTCTGTCATCACTTCATCCCTATTTGACCGCATTTCCCGTTTCTCGCTTCCACCAAAGCGGTTTGTGTAGTCAATTGCCAAATCTGCATTACTTACCTTTACAGGAAAGACATAACTTGCTTCGCTCCTAACTATAAATCTGATACTTGTTGAAAAATGTGTTCTGACATGGGGAAAACTGGTGGGAACTTTCCCATTTTCTTTACTATTTCTTTTTCTCCCCACTCTCCCCAGCACCACAATCCCACGCGATTATTTTCTGCCTCTGTATCTGTTCCCCATTCTCTTATACAAGCACACTGAAGCAGTGAAGCCATTAATGTTTCTGGCTATGTCTACCTGTGCTGTCAATAAATCGTGTTCACCACATCTCCTTCACTGATGCCCTGTTCCTTACATACTTGAATACTTTCTTATTATTTATGTTAACCTCCTCTGCAATCTTACTGCATTTTTTCACCTGTTCTTGCCTTGTCATTGTTTTACTGTCTCATTTTGCAGTCATGCTCAGAACCTCTTTTTAATATCTCATATGTAGCACTTCTCACATATTTGTTATATATTTGTTCATTAATCATTGGTCTTGGAGGAAAAATGATCTTCTTACACTTGTTCCCTTTTGGAGCTAAATCACCAATCTCTCCATATTTGCTTCCTTCTAAAATACTCTATCAATGTTAATACCAAAATATAATTTTAATCTGAACTCAAGTTGACCATGGGCTTATATTCCTCAACCCACAGAAAATTAGCTTGTCAGGAACAAAAGAAATCAAAATAAAGAATGAAGATACACAAATATGGGTTTCCATGCTGAAAACTGTCTTCTAGGTTCCTATATTCTGTGGGTAGTGCCTCAGGCCAACTTTCTAGGTCTAATACAATTAAATCTATTTCTAGGCTTTACCATCTAACTTTTTGTTTTAGTTTGGAGTTTGGTCTCTGCATTATATCTCCTCATTGTTGTTCCTTCCCTACCTCCCCATCTCTCCATATAAGTGGAAAGAGTAGGTAGAATTTGTCACACAAGTAGAGGTAGAGACACATGGAAATACACAGGTTGAGCTACCCCCTGATATTCAGACGTAGGATTCTGTTGGTGTACTAGAACTAGAATGCCTAATACATCAGAATAAAGGCTATTTTCACAGCATTCACACCAAATTTGCAGATGCTAGTCTTTGTAACCACCCATGCTGCTGAAGGCTAATGAGAACTAAATGTGTATTCCAAAGTGTGAGGGAGTATCCTAAATATAACTCCTCTGACAACATTATACACTGATGTGTCTTTCAATACCCACAGAAACGGGCAGCTGCTCAAGCCGACACTGCTTATGTGTGAACAAACTTTCCGTACTGTATTTTCTAATTTTCTTATTCTGATATTTCTTGTGAATTTGGGAGATAGTCTTTGACTTGGTTGCAAGTACAGCTGCATTAGGAACCACTAACGTAAGTAGGGTTTTCCCTGTGTAGACCAAGATACACCATCAGCTACTGACATATTTTCAAGAACTATTGCACACTCTTGGCAATACTTGATTAGAAAGCAATGGATAATTTTATATTGTATGTTTATATACACATATATGTCTTAGGACACTCTCTCTTTTGCTAGATCTTCTTTCATATCAATCAATGAACAACAAAAGGAGATAAATTTTGCGAGGAGATGGTTTCTTACTGGAATTCACTGGTAACCATTTAACTGAGTGATCTAGTTGGAGCAATGCCTTTCATCAGCGCTGACACTCTTTATTGATAGGTACTGAAACAGAGCGCAAGGGAACAGCCCTATCCCAGACAGCCAGAAGCCCAGTGGACATGGAAGTAATGAATGAGGTAGGAGACACCAGTCTGAGTCCCTGCTTTGCCTAATATAATCAGGGACTTGGCATCCCACAACCTAAACAGTTGCCCTGATATTACAGACAGAGTGTAAGCTTCAGCTGGCCCCTTATAGATGCTTTCAATACAGGCTTCTACATCTGAGCTCACCATCCATACTGCCTTATGGCTGCTGGAGAGAAGCAGGAATTTTTAGCACATGTTATTTAATCCTGACCGTTGCTCTCTATCAGCTATAAGAGGAGCCAGAGGGAGTGAATCAGATGGAGATGTCTACCCTGCACACCCTGAAACTGAGGAAGAACCGCCCCACTGACCACTCAATCAACTCTACAAAATAAAACAATTTGATAAGGAGAAGTGAATAAGCTCATTCCACCGCCTATAGGTATGGTCACCTGCCTGGGCCAGTGGCTGCCTTTTCCAGGTGCTTGCTGCTGCAGTCCTTCAACGTCATCTGCCCGTCCCTGTTGCATGCAGGCCACTTTCTCATTGAGAATTTTCTGGACAATGCCATGTCCTGGTCTGCTTTCCTGCTTGCTTTTCTTGCTCTAATCCGAAGTCAGTGATATACTTCATACCTGTCAGCTCTTCCTCTAGAAAGCCCACACCAGGTCATGCGCACATATTGTAGTTACCACTGAATTTTTCCTGTTGTGGTTATATGTACTAATTTCCATGCTCCCCTGAAAGGTTTCATGGGCTAGCCTGTGTTGGGAAAAATCAGGTACTGCCAAATAATTTCCTTTAACTGACAAAAATTTTAGTATTTTCCATGCTAGGGGCTTGTCATGTCACCTGTGGGAGTTAGTGGGTTTTATTACTTACCAAGTAAGGCATTCTTTCCTCATCTACTCTTGCTAAAAGAAAAGGAACAACTCATCTCTTTCTTAATGTTGTCATTTCCTAACCCAATTAAATCCTCTTTCATGCTTGCCTTTTGGGACAAGAATTAGTTTTTCTTTTATGTTTCTACTTCTGCCATAGAGACACTTATTTCTTCAGACTACTCATGCCTACTTCTAAGAAACAGAAGGCTATGTTTTAGAAGCTCTGGAGCATCAATTGATACACCTGAAAGGGACAAGGTGTAAAGGTATTATTATAGCTGCCAGGGACAGCCAGAGACAGGCACATAATTTAGAGCAGTGTCAGAGCTGCTCTAAAATATGCAGGTGTTCATGACCCCCACTGAACTCTCCATTAGCCAAGGATCATTGCCGCTATTAGCCTCTGCTGCTGTATTCCCTCTCTATGCTGAACTAGGATGAATTTCAATTACTGCTCCCTTCCCTTCCCTCTTTATGGCTTCTTTCAAGAAATATCCCCTATCACATTTCTAACACATTACAATATTCCAGTCAAACTTGATTAGGACAACTTTCATTTGCTGCTTCTTGTGTCAGAAGTGTTTGTGTTGCCTCCTCTTGAGCATTTTCTTTCTAATGATAGATGGTGTCACTGGATCCTAACTACTCCCCAACTTCAACTTAATTGATCAGACTTGGCAGGTTTCCTAGAATTAGGACCTGAATAGCCTCAGACTATGCAAGCTTGGCTGTTCAGCTAGCTGTGTGAGATGGCAATCTTGCATTACTTCTGGAAACCTATTCCTCCGCTTCACTTCTGCATCGTGGCGGTCCCAATCAATACCTGAGTAATTAAAATCCCCCGTGATCAATGTGCTAGCTGTTTTACACACTTCTCTTATCTGTCAAAACATTTCCCAACCTACTTTCTTTGCCTGCCCTGGGGGTCTGTAGCAACATCCAGGAATAACATGACTGCATTCATTGTCCTTCCTCAGCTTCTGCCCAAACAGCCTCTGCTCTGACAGGCAAAACATTTGTAGTGCTTCCTGCTCTGTACGTGGATATATGCTGCTGTCTCTGCTGTGACTGAAGAACACAGCCTGTCCCCTTTTATAAACTTTGCATCTCCCTACTCCATTTTCAGTTCCTTTTAGCTCACACGTTCCAGGAATATCACGCTTAGCCTTGGAAATGCATGCTTCCAATTGGTGACCTTATTAATATGCTCACAGCATTTGTATAGAAGATATTTTCTCCTCCCACCTTTGCTTTACATTCTCATTATCTCCTACAACGACAACCAGCGGATACATTACTGAGAGATCCATGCATTCCCTCCTTTAAATTCTTCTCCTCCCACACCGCTAATCTAAAAAAATGGCTAGATCATTTCCTTATTAGTGGACAATCTGTTTGCTCCCATAGGGTTGGGAATAATACAGGCCATCTCTCCTTTGCCATTTTGCTTTCTCTGCTTTGTTGTTTATAATTCCCCAAACCTCTCACATCTCTTCCCCCCCCCATCTATTCATTTATCTGTGGTAAAATGAACCCTTTACATGCTAGAAAACACATTATGCTGCCGCCTTCTTCCAATGGCCAGCTAAGGGGTATAAGGCTTTCTTTTTACAATACCCGCATTCCTTCCCTCTACATCATTTATAAAAATCACTATCTGTTATGCTAGAGTCTTTTTAAAGCTATTTTATCTGCCGTAGCCCACTGACGAAAAATCCCCTGCCCCTTCTCCTGGAAGCATTTGACTCGTGTGTGTTTGTGCGACGATTTGGTGTTTAAACAGCAGCGACTATCTGCAACATCAACTCTGCCATCAACACTTCTCTGATCTAATTTTGCTGCAGATTTCCCCATGCTCATTTCATCATTTTGTGAGATCCTGTCTTCTGAATCGTTAAAACTCTGGGAAATGTACTGGGCGCTGGCACAAACCCCCCTCTCTTTATTACATTTCTTCCCTCCTTTACTACCTCTTCTCAGTTACCCAGCCACTGCCCTTTATATCCTCCTGCTTCTGCTGGAACCGGGCTGCTTCTCCTGCACAAGGCTGTGCTTCCAATGCACTCATCCTGCAACTCGCTCACAGCTGGTTCTCCTCCTCCTCTGTCACTCCTTCGGAGTATGAAACCAGCCATCTGTCATCAGTGAACCTCTCATATTCATTGATCTTCCCCAGCACATCAACCTGTCTTTCTAATTCCACTCTCCAGTTTCTTAGAGCCTCAGCTAACTGGCAGTGCACATACACAGATCTGTGCACGCACACACACGCAGAGTATTGTTCTGTCTTTTCCAGTCCCCGTGTTCAAAACAGGCATCAGCTGAAAAAAGAACTTTTTAGCTTTTGGTCTCTGAAGCCAGGGCAAGTAGAGGATGATTGCAATCCAGTTACAGACAAATTGCACATTATTTCATGAAATAATGAAGAAACAAGAATCCAAAAATACCATGAAACATCCCTGGTTATTGAGGAATTGCCTTTATGAGGAGTGGTGCAGAGCCAAGCGCTACAGCTCCTGGAGAAGGTGCTGCAATGAGTTACAGACCCTCTTCTCCCTTCCAGCATGCAGTGCCGTGCAAGGTGGGGTACGGAAACAGAGCTGTGCACTCTCCTGTCCCTCTCTGACAGGTACAGATCCATTCCCTTTTGACACCTTCCCCAACTCTTTATCTAGCTCCACCTGTGGTCCATTTTCCTTTGGTTGTAAGCTCTTGTCCTGTGGGTGTAGAGCCTAGCACAGCGCGACCTGCCTCATGGCTACTGCTAGTAGCCACACTGATGCAAGAAACAACAACAATAACAATAATACTGGTATCCAGCCACTGTGAGGTCAATCCTCCCACAAAGTAATTAAAATCAGGAGGAGCTACTACTGTTTTCTGGTTTACAGGGGTTTTTGATTTGGAGCTCTCCTAATAGCCATTGCTTGGATCCAAACAGTCCGTGTTCCACTAACTCAACCCCAGACTGCTCAACGGGGAAATCAGGCTGGCTGGAAGCTGCGTACAGGCATTCTGGTTTCTTGGATCCTTTTCTCTTAAAGGGTGTGATAAAGTCCCCTGCTTTACGGGTACAGCTCTGCTGAAACCAGTCAGACACCAGAATGAGAGTTACTTCTGTTCCTGGACCGCACGGAGGCTTTTATGTTTTTAAAACAAAAATCTGTGAAAATGCCATCCATCTTCTCTCACCTGCCGCTAAATCACACTGCAGAGTCTAGTGGTTTCCTTGCAACAACTGATGACATCAGATTAATAAAATCTACAGAGGCAATGCAGCTCACATCAAACCTCATGGGCCTGTTTGTAATCATTGCAAAGTTCTTCTGTGTCAGCCTGCCTGCTGCATATGAACATTATATCCCTCTGCGAAAAATCCCTGTGACATTTTGGTAGAAGATATTTACTGCACATGAGCAGTGGATGATTGTTTTTTAAACCTCGGGTGTCTTGTCTGATTGTATTTATTTTTTTTCTCAAAATGCCAAAACTGATTAAAACATATGATCAGCTAATCTTTGTCAAATTCCATCATTATGGTAAGAGGCCTTTGCAGTTGCGTAACAGAAAAAGAGGGACATATTGTAATACCCAAAGCCCTTGTTTTGCACATCTATCCCTCGTCTTACTTCCTCTTGAACCTTGTCCTTAACTGGCACCTTGCTAATTCACCTACAGAAACTGGGAGAAAAAACGGAGCATATGAAGATGTTTCTTTGATATAGTCCAGCTTATTTACAAAGTATACATGGAAACTCTTGTTTCTCTGAAAGAAGTTGTGAGAAAAAGAGAGTTCCCCATTCAAGAATTCAAGCCTGCCTCTCAGGAATGACTTTGGCCAAAGGTCCTTCTCCCTCTTGGCTTCTTCTTGCAATGAGAAAATGCTTTGGCCTGCATGGATTTCAAGGAAGAAATTCTTTACTGTGAGGGTGGTGAGGCACTGGAACAGGTTGCCCAGGGAAGCTGTGGATGCCCCATCCCTGGAAGTGTTCAAGGCCAGGCTGGATGGGGCTTTGAGCAGCCTGCTCTAGTGGGAGGTGTCCCTGCCCATGGGGGTTGGAACTGGATGATCTTTAAGGTCCCTTCCAACCCGAACCATTCTATGATTCTGTGAAGTTGACTGGCTTCCCCTGAAGCCTAATTCCTTAGGTGAAGTCTTTCATTGTCTTCATCTATCTTTCTTCATAAGGAAACCTTTTCTTCTATGTAACACCAGCATATGTGGCTAGCAAGCCCATTTGCTTTAATGAGGTCAGCAGCTGCCTGCAGATGAGAGACAACTTGATTGCAGCCATTAGCACATTCCAGCATGACAAACACATATTTTAAGTGAATGTTTTAGTAAAAGGTGCTGGATTAACATTTCTGTAAACTGAGTCTCTCTCTTGACCCACAAAGTTGCTCCTACACATGCATTTTGTGCTTTTCTCTGTTGCCACCTATTCATGCATTTGGCAGCCCCCATGGCCACTTTAAGGGTGCCTGTCTTTGTGTCTGTACAGCCCTGCTGGGGGTGGGGGCACAGATGCATCTTTAACTGGGTGGGGGAACTGATCTTGCTGAAAAGTAACAGAAAAAATAAAAGATTGTTTTCAAGAAAATAATTTTTCTGAGCTGGTTCAGCAGACCCCCATAAGAACCATGGGCTATAGCTGGGGACTTCACATTGCTGTAAGACTGCACTCTTGTATGAAGCCCTACGGAAGTTTTAACTAGCCAAAATCAAATCCTGCCTCACCCTACCCCACCTGTTGCCCCTTCTTCCCGTGTGGGCCAGCAGGTGGTAGATACCACTAAAGACATTAACACATGTCCAGTAAGAACCTAACTGACATTTTACACTTATTTCTTACAGCAGCCTGATAGCCGGCTTTGGTTTAGACTGAATTCAAACAAATGACAATTTCCTCCTTCTCACTGATTTCTAATAATAAAACCTTTTTTTCCAAATGTCTGTTCTCACATTGAAGACCAACAGCTTCTGACTTTTTCTGCAAATTTTCTACCTGAGAAAAGTCCGATTTAATTTCAGCTCTTTCAGAAAGTCTGAGTCGTCAGTTCCTGAGCAGTCATTGCTCCATGCCTGCAGATGGTGACATTCAAGCAGTAAGGGAATTCTTGCAACGAAATACAAATGGGACAACCATAAAGCCAGATAAGAACAAAACCTCAGTCATGACCAAGATTATTAGAGACATTATAAGCAAGGATAACACGCAGTCACCACGTGCGTCACTCACAGAAACATCACCAATATCCATACCTAATCTTTCCAGCTTGGATGTGTTGAACTTCTTCAATCAAAATAAAGCAGAGTCCCAAAACAGTTAGGGGCAGTTAGAGGAAACTTTCCTCAGCTCTTCTTAGGCCTATACTGGATTTTCTGTTGGGATGAACATCAGGTGCTCAATTAATCTACCTAATGTAGGCAGCTCATGCCATGGGAGATGCTGTAAGGTATTGCACCTGGTGGCCACTGCTGCTCCAGAACTGTGTGGGTATCTCACAGGTCCAGGTATCTCATAGGTCCACTATGCCAGCTGGCCCTAAGGAAATATCTCAGATAAACATGGGTGTCTCACATGGCAGAATAAGACTGGGTTTAAGCAACTGAACTTCTCCCATGTTTAAATGCCTGCAGAAGCAGAATATAGTTGTGGGGGAGAGAGCACTTTCACTTTTGTCTCCAGGCTTGGGTAGGTACCGTGGCAGTGGGCACACAAGGAAAACCATAGGGAGATGTGTTGCAAACAAGTTGTGCCAAGCGCTCTTCACAACTCATCAGCCAAGCAAAAATGAACAACAAGAGATTTAGGAACTGATTCTTTTCTATAGCTGCAATTCACTTGCTTCCTCAAAGGATGAGCATGGCAGAAATTGAGCCAGGTCTAGTACCCTGAATACT
Source organism: Chroicocephalus ridibundus (assembly GCF_963924245.1). Lineage (NCBI taxonomy): Eukaryota > Metazoa > Chordata > Aves > Charadriiformes > Laridae > Chroicocephalus > Chroicocephalus ridibundus. Next base: position 26,413,690 of record NC_086286.1, read on the forward strand.
TGTTTGTCCCAGGCCCAGCCATCACAGAGTGATGCAGGGCCTTTGCTAACTGGGGACTAGCCCATCACTGCCCTGCCCTCATGTTAGCAGAGAACAACCTTTCCTCTTAGTGTGTCTCCCCTGGGATTGTCCTCATTTTCTGTCACATTAGACCAAGGATCTCAATGTCTTTGAGTATGGCACTGATATGTTAAGGACATTGCAAGATGCTGGCTGTGGTCTCCTGGTCTACTGCTTCCACCCTTAAGAAACAAGGTGCAAACATAGCTCCCAGAAATCCAGTTCATCAACTCATACATGTATGCAGACTTAAGTGGCACGCTTTTTACTAAGAATTAATAGCAGCATAACAGTTCCTCACTACTTCTTCTATCTTCCCATACACTTACGCTTCCCTGCATATTACAGAAAAGCTTACCTTTCATCATTCTATGTTGTTACTCTACCTCACTTGCCCTTCAAAGCTGGAGATGCAACTGAGCTTCTTGTAACTCAAGGAAATCACCTCACTGCAGCGACATTCACCCAGTAGCGCACCTATGACTGATGAATTCTACGAGGACTGACTGCTCGGGGAAAAAATAGAAATACATGGGCTGTGGGTGGTGGAAGGGAGGTAGCTGAAGCTGGGAAGAGCTGATGGGCGGAATAGGCTGCTGAACAATTTAATTGCTTTTTCTGTTTTTCTGTGGTGGAATATGCAGTGTAGCAACCTTAGCTCAGCTACTGACTTTTTTCTGTGCACTGACATATATAATTAAACATAGGTAGTTGCACACTTAGTTCTGCATTATTTAAATACTCCGTTGTAGAATATTGTGTCATACTTCATTTCCACACATAAAGAATAAACCATATAACTCATGTGGGTGCCAGAGATCTCAAACGACTAGTCTCTGTAAACCCTGGAGGGAATGCTAAATTGAGCTGAAAACTTCCATTCCAGCATTATGCATCCACTTTCCCTGTTAACCTGTTTTTCCCTCAATCAGACGTTTTTGGTTTTGCTCCAGGCAATAACTTCTCAGGAAGGAGGAAGTATGTGATGAGATTCCTGTCCTGATTTTAAAAGCTATCCAGAGAGTGTGGGAAGACACAGACTGGATAACAATGAATTAAAAAAAAAGTAAGGGTGAAAACCACTTCAGTAGATTGCAGTGGCTCAAGGATTTGTTCCACTCCAATATCCAGAGTCATGACGGGAGGTAAACACATAAGTAGAGGAGTTGGTTTGGTGTATGAAAGATCATCCTCACATCCTCCATCTGCTTGCAGTGACTTGAACATATTTCTTCTAGTTTCCAGAAACTTGCGCTAACAAGTGTCCCATAAAGCAGGCTAGGACACTGGGAATACTTTGTTAGAGCTGTTTCACTACATGTGGAAAACTTTGGTATTCACTTGTCCAGAGGAAGAAAGGAGCATGACTCTGAAATTCCCTGGTCACATCAGACTCCTAGCCAGCGTTTTGGAATAGATAAGGCAGAGATGTGACTTAGAGAATATCTTCTTGTATTTAAATTCAACACAATACATATGGATAGGAGCTGAGGTGTTCGCTCAGAGTTGTGTGAGTACTCATGTAGAGTAAACGAGGTCAGTAACTCACACCTCACTCTTACAGCCCAATACTTTGCTTAAAAGACTTCTGAGAACTTGAGATGTTAAAAAATGATTTCTAAAGGTGTCAGTCTGAAGTTCCTGGATGAAGAAAATACCTTGCAACTTCGCTGTTGGTCATCGCCTTTTGAGACAGCCAGCATTGCTGGTTGTACTTTCAAGGCAACCATTACAGAGATGGAAAGACTCGTTGGTTAATAATGTGAAACAAGGCCTGGAGGCACCATTTTACTCCAGGGAATGATACACGGTAGTAATACAAACTCAAGTAATAGCGCAGAAAAATACTGTCAGATGAGGAAACGTTTGTGAGAATTGGGTATTGGCTAAACAGTTTGTGAAATCCTTCATAGTCTCATCATTGTTTCCCATTTCTTGTCTCAGGCATGTCTCAGCCAAGAACAAGCAGCTGCAAAGCACTTTCCCAGAACCAAGAATGCCAAAATACTTTTCAGTTCTAGTAGTTCATTTCTGGTTTACTTTGGGTTAGATCTGAAGTGGTTGCTTTAATGGGAGTGAAAGAATGTGAACCAAGGATGAAATGAAAGTGTGGTAGAAGTGACTACAGCTGCCTTAGACTCTGGAGAAAACCCTGCAGTAGGAACAGAAATAAAGTCGTAACAGAAGGTATGAGAAAACAGCCAAAAAGTCTCCAGTGTTGGTTTGGATGACAGAGAACGCGCAGAGCTCTTCCCACAGAAAACTGTATGTGCCGATCTCCCAGCACTCCCGACTTACAGCTAACATGGGTCATCAGCAGACAATTCATTTTTGGACAAATCATGATAAATTTCCAAAGCTATGAGTAGGAGGAACTGAACTGAGCAAGGCTTGGATGTTAATCATCATTCTGACAAAAGGCATCTATTTGATCTTTAATACTTGGTCACAGGCTCCATGTGATATGGTGGACGTTACAGAGAGATGATGAGTGTGAATCTTATTTCATTATCCATGTGCTCATGTGTAAGGAGAGACAGTTCATGCAGCCATCTGGTCTCACTGTGCAGTCATGCAACAGTTTTTCAGATCTTTGTCTTCTGATTGGCCTTCTTTCACTCTAATTTTCCATCTTGTTTGAACTAAGAAGGACAAATGACTAGAAAGCAATGCTCACTTTTGTCTGTCAGCTCACAGTATCACAGAAATGTATTTATATCGGTATCAGCTATAGATCAATTTGCAAGTACTAAATGGAACAGAACAGCCTGAGAGCGTCCCCAAAAGGGCTAAAGAGAGTTATTTTTGCTTTTCCTCCCTTTTCACCTGCACTCTATCTTGACATATATGCTTAGACGAGCCAAAACGGGTAATAAAATCAGGGTATACAAAGTTCTTCAAAGCTGAAAAGTGATATGAAGCAATCCATATGTTGACTCTTTTAATCCTATCCTTCTTCCACCTTATTATAAGAAGTAGATAATGTCTCTTATTACACCTCTTGCCTTTGTTTTGCAGCTAAAACCCACTCTGGTCCCCAGTTCGTGCACACAAAGGTACAAATAGTAGGCCTGATCCTGCACACATATAATGAACATCCAGACGCTTGAGATCATTCCTACCAGATGTTAGAACTAATTAGTGCTTTCACAGCTTTTGGGCTTTTTTTACTGGCTGCTGCGCTCAGTCCATTAAAGTCAGTTAAAACAAAGGAGGTTAGCATGCTGAAGCCCCCTTTCAGCCCGACAGGGAAAGCCTTCGAGGGAAGTGTTTTGTGTTTCCCGCTCTGTATCTCAAAATCCTGCAGCTTCTCCAACTTCCAACCAGTCTTAACTTCATCTTGAATCAAAAAAAGGGGTACCAAGAAACCTAAGCTGAACACATAGATTTGTCCGAAAAAATTGGCTAGACGCAGGCCCTATGGGGTATCCAGGAGCAGCCTATATTCTTCTCACTCCATGCACTTTCTGTGCTGGATAGACAACTCGCTAACGACCTGTATGCCAATCGCTTTAAGGAGAGGAAAGGAAGGGCTCAGGGATAAAAAGAGACAACCAGAGAGTTATAATTCAGACTTTCACAGAGCTTTTAGACTCAGATGCTCCTGAAATTCATTTGTAAAACCATGTGAACTTTCTCACTGAAGGAATATCAGCAGTGATACCATTGTGGGGGAAAGAAAAGATCTCAAGCTTTGAAAATATGACCGTAAGTGCTCTGCTGAATAGTGTTCAAGTGGGTTTGAAACTAGGGAAAATGAGTTTGTCTGTCCCTACTTAAAACCACAGATTAGATAAGTATGAAAATATTTTCTCCGCTAAGCTATCAGCACTTGGCTTCTCTTTTAATTATAGTCAAATAGTGTAACAAAGAGCAATTTCCATAACATTTATTCTAACCATTTTTTGCATTTTACATCACAAAATTATTCTGAACTTTTATCAGGGCATGTACAACACCTACCACCTTGCACTTTACCTTGATGCTGATTCCTCTGAAAGAGCAGCAAAAGAGAGATACCTGTTAGCTGCCTAGCACCTTGTCTTCAGAGGGCTGTCAAGGAAGACACTGTAACTCTTGGACACCGTACTCTTAAATACAGCTGCATAGGTCTTTGCTGATAAGCCATCTCACAGTCTGGACTGAAATCACATTTCTGAGCATGTGTTGACCGTATTGTCTCAATTTCCACTTCCCAGCCTGGTACTTCTTCAGTCACACACACACTGTTCACTCTGGATTACTCATAGTGAGTAAATAGCTGATCCTGAGAATCATACCACTTTTCTTCACTAGCAGACTATTACAAAAAATGATGAAGACCAACCACTTGTTGTGCCAGCCCTGAGTTGTGTCCTCTCATCTCCCAAGACTTGAATCAGATGCTCCTTCCGAGCCCGAAAAAATGATGGCTCACGTTTCACAGATAGAGCCTTATTCCAGTCATCGGAGAACTTTAACTTAACAGGGAATGCTTAATGAAAACATTGGTGGCATCATTTTTAGGGGACAACGTTTGAAACTAAAGAAATTATATCCTTTAAACAAAAAGGGAGAGTGAGGGGTCTTTCACATTATTATTTAGTGAAACGTAATAGAAAACCAAAGCATAAAATATTTATAAACTCTGCTTTGAAGACCCCTATAAAACTGCTACTGAGTTTCTTTAAAATGAATATGCAGTCCATGATTTCAAAGCTTACTGTATCAGGTCCTCAAGGTCTTTTAAAGCAATTCATTTTCACTTCAGATATGAAAGAGGAAAATGAACATAAGAAGTCTCAAAGAAAGCTTAAATCTTTGCGTTTCAGGTTATGGTTTTGGTTTGCTCTTTTTTATTGATCATTTATGTACTAATTCTAAAATGTATTGCTCATACTAAATGTCATACTCTAGAAAAGCTGTTCATTCAGGTTGCATTTAAGGCAATAATGTTTTTGGTTTTTTTTAAATTAATGAATTTGGGACAGGTCCTACAGTTAAAAAAAAGAGAAAGCATCTAAAACACATTGCTCAATGTTAGAAATTCTGCTATCTAGTAGACACCTTCTCAAGAAACTTTCGCTCTCAAATGCTATTTTTATTGTCAATAAAGCTGAACCCAGTATAATTGTCCCCTCCATTACAGTAAGAACAGTGTCCCTCGTGCAGACTGAGGCAGTGGCAACAGACTTGTTAAAACCAAAATGTTTTATGTCAGGTCTGTTAAAAGGAATGAAAGAAACATTTAAATTTGAGACAAAATCTCCCATCACTGCTTTTTCAAAGGCAAACCAATCATTTGCAAGACTAATCACCATTTTTCCACATCAGATAGTTAGGGATTTTCTTTCTGAAAGGATATTAAACTCCTAAAATGTTACGCCCTCTGTGAAGCCCCAAACTCCTCTGTTCACAGCACAACACAACATCAGAGAAGCAGTAGTTTGTTGTCTAATGGAAACAAAATCCCCAGCGAATTATGGGTGTTCATCCTCCCTTCTCAGAGTTTTCTTAGGAGCTTTAAGATATTTTTCTGCTGATGATTTTGTTCATTTCCATCTGGGAGGCATCGATTTATTTTTCCATTTTCTGAAAGGAACTGGAGTGAACATGGCTGTTTATTTTTCTACTTAGATAGTGCCTTACCATGCCAAGACAACTCTGAGCACCAGCCTCATCAATTAATATCAGCACCACTCTGAGAATGGTGTTTGCTAAGAAACTGTTGCTACAGAACAAGCAAAATGAGGACAAAACATTGGGCCAAACGCTAGAAGAGGCAGAGGGGAGCCAGGATCTGTGGATCCTGGCCCAGGGAGCACAGACGGGGGAGTGCTGTCTCCCTGGCATACTCCCCTCCTCTACAGAAACCCCCCCTCCCCAGGCTTTGGGCTCCACACCTGGGTAGGAGGGGCTGCACTGGGATGCCATTCACACACCATATGGAGCCTTCCTCCATGTGCAAACCAGCATAGCAGAACGCTGATTCAGCTGGGGCGGTGAAACCACACCTCAGAAGAGGTCTGTGGTACTTTGGGGCATTCCTTCACCTAACCAGGGGTAGGCAAGCATTAGAAGAGACCCTCAGAAATACCTTCATACGCCAGCTGCCCTCCCCATATTTAACAGAAGTGAGGGGAAATAAAAACCTTCCCATGTTACACAATGCCTACGCTGGAAGCCTTAATTGCTGCAGCTGAAATGCTGCTGAACCGACAGCATTTGGACAGAAAGCGCGCACATTCTGTGACATTTGCCACGGTGTTTTTCTTCATCTGGATGGAAGAGGAGAGGTTGCTCAATGGACTGTCTTTTCTCTGTATTAGCACACACGTGTACGTGTACGCGTGACTCCACCTATGAAGCCTATGCTTCATCTGTGTATTTCTTGTCCTTGCTTTGTGGTCCCATATTCTTGCAGCAGTCCCACCACAAGTGCTATGCTGCTGACCTTTAGCAATTGCTTTTCTTGATCTCCACAAGTAACAAACCAAGGTATCTTTTTTATGCCATCTGCAGTGGTGAACAGCAAAGAGAAAACTATATGCTTTGACTAGCGAGGCATAAATGCCTTTTGGGGCCGTAATTGTGAGTGTGTGTGTGATGACAATCAACTGCTCATGGAGGAGTTTACAGACTAACTAGCAAGGCAAAAAAAATGCCCAAAACATGAAAAGAGAGAGGAGGAGGGGAAAGAGAAGCTAAAAAGCAGGAGAAAATGATTTGTTTAAGATACCACTGAAAGGTACTGAAAGAGCCAGAGATAAGACTCATTTCTTACCTCCCAATTCTGTGCTCTCTGTATTGTAGCACGCAGGCTTGGCTGCTTTGCTGCTACAACACAGCACTCATTGTACACTTCAAAGTCGACATTAATATTTTCTCTGCTACTTTACACGATCCCGTAAAAAGGAATCTCTCTGCCTGAATGTAAAAACTATTATCAGGCATGCAGTTGACCAAACTCTGCCCAGATGTTGCAGCGTGGTTGCAAACTATATGTCAGCTGTTCTTTTTGCTGCTCACCACGCAGCCAGCCTGTTCATCTGGCCATATGGAAGATCCATGGGAAAAAAAAGAAAAGCTATTTGTGCATTGGTATTGAAAGTCGGAATAATACCGCCTTTAAGATTTAATGGGTACTCAAGCTGGCTTACAAATAACCTGCTTTGTCTGCATTATTTTGTCTGCATCTTTCCTTACGAAAAACAAAGAATAGAAAAGAAAGATCAAAGATTGCAAATGCAGCTTTGTTTTGAAAGCCAAAATGCCTTACTCCCTTCAAACGACTTGGAAGGCTTCTATGTACGGGCTTCAGGCTCACCCTGCACCTTGGCCTGCTGCAGCAGATGAAGGCTCCCCGCGAAGTATTTCAACTCCCGATGCCTCCCCACATTCTCTCCTTCCCCACAGACAGGCAGCCCAGCAAAGCCGGAGCTTCAGTCCTCCTCCTGCCCGAGGTTACCCTGCCAGCCCGCCTGGAAAGCCTTCTGCACAATAGAAATAGGAGCAGTTCCCAGGGGATGGGGACCACACAAATTATGAGAAATAGATATTTCCTGTTAAACAGGATAAGACAGAAGTTTGTAATGTGATTCCCAGACGTGACGAAGCCAAGAGAAGATCTGACGTGACAACTCAAGCTTTTTATCACACAGCACTTGCACAGTACAACGTAGCTCGCATCTCGTATGCTGGAGGCTGATGTCTCGCAGGCAGGAGAGCCACTAGGGTTTATGGGAACTGGAGCTGGGGCTATGCCAGTTCTGGGATTGGGTTGGGGAAGAAGCTTTTAGGGGCTTGGACAGACCAAATCGAAGCAGCCAGCTTGGGTACCTACAGACTATGCCCTCTCCGACACAACTCAGAGTGCCTCAGTTGGGCTGGCGTCCATGCTCGCACACTTACAGTACCGCTTGGAAGCCTCGTTTTATCCCTGTTGACTGTTTAGGTAATCTAGGCTCATAATGTCAGCACTAAGTTCACTGTCTAAAGCTAAACTGCACAAAACCATTTTCTTCTTTATGCAAAACGACTCAGCACCTCAAAAGTCCGTGATTCTAACACCAGGAACCAGCAGGTTCCAAACTCTCTTAGATAGAGCCTTCAACAGTGCATGGTTGGGAGGAGGGATCCTGCAAGAACATCTTTGCACGCATGAGCACCTGTCTGTATGCAGTTACCTGCTTTGCATGTGAAAGAGTGAGGCTGTGCACGGCTACAGGGGCGCAACTTCAGACGTTTGATAATTTGGCCCTGGCTGCGCTGTCAGCTGCTGTCACTTTCTGTTTAGCGCAGCGTTCATAAGGCAGCAGCTAATGGGGCGGGAGCATGGGGAGGAATTCTGGCAAAGACAAGTCGCCGGGATATTTATTTGGCCGCCCTTATGTAAAAGAGTGCAAAAATGGAGCAGTAAAATATTGTAAAACTTAAGCTGATACTTCCACTAATTCAAAGTGGCAGTTTTTAAATAGGGTTGCTTCTGTTTGTCACTTTCAATCACAGGATGCCGATAGTGGTACTTAGAAGGACTTAATAGTCTTAAGAAAACAAACCGGCTCCCTCCCCCCAGACCAGAACAAACAAAGCCATATTGTCATGCCTTGAGATACATCAAGTGTGCCGTGCAGGGGGGTGGCCGCGCGCTTCCTCCTTGGCCGACACAAGCGAAAGTGACAACTTGTCAACTCTCTCGTCCTGTTCACTTTGTGTCCTGCTCCGTTTCTTGTGCTCTCTTGCCTTTCCCTGTCTGCTCTCCCCGTTTCCACTCCCAGTCTTCAAAAGGGCACTCCCGTGTCGGCAGCTTTTAACTGTATTTTATTTGCGCACACCCTTTTCCTGAATTAAAAATAACTTATTTCCCCCACTCGTTTTCATGTATCCACAGGACCTGTATCTTAATCGAAGCAAGACACAGGCGTGACAGGCTTACTCAGGGAGGGGAGGTATTTCTGCAGGTAGGGAAAGGCAGAGTAGGAGGTGTAGTGCCTCATCCCTTCCACACAGCCCAAGCTGGAAAGAAGCAGCAGACCTGCCGTGAAGCAGGAGGCCCCCCATGCCACGTCCTCTTTCCCAGTAGCAGAACGAGTCTGTGACATTTGAGGTCGTTATTTGCAAAGCCAAGAAAGCTGTGCAAGGGCCCCCAGGTGAGGGCCAGGGCCTTGGCTTCATGCACAACCCTGGTCTTGCTAAAGGGTCAGTGGTTGTGCCTGCTCAGGTTTACACTACGTAGGGACCGTTGGGCAGCACCAGAAGTAACGCCAGTAATACTGGAAGTATTACCAGTAATACTTCACTTGCTACATCGCCACTTCTTATTCATCGTTACACACCCTGCTCCCCTCGCTCTGTCCACAGCCGATTGCAAATCCAGTGCCTTCTCTCAGCAGCAAGCAGAAGTGAGAAATGAAACAGCAAATAAAGTCTGGTTTCTTTACACTGGGTGGGCTTCCCAGATTGTGGTGAGGGGAGCAAGGCTCTGACGTGCCTGGAAGGACACACACAGGTAAAACCCAGGCACGTCCTCCTGAGTGTCCTTTGTCAGCTCCCTCCATGACTTGTTCAGAATCACTGCCTGAATGACTTTGCCCAGCAAAGGCAACAAACACCAGCAGGGACTGCCGTGGGAAACCTGCAGGCAGCGGGCAGAGGGGCACGGGGCGGGGGGTCTCTCGAACACCTCCGAGGAGCTGTCGCAGTACGGAGAGCGTGTTGGTAGGGCTGGAGAGGGACTACGCAGCCAGGAAACAAGGAGTTCACCTGACAGAGGAGATAGGGGTCACTCCAAATCTCTTTCACATCAAACCTTTTCGCCTAATAAATAAACAAGCAACGCAAAAAGCAGTACAGTTTAACAGAAGTTTCATTTTAATCAGAATAGAGAGAGGCAGATTTATATTCCAAAGCGAAACTAGGTCTAATAGCTAAGATAAGAAAGCGTGTGTGTGTGCGTGCCTGAGTGCAAATCCAGGAGGGGGAGTCAGATAAGAAAGAACGATTAAGTTCTTGCCTGAAAGTAGTTAAGCTGTCATCTTAAGCTCACTCTGTTAGAATTATTGCTGTTTATTCATAAGACCACTAAGGAACAGATGTTCACCTGGCCAAGCAAACCTCCTGAAAGGAAGATATCCATATGTGGCAGCGATCAGTGTGCGCTCTGATTCTTAGAAAAAAAGTTTTGTTTCCTGGTATTGGTTGAAGCTTAGTAAAAGAGCGGGAGGGAGAAAATAAAAGGTAGGTGGAAGAGCTGGAGAGGAAAAACAAAGGGAGGGAGTGCAAAAACACAAATAAGAGCCAAGGTGAAATTATAAAAGCCAGAAGGAACTCAGGGACGTTTCTTGAACATCAGTAAAAGCACTTGTAAGGACAATAGCTACACAAGAGACAGGATAATTAAAAGAGCATAAGCAGGAAAGAGAGAGATTAATTTCTTTTTATAGTTTCTTTCTTCATGTTGTTTCAAGTTAGCAGGCAAAATGTGCAAGCAGTGTCAGTTCTTCTCTACTTCCTAATGCGTTTTCTTTGCTTAGCCTTTTGTCTTATTTATCTAATGGATTTAGAGCATTGGCATCCTTTTGTGTTGAAGTTTCCTGAATCAGCCTGTCTGCTACAGCCAGGGGCAGACACATCCTCCAAACACAGTCCAGAGTGCAAACCAAAGAAAACGCAAGAGACGAGAAAGACGTAGACTCACGGGTACCTTAGAAGTAACAGGAATTTCATCCTATTTAATATCTATGGGGCTGCTCACAGAAGCTTGGTGTTGTCCGGGTCACGAGCAATCAGAACAAGCAGAAGAGCGAAAACTCAGAGGGGAACCGGGAACGAGGGAGAGGATACCGGGTTGAAGAAAGATTATGGATACCTGCACTAACTGGGGTCCTGCTCCCTCTGAACTCACCGCCTGGCAGCTCCAGAAGCACAGGGACAAGGAGATCCTGAGAGAAGGTTCACTGTTCGGCACTTCTCCTCATGCAGTGGGGAACAAGGACATAAGCCTTTGCCCCACCAGCAACAAGGGTTCAGGACCTGGATAATACTGTGGGGAAGACTTAGAATATTTTTTAATGAAAAGAAGCTTATTATATTATGGCCTTGCATAATCATCCCTGGAAAAAACTGTTTCTTCAATTACTACTTCACAAGAATCCTATTAAAAGGCAATAAGCCAAAGTGTAAGTTAATTTTGAGTGTTTTTTCACCCAGCCAGGTCCCCTTGTGTTTAGAGCAATGGGTGATGAACCCTGTCAGCCTGTTCTGGATACGTTGCAGTCAGTCGGACATTCCTTCTGCTGGAAAGATCACTAATTACTCAGTTGGCACGTGCCTGAATAAGGCCTCAAGATTTGGTCCAAAGACAGCAAATGTTCCTTCTTGATTACTTTTGCAAATTAAACGAGAAGAATTTAGAAAGAGACCATATGAAGCTTATTTGTAAGACAGATGTTAAACAGACTAGCAGCTTCCCACTATCCCTCTAATACTTATCCCCAGTACCAAAGTATATTCCCTCAGTCTTTATAATGATACAGGAGTACTTAGGACTTTATTGATAGTATCCTGCATGGCTTTACAGGTCAAGAAGCATGGAATTATTTATGCTACTAATAATATTTTACATCGACTTCAGGTCCTTTTGGAGTGGATAGAATTTTTCAATTAATCTGTTCACTGAGAAATGCAGTTTCAAGTCAACCAGAAGTATTTATTAATATAAAGAATCTCAAATGCAGGGAAAAAAGGAACATTTTAGAAAAGTTTTTTTTATTTTTTTTTTTGTTAATGCAATGTTTTGGAACTAAAGAGAAATGCTCTTTTTCATTTAAAAAGGGATTTTATAAATGCACTCAGAATAAAATGTCTCATTTTGAAATTCAAAACAGGTTTCAACACAATTTTTAAGAAGAACATCTCATATCAGCTGATCTAAAATAATACTTTCTATCTTTTGGGGGTGCTTGGGACAATAACTGAAAAAAAAAATAGTTTTTCTGCAGCTGTGAGCCATTTGAGCCTTTGAGCTGCCTTGGGGCAGGACTGTAACTTCCTTATGGCGAGCTCGGGGTGCTCCACCCCGGCAACAATGGGACAGATGAGCGCCGGTCCCTTCCCCCACCATCCTAACCTACTTCACCTGCTCGCAGCAGCCTCTGAGGTGTATGAGATATAGCAACCGTTAGCGCCCAAGTTAATGAACATACATTGTCTTTCTTCCCAGCCCAGCCAGTAACAACAGTCATAACAGATTTCAAGATATGGCATATCAGAATCGTAAAGCAACTATTTGTTAGCCCCAGAGTGAAGTCAAAATACTACTCAGCAATGTTAGGAATAAGCAACCAGTATCTGAACAATATTAGGACACTAAAATAGATTTATTAGCTTTGCTTAATAAAGTGCATCTAGCCTTCTGAAAAGCAGTAATGTGAATAATAAGGAGGCATTCCTATATAATTTTTTCTCATTGTGTGCCTTCCATATGAGCTTTTGTTGTGTCTGCAGACCCAAAGATGATTTTCCTAATTGCCAACTCTGTCCTTTCATCCTAAGACTTGAAAATCTAGCTGCGATCTCTCTGCTATTATGAGCCCCATCGGTGGTACGGTTTCCGCTGCTCAGACGTTCCTGGGATCTGCACTGCCTTGGAGGCCCAAGAGAGTCCTGTTTGCTCTTCCATGGCTGTGCTGTGTTGTGTTCTAACACAAACAGGGATTCGGCCACACAAGACCTAAGTAGTCAGCCTACAGTTTGGCACACAGTCTGCTTTCACTATGGTGAGTACAAGGGCGCTGTTTTTACATGGCTGCTTTGTTATATTTTAAACCAAAGCATCTTTTTACAGGGAACAGGAAGAATACATGCTGGGTCTTTGGCTGCTCTGAAGGAGCATAGCTTTACTAACCTCAGCAAGGCCCCACCAGCTTACACAAGCTCAGAAACCAAGGGAACGGGCACCACGAAGGAACATAGGAGACCTTTTTTAGGCTCAAACTTCAAAACTCTGCGTGTGCAATCTTAATTGAAGTGAGTCATTCTTCCGACATGCACAGGGCTCTAACAAGCTCCACAACCCATAATGAACTTGTCCAGGCTCAGAACATTTGACACTGAATCTGTCACAGATCAGATTACTACACTGTCCTACTTCTGAATACACGGGGACATTATCTTAGCATTCTTACATGCCCATCTTGAAGACGATAGCCAGGGCTGTCAGTGTGCAGAGGTGATGGATGATGTTTTGCTAAGGGGATGGCACTCCCCGATGAAGAATTCCTGAGACCCGGAGATATGGACAGCATAGATACATGTTGCTTGCAACTGCCAGCAAAACCAGAAGCTTCAGTTTATTTCTTTTCACATTATTTCAAATAACTTGATTTTTAATTCTGGCCAGTAATCATGCAAAAATAATGTATTCCATCTGTAGCATTATTGTAGTATAACAGATAAATATTGAAACAGTGAATGCTTTCCGTCATATAACTACTACTGTATTCTCTAAAGGCTGGACTGAAGCACGTAGTAAACCAATGCAAAAAGTGAGGAAACTCAAAGAAAATAAAGTTGAAATTTTTATAGTGAGGGTTTATTTAGACACACAAACACAGATGAACTTTTGCATATCTCTGAGTTGATACCTTTACTGCGACCATTCATACCACTCTCTTGCATTTGCCAGTGGCCCAGCTGATGCTCTTGTTTTCTCCAGCATGGAGAACTAGGTCTTATCGCTTCCTGCATGTTTTGAGTCCCCTCCAACTTTGCTCCTTCCAGCAGCAATGTTTCTCGGACCATTCTTGATAACACCAGGGAAGGGAAATGGTCTGGAGGAAGAAGAGGCTATCATGCCATTTGAATTTCCCAAGAAATTTCTTCATGCAACATTTTTAAAGGTCTGTGAACGATCCCTGTAACATCCTGGTTCTTTCTTCCTCGCTGATTAGCACATCAATGTTGGTCATTTCCTCTGTCCCCGACACCATTCCCTCTTTCTTATGCTACCTAATCCCTCTTTCCTACCATCCCCACTTAACTTTAAAATTACACCACTTTTGCACTTTTCTTCATCAAAGCCTATTTATAAATAAAGTGAAGAAAATCAAACTTAACATCGATTCTTGTTTCATTTCACTCTTTACCCTCTCCCCTTTGACCCAAGTCCTGTCCATTTGCAAATGCCTTCTTAGATAGGCACACCAGTTTTTTATCCATTGATGTACCTCATATCCAGACTTGCCTACTGACCTAAGAAGCAATCTTTTGTGTTACCAGATCAAAAAGGTTTCTTAAGGATCAAATAGTTGTAGCCAGGCCTTTTCCTCAGCCAGTGACTTTCCTTAAAAATTCCAGTAGGTGATCTCTTCCCTGCACTTACAGAGAGCATCTGCAGTAATACCACAAGTCTCAGCCTTTTTCCTTCCTTCCTTCAGACTCCGATTTATGATTTTATTCTCTTCCAACTACTAAAATCAATCAAACGCATAGACATGCAATTTTCTGCATCTTCCCTAGATATATTTTTGAACTACCAGCTGAATTTCCTGTAGCCTGCGATACTGGTACTGTGGAATATGCCAAAACATCTTTTCCTTTACTGCACAACTGTGTTTCTGAAGCAAAACTTACATGTTATCTTGCTGACTGCTATGCTTGTGAAGATAACCTTGAACACATGAATGGATCATAAACCAATATTTATCTGACATTGCAGATAGCTTGAAACTATAGCTTTGAGAGGTGTGGACGGCCCCATTCCCCTCAATAGTGCGTTAAAGCTAAACCAAAAATTGACAATTTAAATTCCAGCATTATTAATGATTCCACTGATGATCATTTTAGCAGAAGCATCCAGCCAATGCATTTACTCCACAATCCCAAACTGCCTCCCATGCCTTCCCAGGTGCCAAAAGCTCCAACTGTCCCCTACCCAACTGCCAAAGACTTCAGCTTCCCCATGGCAACTCTTACAATGCAGTTCTGCATTTTTGTTACAACATTGATCCATGTAGGGAGTGAACGTCAGGAAAATAGCATCAATTAAATTGATTTCAGTATCAAAATAAATAATACCAATTGTTTTATCCATTTAGGTACTTAATTGAGTAAACTTTTATATAAATTTAATTTAAACAAATCTGCTATTGAACTGCAGACTGCTTCACCAGAAGGCTGCAGGACTAAGGACCCTGCCAAATAATTGAAGTCCAGTTTGTTACAGAGTCCATAATCCCTGGAACAGAAATACTGCTTTAAGAAGTTAAACTCCAACATTATATGCTGTTTCATTTTTCTCTGTATGAACACTTTTGATTCTGCCCACAGCAAGCTGACAAACACTGCACCACCAGAACTTTTCCATGAAGTCCACAGGGTCCTCCTGATTCACAGCAGCTAGAAATCTGTGGCCTGTCAGCCACCTCCTTAGCCATGCACTCTTCTATAAACAGGGTCTTAAATGTACCTGCCTGCTGTTATCCTACCTTTCTTGATGTTTTCTACTGAAACTAGACTGTGTCCAATCTGAACAAGTTATTTTGCAAGTCTTCAGATATTCTAATTTCTTAATAACCTGTGCTGGCATGATCTTGATTTCCTTCAGTGTTTATTTCCCCTCCCTAGGGAAATTTATGCTTGTTTCTGACACCTGTGTCTGCCACCACTACCTTCTTTTCGGAGCATGAGCACAAGAATGCATTAAATATTTTAAGCAATACCTACCTTTCCTTTCAATAATTTTTCTCTGCTGTGTCTTAAAGGCCCTTCTGTCTCTTTCACAGATCTCTTTTTCCTTGTGTACTTGAAAAAAGTCGTTATTTTTCACAACCTCCTGTGCAATCTTTTTTTCATTCTCTACCTTTGCTTTTCTTATCAGTTGTAATACTTTCTGAACTTCACTTTGTAATCTTTCTTGTCTTCCCCTGTACTTGATGTTTAATACCTCACATATGCCTCATTCTTACCCTTGATTACTTTTGGGGGGGGGGCTTGTTCATCATAGTGTGAACGTATTTCTTTCAAGCCTGCATACCAGATGGCCCTTGGGCATATATTAATTTCAGTTCTGCACATTTTCAGTTTCTCACCAATGTTCTTGTCCTCGCCATTATTTTTTGGTCAGCTCCTCCCACAGACTTCTGAAAGTCATATTGAAATTTTGGAAAACCAGTTGCAAGCCCAAAAGGAGAACTTAAGATAATCAATACCATTGTGACAAATTGTTCCTGGATGTGCCAAGCTCTCAGCCAATTTCATGCCTTTCCCAGGCTTAGGATCAACAGAGATCAAGTTGGAAGCAGAAGCATCTTGTGGGCTAAGGGCCCTTTCCTCCAGAGGAGGATCACCAGACTGGAGCATATCTCTGCACCGCCCTTTCTGACACCGCTGTACTCCCTCCACGTGTGAGGAGGTGGGCAAGTGGGTGATACGTGCCTAACAACATCAGGGTAGCAGTCTTATCAAGGAGATAGACAGCTCGGTGCCTTGTTTGCACCACTTAAGTGGAGCAAAAGAAGTTTGCTGGGCCAAGGCTGTGTCCTGCTACCTGTCCTGAAGTACTGGATCACTCAGTCTCAGAGCTGAAATGGCAAATCATTTAAAAGACATTAAAATGCCTTTGGGGCCGCATCATTTTCAGCAGAGATGTCCAGGGCAGAAAATTTTAAAAAGCATATGATTATGAATCTATCCTTTTATCTCCACTCATTCCCATTGAAAGCAGACATTTTGGCTACGTGAGCTGGGAACTGCTGAACAAGGCAGCAGACATGGACTTTCACACACAGCAGTTCACCCACGGTGTCTCTGTAGGTCATGCCCCTCTCATCTCCCCCAGCCTCCACATACAAAATACAGCACTCAGAGGTGCCGTGAAGATTCACAGCCTCCCTACGAGGGCCTGTTATGAACAAGCAGTACCCACTGCCTGCAGCTCCTTCGTGTGTGATAGATGGACTAGCTATCATGAAAGTGATTTCACCTTTATAAAGTATTTACCAATATAATAGATACCATTTTTCTTCTTAGATACCAATTTTCTTTTAATAAACACTGCTTGCATGTACAAAGCACAGCCCTGGCTGTCACAACCCTTCTGAGGCTGAAGACATCTTTCACCACCACCACCCCACAACCGGGTCCTGCCTGGAGACCAACTCTGGCCTCAGAATGAGCCATTCACCTACTGCACTCCACAGCCAGGGAACGCTCAGGAACGAAGAGTAAGGGGGCACAGCTTCTGCCACACACTCCAGTCAGCACCCAGAATAGTGATGTGGCACATAGGAATAAGCTTTTCAGTGGAAAGGGCTGAAATATCTTGCTTTCTCACCCAAAGTGGGGACAGAAGAAAAAGTCATAGTCTGTGCTGTTTGCACTGCTGAGTCAGCACAAACACTGAGGGCCCACTGCCACTAGCACCCATTCATATAATCCTTCGCAAAAGAAACTTATCATGAGAATAGTACATGTTTTATAGCTGGACACATAGAGTACAAGGAATATCAATACCCTAACTCTTGTAAACATGTGTTGCAGTTGAGATCCTCCTATACAGCTAATACAGACCTTTTGATTTACTGTGAGTTCAGTGAAATGGCTCAGAATAAATAAAGTTCATCACATACATACATCTTTGCAAGATCAGTGAAGTTTTTTACCACACACAAAAAAAATTTACGTTATATCTTCTGGAAGATGGCACAGTATCAACTGAATTTTCCACTTTAGAATAATGCATATCTCCTTCCTTCTTCCTATCCTTATTTTTTTCCATGCCTCAGAAAATTCTATGTGAAATCGGAAAAATTTGAGAAACTAAATTTTCAGGCTTCAAATAAATTCTGATACTTTGAATTCTGAGACTTAATCCCGCCCCTTGTGGTTAATGTCTTGAAACGTTCTCATACATACAGAAAGAGGACATTTTGCACAAGCTTTCATTCAGATTCATAGTCTACTGTACTACCAAATAATACATATTTTCCATAAGGAACAATTTTCTGAAAGCTGCCTACATTTTTTTCCTAGAGTTTCCATGTGAGATATCATGCTGTGTCGTTTTCCAAAGATTATTTTTATTGATGTGGTTTATAGTAGACTTTCCTCAGAACTCCAGCCACAGATTAAAGCCATTTGTACATAAATGCAGGAAGGAACATAGTCCCTGCCCTGAAGTCCTCACTCTCGATTAATCTGGGTGTGGGGACAGACAGATGAGTAGGTCTGAGTAATGAAATAGATGTAAACATAAACAGGAGTCTGGCACAAAAGCAGAATCTTATTATCAACCTAAGAAGTATATTGAAAAAATAATCTTCAACTAAGATGGCATCTTGCTGCATCCTGGGACCGAGGTAAGAGCCAAGTGGAAGGTGGTTGTTGAGAGAGATGCAATATGGGTCATGTTTGACTCGAGTGTGGCTAGAAAAGCCCTGCTCACTGTCACATCTGCACACCCTCTCACAACAGAAGTAGAAGATGACGGTGTAAGTTCCTGCAGTCCTTAAGGCATGCAGAAATTCACCATTTTTCCTAGCTATTCTTTTTTGTCTCTTACAAAGTGCAGATTGAGCCCTAAGGGCACTAACAAAGGAAAAAATGCTTCACAGCATTTTCCCCTCGCTATTGCTTTGGGGTATGTGTAAGATGAGATCAAGTCAGTGCTACATGAGGAGCATTCCTAATGTGCGGTCTGAGGGCAGACTTGCATTTGACGATTTATTGCATTTTGAACTGAAGCACCATGAAGTGAATGCAGGAAGCACTCTCATCACTTCAGCTGGGCATTTGCCGTATAGTCTTCTTGTAGGCTGGGAGAAAAGAGGGAAGATTTAGTTTTCTGCCTTTGGCTGCCTCCACTCTGAAAACTGTGAGAAGCCTGGTGTCATCTTGCAGAGAGCAACTTTTGCAGGGGAGGGCAGGGGAGGTGGGAATGCAAAGGTGCAGTCACGCCTCCCTGACACTCACTGCCTCTGGTCCTTATAGCTATGCTCCCTAGACTGCGTCGTGGTAGAAGGTCACCTTTAAAAGGTCAACATAAGCAATACCGCCATGTGCTGAAGTGATGAGCAATAGCTGGACTCTGCTAAGCAACTTATGGTCTCAAACCTTAAATCTGTAGGACAGTGTTCATATTTGCAGTTGCAGATGAAGGTAAGGCGTCTCTATCCCATAATGAAAAAGTAGTTAATGCAACAAATACAATGCATGTCTCTTGATCAGAAACGCCTCAGATCAGAAAGCCACTGACACAGTCTGGTCACAAACATTGCTCAGGAGAATCTGCAAGCAAAGGGAATCCCTGTCTTGCTCTGATCTGGTTGATCCCTGTGCCGCTCCTTGAAGGTAGATCTTTTATCACTGCTTTCAGAAGAGAGGAATAGACATGCACAGGAGTTTTCCAGAGTCATCAAGGAAAACTGTGAGGTAGCAGTTGGATCGTGAAAACAGTATCACATTCCCCGTGTTGCGTTGTCAGTATCTCTGGTTTTACAGTCAGTTTTCTATGCCTTTCCCCCACCCCCTAAATCGTTCTCCATTTGCAAAAGACCTGGATAACTCAGGGATTGACAGATTTTAAGGCCAGAAGAAACTACTGGGAGCCACTGATCTGTGTTTTAGGAAACCGGAGCACTTCAGTCAGCAGTTCCTGCAGCAAGTCCGTGGCTTTGGTCAAAACACAGCTTCTAAAATTACAACCACCATTTCTTTGGGTGTGTTCTGATCATCTCTTTTGATTAAAAATTTGTATCCTATTTCTATTCCATATCTATTAAACACCTATGTGGCCACTAAAAAGAAATAGTGAACCTGATTGGCCCAAACTGATGTTAAATTCATAAACTAAGTAAGCTGTCCTGGTTTCAGCTGGGACAGAGTTAATTTACTTTCTAGTGGTTGCTGTGTTTCAGATTTGGTATGAAAGGAATGTCAATAATGCATATTGTTTTAGTTGTTGCCAGGTGATGTTTATATTTTTTCAAGGACTTCTTTCAGCTTCCCATAGAAGCTGAGAAGGTGCCTAGACAGAATGATGGAATGGCCAGTGGAATATTCTATACCATAGACATCATGCTTGGTATATAAATGGGGGTTGGCCGGGGGGGCGAGTACTCGTGATCGATGCGTGGGAAGGTACCAATTCACCAAGTGGTGAGAGTGACTTGTGTCATTGTTATTGTTATTTTTGTTATTTTCCGTTTCTGTTATTGTTCTGTTAAACTGTCTTTATCTCAACCCATGAGGTTTTTTTTTCCTTTCCCTTTCCCCTCCTTTTCTCCCTCTTCTCCCTGCCCTTTCTGGGGGAAGGGGGAGAATTGTGCCAGCAGCTGCATGGTCCTAGCTGCTGGCTGGGGTTAAACACAACATAAGCTGAAGAAATTGTGATGAAGATTTGATTTCCCAGCTCACAGTGTTTACATTCAAGTTGTCTCTTTAATTTTAATCTAAATCATCAGATTTAGAAATCTAGAAGTATTTTAGAACAGTTACATACAATGCTAGCTAGTGCTCCACTTTTATTAAAGAATTTTAGGAGCAGACAAATGATAGACAACTCAGAAATGAAATTGGATATTGACATACAGTGAAATTTCTACATTGGATTTCCTTAGAGAATCAGTTTCTGACCTCCTGTTTGGAATGCAATAGCTTTAGAGATGTCTGCCTCTAAAATCCTGCATGATTATTGCACCTGTCTTGTTATTAAACAAGTCATTAAATGCATAGTGTTTTATAAACCAGAAAAATTACATTGTTCCAACATCTACTACCCTGATTCTGAAAAGGGTCCTGGTGTTCACTGCGTATTGCACCAGGCAAACATAAAGTGAGTGTAAGTAGACAAGGCTCGGAAATTTTCATAGTGTTGTATCTGTCAAAAAAAAAAAAAAAAGGTATAATCTTATTGCAGAAATGAGGTAAAATTACAGCATTACAGATTGTGACATAGTATGCAAAGACCTTCCACCCTGCAACAGCTAAATCAAAGTTAGTCCTCAATAAGCAGGGCTGGCTATTGCCCCACATTATTTAGCATGCTGGTGATTCCTCCCCCAGCTCAAGTAGATCTACACAGTGCTGTACAGACAAAATCTAATCAGTTTTGCTGAATAAGGATAAACTTCTGAACTGAAGCCAACACATAGTTTAATTCTTACATTTACAGCTACCACTGAAGTGTCTGTGTCCTGTGACTATCTTGCAGCTAGCTGCCTGTGAGAAATAGTTGTCCATTATTCGGAAAGCAAGCTAAAAGATACAGGGAAAGCTCATCAAAGAGTCAAAGCATGTTGCATCTGCAGTTAAAACATTTTAAAGGATCATAGTTATTAGAAATTCAAGTTTTTCAAGTATTAAAAATAAATCTTTAATTCCCCTACAGATTCCTAGTATCCAGAGTATTTTATAGAAACATCTGGATAAAGGAATAAAGGCAAATCCATTGTATTTCTAGACATTCCTGGAGCACTGATGTTCTTGAGATTATGCTATTGGATTACTGGTATAAAAATAATAAATATTTTCAGTACTTAAAGCTGTAATGCTTTATGTTGGATTTGGATTTTGGTCTCATTTTAGTAAAAGGTGGATGGAGATTCAGAGTCTCCTCCTTAGCCAGAAGGATGTAGAGAGTTTATTGCTTAGTGACCTATATTTTTCTCCTCTACGATATTTGAAAAGTTATTTAGCAACTTCCCTGCCCTTCAGTCAACCTTTTAAAATAGCTGTCAAGACAAAAAATGGTTAAGCCTCTGTTCCTCATTCCCATGACATATGAAAGTGAGGGTTTGTTAATCTATGCTAAGAATGCTGTAAAATATCCTGATCTGCACAAGACATGTGAATTTGTGTTTACTGGTTTAAAATGGAGGGCAATAACGCATAAAAAAAAAAGAAAAAGCTGGGTCTCATATGGAAAGGGTGAGAGAGGCACTGAAGTGAGATCTTTGGATATGTTTTCACAAGGGTTTGCAATATTACAAATATATTTTCTACAGGTCACTAAGCTAACCGGGAACTTAATGATATAACTGGCTCAGGCTCCTGTTTGTTAAGAGAAAATGTATACAACCCTTGCCAGAGGTCCAAGGATTAAACAGTTATAAACTTCAGACTGTGCCCAGAATGTCGCTCCACCAGAAACATATGGTACGGTTACGCACCCACCCCGAGCCTTTCCCTGCCTGAGAGGAAAGCACAAGGTGCGGTGGCACAGAGCGGGCTTTCAAAGCCCCACTTGTGCGAGGTCTTCACCCTCCCCGCTTACCATTTCTCAAGGGAGCAGCAATGTGTTGTGGAAAGTACTGGTAACCAAAGACAGCAATGCAACAGCCTAAGCCTGATGGCTCCATCCCAGTTCTTTCACTTTATCCCCTTTACTCTTCCCTCTCCTGTTGTTGCCTTTTTTTTTTTAACATGCAAGTTGCCATGAAAAATTTGTTAATGAAATATTTGCTTAGAAGTCTGCTCTGGGCTAGGCTGATAACCTATCTGTGTTTGAGTTTGGCTTCCCATATTCTAAATACTCATCTTCTCTCTGTTTAGCTTATTGATTGGTTTGGCAGGAAAAGCAGCCTTGTCATCAGTGACCAAGGTCAAACCAAACAAAAAGGGACAGGAGGGGGGGGGGCGGAAAGGAAAGATGTTGGACGGATGAGCTCTGCGAGACAGGAGTATAATATCTGACCTCCCGCAACTTTCCTTTGGGAGATGGGTCCTGGTCTGCCCAGGGGCCTGCTGGATTCTGCAAGGTCACAAAAAATCGCTAGCATCATCACAGCCAGTGTTTGTAAATCACAAGGGAGCACAGAGCTGGGAGTCAGGCAAAACCAACAGAGGGAAAAGGTAGACACGACCACACCAAGGCTGGGTCCAAATGCCCACAGGAATATGTCTTGAGAGCTCTGGTGCAGAGCAAATGGGGTGCTGAGACAAATATCTCCAACACCTAAAATTAGAAGCTTAAATCCTATGTCTACATATGCAAGCAAGAGCCACCTGTCCCCAGAGGTGCCTCAAGCCCTTTTTCAGAGAGCACGGGAGCTGCACAGAAAAACAGAAGGTTTTGTTGTGGTGGTTTTTTTCTTGAACATGATTAGGTATAAGCTCACAGATCTAATTCTTCACAGACAGTTTACAGATTTTGGCCTTAGCTTTTCAGTTCCACTCCTAACATCTGGAATCAGAAATCTGTGTGGAAAACGAGTCAGGAAGTCTACAAAGGGCTAACATGTAACATGTAAGCACGTGTTCTCAGGAAGGCAGTGGATACCTTCCTATCATGCCAAGTTCAGACTTACCTGGGGGGAGCTTTATTTTACCTGAAAGTCACAGTTCGCAAAATGTATATAATGCCCTTATAGCTATACAGTGCATTCTACCTAAAAATGCAGATGAATCAATGAAAGATGTCCGGAACTGTATAAAACTCATTGGAAAAAACAAAGTGTAAGGTTATACCACACTACCTGGCCATTTCAAATTGCCTTACAAAATATTCCTATGTTTACGTAATTCAGTGTGAACAGCAGTGTGAAGTTTCGCGGAAGATATGTGGAACTACAACAGGGAAGGTTATATCATGGCTAAGCAAACTGATATCGACAGCACTGTACTGTACCTTATTGTAAGAAAATGTACGTTCTGCTTGTTGCATACAACACAGCTGAGGCTTTCTGAAAGGAAGCTGCAACAGAATAGACGTGCTAAATAAAATACCTGGCAATATTGTTATCTGGTACAATACATTCATGTTAGTGGCTTTACAAATGAATAAGAGGGTGCCAGAGGCTAATAATTATGTGACATGAACTAACTGTTAAATCCTGCAGTCTTTACTCAATATTTATATAGTTCTGACTGGCAGGGAGTTTAGCTTGATAAATGCCAGAGTAAAAGAAGTAAAAGAGAACTAAATCTATTCCCAGGTTTCTCTTTAATCTTATTACTTTCCTTCCCACTAAGGAACTAATTCAGTGATCAGTGTGTTATTCACAGTATATTGGAAACACTATTTAAGCAGAAGTATTTCATAGTTTATAGCACATGACTATAGCAGTTGAGAAATTGAGCTTCACTAGCCCAGCTGGACTGATGAGAGAGAGAAGTCCAACTTCCTACCCGCCAGCATGGCCTCATTAACAAACTGAATAAAAAGGGTCCTCGCCACAGCAAAGAAAACAGATGCAGGAAGATGCTGCTTGTCTATAGAAGGTGGTGCCAATTTATCAAGGGAATAATTCTCCTTTCCGCATCCCAACCCACGTTTCATAAAAAGGACTATATTTTTCAAGGAATGCTGAAAGCAGAACAATCTTTTTGCACCCAAGGTACTGGAAACAAGGTTAGCTGACAACTGTCTGATTTGCATAAGCAAAGGCCAAAGGCTGTACAAGCACACAGACCTCTATTTTTAGCAAGAGCAAGTTCCTTTGGTGGACCGACACTGAGGCACATCGCAGAGGATGATTTTAAGGATGGGGCGCAGGCAACATCGCTGAAAATCAGGCCTGTCGAGACACGTCACTGGGATCTCAAAATCAGTGTTTTTTCTTCATCCTTTGGGAGGGGAGGCCCTGACCGCCCCAAAGGGCTGCAGGAGGAACGTCATGAGACAGTTTCAAAGGCCTCTCTAATAATCTGGGCCTATGTGTACGGATTTCCACTGCAGGAAGATTTACTCAGGATTACCCAGAGAAGATGGGAAACTGGGTAACAAGATCAGAAGAAATGTGGTGTCCCTAAATAAACCAAGGCTCTGGTGTCTGACATGTGGATTTAGCTGCCCTTCGCCAAGAGTGCTTTAATTTGTATCACTGTAATCGGGTTAAGAATTATTGTAGCCAAAGTAATTAGCAGCAAGCTACCAACCAGCTCCTTGACACAGAAAGCAAACGGGTTTCTCCTCCAAGTGTCTGCCCCCCTGAGGGCTGGGAGGTAAAGAGCAGAAGGAGGGAATTAGGGGTGACCTTGCATTAATGAACAGGAACATGCTCCTGGATCAATGGGCAAACCTGGCATAGCTCAGAGAGGAAGCATCAACTGTGTCATCGAAGTATCTCTGATATCCATGGGGGTTTTGCAATGGATGCTTATGCAAAAGAGGTAAACACAAATGAGGCTGGTGCAACAGAAAAAAAGAGCCACAGGAAGAGAGAAAGAAAGTGTGAGGATGCAAACGAAAAATAAACAGAGAGATTGCTGTGGGATGGTTTATTTAAAGAGCCCCTACATTTGCGTTATTGGATTAAGCATTTTGACCAAAGTTTGTAGAATTTATTTTGGCCAAAAATTACTAATATGAATATTGGCCTCATGCCTGAATAAAGGAATGTAGTTTCTCTCTCTAATCAGGTTGCAACAGATAAAGGCTAAATAGAAATGAGTAATTCACCGTGACTCAATATTACATGGGCTGTATTTTAAGAGCTGAATTTCAAGTGCATTTCTGTTCTCTATTTCAGCTGTGCTATCTTTCGTTCATCCTCACTACGCTGTGTGTCAGCCTGGCTTGGCAAACTGGGAAACATTTTCTCCTGTAAGCCTGATGTACTTTTTAGGAGACTCTGTCTTCCTGGAAGCAAAATCAATTCAAGTATTCAGGAGGCCTCTAGTGGCTTATAGTTTGAGAGGAAGTTTCCTCTGAAGGCTAATCTGTGAAGCTGGGAAAATATACAGAAGGTCAGGGAAACAAAAGGGACTCCCCACTTGTTGATTAATGCCATTGACAATAAATAGCAAAGCTTGGTCTCTGACTTCAGTATCTAGGAATCTGTCCTTCAAGGCCTGAGATACATTTACACAAAACACTCAGAACGTGCAGAAGAGAACAATAGGGTCTCAGGCTTGTTGGTGTTTTACATGTTTCTAAGCACATACTGGGAAAAGAATTACAACGTGATGAGCTGTATATTTGAAACAGCTGTCAAAGGAGAGCCTATGCCAGTTTCATTTTGATCCACAAATGTAGATGCTTTCTATTACTGACACTAGAATACGCAATAGGTTTCCAATGCGGTGCATGGGTACGTAATTCCCCATTTGCAAGTCCTTACCCAGTTCTCACACCAGGCTGAGCAGATAGGGCCGATCCTGTGTGGGATAACTGGCATCAGTCAAGCTATCACTGTTTCCAACAGCTGAGGCTCTGGCCCATGGCCTACTATACAGAAATACATAACATTACATATTAGGTGAGAACCCAGATCACCTGTATGCTATTTTCACATGCAGCATTATTAGAAAGTAAGAGAAGAGAAATCATAAAAGGAGGTGAGAGAACTGAAGTCCTGCTGTTCCTCTGAGGAGTTTTGGCCTAGACAGTCAATTCTTTCTTCATCACATATGTATTTCCCTTGGCCTATTTTTATATGTCATAGGATAGTCGAAGAAATGTCCTTAATTCCCGGCACTTTGATTCACCTCCACAAACTAAGCCTTGTTGTAGGTGACTTAGCAACCATGTGATCCACCTATTATTAGAACAGAGTTAGCCCTCCAACCCCCCAAACTCCTGCCTCCCCTTGTCCTTATATATATCTGTCTCCTAGCAGAAAAGTGGCACATGACCTCCTATCCTCAAGAATACTTGGCACAAGTCCCTGCTTCTCAGCCGAACCTATTGTTCTAGGAGAGAATGACACAGGCGTGCAAGAGTCTTGCTGACACTTTTGACTTTAAACATGAAATGCCATTAATCAATCAGCTGCATCTGTTTGGAAAAATTAAGTGGCTGGAATCAAGGCAAACACAATAAATAATCCTTAGGCAAACAGGAAAGAAAATAAGGGAAGACACGTTTTTGACATCTTGTTACTTCAAATTCGTTTGATTTGTCTTTCACATCTTCCTT
Organism: Chroicocephalus ridibundus; assembly: GCF_963924245.1. Lineage (NCBI taxonomy): Eukaryota > Metazoa > Chordata > Aves > Charadriiformes > Laridae > Chroicocephalus > Chroicocephalus ridibundus. The sequence continues at coordinate 26,440,583 of NC_086286.1, forward strand.
ACAAATATTAGGCTTACCAAGTGTACAGTATTAAGATACCAAACTCAAAAGGCTTATGCAAAGTCCTGCCATCAAATTAAAGGTGCTAAGCTTGCAAGATATAAGTGTCTGCAACGGAATTTACACATGACATGGCAGCAGAGGGGGTCTGAATTCACAAATGTGAACCGGAGCAGACTAGCAAAAGATTGTGCCCAGGCGTCACTTGAAAGGTTGATTTCTCTTGCTATCTAGCAAAGTTGCAGATGTGATTATGGTCTCAAGAGTACGTTCATTCCTGCTACAAATGCTTCAGAGACTTAATACTATAAGGAATCATTCCTAACAGGTGTTGATATCCAACAAAATCAGCATTGAGTAGAGATTCAAACAACCCATAGTTCCTTGCAAGATGGGCACCCACACAAACAGCACCTCAATATTTAAGCGCCTGCTGCTGCCACCTCTGTTTGCAGGAATGAATGGACAAGTAGTAAGCTGCACCAAAGCCCCCTTGCAGTGCCCTGGTGGGAGAGCATCTCTGGCAGGGGGGAGAAACAAGAAATAGCTGTGGACAAGGCATCGGGCTCAAGAGGATCCTTGACTTCCACGTGGTCTCTGAATTGAGTCCAGTGCTCCTTCCCAGCTCTCAACTGCACAGCCTGGAGTCCGGGATTACAGTCCAGCTTTATTTGCCTCTAAAACTAGTTCAACGCACTGGGGAAGATAGGGTGTGAAATATTGCTCCCTGTTAATCAAGCAGTGTTTAACTCTTCCCCAAACCACCAGGCTCAGGATTGTGAAGAGCTGAAAGCCTGCTGTAAAGAAGCCACAGAGAAGCCTCATCGCCCTCCTCAGCTCCGAGGCTGAAGAGCACTACTGTTCCTGGCCCACACAGGTTTGGAAACACAAAGACATGAGTTCATAGTGTGGGCACCTGCAGAAAGTGAACCGAATCCACCCACCCATTTCACACAGGCCATTAAAGGAGAGCCATTTCAATCCAGGCTGATGACACCCTCAAATTTCCATCTCACTACCAATTCCTGATGTAAGTATCTGTCTGAATGGTGTAAAGTAATGACATAAATGATATAAACTGGTCAGAATGCTACTGGAGGTGGGAAGAGACACTCATAGGAGCAAAGCATTGTGAATAAGGCCCATCTTGATTGCTAAAACAGAATAAGTATGTATTTAGCTTGACCAGAACTATTTGATTCAGCTCAATCTGAAATCAGAATTTCTTTCACCTTTGGAGCTGCTTAATCCTTTTAAAAACAAGATTTCAAAATGAAAATGCCACTTTGAACTCAACATTTGCTTTGTACTGGCTGAAATACATAGGAGCAAAACACTTCAAATTTACAGTAAAACAAACAGAAATACACCGTTAAGAGGGAACTAATCTATAGATATTTTTGGTCCCTTACACAAATTGCATTTCAGAGTGAATTTCCTGATTGCTCAACAACAGAGCTTGTCAAACTCCTTCTGTTCCTGGAAAGCAGTATGTACGTATGGCTCAGTCATGGGCTGAGATTCAGCTGACAGAAGTTTAACTCTCAGCTCTGCTACTGTCTTTACAGAATGCACTTTACCTGTGATGCCTCTCTTTCCTCTTCCATCATAGTATTTAGGGCAGAAATGCTCTATTGGTCTCATGTGTTTCTGCCATACAAGCCACCACAATGTTCGTGTTACTGATAACAGTATCTAGATAAATAAGGCTTCGTAGGAAGAGCTAATATCTTTTATTAGACTAGCTGATATGATATAACCAACAAAAGCAAACGAGTTGTGGGGTTAAGGGTCCTTCACTTACGCTAGAGTGTAAGTGAACACTAGAGAATATGCTAGAGCACTCCAGTTCCAACAGCATCACTGCTGTTGGATGGATAAATAGAAACCTCACTACACAAAACGAAGTGCACTTTTGAGATGTCCCTGATCACTTCCTCCAGAAACAACAGAAAAAGGAATAGAATGACATACAGATTTTTGAAGGAAATAAAAGATTAAGATAATAAGTGTGAAGAGTCTTCTTTATCCCCAAAGTCTTTTCTATATGTAAAATGAGTCTGCAACAACAGCTCTCCCCATGCCAAAACCCCAAACTGCTGTCAGTCATTCCACTAGTAGTTGCCTAGGGCAACTGCTTCCACAATTATCAGTGGATTTATGAACTTGCTGCAGTCACAAATGATGCAACTGACTTTTTTTCAGTGGTCAGTGGTCACGTTGCAAGTGAGGACAAGAATATTTAGATTTTCTAATCAGCAACATTAAATATATGAGAATTCCTCTTTATATCAAGTCCATCTATCATCAGGCCAGGCCCTGTCAATTTGATAGATATATGGCAAAATACACAGATCACAAAAATGAAAACTGTATCTGTCACCATGGTGTTCCAACCAAAGTAGTGACTCCAGTGAGACCAGGATGAAGCTGGTACATAACAAGACAGCACAAGTTAAAAGCCCTGACGGTACCTTAGCAGACTCCTTTGACTTTGATGGTAACCTAGTGTTTAATAAGCTCTTTTCTGTAGGCATAAGAAGCTTGGTTTACAATTTCTGATCTTTAAAAGAGCCCATTCAGGCATGATCCCTCTCATATCACAGGTAATAAAGCATACTCGGGGTCAACAAGTTCACTGTAGGAAATAGCTATGAGTTTTCACCAAGAAAAGCCAGATCCTGAATCCCAGCAGAGGGTGATGTGCCTATGTGCTCATCACTGCTTTGCCACAAGTGCTTCGCAAACTTCATTGCTGCCACAGAGCTCTTCTAAATACAGGAAAACTGAGGTTACACCAAGTTTAACTTAAGGAAAGAAACTTCCCCTATGGATACTAAATCACTTCAACTACTGCAGTAATCACCTTCCTTTAAAGTTTACAGGGCATTTGAGTTTTGTCCTTAATTTGCTGTAGTTTTAAATCGGAGTTCATCAAGCCAGTTATTTCTAAATATCCCGTGTTGACCTCGTGGGAGCCCTGAATGAATACACCGAGACTTAACAATGGGGGAAAAAAAAAAAAAAAAGAGTAAAAGCTTTTGCAATACTTGTTATCTGACATGTCTGCATAAAACTAAAGATCCAACTAAGGACGCAGTGCAGTCCCTTACAGATTACAGGAGCAGCCACTAGTTCCATTGTGGTTAAAACACTTGTCACATCAAGTTAAGGAACCTTTTTAAGAGGCAGAAGAAGTTTTTAGGGGCCTAATGTACTAAAACACGACGCCCAAGATAGTTTGGTGGCAACTCTACTAGTGAATGACAACAGACAAAATCCTCAGTTGCGTCATGGAAAAGACATCGAAACGTGTCATCTTTTTCAAAGCCATCCTTCTGGAGACAGCTAGCTTGTGACGCACATAGCAATAATTAAACCTTTAAAAATTAGTATCAAGATCCATTAAGCCTGGCCAGACCATGCTGCTTTACAATTAAAGTTATGTCAGAAAATAAAAGAGCCTTTTAGGATCACATAGGGGCCAGGTTCCATTCTCATTTACAGCAGTTTTATCTGGAGACATTTCCATCATTTTCTCTGGAGTCATTCCAAAGTTACATGAGATTAATGAGAAGGGAAAAAAAAGACAACAGTAGCAACACTGACGTGTAGAAACTTCTACCCAAGTTTTGATGAGAGGTCTCTGCTTCCAGGAGCCTTACAGCCCAAACTGGCAAGGCTGTTTGTTGCCTTCTGGAAGAGCTGCAGTCTCTCAGTGCTTCAGCTGTAGTCAGACACAGATCTGGTGGAGAATATGAAATATTGACCGGTATGCTCTTTGCCAGCACTACCTAATAGTGGCTTTCCATGAATTGAACCCATTGGAGGTTCTCTAATAGACAAAGATTTCCATCTTATCTGGGTTGGGTTTGAGCCTTTCTGTTTCTACCTTGAGCTTAGTTATACCCAGACATGTACTTAATCACACCTATTTCACATAGATTTAATCTCCCCCATTTGGCTTCTGTATTAAATACCTTTGGATTTTCATCCTAACCAGACCCTAACAATGGCCTCCTCTGGACCCAGGAGTCTAATAGTGTACACTGAGGTACAGGAGTGCGGATTTCACGACACACAATGAGGCATTCGATGAAAAGACTTATACATTCACAGATGAAGGTCAATTTCTCTCTTTACTATTCATTATATGATTTAAACATGTGTTAAACACTGATTTAAGAGGCTGTAAGCCACGGTCAAGCAAGTAGTGATATTTGTCATCCTTTCTCAGACCTGAATCAAGGCTCTATTGCGGGGCATAGACTGACAGCGAGGACACACAGAGACATTTTCTGTGCTGCCACAACTCAGCAATGCAGAGAACTTGGACCTACTACAAGGGGAAACAATGACTCAGATATTTTTTCAGTCTAGAGACACTTCAGACATATTAACCCCACAGGAATGGAAATTATTACCTGTGCTGCATGGGGATATAGCTGGGAATTTTAAGATGAAACTAGGAAGACCAACAGTGAGGGGAAACTTTCCAACTACCATGAGCAGAAGTGAACAAGTTACCCCAATTCTCAGTCATCAGCTGAGATAGCATTACAGGCTATTTTAGACTTTTTATTCCACCCCAGCTGTGGAACAAAACGTATTAACATGTGGTACTGAGAAGGTCTCTTCTTATTTACATCAGCTGTAATTTATGCTTACATGCTGTATTTTGCTATTGGTGCAGGTTAATGTCTTTTTCCTCATAATTACAGTGGGCTACCTCATTAAGCCTCAGTAACCCAACTGTCTTTGCTTGCAAGTTCACACTCTGAAGCTGAGCAAAAGACCTGTAAGGAGAGCACTGGAAGGTTGGCTGCTTGAGATTTTTAAAACTAAATCAGAAAGAGCATCGCAAAATGCAAGGTAAGGAGCATTGTACTGGCAAAGAGATGGCCTGGGTGATCTAACGGGTCTTTTCCATCACTAACATCCCGTGTCCAGGAACAACCCATTTAATTCCAGGCCAGTCATTTATTATGACAGAGAAGCAAAGTAGAAGGGCATATATTCTACTGAGGAAAACAGTATTTTATTATGCCAACTGAACTCAGAGGACAGGCAGTGAAAACATTCTTTCATTTTGTACCATTAGCTCAGCCAGGCCTCTGCCATGTAACATTCTGTCACTTTCTGTGGATTAGCTCATTTACAAAAACGTGCTGTTTTACTGAAATTAGCACAGAGAGAATATTGCACTTCTCGAGCTGCTGCAGCATAACTGTTTGTCAGTAGATTTATGTAATGGATTGTTTTCCTGCAATCCAGGATAAGGGAAATACTTAAACAATAACTGCCATGGGGAGTGTGGACAAGGCAATAATTACTTTCCATGGTGTTAATAAACCTCAAGGCTACTGGCCAAAGTATATTTGCACTGAAGGAGATGTCTATGGAGATTACATAGGAAATTTTAAGATAGATGAGGGTCAGGAAGCCCATCTAGGTCTGCTTCCTCTGTTGCATTAACAGGCACCCCCCGCCCACCCATAACTGTCCCCAGTAAGGTTTTTTTTAATCAAATACTGTCTAGTGTTCACTAGTTCCTTCTTTGCTGTCCTCCGCTGCGTGACTTGACTGCTACGCCAATTAGGAGCAGCCATAATTTGGTTGTTATGCTTTTAGTTTGTAATTTTTTAGCTGGAAATTGGAACTTCCACCCCGCAGGAAATGCCTCATTTCTGTAAAAATAAAATTATTTAAGAATGATTGAAACACTTCAAGCTTGAGTGATCCCTGGAAACTCAAGTTCTGTAGCTCAGCTCAATCATCATTTCCAGGAGCGTTTTTCTCCCAGATCTCTGCCAGCCCTAGCAGGCCATGTTGAGGAGCCCCACATCCCTAAGACTCAAGTTGGGATTTTTCAGGCTTCCGAGGCTCCTGTCACAGCAGCAAAGAGATAAGCCTTGGCTAAAATTAGAGGTGCCAGAGCTTTGGAGCAGCAAGTAGCCAAAAAAGCAGGCTCAAGGCCTTCCAATGACTGTAAGATTCAATAGCACCTCATGCTGGTATCTGCGTAAATAACACAGGCTACATAATTTTCTGTTTGCAATGGAACATCTCCAGATGTACAGCTTGTCATAGTAAACAGTCAGACACCTCAGACCCGATACAGACCTCTCCCTTCTCATGGAGGTCCATCTAAAGGGGATATTCACATTTTAACCACTAGTCTGCAGGGCGTTTCTGTGGAAACCTACTTTCACAGTCACATTCTCTTTCTTTTGTAGCAGAACAAACCAGGAATGACTTTACTGAAAGTGATAAAGTGACAGTAGTGCAAGTTTGTAACGAAATAAAAGTTAGGTCCTCTGTACCATCCTCTGAAAATTATGCCATGCAGTTTACTAACAGATGAAGCTTTGTCTCTGCTGGTAGATTCAAGGTACCTAGGATCATTCTCTGTCACTGAGGCCAACTGGCATGAAACAGAACTGCATCTATGCCATTAAACTCTCCCTGTCTCCAAAACAGGGTGGCTGCATCCAAAACACCTACTGGGAAGAGTCTCTGGGCTATGCTAACCCCCAGCTGTGCCAGGGAATTGTTTGGAGAGTGGCAGGTGGCACAAGACAAAGCTTTTTCTAATAATTCAACCATATAGACAAGCAGGTTCCAGCGCCTGGTCCTACGACCTGGCACCACCTGATTTATCAGGATAGACTGGCCTATCTGCAATCTACCCAGGCCTCACACATGCCAGTATTAAGCAGTGAAAAGCTACCAGTTGCTCTATTTGCCCACCCCACCAGTGAGCAAGGCTTTAAAAGGAGATTGTCAGAGTGTTCTCAGCATGCTGGGACTGGTTATGCCCATAGAGGTCTCCAAGAAAATGTGCTTCTAATTTAAAAGCTGTGTCAAATAAATAAGTGGTAACCAAAATTGAGAATGGATATCGTGAGCTACATTCAACTCAGGCAACTGACTTAGACCTTCTCTCACTACAGAAATGACTAATCACACAACTATTTGTGGGACAGAGCACATCGCCCTTGTTCACATGAGTGAGCACGCACTAGCTCACACATGTCACCCCCACAGGAGAAACAGGAATAATCATGGGAAGAAACACTCACCAAAGCAAGGGCTACGTGATCTGGTGCTACAGACTGAACATACCTGCAGTGAAGTACATTTAAAAATTCCTGTTGCCTTATCGACTCCAGACTGGCTTTCTCTTTCATCTGAATTGCCCCAGGTAAAAGGAGGAGCCCTCTGTGGCTCTCTTAACTCAGTTGCATTCTGTGTTGTGCTGATGGAGCAAGTACCTTCATACCAGCTGATGACTGAGCAGAACAAAGCACAGCTGTACCCTATTCCCAGTACACCCCCTGTCTTCTGGCTTATGCAGGCAATGGAGAGAATACCTGGTGCAGGAAGGTCCTGTAACTCTCATCCTTAGAAATTCTCCACTTTCAGATAAATTCTTCGCTAGAAATTGTCAGACAGTAGCTGAGAAGTAGCCTTAGGAGAAAAAAGAATCTGGCCTCATAAGTCTAGACTGAGAAAACAGCTCCAGAAACCATAGGGAGATAAGGGCCTTAGGAACAACAAAACGACACATAAACATACTCAGAGAATTGTATCAAACTCCATTTTCCATTCATTCATCACTACTGACTTGCACCAGCTAAGAATTAAGCCCCAGGCTTTTTCAAGAAAATACCTTTTCTATGAATACCCAGGAACATCTGTAGAAGGTAAATAGCAAAATGCAACATTTTAAAGGTAATTTTGACTAAAGCTTCGAGTTATATTTCTCACTTTCCTATCATAAGAAAGTTCCCTATACACATGCATATAGTCATAAGTATTTCTCAATGAGTAAAAAAATCTTGGCTTGAAGCCTTGGTCATTATCAGTACCATGGGAAGTGATCATTGCCTTAAGCATATTCCTTACAACAGTTAAGTATTTCCCTTATTTCAGGACCGCAGGAAAACAAGACACATATAAATTGAGTAACTTAAAGCTAGCTGTGACTTCAGAAGCATGTTATAGTCTTTTCACCTCCATTTGGCAAAATAAAATTCAGTTTCCAGACAAACTGATTCCGAGTGAGGCCACAGGATGCTGCACACAAGCAACTCTTAGTAGCCCAAAATGACAGACTGGTTTTGCTTTCAGTCTCTTCAGATCAGATGGAACAAGGATAAGACATTATTTTTCTCAATTAATATCCCATCCGGACACTGTTTGCCAGTCTTCAAAGGTCACAAGGCAGTCCTGTGTCAGCCTGACACCTTCCCCCCTTCCCCATATTTCTTCTTCCTCTCTGGGGAAATTTATGTCTGTCTGTGGCATCTGTCCCCTGTCCTCCTTTTGTGAGTATCAAGCCACAGCATACATTACATTTAGAAATGTTTTCTGACAATAAATTACCTTTGCAATGTCTTAGAGGCCTTATGCTCTCCTTCACTGACCTCATGGCCCTTACACTCTGGAAACATTTCTCATTATCTGTCTTAACCTCCTGTACAATCTTCCTTTCATTCTCAGCCTTTGCTTTCCTTATCACTTTTTTACACTCTTAATTTCATTCTGTAATCTGTCCAGTCTTCTTCTTTCCCTGGTGTTTTATACCTTATGTTTGGTTACTCTTTACACATCCTCGTCTGTCTGTAGCAATCATTTGAATTGCACACAGGCTTCTGTTCTCCGTGGCATACACGGCCCAGGCAAGCTCCCTCATCTCACCCTTTTTCCTTATGCCCTTCTCCTTCATTTCAGGCTTCAATGGCTGAAATTTAAGCACATCCTCAGCGGCTGCATCTTCCCCAAAACTTTAGCAACCCCCACCTCATCAGTCTCCCTTGCTTGTGCCCTGAAGCCGGTGTGGAGTGAGCAACTGTCTAGCATGAGACACCAACGTGGGAACCTGGGAGTCCACTCATGTCAGTGCTAACCCACACCGGTCATTCACCCCCGTCAGCCTAGCACTGGAAGCATAATGCTTTCCTTTCCTGGGTTTTGACACAGAAACGTTTTTCCTTCTGGTATTTCCCACTTGCCACTATAAATTGTAACACTGCCATGGAAGTGGGTTACACAAATGTTAATCCGCTCTCCTTTGAAACTCAGAGGGAGTTCAGGCTCAGCTCAAGAAGTGGGCAAAGCCTCCAACTGGTTTTCATTTTCACCCTTCCCAAGGAGAAGTGGACTAAAGAAAAATGTTGAAGTTGATTCAGAGAAAAAATAGGACAAAGAACTTCAACATCAATATTAAAAATGTTAGGGTTTTCCTATGGTATCCTTTTAAATTAGTGGGATAATAGTGTTCCTATTAATTACGAGTAAAAGTAATCCAAATCACACATAACAGTAAATAATAAACTTCTCTTTTTCCACTTACATTTCCCTGGAGATGTTTTCAAGCAGAAATATCTCTTCTACTGACTGAAGAGGGAAGCAGCCTGCAACTTGCTGTGAATAAAGTTAGCTTCTGTCTGGACCAACATCTTTTCAGTAAACACAGCGAAGCAGAAATTCCATATTGCTCACATTTGCAAAACCTCACAAAAAAGTGACCTTCCACTGGTTTCACCAACAGCACCAACCTGCTTGGTCTCCTGTCATGCTTAGACTGCTTCACTGCCTGAGCTCACTTTAAACATAGTCTTTTCACAGTCACTCTCAGAAAATGTGAATTTGAACAAAGTTGTGGAATTGGTTAGCTGGCAGGTAGCTAATGTGCACCGTATGCACACGTTCAGTTCAGATCAAAAAATTATTTTGCTAGGGATGTTGTTTTCAATACTTGATTAGCCAAAGATATACCCTTCCTCCTCACCTCCTCATCAAAATGTGACAAATTTAGTCCGGTTAAATACTAGAGACAGTGATCTCTTCTGACTACAGCTGGTGATCAGATTATGCCCTGAAGCATAATGACTGATAACACTTCTCCCTTTCATCCCAATTACTGGCCTTTCTGCAATGCAACTACCCCATTCTTCCGAGAAGCTACTGCAACAGGCAAAATAATAATAATTTCCAATTGTACTCTGATAGGTAATCTGAATATATTTTTATATTGATAATTACTGAATGATGAATTATGTTGCAAAGATGAGATTTTTTTCAGCAGAACTGCTGGGGAAAAAATCAATTTCCCCAAAATTGCAGATTACATTTGTCAATAAACAAAATGGACCTTTCTTAAGTGTAAAGTACTGAGGTTTTAACATATTTGAATTGAAATGTCATCAAAATCAACAGAAGATACCTTTAGAAACTGAAAACCAAACATTTTCCACTGTTAAAAGAACTTAACTTTAGATTGATTTGCCCTTTAAGAAGCAGGGAAAAAATTGTTAAAACCAAACTATTTTTAGGGAAAAATGCAAAGCAGTTTCAGTTTTAAACGGGATTAGGAAAGAAGGAACAATCAGGCAATAAGTAATGTTGTCAAGGTGTGAAAGCATTTCAAAGACAGGAGCACAGGAATTATCACAGCGTTACAGACCTGGAATCTAGGAGGTAGAGAAGTACCCTGTCTGCCACACCGGATTAGATCTGAAGCTCATCTGCTTCCAGTAGCTTGAACCAATGAATCCCTAATAGCGGATCAGTGTTCAGCAGATCTCAGGTCAGACACGGCATATTTCATCTTAAATCTTTGCTTTAGCTATTATATAATTTTTAGGAAATTCATTAGCCAAATAAGAACCTATTCTAATCTTTAATCTCACTGAATAAATGCTCTCAACAACATCCTGTTGCAATGATCACTACAATTTATATGCTTTTTTCCTATACGTTTTCCTGTTATTTGTCTCCTTCCTAAGGAAGACAAGTTGAATCCTTTCATTCACTCTCATTAAACTGTTCTTTCCACTCTTTCATATCATCTCCGTTGCCTTATCTGAAGAGTAAACACCACTGAGGAACATTCCTGTGCTGAGGAGTAGCTCCTTCTGACCTTATGTAGGACTTTTTTAAAACAGTGTTTCCCTTGGCTCAAAAAATACACAGGTGGGTACATATACTTTGCAAGAAAAAGCTATTTAGGAACAGAGCAGAGTATATGGCTAAAGAATTGGTATCTTTGGCTTTTCTCATTAATATCACCTCAGAAATCCCAGGTGGCCAAAGTGCAGTTACTGACTGGTGGGAAGTGGCGTGCCACAACCTAGGGATAGCCCTAAGCGCAGATGGGTACAAGGGGATTCACACAGCCATGGAAAGTGATACCAGGCCACTTAATGAGCTAGTTCTTCCCATATACAATTATTTGCCTTTACTTTCAGCATCTTTCACTGCCACTATGCTGCCCAGTCTCACCTAACCCAGCCAAAGCAACCCACTGCCTGCAGTTTTGTACAATCAGCAGACTGTACCAACACGATAATGTTCTTTCCTTTAAACTCTTGGGAGGAGCAAACACCGTCGATTTGTGGCCATTTCCTGAGGACATCAAATAGATACCCACTTTTCACACTGAAAATTATCTCTCTACTCCCTTCTACAGCGTCAGTGTCAGGACACACTGTGATTAGCTCTCACCACTGAAGTTGACTGCTTATACTTCCCCATCCATTCGCTCCCTGGCAGGCCTGATGGCTCTCCCAGCCACACTGCACACTGACATCACGCCCAGTCAATAGTTTGGGGTTAATTTTTGTCTCTTTCTGTGTCTGGCCGTTCTCAGCCAGCTGAGCTCCAGACCGTTAATCTGTTCCACACCTGCTTCTCAACAGCCTTCAGTTAATAAAACTCTTGCTTCTGACCCAGTTCAGCGGGGTGACCTAACAATGTAAAGATGTTTGCTACCAAGGCCAGTCCCCTGAGTCTGCGTTTGATTGATCTTTTAGAAAAGCTTTTGATTTATGTAATAACCTTTTTTCCTTATCCTTCTGATCATGGGAACGTTAGGAAATCCCCCATCGCCAATTTACTCTCTCATTGCCTCTGGTTCTAAGACATAAGAGTTATACTTCAGCCACAGCCTTCCAGACCATCCTTCAGTTGTCACAGACTACCCATCCCTGCTATCCCTCCCATTGAATTTTCCTTCTTATTTACTAAACCTTCACTTTCGGTATAATAAGCAAACACTCAGATCAAACTGCTCTGCACTAAAGATCATAGGCAGGGAATTAAATATTGTATGTTCTTCATTCATCTTTAATATCATTACAAGTCTGTTAAAGGATTTGTGTCCATTGAGCAAAAAAGCTAGAGGCATTACTGCAGCTGAATTCAGATTGCTAAATGTTTAACAAGGATGCTGACATTACAAAAGCTGGAGTCTCTGATCTCTCCTCTTGAAAGCTATTCAGGTTGGTTGCAGGGGAAAACTATGTCATGGGCACCTGGGCACCTGCATTTTATTCTGTCTCAGTAACCCCCTCTCAGAGGAAGTGAAGTCATAAGGTCCTGTCCCAGTAACAATGAAGAGAAACTAATGAAGAGCTGGTTTATAGCCTTTTCCCAGTCCTGATGTCCTGTCTGTGTCTGGAGGGCAAGTATAAAACATGTTTTTCAGTGCTACAGAAGGAAGTACAAGTAATTAGTCCTCACCAGGCAATTCACACATGAGGTTAATCAGGCCCCTCGCTGGTTTTAAAGCAGGGAGGACAAACAGTTAGCAGGCCGAGCGCTGAGTGAGAGGAGGAGGTCAGCATGAGCGTAGGGGGAAGCAAATGGGAGCCCGTGTGCATCAGCAAAAAAAGGGATGTGGGTGAACATTTTTAGGGAGCCTACCCTGGCCCTTTCTCCTACCCATTTTCCTGGCTTGATCAGCTCCGTGCTCTGCGAACAATTGCGGGAGGAGCCCGTTTTAACCTGCCAGTTGCACCCCTGTGGAAAAGGCCTGTCCCATAAACGCTGTACAAGAGAGTATTACCTTCTGCAGAAAACTCCCACACAGTATTTTTGAAGTGAGTAAAAGGTTTACATTATGTTTCTACAGAACATTCACAATCTTCTTTAAACAAGTGTGACTCAACTTCACTTAGTATCAGGCTTTAACAACTGTATGATTTTTATAGTAGTATAGTGTTCAGTCTGTACTTATTTTACAACCTCGGCAAGATTTCCTTATCACTTACGTATTTCTCTCAGCAGTATGTTTTCACACTGACTTCTGCCACCTTCAGTTTGAACACTGAGGTGTAAAATCTATGTACATATTCTATAATTGCATACACATAATTCTTTCAAATTTCTCAGCAGTAAATACAATCCAGATGATTCCAAGGCTGGTGTGGACAGTCCTGCTAAGAAGCAGAGAAAGAAATCCTAACCTCAAACTTTTCTGTATTCTGCTAAATGCAAGCTGAGACGTTTCCTCTCTCTTTCAGGCATTGTTCACATAGTATCAGGCTATTCCTCCCAATTCCTTTATTTGTACTGAATAGTATTTTACTGCTCAACTAGTCCTATTGACTTCAGTGGTACTCCAGACAGAGTAAAGGATTTGTTGGTGGGGATCAGATTGCAAGGTCAGGGCCTCGGACTGTAAAATCTTCCTTGCCCGGCATACCATTGTAAAGTACTGTGAACACTTACCATACTCTGAGATGGATTGGCAGCATAACAGTATCCATAGTGTTGGAAACATTCATAGTGCTTTTCAACAGTATGCCAGGCAAGGAAGATTTTCAATCTATGGCCCTCACCCTGCAATCCAATCCCCACAGATAAACCTTCACCCCTATGCAAAGTATCACTGAAGTCAATGGGGCTCTAAACAGATGCAGAATATTTCCTGAGTGACACAGATGGAAAGACTGTGGGTTTAAGGCACAAAGGGGCTAAAACTTGACCAAACCAGTTCTGCCCTGTGAGAATGGCTTCTGGTTTCTAGAGCTAGCGTAATTTAAAAGAAAGCGAGCTGGTCATAAGGGGTTTGAAAGTGACAAAACAGAGAAATTGGAAGGTTAAATGGTTGGTCTCCTCCAGAAATTATTTGCATTATTGCCCACAATGCTCAAACACTCACATATCTCTGCTTTTTACTTCACTCCTTAGGCTGGAGCTCACACTTAGACCACAGACCTGATCCTTTGCTTGCTGTACAGCAGTGCGATGCTGATTACCGCACCCATCCTTTAAGCGCCGGTCCGGTGAAGAGCTTGTGCCCATGTTACTTTAAGCATATGAATTTGTGCCATTGCCATTATTAAGTCTGCCTGAGTGTCTGCAGTTACACAGACACTTAAGAGCTTTCCTGGATGAGTGGTGTTTGTTTCTGGAAGGTAGAGGAGATGCAGGCCTGGAAATGCCAACCAGCACAGGCCCACCTCTCATTTGTCTCACTTTTATAACTTTGAAACTCTTCCTTCACTTTGGTAATAATGTAAAGTATCAACTAAAAATTGCAATGCATGCATTTCATTTGAGTTTTATTGCCTTAACAGACAGCATTAGATTACAAAAGAGGACATTTTTCTTCTCAGTTTTAGCTTATTCTTATGATTTATGATTAGATACAGCAAGAGTTCATAAACTTCCCTGACCTGCTGACAGTTTTTACAGGCTCCTTGATTTATTTCCATCTCAAACTTAACAGCTTTCATGTGACTGATATTCCTAGAGTCCTGGCATGGCTGCAGCACAGCCTGTGAGAGCTCCTCTAATCTCCATGTTACTAATTTAAATGAAGTCTTGGTCTGTTGTTTAAAAAAGACATTCGTCATCTCACGGAGGTTTACAGATCCTCTTGTAATGTAATGTCAGACACTTCTGAGATATGAGTTTTATAAAGCCTCCCGATATTGAGTGTTGTAAGACACACCAAGGTCACTTCAATATGCCAAAGAAAAAAAACATTTGCAAAACACGAGAAGAGGAATTCCTAAGAAACTGCATCGTACCGAGGACATTTAGAAATGATTTATACCATCTGTGAGTACATTTCAAAGATAAATCTGGTATTGGGGAGAAAAGGGGGGGGGGGATAAATTTGAATCCAGAAAAATCCACAGACATCCAGCCAACAGCTATGAGTTCCTGATAAAAAACAACTCACAGAGCAATATTCTCACAGTCATAGAGGTTGCAGCATCAACAGTTTCCCAGTGTGCTCCGAAGCTACTGTGCTAACTAAGGCTGCTCTTTCAGCAAAGATGCAGCTGGCATTCTGTTTTCATTGTACACTTTCCAAACAACAAAAAAAAAGAGATACATTTTGTAATAACAAAGACCAAACTAGTAAGAGAGAGAAAAGGGAAAGACAGCAAGATAAGAAAAGTGGGTGTCTCTCTAAGCTCATATATCACACAGCTGAAGACAGAAAGATATCATTTTTTTTTGTCTACGGAACATTCAGAAATGGGCAAAAAGTAAGCAACATGAAAGTGTATGAAGGTGGAAGGAACCTAACTGGAAAACATCAGGTACGTTTTCTTTGATACTGATGGGTACAGCAGAGATTGAACAACGCCCGTAAATATTCGTGGTGTTTTGGAGGTTCTCCAGTGAATATGCTTAGGTGTTTGAGGTCAACTGTGATCAAGCCTTAGTCTGACAGAAAACTGCTTTTGTAATATTTGTAGATCAGATAAGAAATGACAAGCAACACTAGGTTATGACACACTGGAGATATAAATACAGGTTGCCCAGATCATATGATTGATTGAACCCTTTTATTTTTGCTGAGGAAATTTAGCTAGTGTTGCTGGCAACACACATAGAGCACTAAATAAACGTTACATACAGTAGCTTGTCAGAATTTATAAAAGAGCAATCGACATTTGCTTTACTGTCAAAACATCAGCCTACGAGTTTCCTCTCTTTGGAAGGAGAATCTGGGAAATAAAATAATGCTATACAGCATAATACCTTCAAATCACAAATGCCATGGTTAAGTCTGAACCAGAAATGATGGCTGCTCTCATGCAATGAGCTCTGCATGTCCTCAAACAAAAACAACACGCCTGTGAGTCTCATTGCAGAAAGCCACCAGCAGCAGTTGCTGTATAGCACAGAATAGAGAGACAAATGTGGATTTATCACAGAGCTTCCTATTCTACAGTCCAAACACAAATACTTTTGCTGCAGATAGAGGTGGAAAAACAGTATCACCAGGGTTGTACAGTGCCTGCAACTATATTGCAGCAAAGTGGATTATTAAGAACACAGTGAGACTTTATGCCTAATTTTAGAGTTTGCACACATATAGGAATTAAATTCCAAAGATCTCATTCACAATTACACTGAAGAACTTCTAAGATTTCTTTCCACTGTCCAAGCAACATGTAAGACTCATGTTGCACATGAAATAAAAACTCCCAGCGGTTTATCTTTCTAGGATTACATGGTGTTTTCAACGTAAAAATCACATCCTTTGTTGGGCAAAGGTTCAGTTTACAGACCAGATCCATTGGATCAAAACAAAGACTGCAGTAAATCAGCTTTGTGGAGCTATGCTGATTTTCCCTTGCTGGTCTCTATCTCAAGAACTACCTTTCAGCCATTTGTGTAGGAGGAAAAGTTTGTTAACAGTATTACCCTGGGAGATGGGTATTATTCTACAGGAAGTAGAAAAGAAAAAAAAGCCCAGCATCCCATGAGCTACCTCATTTCACGCTCATAAGGGCGCAGAACATGTCTGCAAGGACAGACCAATTGTCAGCAAAACTACTTCCCTGCTGAATTTAAACACATTATTCATTCTTAATTAACATGTTGCTAAAGAAGAATTTTTGTATCTATGCATATATTTGTCCTTTCTTACAAGGATCTCTTACAAGCAATTCCCCCTTACTCCCTGAGTGGTAAACCTAGCTGCAGCAAGCCTCTGGAGAACAGGGAGTTCAACGGGTCTCTGGCATCCATCAGTGAGACTTCTAACCCACTTACGATGTATCTCCACAGACACCCCTTTCCTCACTTCTTCCCACAGGCTAGCAGGGGAAAACAAACCTGGGCAACAGGTCAAGAAAAACCACTTTTGAGACCCAATCCTTGTTTCATTCCTAATTTTATCTCACATTAGTCTACTTCTGCCGGTTTTGAAATGTGTAATATCTGCATTTTTGTTCATGTAGAGCAAATGCTGTCTTTGGCTGGAGAGGTATCCATGCCCTCCTATAAAATGATTTGAGGTCATAAAATCAGTAGCATAGTCCACTACCTCTCTGTTAACACTCTTTTCTATGTTTTTCATTCCTTCTTAGAGAAAAGGAGACTTGACAATAACCTAGTGCTCTATCGAGAAGACATGTTAATGTCTCTCTCTTAACTGTAGAAATATCAACAATCTCAATCTCTGAGTTTCAGTAGAAGCTTTTCTTCCTGTTATTTCCACTAGCTCCAAGGTGAAAAAGGGTATGTTTGGAGCACATTCCAGGCCAGACAGCGTTACAGCAACGCAAGACTAGACAAATTCTCTCAAACAGTCTGAGTCATATTGTGAACGGCTTCCACATATTTCAGTAAGGCAAAAATCCATCTCTGGGGCAGCGCATAACGTCATTCAGCTTCTTCCTTTACTGGATGGAGTGTGGATGTGTCAATCTCTGTGCAGTCTCTTCTATCATGGTTAAGAATTGGTACCCGTCTCCCACATTTCACGTGCTTCTAATGGGAAAGGTCAGCAGATTGGTGGTAAGAAGCAAAGCATGAAATAGAGCTGAGAACGTAACAAAAGAGGGAGAAGAGAGAAAAGAAGGAATTTCAATACATACACTAAATACCCAGATGTTAATAAAAAATCCTGTATGGTTACTTGACAGAGTCTCACAGAAGGAAAGCTTGAAAAAAAAAGATCTCTCCATTGTGCAGCGTTTTTCTTTGTAACTCAATTGTATCCTTTATATCAGCCTTTCATCTTCCCAACAGCTAACTCTAGGGCATATTTACAATAAAAATAGAAGTTGGATTTGTTACAATTTGTTGAGACTGTAGATTTGCAATTAAAGGTGGTACTATCCCTTCTGTCTGTATAGTTTTTACTTGGCTACAAAATGTAATCTAACTGACCCTTTAGAATAGCCTTAAAAAAATCACAAACACTGGTCTTGTTGAGAAGCCACGATGGATGAAAGGGGAGAGTTTCTGCTTTGTTGTCTAAGGTTTACTCAGTAAAAGGTGGACTTCACTAGTTGTGTGCCGTTTGCACGGCTTTATTTTCTAGAACAAAGATGCTGTTCCTTCAAAGAAGACTATTAGCAGCACAGGAAAATCATTTTAATATTTGACAACCATAATATTTAACACTGTGGCTGGATTTTGTTCAAGTGAAAGGAATCTATCCATGCCAATTAAATAATTCATTGCATAGTTCAAAAGACCCTGATAAGAGTTACACCACAAACCTTACTGCTTTTCCTGCTTCAATTATGAATTTGTAGTTAAAGCACATGACAGGGTTTCAGGGCTGGGTTCCACTTCCTGCTCTGTGATGGGTTACTGGGAGCAATTTCCTTCATCTGAGCCTTCCTGGGCCACATCCTTTGCTGGTGTAAATCAGCAGAAGTCCACCAACTGGGAAGGCACTCTGCTGACTTACACAAGCTGTGAACTTGACCTCTTGACCAAGAAAAAAAAATGGGAATGGAAATGCATTTTCTGTGTCAGAAGAGTTACTTGTTTATGTTGTTTAAGGCATTTAAGGAGTTTCATTCTTTTTAACAAACAAGACCAATATCTACCTTCAAAGACAGGCATACAAAGATGATGCGGTTGAGTATTTTAGAGCCTTTAGAATGACTAAATTGTGTACTACATTTAACTGATGAACAACATACAGAAATACTTTCCAGGAACAGGATACCAAATTACACTGTAGAATTTTCTTTCCATTTTCTTCTTTACATTTGATTGAATATTTTCACTCTTTCAGACTACAGAAATAAAAAATGCCTAGATCAGCTCTGAAAACAATACCTTTTTGCTTTTGCTATGGCTGCTCCTATTTGTCAAGTGTTTTAATTAACATAGGGAAAATGGCTATTTCTTACTGATGGAACTATAGTATGAGTAACTGAACTTCAAAGATGCCGGGCCAGATTGGATAGCAAACATCAAAAGCTTTTGACTCGTGCTGAGTAAACTTTGTATTCTGACACACAAGTTCTTATCTGTTCTGTTCCAGACTTGAGAGAGAGAGGGGCTGAATCTAACCAAATCACATTGTTTTTCCTTACAGCTGCCAACTTGGAAAAATATCAGGGCACAAAGGAACCATTAAAAACAAAACAAAAAAAGACATGTTTTTGTTAGTTCCTAAGCAACACAATATTGCCAAGATGGTGGCTCCTATGAAAATTAGAAAATATTAGTTACACATCACACTGTTATTTATTTATACTGCTCTGTGAAGCATTTTTTTTCCTTCTTGCAAACTGACAGATATTATGGAAAATCTGTTCTTTTGAGCAGGGTGTTTACACCACAACTGTTATGTATGTTTTGTCAGCAGCTTATTCCATTTGTTAATTCTCATTTCTATTTTAACATTTATTTTGCTAGTTATTGGGCTGAAAAAGAAGAGAGAATGAGAGAGGGAAAGGGAGAAAGGGAGGAGGGAGGGAGGAGGGAGAGGAAAGAAAGAGAGACAGGAAAGAAAGGAAGAGAAAGAAAGGAAGAAAGGAAGAAAGGAAGAAAGGAAGAAAGGAAGAAAGGAAGAAAGGAAGGAAGGAAGGAAGGAAGGAAGGAAGGAAGGAAGGAAGAAAGGAAGAAAGGAAGAAAGGAAGAAAGGAAGAAAGGAAGAAAGGAAGAAAGGAAGAAAGGAAGAAAGGAAGAAAGGAAGAAAGGAAGAAAGGAAGAAAGGAAGAAAGGAAGGAAGGAAGGAAGGAAGGAAGGAAGGAAGGAAGGAAGGAAGGAAGGAAGAAAGGAAGAAAGGAAGAAAGGAAGAAAGGAAGAAAGGAAGAAAGGAAGAAAGGAAGAAAGGAAGAAAGAAAGAAAGGAAGAAAGGAAGAAAGGAAGAAAGGAAGAAAGGAAGAAAGGAAGAAAGGAAGAAAGGAAGAAAGAAAGAAAGAAAGAAAGAAAGAAAGAAAGAAAGAAAGAAAGAAAGAAAGAAAGAAAGAAAGAAAGAAAGAAAGAAAGAAAGAAAGAAAGAAAGAAAGAAAGAAAGAAAGAAAGAAAGAAAGGAAAAGAGAAGAAGAGAGAGAGAAAGAAAGAGGTTTAAAACTTTACATCCACCAAAATGAATCCTGTTGTTGAGATTGTCGAAGTATTTAAGAAAACTGGAAATCCTCTCCCATTACTATTAATTACACAAAATTAAGAGTAACTTTTCAAATCTCAGCCTATTTGTTCATAGCACTCTAGGGCAGTGTGGAACACAAGAAACAAGTGTGTTTCACTCCACCTGCTTTATTACTCAGTCACAATGCCTTTAGCACATGAATTCTCCTACTAGTGACAAAGCCTTGATTACACTGATGATGCTCCATGCTGGTGAAGGATTGAAATTACAGCAAGGCGACATGGAAGTTTAATAGCTCCTGGGAAATGTAATTGCAACATCTGCCTTGGAATCAAATGGCCAGTCCTTACATTTTGTAGAGTTTTACTTGAGTGTTCAGCCTTTGAACCTAGAAAGTCTGACTGCTTACCTTAGAAAGTGGAAGTCACATCATGCATCATTTCAGCATTTTGATGGGAAGCTTTAAAACACAGTGGTGAATGAATAGGTAGTAGAGAACCATTTCCAGTCACCACAGAGCACTTTGTTTCCAGAAATACTCCACATTAGTTGGAGCATGCACAGTCTTTCCATTGTAACCGAAAGGTAACCTATCAGAGATAGAAGAGAGAGAAGAGAAAATGGAAGCTGCTCTTATTAAAAAGTTTTCATTTCTTGATCCACAGTTCACAATCCATCTGAGACACTGCAGTCTACCGTACCGAGCTCCCACCTTTGAAATATGCTGAGGAGTAACTGCTCCAAGGATAGATTCTAACACAAACAGAGCAATCTGAGCACATATGAATACAAACACATTTGAATACGTTTAAGCTGCATTTGTTATAAGAGTTGGGTATATGTGGAAACAGGCCCTTAAGGAGCAAAAAGCACCATTAGAGCACCCCAACAATCTATAACCCAAGACCACAGCTTTTTCAAGGAAGCTACTGCAGCCTACAGTCAACCCCCTTCCAAGATACGCTTCCAGGACCTGCCAGAAATCCTCCAGCAGCCCTCATGGCACAGGGTGAAAAATGGCTACTGTGTGGAGTTCAAGCTGCATGGCACAGCCGTGACCAGGGCTGCAAATCAGAAAGGAACAGTGCCGCCACTAAAGTCTCCACAGGGACTGTGGCCTTTTGGATTGACACAACTGCTGTATTAAGAGAGAAGGCTCATATTTTGACCTTCCTTCTCATT
The DNA here is from genome assembly GCF_963924245.1 of Chroicocephalus ridibundus. Lineage (NCBI taxonomy): Eukaryota > Metazoa > Chordata > Aves > Charadriiformes > Laridae > Chroicocephalus > Chroicocephalus ridibundus. The sequence continues at coordinate 26,461,869 of NC_086286.1, forward strand.
CGTCGGCAGGAGAGAAATTCTGTCTGCATCACGGTATGAGCAGCGTCCCCTGGAATGGTCTTCTCTTCCAAAGTTATAAGGCTCATTCAACAGAAATGTTTAAAAACCTAGTTTTGAAAGTGCATATGGCTGAGGAAGGACATAAGAGCAAATAGCTCATCCATAATCAAGGTTTGACATGAGAAGATGTGTTGCTGTATTTTTCAGCTTGCTGTAAATTCACTTCCAACACATTCCTGTCTTGTGCTTGATGTCCTGCAACATAGGCACTTGGGATGATTGAATTAATTGAATTAAACAATATTAAGGATTTTAGATTTCATTCAGCTTTAGGGTAATCCTAAACCCCAGTGACAGACTGGAAGTTTAACAAACAGTGTGAATGGACCTATTGTAAGGCCCTTAGATAACCTGAACATAAGGACTTTCAAAAGCTACCCACAAAATTAATACAAAATTCTGTTTTCAACATTTACTAGCTTGTTCCACAGAGGGCTTATTTTGGCTTCAGTACTACTCAGGTACCAGGTATTTAGGAAGACCTAAGTTTGATTCGCTGACCTAATTGAGTTTTTCTGTGTGACTTTTGAAAGCTGTTGTTTCTAGGCCTCTGTCCCCCGTCCATGTAACAGGAATACTAATCTTCTGCTTTTCTCACTGGAGTATCGTGAAAATTAATACAGGTAAGATCAGGTGATGCAGTAATAATAGTACTAGGATAACATAAATCATTTTAGACAAATTTTCATGTACAGCTACCCAGTTAGGGATCAATTTTAATCTCACATCTGTAAGATGTGAGATGACAAGTGTAAATTTGGTCCTTTTTGCATAGTGTTTGTGTTCCTTTATTGCCTTTGACACAGAAAACCATGACTGTACAAACCAGTAAAGAAAAAACTTGCAAAAAGACAGAAACTATGTTTCTTTTGGAAATAAAAAATAATTGAAAATATAAAAAGTAACCCATGAAAACAGCCAAGATTCAATCTAATTTTAAATATTTTCTTTAGCTGTATGCTTTTTATAATTTAGTGGAAAATCACTCGAAACCATTCAAAGATACAACCTTACACCTAATTCTGCCATAAGATTAACTTTTGTGGAGATGACAGATAAGGTGCTAAGTACTGCATGGGAAAGATGCAGAATTTTTCAAATAAAAGAACAACACTCAGAGTAATCCAGGCAAGAAAGGCTGCAGATGTATTTCACGAGCTTTTAACAACACTTGAGTAATCAAGAAGGACACTAAATCTGCCCTCCTTGGCCAATAGTTATAATCTGCCCTATTGACACAAACCCAGTTCTCCGAACTAAACAAAAGCATTTCCAAGTGAGGTTGGAGATTCAGCTCTCCCCTCTGCTGCAGGACTGCATGCAGAATCTGTGATGGGGAGCAGAGCTGGGTTCTCTTAATCATTCACATTGAGAAAGCTACCACTGGATCTCTGGAGAGATAAGAGAAATTGTCCCAGGAATTGCTCTGAGACTACTCAAGTTGACCACTGATTGCTCCCCCCAACCCCCACCCCACCCACCCCTTGCTAACCACTTTGAATTTTATCACTGGCATCAATTTTAGGCTATGCAGATACTCCAAGGTAGAATTTAAGACTCCTACAGACATACTTGTAGGAGTATGAGAAATACTTTCTTTAAGAGAAAATTTGGAGGGCTAGAAGACTACAAGTATTAACCACATCTTGAATTTTCTTTCCACATCTACTGTTTAACTAGTAAATTTGAACATATTTTGAGCCTTCACTGCTCTTGTGGCAAAAATAACTCATGTCTACTTGTTTGATGAATTTGCAAGCACCCAAAACGACCTGAAATGAACAAACAATCATTTTTCCTGCAGAGTTTGCACAGATATCTGCTTTATGGAGCTCTTAGGACTAAGGTAAAAATCATCAAGAGAGAATAAATATTTAGCTTGGGCTGCAAGGGGAGAGTGTGTTAACACAACTCTGCATTTCTGATTTTTTGCTGGAACTCAAAATAGAAGTGTCAAGAAACCACAAAGAAAACTGACTTCACATGATGCTCAGATTAACTACACGTAAGACATGCCATGAATCACTTGTTACAGATCTGTTTTATTGAACAGAGAAATTCACGACAATATAAATCTGCAGGTTTTAGCATATACTAAGCAAAAGTCTCCAGGCACCTTAACGTATGTCATAAATCCAATCTCAAAGTTTGCTATGAGGCTTGCTGTGACACAGTCATGAGCCCCATATTGCAGGTGAGGAAGTAAAGTGTCCAAGAACAGCCACACCAAGCAACGTAGCAAAGGTATTTATGGCCGAGATGTGATTTAACCCAAGTTTCCCAATCCCCCGTCTGTCCCTGAAACCCAACTTGGAAGGTTACCTGAACTGCGTCAATGGGATTGTTCTGACTCTCATTGTATACCTCAATTTGGGATAAAATAAAATAATAAGCACCCAGGAATAAGATAACTCATATTTCTTAACTGCAAGGGCATAGGCACCTGCTATTTCGGTTGGGCACTTCAAGGTGTCCCCTGCACTCAGAATTGCTTCCCTGAAACCTTGACTCATGCATTTTTGCTGTGTCTGTGGAGAAGCGCTGCCCATCACTGCAAAGGTGATTCCTACTTAACACACAAAGACCAAAGTTCTTCTAACTTGGCTGTCTGACAAAAGCCATTTTTGTTATTCCAGATCCCAAAAGCCAGTAGTACCTGAAGTCAGAGCTAGAAGGCTCTGCTGCTTAGGCCAGGCTTTGCCCCCACCAAGCTTGAATGTGGATTTTGTTCTTTTGTCCTTTACATAACGAGGATTTTCCTCAGATAGGCCTCTGACTTTTTTTTTTAACTTAAAAAGCAGTCTGTGGGAAAAGGTATGCAGGGATATCACTTTTCACACCTTTGTTGACATGATATGTCTTACTGCCCTCTTCTGTAAGGGCTTTGGGAGAGAACTATTACCTTAACCAGCTCTGACCTACAGCCATTATACGCCGTTCTCCCACTTGAAGGTCTGACAGTACACTGCAAACATGGCCTTAGTCCTTGCAGTGCGCCACTGAGCCAGGCAAGGTGCCCATATTTTTAGAAGCAACAGGCTCCCTGGTTGTCCTAAACTCCCCAGATGAGCAGAGCCATCAGTGGGTGAGTTCACACCCAACTAGGGTTCAGGGTGTCTCGGGAAAGGACATCTGCCTCAAATCTGGTTTCACATGCTTTTTTTCTGACACTTTTTACGCTGACCACCCAAGAACAACTGGGTGAGCAGGTGCTTCTTGGTGAATGGGCGGGTGTGAAAAAGGATGCACACGTGCACCGGTGTGTGCAAATGTCGCATCTCTGGCGAACCTCGGTGCTGTTTCATTACCTGAATTGTTTTAATTAACAAGCATCTGCCAACTCCTGCACTCTGTCAGAATATACCACTGATGTTCCCTTTGTAGTGCCTTTCATAACATACATAAACAGGCGGAAGAAAAATCTTGCTGTTATCGTCTTTTGATTTTATGAGTAGTTAGGGCTGTTTAAACTATAGATTAACTTTTACAGGCCCATGTCCCTATCCAACGACCCCCACCACCACTCCCTGGCAACGTTTGAATAGCCAGCTTTCCTGGGCTGGTATGTCAGATAAAGATCATTTTAGTAGATGTTTAAGAGGGAAGGAGTCTTGTTTCACTGAAACTAAAATCATAACACTCACTTCATGTCCCCGTATGTGCTTCATCACCTCTCCTCCCAGTAGTCTTGGATGAGTCTATACTGTCAGAAGGGAAACGGGGGAGCTGGTGATAAGTGATATGGAGAAGGCTGAGGTTCTCAAACGACTTCTTTTCCTCAGTCTTCACTGGCAAGGGCTCCAGCGACACTCCCGGAGTCACAGAAGACAATGGCAGGGGTTGGACAGAACTGTCCATCGTAAGTGAAGATCAAGTTTGTGACCATCTGATGAACCTGAAAGTGAACAAGTCCATGGGATGTGATGGGATACACCCATGGGTACTGAAGGAACTGGCAGATGAGGTTGCTAAACTGCTCTCTATTATATTCCAAAAGTCACGGCCGTCTGGTGAAGTCCCCACTGACTGGAAAAGGGGAAACATAATCCCCATTTTCAAAAAGGGAAAGAAGGAGGAACCAGGGAACTATAGGCCAGTCAGTCCCATCTCCATGCCTGGTAAGATTATGGAGCAGATCCTCCTGGAGGCACTGCTGAGGCAAAAGAACAACGAAGAGGTGATTGGGTACAATCAACACGGCTTCACCAAGGGCAAATCATGCCTGACAAACCTGGTGGCCTTCTATGAGAAGGTCAAAACATCAATAGACAAGGGGAGAGCAACTGACATCATTTACCTGGACCTGAGCAAAGCCTTTGACACTGTCCCGCATGACGTTCTGGTCTCCAAGATGATAAAATATGGGTTTGATGGACTGACAATTCAGTGGATAAAGAACTGGCTTGACGGCTGCACCCAAAGAGTGGCTGTCAGTGGGTCCATGTCCAAGTGGAGGCCAGTGACAAGTGGAGTCCCTCAAGGATAAGTACCGGGACCGGTCTTGTTTAACATCTTCGTCAGCGACATGGACAGTGGCATAGAGTGCACCTTCAGCAAGTTTGCCGATGACACCAAGCTGTGTGGGGTGGCTGACACACTGGAGGGAAGCGATGCCATCCAGAGGGACCTGGACAGGCTGGAGAGGTGGGCCCATGCCAACCTCATGAAGTTCAACAAGACCAAGTGCAAGGTCCTCCATTTGGGTCAGGGCAATGCCAAGCACCGATATAGGCTGGGCAGTGACTGGCTTGAGAGCAGCCCTGAAGAAAAGGACTTGGGGGTGCTGGTAGATGAGACACTCAACATGAGCTGGCAATGTGCACTAGCAGCCCAGAAAGCCAATCGTATCCTGGGCTGCATCAGGAGAAGCGTGGCCAGCAGGTTGAGGGAGGTGATTCTCCCCCTCTACTCCACTCTCGTGAGACCCCACCTGGAGTACTGCGTCCAATTCTGGAGCCCCTGCTATAAGAAAGATATGGACGTGCTGGAATGTGTCCAGAGAAGGGCCACGAGGATGATCAGAGGGCTGGAGTACCCCTCCTATGAGGATACACTGAGAGAGTTGGGGTTGTTCAGTCTGGAGAAAAGAAGGCTCCAAAGAGACCTTTTAGTGGCCTAGCAGTATCTTAAGAAGGCCTACAAGAAAGCTGTTGAGGGACTTTTTAGGGTATCGGGTAATGGTAGGACTAGAGGGAATGAATTAAAACTAGAGATGGGACAATTCAGACTGGAAGTTCTTCTCCATGGGGGTGGTGAGACACTGGAACAGGTTGCCCAGAGAGATGGTGGAAGCCCATCCCTGGAAGTTTTTAAGGCCAGGCTGGATGGGGCTCTGAGCAACCTGATCTAGTGGGAGATGTCCCTGCCCATGGCAGGGGGATTGGAACTAGATGATCTTTAAGGTCCCTTCCAACCCTAACAATTCTATGATTCTATGATTCTGTGATTCTTTGGGCCAAGATCCCGGTAATGTGATAGGTCTCCTGTGTGCTATCGTCAGGATTGCAATGTTGGGGGCGGGGTCTTTCAAGAATCTCAAGAAAACTCAAGGAAATGGGTCTTTTCTTGCTTCTTGCATGACAATACATTTTCCAAAGCTACATCTCTTATGCCATACAACTCCAATTCTCTGGCAAAGCAGAGACCAGATTGTGAATATACTGTCTAGCAAAAATGTGAATTACATGTCCAGAATTTCTCTCTACCACACTCAATGGTGATATACCTGGGAATGGCCAAGGGTGTCTGCAACAGCGGTTCTTCCATCTGAGTGGTGTTGTATGAACACTATATGTACAGGTCCACAAGTTGGATTGCACAGCCAAGCATATCACAGATTAGATGCAACCTATGTGTGCTGTTTCTACAGCCTCACAGCTCACAGAATGTTTTATGAAGATATATTATTCCATTGCCCCAGCTGACTAAGATGCTTTTGTTTCCACCCTGCCTGAAAATTGGTTGTGGTTGAAAAAAGTGGAAAGAAATACCATACTTTCACTGACCTTCATTCCCTGACCGTCTGTATTTCTGTTGCATTATAATGTATTTGAATTGCCTTCCTTTCAAGATTGCCCAAAGAATTAAGTACAAAGACACACAGTAGCTATTCTGTTTAAGAGATCTTCTGCAGTTGTCTTCTCTCACACTTCTGTACACAATAAACAGAGCATGTACTTCCAGGCTTTCACTTTAGGTGATGAAAACCAGCAACAAGAAATAAAGTACAATATACACAGTTTGAAGCGTTAAAGTCACTCAATGTCCTAGACCCCTGCTTCTTTTCCCACATAGTCTTTCCCCTTTAAATACCTCTCCTTTCTCTTGGAACATTATTCCACCTTAATCTGCAACCTTTGCTTTCTGGTTCTGACCAACTCCTACCTCCATAATCCCTTTGTGCCACCAACTCTTCCCCTCAGCACTGAAAGGAGCCTTAAATTCTATCAGCCCCATCTCTGCTTGCTAACCCCTTTTTTTTTTCCACCCCATTATGCTGCTCTTTCAGCTCCAGTCAGTCCTGCCATTTCCATGATCAGTTCCCAAGAGGACCTCAAATGAGGTCCCAGGTGAGACATATACTATTCTTTTCCTGGTCACATCATAATAAGTTTCATGTACTCTCCTGGGCTTTGAAGGTTCAAAGCATTTTCTATTACTCATTAAAAGTGAAGTCAGCGGCTGATGTGGCTGAGCTAGGTTTGGATAAAGAACCTAGGTGTGCTGGAGGCAGACAGAAGGAAGTGCTTGAACAGACATTTCTTAGTTCAGGAAAAGCTATGGCCAGTCCCACTGAAAATACAGAGGCAAATTTCATTTTCCCCATAAATTTCCTGCAATCTTAATTTTTATTTTTATTTTTTTTTAATTCAGGATACTTACAATGTCTGCTCTGTGCTTGGATTAACAAAGTTAAACTATCAACATAAGCACTTGTGAAAAAAAGTCAGTCGACAGATACTACAGAGAGATGGCTTTTCTACACCAACCTTTTCTAAAGTGCTTGCAGCCACACAGAACATCTGAAGTGTTTGAACTTGTGCAATTAGAACAAGTTGTCAGGGACACAAAAAGCTTTTCAGAAGAGCACAGAAGCTGCCCGTATGTTATCTACCAGTGTCATATACCTTCAGCCTAGGAATCATCAGAGCCTAGGCAGCAGGGTATGAAATAAAAATCTTCTACGCCAACCATATTTCAGCAAGCTGCGATTTTTTTCTCTAATAAACCCTCTTCCCTGCAGCTTTTCCTTCTGTCTCTAAGTTCTTCATTTTTTTGCTCTCTGCCCTCTGTACTTTTTCTATTTTTCCCCCATTTCTTTGTCTTGTCCCTCAACTCCCCTTACTTCTTTTCCCCTTTCTTTCTCTGCTTCTCACCAACATACGTTGTCTCCATATCCCAGTCCCTCCTCAGCCCCAGTTCTTTGATTTCTTGCCTCTTCCCTATTCTTCTCTCTCTCCTTCCCTCTTTGACCTGAACTGGATTCTTGCAGATCTCTGTGCTGAGTCAAGAAGCCCTCACTTCCAGCTTCATTTCAGTACACAAATGTCTTTCCTATCACAGAAACCACACCTTCTTCCAAAAATTATAATTATATTTTTTAAGGAAAAGTGCAACACAAAAGGTTCTCCTCCTGAATAAATATTCTCAAAGATTCAGCGCTTGGATCTAGAGCTTTGGTCCCATGCCCTGTGAAAACTGGGTCCAGTTGTGAGAGTCAGATGAATTTTCCCAGATTTTGGCAATGGTTGGCAGTTGGCAAAGCCTTGTGGAAGGCAGACTTCCGGTTCTGGATTTCACACACTGGCTTTGTTCTGAATCTGAACAAAATGTCCAAATTTTGAAATGCTACATAAAAATTTCACTTTGACTCATGACATTTACATTACAGCATATAACAAGGAAAATAAAACCAAGATTTATTTCAAAATAGAATTGGAAATGCATCCTTCCTTCCTAAATACTGAAATGGGATGTCCACGCTAGATTTTCACCTGCACAAAATTTTCATTAATTCCAGGGGATTTTTCAAAGTGCTTTCAGAAAAGGGAAGAAGAAACTGTGGTAGGTTAGAGATCTTTGAGATATAGTGTTGAGATTTTAAATGCCTTGCATATACATGGTCCTGGGTACATACTGCTGTTCTGCAGTATATCATGACAAACAGGATCAAGTATCGCCTTAGCCTTGGCGTTCTGTAGACATAACTGAGCTAGCTTTAAATTAGCTAATGTCACCTCTCCTAGCACCACAGTTACGGTAAAATTATGATCCCCACGAACCTAAGGAAATAGGAAGATAGTTTGCCCAAAACAAACTCTTGTGTCTTGGCTTCACAGTTTAAAGGTAATACAGGTTTGGCTGCAACAGCTGGATTAATTTCTGGGGGGTTAATTTCTACAGGGGTTGAGCTGCTGGGGAGAAACAGTTGTGTCCTGTGCTCTCGTTGTCCCTAGCCAGCCTGAACAACATAGATGGGATTTCAGCTGGTATTTGCAGTCAGCAGGAGCTGTGCATAAGCAAGCACCACGTTTTGTCCTGGTCTGAGCTAATATCCCCGTCAAACCAGAGCTGCGCTCCCTCTTACATGACAGGAGTCCTGGGACATGAAGGGTAGTGCCAGCAGCAGGAATTCTCCTGCGTGCAGTTTGGGGCTGCGGCCTGGGTCAGTGTGCTAAACTCAGCACTGGTTCTTCTTAAGGGACAGCTGCAAAGAGTGAGCTGCTACATGGACATCTGAGGTAAACATTCACTTTCAGTCCATTTGAATCTAGAAGGCCCGTCAAGCAAGCACAACTACAGCATGCCTTTTTCCACAGCCAGGGACGTGCCTTCCCACACACCCCTGTCAAAGCAGCAAATGACCGTATGAATTTATTTATCAACCGCTGGCCACGATGGACAGAATGATTAGGGCATCTGCACGTGCTTCTGGAGGGGAGCTTGAGGCTCGGACTTCTGCAGAAGTCTGTCGCCAGTTGACCTATCTATACAGGGTCATGTTGGAAGAAAGTTAGGGGCAGACTGATGTGAATACTGGTCCAGATAGTCAAAATCATGTACAACTACACATATGTGTCCAGCAGGACTGTTCATTATATCCACTTGAACAAAGCAGGGCTGCTTAGACTCCCAATACCACTTGCCAGTGACTCCTCACTGTTACAGGATTCTTCCTTCCTTCTCCCACGGCCCACCTTTAAATGGCTCTGATAATTTCCTGTGTTTTGAAATGTACTCTGAAGGTCCATTAGATTAGTTTTTTGTAGACCAAGGAAAAGAAGCACTACAGATACATCAACTGACATCTTTGAAAGAATCCACTGAAGAATGGATGAAAACAAAACACAGATAGGACTGGAAAAAGATGGAAGCTGATAGAGTGAGGACAGAGATGACCATGAGAGCGGATGTGGAGGGAAGACAGAAAGGTCTGGTTCACAGGAGAAGCCATGGAAATGTGGTCCTCACTAACTGAGTAAATCTGTCAAAGGGGCTGGCTACAAATCCTGGCCAGGCCTTAGACTGTGACCAACTCATTCCTACAAACCTCCTCATGTACTCATGAGACAAAATTCCATTGCTGAGTCAAGAGCAGTTCATAGGCTTTCCCTGGTAGATACTAAGTATGGGACACATTCACTCAAGCTGGACATTTTGCAGAGACTGCAAGGTAGGGTGCCTTCCCTTGAGGTAGTCCACATCACTGGCAGAAGAAAAAAGCAGATCAGAAAGGACCACAGACACAAGAAGCTTGGTGACTGTTTTAAATACAAGAGTCTCACAATATCTGACAACGGAGGGTATTTCTCATTTTACAGATTATGAAACAGAGGCACCAAGGGACCAAGTGACTTGACTAAAGATGAGTGAGCAAAAATGGGGAATGAAGTGGCCCTCCATATTTCCAGACTATTGCCTAGGCAGCCAGAGGGAACTAGCTTGAACACGGGTATTGTAAATGCTGCTGAGGGATGAGATGACACCATTTGAAAAGGTTTTCTCCTAATTTGCATAATAATAAATACATGTATAAGTGGAATTAACCAGCAGGTATTTTTTTCATCTGTTTGTTTTAATTATTTAAAACTGTAGTGTTTGTAAATGTGATCGACACTAAACCTTTATTTAGACTGTGCTTTGAATGAATGTATCGACATTAAAATTAGTCACCATAACCTATAAATCACAGGATAGGTTTGGTTATGAATGTTACAAGTGCTATATTAAGCATCCAAACAGAATGAATTTCTTGCTCTAGGAGACCTTGAGAAGTTGTGAATTCCTAACACATACAACTTGGAACAGTTTTTTGCGATAGCTTTAATTTCTGAGAATTGGATTTTCTTACTGCAGCCAGTTTAAGGACACGCTGGGAGACAGAAGACCATAAGTTAAATTCTTGATATTGCATATGTGAACTCTGCCACGGTAAGAGAGATTTTCAGTAGTACAACTGAAAATTTGGCATCTCACTCCTTTCAACTGTCACTGGGAGTTGGATGCCTTTTTCGTTGTTGTTTTTGAGCATCCAAAAAAAGGCTATATGTAATTATGTATTTTTATGGAAAGGACAGAGCTTGATTTCTAAATACCTACTAACTCATACAGTATCCAAAATCCATAGGATATAAATTATTCCATAGGGAGTTCAGTTTATTACTTTTTTCTTCTCTGATTCTACTTCTGATCAAGACTAAAAAATCAAGATTGTATTCTCTTATGAGTCCAGTTTTCTATATTGATCCTGCCTTTGTTATCTCAATGGCTTATTTGTTAGGCAGAAAAGATATGACTAGGCATATATCATTGTAGAATACAGGAAGATTCACTGAGATTGATGCATAAGCAAAGGACAAGTGCATTAACAAATCTAGCTGTCCGAAAGTCAGGGCTAATGTTAACCAAGAAGCACATTACTGTGATTCCATCAGAATGCTCTTTTATTTATTTAACTTTCCCATTTTCATTTTTTATTTGGGTAAGATAATTGCCTATGATAAGCCCTCTCTGTGTAGGTTGGAAGCATGCAGAAAGCCAGCCTTTAGACGGGAATATTTACGCTAAGCCTAAGCATTAATGATGTGTAATGGCCAGACCATATTTGCATATTGAAATGATCTCAATTAAAATCCTTTATCAGATGACTTCAAAGAAAGAACCTCTCAAACTGCAATATATTTTTCCATGAAACACAGCCTATTAGGGATATAATGTGTTTATCTGCATTTCTAAAAACAATAATTTTAGTGTTGATTTCATACGTAATTGAAGATACATTTCTTTCCTTAGGTTCTATACCACGAAATTCTTTTATCTTTCTTTATAATGCACTTACTGAGTCCTGAACTTCTTTGAAGGACAAAAACATAAAACAGTCCACAGAACTTGAACTAAATAATGCCTTGCCCTTCGATATTGTTTCTCATCCTGAGAATCTAAGTACATTACAAAGATTTACAATGTCTAAAAGAGATAAGAGACTTACAGGGCTCTCTTCAACCACCACTGGAAGACAATCACCTCTGAGCAGGCACACAAAAACTTTTTATGGCATCAAGGAACAGAATGCAAGTGGAGACTCTTTGCAAGAAGCAATGAAGTAACGTACATAAAGAGGGTAAAATCCAACTAAAAGATAATTCACCAATTTATTTTTCCATTTCTTTATAGATTTGCATTCATTGAAAAAAATCTCCAGCCACATGCAAATTTTTAGAAAATGCATTTAAAATCTTATGTTTTAAAAGGCTCTATGTACTTTTAAAAGGGAGGATTCTGATAATTGTTCTAAGGAATTTCAGTTATTTTCACAAGATTTAAATAGATCGTTTTGTTAAAATAAAGAGAGTAGCTGGAAAACACAGCATTTCATTCATTAACAGAAAGGCCCAGAGGTAATGAATGAATAAATGGTAGAACAATACGCCATTTAACATATTAGAGTCAAAGTTAACACATACTAACCACTGGAAGACTGGGTTCTGATAACATAGATCATTTTCTGTCTTGTAGCTGGTATAGGTCATTGAAAACCTGCGTGGCGAGTGTTTTCTTGATATTTGGTTCTTTATTGTTTTCGAAAGGCACATGAGTCACTATCAGCTAGGTCCTGGACAAGAACTGCGCACTCATAAAAATAACCATAAGTTCCAGATATAAAAATTTCAGCACAAAGGTTTTTCATCCAGAATTTCCCAAGGGAACTAGTGGCACCTGCAACTCAGACATCCAGCAAGAGGGAAGGAATGATACAGTACAGTGATCTGAGTGACCTACCACCCACTGCAAATAAAAAACAGCCAAAGAAGAGGCTCTGTTTCCTCAAATCTAATACAACATTTTCTCATGCTGTAAGGAGTGACAATCCTGGAGTCACCTATTAGGGATAAACTCCCTCAAATTATCTCACATATATCACAAGACGCAGTGTACACAGGGAAGCAGCTGCCACATATCAGGTGCTCTGGGGTAATTACCAGTGTATATTCTCACGGTAACGGTGAGGACACTTCCTCATCTTTCAATTCAGAGTAAACTACCTTGCATTTATGACAGGGTAAGAGTATAGACAGCCTAGTAACCACACAGCCACTGATTTACAATAGCTTGCTCCCTTGTGTATGTGCTCCTGCCCCTCAGCAAATACAAAGTAAGTTGAAATAGCTCACCTTGAACTTAAAACATTTTCATTATTTGAAATCATTTGTTATCTCTTATGCCAAGGGTCTTTCAGTAAACAAGAAAATGAAAGCTATTGAAACAAATCATTTGTTGTTGCAAGGAAGTGCAGGCAAGGGTTTGTTTTTATTTAATGAGAAAGAAGGATTTATAAGAATTAAAAAAAATAAAGAGAGAAGAAAAAGATTAGTTTTAAAATACAGTCAAATTCTTGGATGCTGCCCTATGGCAGCTAGTTTTCAGCTAGTGTTTTGACTATGAAATTTGAAGTAATGAAGTCCAACAAATAATCAAAGACAACATAATGGAATCAAACCAAAAATACTGCATGAGATTTACTGTAACTTCCTTCTTCAACCAAATGTGAGGATTTATAGGATAAGCCTAGATTTACCCATAGGAAAGGATAAATGTGATAGACTTTGAAGAGTCTAGTCTGAAGTTGAATTTATCCAAAGAATTCATTCTAATACTAAATAATATTAATATACTATATAATGTATGGTATATTTCGTACTGTTACTACTTGGTATTAGTATGCAGGATTAGTACCTAGAATTTAGTACTAGTAGTGCCTGGCATTAGTACTAGTACTAGGTACTGATAGTTAGTACTAAATATTACTCTAATAGTGCTAAATATTTGTACCAGTACTACTACACACAGCTGAACACACCATAAGACAATCAAGAGTAGCCTGCAAAGCATCTGCCATCAGAATCCTGCTGCTGAAACAGAAATAGAGACACCAGCGTCAGTGAATTTGGGGGAGTGCGTACAAAATTGACCCATATTTTCTAACACACGTTCATAGCATTTCTAGGAAAAGTACTTTTTCTCATACAGATAACCAGCCTTCCGTTATTAGTACTGGGTTGGCAAAAAATCTCTATCAGCTGAGGAAGAACACAAAGTTACAACCCATATTTCAGCAGGTGCAACATTCCCCTCGGGGAAAAAAGAGCAGTAAGGAGGGCTACTGAAGTAAGAAATTCAAAGGCACTTGCAGCAGAATAACAACATCCCATTTAGCTTAATGTTCCTCATTTTATTTGGAGGCTTGAAACACGTTATCATCATTCATGCTTTGCTGTAATTGGACAGAGTGATTAGAACACCTTTTTATATTAAATGCACATTTTCGTTTCAATAATATCCATGCTAAATGAGAAGAATACTATTCAGCCAGTCATCCGGGTTTGGAGCAATGATCTGATTTGCCCCTTATTTTTAAAGCTTTTTTGAATCTGTGATTTTGTAGAGAAACTGTACAGACAGGAGACTGTCAATATACACTGCCTTAGAAAGGAGAACAGAAGAAAAGCTCTTCAGAAACGTAGAGGATCCTGTAAGGAGAAGAATCAATTACTGCCAAATAAGCTTTCTGAAAGTTTATGACTGAAAACAACAGGTCACAAAGACTGACATTGACAAGGGAACAACTGCAAAAAGCACTATGAGGAATTCACACAGTCCTTTTGCAAAGGACTGTCATTGCACAGAATAAAATGGGCTTCACTGAAGTCTGTAATAGATGTAAACTGTGAACATCAGTTCAAGAGGGAGCTGGACATGTTTGGATCAGGGAGTGAATGTAGCCATGCAGTCATAAGAGAGATAATTGTGCATAAGATGGTGAGCTACCATACCTGGTGATTTGTATTTTCTCTTGCCGGAGGCAAGGTTTTGATGGACCATGTGCTTTTCTCTGTGCTATTATTATTTGTATGTCTCTAAAAAGTGCCCTCTGCTATCACAGCAGCCACAGTAATAAAATGTAAGTTAATAATATTATTTATCCTGTAAACATCACTCACGTTTACTGTTCAACCACTTCTTTTTCCCTTCCCACTATACTTCCCTCCTATTTGCATTTGAAGGTTAAAATCTCAACCAAAGCTATTTAGTCCACAGGTCTTTTTCAGATCACGCTGTCCCAGTATTGCTCTGTTGCCACATGCACAATAAATATACACAGACACACATGTGCTCAGATACTGTCTTGAGATCCTTCCCGTATCTTTCCTATCTACCCAAAACTGTGTTTGAAATTACTGTGCAAGACAGAGCCATGAGTATCTCCAAGTTTTGCCTCTAAAGGGGCATGCTTTTCAGAGTCCTACTCAACCAACAGTTGCCAAAACAATGAAGCTCAATCGGCAAAGCCATGACCTCCCTCAGATGCTTAACCTGCCTTTGCCCCAGCTGCATCTAAACTGGGATGTTCCTAACATCTTCGAATGCAGTCACAGTGATTTGGTTTAACTGAGAGACAAGGTGAAGTCCATCCCAGCCTGAGAAACAGGCCCATCACAACTCTCACATGTGCCTAACATTTCCTTCATTCTCCAGGGCAGGGAGGAATGGTTGAACACAAACCAGATAAAAGACACCAGTGGGTCTTGCAGGTGTACTAACAGTATGACAATGAACAACCCCAACTCTCTCAGCCTGTCTTCATAGGAGAGGTGCTCCAGCCCTCTGATCATCTTCGTGGCCCACCTCTGAAGTCATTCCAACAGGTCCATGTCCTTCCGGGGGCCCCAAAGCTGGACGCAGTACTCCAGGTGGGGTCTCACCAGAGTGGAATAGAGGAGCAAAATCACCTCCTTCCTCCTGCTGGCCACACTTCTTTTGATGCAGCCCAGGATGTGGTTGGCTTTCTGGGCTGCAAGCACACATTGCTGGCTCATGTTGAGCTTCTCATCAGCCAACACCCCCAAGTCCTTCTCCTCAGGGCTGACCTCAATCCATTCTCCTCCCAGTCTGTGTTTGTTCTTGGGATTGCCCCAACCCATGTGCAGGACCTTGCACTTGGCCTTGTTGAACTTCATGAGGTTTGCAGAGGCCCCACCTCTCAAGCCTGTCCAGGTCCCTCTGGATGGCATCCCTTTCCTCCAGCATATTGACCGCACCACATAGCTTGGTGTCATTGGCAAACTTGCTGAGGGTGCACTCAATCCCACTGTCCCTGTCACCAACAGAGATGTTAAACAGCACTGGTCCCAGTACCAGCCCCTGAGGAACTCCACATGTCACTGCTTGCCACTTGGCCACAACTCTTTGAGTGTAGCTATCCAGCCAATTCCTTATCCACTGAGTGCTCCATCCATCAAATCCGTGTCTCTCCAAGAGACAAGGATGCCGTGCTGGACAGTGTCAAATGCTTTCCAGAAGTCAGGCAGATGAAGCCAGTTGTTTGATCAATGCTTACTATGCCAGACACAGTCCTCTACACACAGCTGATGCAGCCAGGCAAAGGATGGAAGGGGAGCAGAGAGGTAAAGCCACACACCCACATCCACCTGCACTCAGTACCAAGACACAGCAGCCTCAGTCACAGCTAGAATAAGGCCTTTTCCACTTCACACCATTCAGGAAACAAAACCCACAGCTTCTTATCAGTTAACATGGCAACATCAGCAGTTATTTAAAGAGAAGGTTACTGCCTCCCATCTGATTTTGATATGAAATCTGCTGGGTAGACATTTCATGCTGGGTCTAGAAATACGCTGCGTACCTGAGGCGCTCACTGAGGGTTACAGTCACCCTGAGCTCCCTCTGAATTGCTCCCTGAGAAGACTATTGCCCTTCATTGACTAAGGAGGAAAACCAGGTATCTGTCCCCTTAATAGATGCTGTTAAGTACATTCTTTTAGATAGGATGCACCTGGGCCTATCTGAAAATATGTTTGACTAGACATACAAAATATGGATTAAGGTTCTTTGCTTGTGATAGCATAGGAAAAAAAGGCTAGGCAAAAAGCCGTAAATGCATTATCACACCTGGATAGTAACAACTCTGCATTTCTACTGCAGCCTCCTTCCAAGGATCATAAAGTACTTTCCAGAACCAGAAGCCTTGTCTATCTAACAGAAATACAACATTTAGGAAGCACTTTGGCCTGCTTAGTGCACTTATAAGACATCCTCTAACCATGAATAAAAGTGTGAAACCACTTCACCCTTCATTTCCCTTAACACCTCAGCCTCAGTTTGCATTGACGGTTCACGCCCAGCACTAACTCCCTTTAAAATCCCACTTTAAACACACTTTTGTCCTGAATAGTCCCTAGGAAAGGAAAGATAATCATTGCTTGTGTTCTGCAGAAGCGGAACTGAGGCCTGGGAAGTATTTATCATACTGTTCACACTCAGTACTAAGAGTTGTTTCTCCACTAAAGCATAGAACTATCAAGATCCCATAACTTAAATGGAAACCAAGCAAGACAATTTCGAAGCATTGGCTTTTTATAGGGTCATGGCTTTTGGCAAGAATGAGGGCTACTAGATTGGCCAGGAGCTACACAGAGCCCACCACTGAATTTTATCTGGTGCCTGCGAAAGATTTCTGGGGAGGAGGTCAACAACATTGGGGTTGTTGCTTGCCAAGGGTAAGAAAATGCTGGCCTAAACTGTTAGAACTTAACTAAGTTATATACAGCATCATGCAGCTGAGTTAGTTGTTTTAACTAGCCCCTGAACTGGCTAAGAATAAAAGTAGCTGTCAAATACACAAAAAAATTACCTTCTGCAGGCTAATCAAGGTGACACTGGTAGTCTCTGTTCATCAGGAAAGGAAACCACATTTCCTGAGACTCAGTTTAGTGCTCCTTCCATAAGTCTATTTGCCAAGATCTCCATACATTTGTAAGTATATATATACTGGACATAAAGCTATGGCCTCCAGGCTCCATGTGTACACCAAGGATCTTTGGAAGTGTTACTTGAAGATCCCAGTTGTAATGACACCAACAACAGATCCACAATAAAACTGCAATGATTCAAAACATTCTTTTACATGACCAGCATAGTTGCATTGCACTCTCCAATCTCAGTGCTGCAGAAAAGAGTCTGTACACTGAAATCCAGGCCTAAGATCATGCATGCCCCTGAAAAATATCCTAATAGTTCTAACTCTGTAGATGGGAAGACTGAGGGGCGATAACATGAAGTGAGCAGTACAATGTCAAACTGACTTTGCTTCTGAGCACAGATGTAATATCTAGGAACCTGAATCTGATGACCATCTGATGAAATAGTCAAACGTCAAGGAATGATACCAGCATCAAGTCCAAGTCTCTCACTAGCCCTTTGGATCATTGCACCAAATCTTAGCCTGCCTCTTTATATCTAGAACATCTATTGTAGGTGTACATGGAGTCCCTCACAGACACAATGGAGAATTTCTTCCTACAGACATGTTCATAACACGTTAAATTGGAGCAATGCTGATTAAGAGCAGGACTGCAAAAATGCCTGCGCCTTCACCCAACTGAATGGAAGAGGTTTTTTTCAGAAGAGGCATGTGAAGCCTCTTTCCCATTCAAGGAATTACACATTAAATACACACATCATTTTCCAACAATCACAACCTATCTGCCTTTCACTGCTGGCTTACTATAGTGCTTACATAAACAGGCAAGATGGTAGGGGGACAGAGAAGGACCTAGCACATAGGTTTGCTTTTCTGAAATGGTATTATGGGATGATCAGCTGGGACAGGAAAAACAGGAAATGAAATATTGAGGAAATAAATGAACTGTAAAAACACCTATTGTTATATCAGTATTTTGAATTGAAGAGTTCCTTGTGTCCTTTAAGGAAGGTTTACTGTAGCAGTGGGAACTATACTCTCCCTTAAGAACCCCTTGCAGAAAGAAACTCCTTATAAGAGAGTCCAACAGCTTTCCCTATGGGAAGATGAGGGCTCTTCACTGCTAGCTTATCAAAAGAAAAATAGCTGTTGTCAATCCTTTAACCCTCCTGTAATTAGTTAAATTACAGAAATTAATCTTCAGTAATGTCTTGTTCTTCTTTAGCCAATTTTTTTCTCTCTTCCTCTTAAACCAAGATTCACTTAATTCATTCAACAGATAGCGCTGAAACCACAACCCAATTCCAAACACATTCGGCAACTTAGAAAATTCCAGCCAGTGCCAGGTTTAAAGGCTGATTCTGAAA
Source organism: Chroicocephalus ridibundus (assembly GCF_963924245.1). Taxonomy (NCBI): domain Eukaryota; kingdom Metazoa; phylum Chordata; class Aves; order Charadriiformes; family Laridae; genus Chroicocephalus; species Chroicocephalus ridibundus. The sequence goes on from NC_086286.1 coordinate 26,480,574, forward strand.
GACATTAAGCAGTCTTACAGCAGCCACAGAACACAAGGTCCTTTTGAAAAAAAATCCCCTTTCCCTTCATCTGTGCTTATTAGAGCTCTAGAGACTCAAATGAAAGTATTACTGCACCTGCAGCTTGACAGAGAAACACACCCTTCTTCACACTGCTATCAAAACCAGGCCAACAACAAAAAAGAAGTAAAATTTCGTCTTGAAAACAATGAGGCTACAGGTGTGAGGGAGGTCATAATCCAAAGACAGTGCAGTTCACAAGTGAAAATGGGGACAGAACTCAGCCTGAGTTCTTTATGGCAATGGTAGATGAGGGCTAGCTTTAAATTCCTAGCCAGAATTTTGCAAAACTGAGGGATGACAAAACCCCAAATCCAGTGTCTTTTTATTCACAAAGTAAATTTGCTCTCGAAATAGCATAAATACACAAACACAGAGGGCTGCAGTGCCATTTTAAGAGTCCAGTTTTCTTAGAACGGCTCATGAAGAAGTATACTAAACAACCTTCTTATTTTTTTTCCCCCTGAATTAGGATACCATTAAGGCTCATTTGTTTTATTAGCATGGAGGGATATTCCCAGTATGTATGCCAGACTAGGGTACCATACACTTCCATTTCATCTTTATCTGAAAATGCTTTTTTTGCTAAATGTGAGTCCTACAGATAGGAGAGGGTAGAACGACAATACAGTACTCTTTAAACACTGCATGCTTTTTTTTTTTTTTCTAAATACAGCATTACTTCTAAGTGTTACTGCCTTCTTTGTGAAGATATTTACACTAGAAAGCTAAGAGTACTTTATAGCACCCTGGAAATTTCCATAAATAACAATCATCCATGAGAGTTTCTTTTCACCTATTCCATAGAGGGGAACTTCCAGAGAAGAGCCAGAAAAGGTGGAGATCACTTTAAAATGCTTCTCTCTGTCATTTCCAATACCCCGCCTAATTCAGCTAGGCCAAAATCTCACTTGAAGTGAGCTGAAGTAGAAGCTTTTTGTGTGTGTATGGAACCGTATCCAGCTGGGAGAGCAGTTAAATGCTTGCCCATCCCCTTAACTCTGGGCATGTAAATTCAAGACGAAGAGAGCTGTTTTGACGTTCTTGGCTGGAAATCACTCTCCACACCTATACTTTAATGCATCTACTGTACGTGGTAGTTTGGCTGCTTTCTCTCACTACCATCTGTTCTAATGGCACGGTGCCTGCTCACAAGTTGAATGATATATAGGTGCCAGGCAACAATGCGTTTTGATGGGCAGACTGCACAACGCTGCAATTGTCATCTCTTGTGCATGAAGGCCACACTCTGTGCCAGAAATGAAACATTGGCACTTCGTACCTCCATACACTTGTTCACACCTGTTGACACTTACGTGCCAAAAAAGGAATACTTGAACAAGGGAGTTTGCAGGCTTGCTTGACTCCCCACTAGGAATTAGCATTACCCTGGAAGTATATTCAGCCCCTGGCTCGATCATCATCCTGTACCTCAAGCATTGTGTCACAGCCTGGAATATTCCTGTGGGTCTTCACCTTAGTATTTTCCTAGATCTGTATGTCCGAAGGCAAGAAGAAACTATCAGCCCATTCGAATGAAAACTGACTGGACCAGGCAAGTCTCTTCTCTTCCACAGTTCCATCCAGACATTTGAGTGCAAGTCTCTGCAAACCTTGTATTTTTCTCATGCCCCAGCTAAGGGCCCAAATTTTAACATTTATTTCACAAGGTCTTCCACAAGCGCAACCAAACTTGTCGCAGGTCCATGCCAGCACCACTTCTCCTTTCCACATTTCCGTAGTCAGGTGGACCACCACCCCAAACCTCATCTATAGGCTCTGGTTTTTCAGAGTTCAGATCAGTCCCTCTTCACTGTGAAGATTTAACGACATACACCTATCATTCAGCTCCATGAGTAAAGCTTATTCCTATGGCTTCTAAAGTAGCAATGATTTATACTGATAGAAAAGAACGTCAAGAAAGAGAGCTAATGTACAACATCACAGATGAGTTTGACGTGCTTTAAAAAAGCAGTATGTTTTGGGGAAGGGAGAGTTCCCAATCCCTGCATTGGATGTATGCAGAAATTCAGTGATTTAGGGAGGAAAAGAACTTCCACACACTAGCTAGAGCTTGGGGAGTGTGGAAAGACCTGGGAAATGCAGGGACTGGACCAGAGAATTCTGCTCTAGGGGAAAAAAAAATAAAATTAAACCTTAATCTTAATCCTTGCCTTTAGCAGAACAGATAACTAAAATCAGATTTTTTGCATACCCTTGTAGCTACGAAAACAGCTTTGCTCAGAAGGTGGGGGTAGGGGCTGTCAATGGGGCTTTGCTGATAACATCAGGAAAAAGAAGCTGAGAAAAGAAAAGGGGGGGCTCCATCAGTAGCACATAGACTCATGCACTTGCAGGTACAAAGTATCTTTCGCAAAGACCGGTAGGAAGCAGGAAATCAGTAAAATGTTTCCCTGTTCCAAAATCTCTGGAGAACTGGACAGAAGAGGTAGAAATTACTTCAAAATGCTTTCCTCTCTTTTTACCATAGTATACCAAATTCGACTTGTGCAAAATCTTATTGCAAATGGTATTTCAGGTACAAGCTTTTGTTTATAAGAAAATGAATCCAACTGGGAATATTTGTGTATCACCTCAGCTCGGCATGTCAATAAAAGGTGGAGAGAGTGGAGAGCATGGGGAGAGGCTTTCCAACAGTGTGTTGCCACACCTATGGAACAACTGGATTCAGAACCCAGAGCTGGAGTATTTTCAGTGGGGACTTTTGTTAGAGTTATGTTTGGGTGTGGGTGTTGGTTTTGTCCCAGATGTACATGCCCAAGACTATTCTTTTTTATTAGACTACTGATTATCATAAGATTATACCTTTTGACTATTACAAGCCTGGCTTGTAAATACAAATGGAGAGGCTGAACGGCTGTAGAGGCCCTCTCCAGCCTCCATCGTGGTTATATGCACTTGGGCACAGGGAGGAGATCTGTTAAAGGCATCAGCCTCTGCCCTGCAGGAGCAGAGCCAGTAGCTTCTGGTTTCCCTGAGCAAGGCTTAGGTTACTTGGGGGCCAACCACCCAAGTCTTGTATACCTTACGTGCATTCTTAGAAGGAAATAAGAGAGATGAAATCATGTGAGCTGCTGCATATTTGCTGCTAGCCGTTACCAGGTAGCTGCTATTTCATTTCTATGAAATATCATAACTATGTAAATAACTCAAGTAATAATTGTAAATGGATGACTGTACGAAGGGAGGTGGGGGCCGGAGCCATAACTGCACAGCTGCTATGGCTGTGAAAATTCAACCTTAAGCAGCCTAAACATTCATTTTACAGTGTACACCACTGATTACTTAATTACATCTAAAATATAAGTCAGACTCACTAAAAACCCCAGGGAGTAAATTACAAACAGCTATGAAGCAATGTGCATGCATACACCCTACTTTGACTTTAAAAAATTATTGTTTTCCAATGGGTATGAAGGATTTTTCTATTTCTGTTCTGCAAAACATCATTATGTTACAAACAGGTAAATATTTCTAAGTAATATTAGATGTGCGTGGGAGCATCCATCTTCAGCCTTTCACTGTGGACTCTCACTAAAGGTTCTTATCTTTATGTATATTTGAACAAGAAGATCTACATATGCTTGATCTCGGTATGAACCTCTGTATGACCTGATTTTGTTGCCATGGCCACCAATTAGACCAGCCTTGTTGACTGCAGAACAACAGTCAAAGCATCTCTATTAAGTTCTGAAAAAGAATGTCATATTTTAGCAGCACACTACAACAGCTTATCCTAGTGGTAGTGTTTGTTTCTTCCATTAGCTCTATTATTTAAGCATTTAGCTGAAAAGACAGGGAATGGGGGGAGGGAGGAGGAAGCAATGACTATATCACTAGCCAGAAGTTCACTTTTTTTAACTTTTTTAATATCTGCTTTTATTTTCCAGGTTTTCTCCTCTAGGAATATAGAAGACAGACAAAGGCTATGGAAGAATCTTTGCTTCATGAGAACATTGAGATGAGCATAAAATCTTTCATTCCATTGCGCCTTTGAGGATCCTATCAGCATTTTCCCAAATGCAGTTTTTTTAACACATTCTCCCTTCCAATTTGTGACAAACCAGTAGACAGTTGCCTCAAAAGCTACTTGGCAAACGCTGCTTGTTAAACTACCTTTGCCCAGCAGTAGGTGTGTGTAAAGATACTGAATACTGTCACACGTACAGGAAAGACAGTTCAATGCCATCAATATTACATTTTGTTAATGCTTACCTGAAAAAAAAAAAGCAACCAACTTGTAATGTACTCAGTTTACATCAAAAAGGATAGAGGTTGGAGGATAGGAGAGTTCCACAACCAAATCTTTTATTTCTCAGGCTTCCTCTTTAGAAAATAATTTTCTTAGTATTGTTTTCATAAAAGCTTTCAAATGCCCTAAAATAATGCAGAGAAATTGGCTTTTATTTTGAACAGGATTTCTCAATATGTACTGCATCTCTTGGCATATCTGTTATATTAACTCAAGCCTAAATGATACAATGGTTAAAAACAGAGTACAGATGTGTATAAATGAAAAATGTAATAGATTTCCCTCTTAATGTAATAGAATTGGCACGAGGTATTGGAAACAGGAGTGAAAGTAGTCACTCAAGCATTGTGTTTGCATGTTATTTAAATACAAGTGGTTGAGGTATAAGTACCTCTAAGTACACCTGAAAGAGATGGTGCCTTGTAATCATTGTTTCAGCAATTGACAGTTGTTTACACAACAGCAGCACATTCTCTACTGATTTGAATAATAAACATGTTTAAACACCAGCTGGATAATAGAAGGATAATTGAAACATAGTTTAAAGCTCTGATTTACAGGCATTGTGGCAACACTTTTATTTGTGGTACAATGCTATACTTCTGTGCAGCCTCTTGAAAAAATTAAATAGGCATTGTTTCAAACAACTTTGGGATATATTTAACTCGATTAATCTATCATGCATTTGTGTGCCTACACAGACAGACAGACAGAACAAAGGACTCACCATCAAAACTTCAAAAAGGCTTATGCTGGTGACCACATGCTATTTGCGCTGCTCAGTTTCGTTACCCTTACCTTACACATATACTTCCCAAGTATGAAGTGTGCTTACAAAGTTTATAAGGCACACAAGACTGCAAGAACCCAGAGGGCTGCACAGTAAAATTGCCGAGTGAAGGCAGAGAGAGAAGCAGTCCGACTTCAGTCATTACATGTGACAGACCACGCGCAACAAAGGGACCATAAAAATGCTGTGAGATTTGAGGTGCTACCCACATCTCCTCCTTTCTGGTCTATACCAGAATTTCACTGTTTGGGCCTGTTTTATAAAATGAAAATTTAAAGAGAAGGTGAGGCAGTCCTACTTAAAATGTACCTCTGTACTGTCCTTTTTCTTAAAAACATCTTTGCAAATACTTCCTTAATGCAAAATCTACCAGCTGAGAAGCCTAAATATGTGGCTGTAGATTGCCATCAAAGCACATACTTTTTTAATTCCCAAGCATCAGATAATCCGAGGCAATCTAGCTTTCATTTTTCATCCTGTTTCTGATCTCTCACCTGGTTTTGAACCACAATTAATTCACTGACAAGTACGGAGGTGTGGACAGTTTCCACACACGCATGCAGGTCCAGGTCTCTGGCTCTGTCTGACATTTCATTCAGATGTGCAGACTGCTTGAGCCCGGCTTGTACAGAGCCTACAACTTATTCAAGAAGATTCAGGTACCATGACTGGCTTCTTCTACATACCAAGCCCTGTCACTTCCTGCTGACTGACCCCTAAGTTAAAGGCTTTCAAGAATCACAACAGCTCAGACCCTAGCTGAGAAAAGCCTCAAAAGACAGACCTTACAGTAGCCCGTTTTCAGGGTCTTTCACTCTTTACAATGTGTGAATCAGGTATAGACAGGAACAGAGAGAGAGATTCAAGTCATTGCCTGCAGGACTTGATAATGTTTTAGATGTATAAATATGACAGGCAGGACAACTTCTGTCAACTTTTAGGAAAGATGTCTGACACTTCCATTGGAAATTTGTTTAATTGTACTTATAACAACATTACCAAAATTAAACAAATCAGCATGAGATTTTCCATATCTAAAAATATTTTTTTTATTAGTAGTACTACCTCATTATTTTTCCTAATGTTTTTAAGACAGTGTCTCTCCAGAGCACTATTTAAAAAATGGCCCATTATTTTCCTTATGACTTCTCCATTGATTTTACCTAGTTATCGACTGAAAAACCAGGGCAGGGAGTGGACACCAGGTTTGTGTGCTCATGTTGACCTGTGTTGCTAAACAGATGCTGCTGCCTTTCATTCCAGATGGAGCTTGTTCAGGGCATGTGGCTTCATTCCTAGATATCCCAACTTGTGCCTCTTACGAGCTCGCAGAAAACTCAAAAAACTGAGATCTTCCAGGGCAAGCCCAATAAGACCATATCCCTATGTATATCAGTTTCATGGTATTAAATTTTTGAAGAAATGGGAAACAAAGCATGAAAAAAAAATATTTCATAATCCATCCTGAAACTTAAAGCTGTGGGAAGTCTTTAACGATATTGATACATCTATAGCTGAACTTTTATTGTTATAGAAGGTAAAAATATGAACCACAAATAGTATTAAACCTGACAACAATTCAAGAAAATCTCTGCAAAGGCAATCTTATTTTTAAACACACTAGTATTCTTGTTGTTTCAACATCCTTAAAGGAGGCAGAAATAGTTTACTGTGATGGTCTACAGAGGCACTAAAGATCAAAGACCTTGCATAAACTACACTGCAAGCAGAGGAATGAGGGTACCTAGAAACACCACCTATCTTCCCTTTTTCTAACACTTTTGGGTATTAGGCAATCATGTTGCAATTCTTACCACTATGCAGAGCTCTGATGATGAGCAACACATTCCCCGCTGGCAAAAAGGTCACGCAAGGCTGAACTGGGTTGTAGAAGTTCCCAGCAAATGCTTGAGAGTGAGTATTTGCTATACTGCACAAGGGAAAGTATCATTCAGCGCCATTCATCGCTTCCACTTTCAAATGTAAGTTAATACCAAATGAGCCAGTGATGAACTAAAAAGCAGTATGGCCACCTCACTATGATCTGGGACACAGTTTAATTTTGTTCAAAGGCAGGGCTAATCATCCCGTGCACCATCCACCACAGATTTACTAGCCTGAGTACCACAGGCAGAGTAGCTATGTTAAGTACATAGCTACTAACATAGCTATTCTGCCTGTGATACTCAAGCTAGTGAATCTGTATGAGATGATATTGCCCCAGGTATACAAACTTACTCACTTGATCACTTTGGGGTCTCTCATGTGTGTATTATGTCTGTAGGTGTGACCAGACCTTCCCTGGAAATAGTCTTTGCTGTACAAAGGCATGCACAAACACATACACATATCCTCCAGCAAACTTGACATAGCTCAGTCTGAAAATTAGTAGCATTCAGATGTAAAATACAGAAAAGAACAGGACGTGTCTATACGTACCTTACAGTACATAAAAATGCAGTCTACGGCTGCAGCTGGAAGTTGTATCACATTAATTAAGAGACATTAATCTCTTTATGCTACGGAGCAGAGTTCTGTACAGTGTTGCTAAATATTATGTATGCCATACATTTTTATTTCTGGAAAAAGTAATAATCACAATGAGCAAGTCATATCACCAGATGACGGATGGATGCTCTGAGATAGTCTTGGAAGAGACATAAAAGAAGACATGCACCACATACAGTGATATAGGAAGAGGCACAATAGCAGAGTGTAGATCAGACTTAGGGAGGCCTTTATCTAAGGAACTAGCAAACAGAAGCTGCACTTGATAACAACATACAGCTGGATAAGATGCATGGAAAAAATCACCATGAGCTTCCACAAGATATGATGGGCAGACAATGGTGTGTTGTAGAAGTGGGACAGTGTTAAGCAGTTTCAGTAAGCTGCGTGTGTTATGGTTCCTGGGCCAGATTCTGGCCCCTTTGTGCTAGGTCTCAGGAGTGCCCTACAAAAGCTGGGGGATTTTCCTCCAAAAAAGGAGCATTGCCAGGTGGCTGAGTGCCAGGATGACTCACTCTGCACTAGCCATTCCTTACAGGAAGACAGAAGTTCCTGAATAGGAAAGGATGAGGCAGGAGTGCACATAAATCCAGCTGCCCTGGACCTCAGAGATCAGGTCTCGCCTTGGTGTCCCTGTTTGGGATTTCGCTCTTCAAGTGCCAAGGGAAACCAGGCCAGCCCCTTCCATTCCTCTCACAGGCAGAACTTCTCTATATCCCTAGACCTAGGGGCACAGGGGAAAATAGGGCCCAGGGCCATGAAGGATGCTATACTGATTAATTCTAACATGCGTAGAGAAAGGAGCCTATTTCAGTGGCTTTCTGAAACACTAAAGAAACAGGATAATAAAATTCATCTTCATCTGATGAACTGCAAAAGTTCAAAGAAAAACTATGTTTGCTGTAGTGAGAAGTCTAACTCTAGAAAACATACTTTTGACATCAGGCCGTGCGCCTATACTCCCTGCACATGATAGAAGGCATTCACAAACATCCTGTTTGCCAACACATTTCATTCTTTATAACGTGGAGGCTGAATACATTTGTTTGACCTCTCTAAGTGTGCAAAACTAGTTGCTTCACCTCCCCTAGCCATTTCAAAGCAAAGGAAGATAAATTCTTTTTCATCTAACCTACCTTTACACCAGGGGACTCCTGCATGGGGGCAAAAACATAAAAAGTGCAAGAGGGGATTCAGTGAATTTCAGGCTGCTAAGGTCAGGATTAGCGAGGGCAGCCTGAAACTACATAGCTTGGATGCAATCTCCAGCTCTAGAAATCATTTGCCAGAAGCTCAATAACAGTGGATGGTCACTGTGTGTAGATACAGGTACACGTGGATATAAAAAAATTGGTAAGGCGAAGGCCTCCCCAACCTAGATGCCTGGCACAGCACACGCTTTACTGGCATTACTGGCTCTTAGTGTGAGTCAAAGCACTGGGCTAAAGGAATCTTCAACCTGACTCAGTATAACACTTGATATGTTTTAATACCAGCCTAGTTGCATTTCTTAACATTGGATCCTCAGATATTTACTAATTTAGAGGGAATCATCACATTGAATGAGTAGGAAAGGCGAACCTTACTGCCGTTTGATCTTCTCCAACAAATTCATGATGTTACTTTAAATATAATTTGCCAGACAAACTCTTTGAGTCAAAACATCTTGCTTTTAAGAGTGTCTCAAGAGATATTAACAACAGAGGGAAAATGACATTTCTTTATCAGCTATAATACACATAATGTGACATTCAAACACAACAAGTGCTACTCAATAGCTTGTAAGTCACAGAAGGTGAATGAAAACACTTATCTCTTTTGTACAAAAAAAAAAAAAGGAGGTGGAGAATCCTCAACAGAAAGATCCACTTGGACTTAAAATATAGGGTAAGCAGCATTACAAATTTATAAGCACAAAGCCCATCTATTAAGATTCTGAACAAATAGTAAGTCTAGCTAGGAAAAAGTGTTCCCGTTAATGTATGGTTAGTTATGTCAAGGACAGTAAATGAAGCTGCCTTTCATCTACCACATTGATCTATCTAAATTGGGGCAAGCTGTGCCACCAAAAATGCATTTTCAACATGTGTTACAGAAGATCAAATGTTAGCAAATACAGAAGAACAATTAATAAACAATATCTTCCAACTCCACCAGCAGCTGTTTAACTCACACATACCCTTTACATGATACTAACCTCAAATGAATGCTCTAGTAAACAAATTGTACATGTAAAGCCACAGACCTCCACAGAAGCCAAAGAAAAGAGATTTGCAGGTTTTAAGAAATGCTTGGGTTGAAAAACTATTCCCACACAACTGTTAAAAAGGAACTGCAGCTACTCCGTGAGACTGTGCTCCTACCATCTGCAAATGAAAGCCAGGCAAATTCAACTGAGGAATAAGGCGCATAACTTAACATGAGCGTAAATAACTGGATGAAATGGTGGATTCATCTTTTAGATCCTTCAAATGAAAACAAGATGACTTTCTGGCTGATGTGTTCTAGCCAAACACAAATTTGTACGGCTCTATAAAGAAGTGACTGGATGAAATTAAATGGTTTCCTCTGATATTACAATGTACTATTTTAGGTCAGCATTCAATAAAGTGTTCAGGAATTTACTCACAGAACTATGGCTATATTTGCACTACAGAGGATGTCCCAGAGGATATCTATCTTTTCTTGAGCTGGCCACCTGGGCATCTTTGCTTCAAGCTGTTTGGGATTTAGGAAAGACAAAACCCAGCATGTAAGTCCCTGGAGAAGCTAGGTATATTCCAAACAGTCATTACTCACTCACACTGGTGATGGTGCCTACTTCTTGCCAAATAGTCTGTCGCTGACAGCATTTATCTATGCATGAAGTCAAAATATTGGGCCTCACTTTAGCCTGAGGCTTTTGAACCCCAAATCCCATGAGAGTGCAGAGACCATGAAGCTATAGAAGACTTTGTAACTGCTGTGCAGCCAGGAATGGAAGAATCATGGTGCCAGAAAGATCTGGTCCTCATCTAGTGGTTAAGCTACTCAACTAGGAGAGAAAAATCTCAGAGGTTTCATCCTTTCCTTCAGAAGAGTTTCATTATTCAAGCCAATAATTAGCTACCATAAATCAGAGTGTGACCCCCACAGGAGTGACCTTACCTCCGCACCACAATGTCTGACTCCATGTATGTTCAGTTCTCAGCTGACTGGCAGCCTCGTTCCAGCAAGAGAGATAAACTTGCTGCTTTGTGCATATTCCTGGGCTGTGAAAAAATGTGACCCCAAACCCTACCTGGCATGAGGAGGCTAGAACCCGTCCTTCCTCTTCACATGCAAGTGCCACAGTCATTCAATTTTTGTGAGAAGGTGACACTTCATCTCATCCTCTCTACGAGAACAGTGTTCTCTATCTGAAAAACACCCTGAATTCCTCATTTACAGAGGTATCTGCCTGTGGTTCTGAATTTGATACCACAGTTCATAGTTCCAGACAAACCATCTCATCTGCAATTCCTACCAGCTGGCAGAGGTGTCTCAGAAGTTAGCTTGCAGGTGATTCCCTGTCTCTCTTAGTTAGGGATCCTAACTTTCCCTCCTATATGCTTTTGGACCCTCGGTACTGAACTCAGCTCTGCCATCACTCCTGCGACTGACCACTTTTCTCTTTGAGGCTGCACATTGATGTCTGAGGATCTCCACACCTTTCTTGAATTAGAGCTGTAGTTCTTCAGTGAAGACTCCAGTTGGTTGCTCTATGGGCAGAAATGCACATCAAACTTATCAACTGTATGACCAATGTGAAAAACCTCAGGAACATCCTGTTATTCCATTTGGTCTTTTCATCACCAGTTTGACTCTTACTGATAAGAATTCTCCATAGCCTCCAATAAAACAAAAGATTTTCCCACACCTGGATAAAACATGCCTTTGCAAGAGAACTGTCATGCTGCCTGAAAACGAAGGGTAGGCTAGGTCAGGAATAATATATTCTTGGTAAATATACCCAGAAAGTCCATGAGACTGTACAGACTCTTAAGCATACATTTAAGTGCTCTGCTGGGTTACAGCTTTAATTACATATTTAATAACTACAGAAGGGTTCATTTAAAATATAGTTCAGAACAGAAATGTTAAGTGTGCATTTTCTTTGCCCAAAGCAAAATGCACACAGACTCTTGTGGAAGACTTTAAATGAATAGCTGAGAAAAAGATGTATACAATGTCTACTGTAACGAGCCTACCCAAAGGTTAAATACAACAGAAAACAGACTTTAAATAGATTGATTAACATTCACATTCAGACCCGTAGTAGTGTTAATTGCCACAGCTCCAATGAAATTCCATAGACCTGTTCTTGTTTGCATCAGACGATGATCTTGTCCATAACAGAAGACGTTTCCCTATGTACTTCAGGAAAATGCATTGTGTATTTAAATGGAGATGTCTAAAAGGAATATTACAAATGATAAATTAGCTTTGCATTCTGGCAGTCTCTGGGATAATGTTTCTGATGATCTGTTGAGAAAATAAAAGTAGAATGATACTATTCCTAGCAATCATTTATCTATTGAGCCAGAACTACTTTCCAGGAGCTGGTTCTCAGAATTCCTAATGTGATTTCCTCTTGTCTATAGCACCAGGGGAAATCTGGGTTGCAAAAATCAACTGGAAAATTAAGATAATCTCTGGTGTTTTCACAAGCATCACAAGCAGCGAATGTCTGCTGAAGGCTGTGAAGAACCGAGTGTAAACTGTTGCGGTTTGCACAAAGCCTGCCTAGGCTGGACCTATGGCACAGGTTACAGCGTAAAGCACCACCAATGCTAGACTGTGGCTTTATGCCATCAAAGTCCAGGGCTAAGGTTTCGTCTGGGTAAGCTAAAGAGTGAACTTGTTCACTTGACAGATTTGCAGACTTTCAAGTGATCATTATTAGTGTTTATGTACCTTCACATACACATTTCTAATCGAGATGCACAAAGGGAGTATCAATTACAGGGGTGAAGTGAAGGTAAACTGAGAGCGTGAGTGAACTGACAGAACAAAAATGTCCGTAAGTTATATGAAAATGTCTACATTCGTTTTATATTAATGTAAAAGAAAAACGAATGTATTTTATACGACTAAAAGTGGTTAATGGAAATGCACCTTTTGAAATGAAGCTTTTGACACTCTACATGTGCAGTTTCCATATTTCTCCTTTTTTTTTTGTTTTCTGCTTTTGCTGCTCATACCCACACTTTTTCCCCCTGGAAAACGCATCTTGGACATCACTGATTGTATTGTACTTACTAGCAAAAGGATAAATGTTGCTGTGGAGAAGGAACAAGGGAAAAAACAAAACCCCAAACTGAATATTCATGCTTTGGCAAACATCAAGAACTTTTCCATAAAATGAAACTTTCAGGTGGATACTTCATTTGAAGTAAATTATTTCCTACTTTGAAAATGTCTTGTTAATAGAAAAAAAAAAATCTATTTTACCAAAGAGGTACTTATATGGTCATGATCAATACGCTATCCAAAAATGTAATAACCAATGATCAGCTCATCTCCATTCCACCTGCCCTGACTTGCAGGATTACGTCATTTTTCTTATTTTACAGAGAAGAAATTGAGACACAGGAAGAGAAATGGTAAGATTTTCAAAAATTCCTGGTGATTTGCACCATCTTGGAGTTTGAATGCTCAGTGCAAGACAAATATTATTAAACCGAATTTCCATAAGAAGTCTGAATCCAGATCTCCTTAATCTGAATCCAATGCCCTCACTAAACTCATTAGCATGGATGCTTCCCAGAATGGTTCTCCAGGGCTGCAGTACTGACTGGGCTTTAGAGCAGCCTCAGAACTACTCTGAATTGCACCATGTGTCAGCAAAGTTCCCAGCTGTACCAGGGAGGGCACAAAGTGGTGTACGCACATAGCTGCACCGGCGCCCCACCTGCGAAGGAGATCTCACCCTTTCTTGCCAAACAAGGTAAATTGTCTAAAGGATTCTTCCCTTACAAAAAAGCATTTCTTAAAGATAACATATCAAAATGATTCTGGAATCATGATGCTGTGCTGTTTCATTCTTCAGATGCTGTTTTCAGATATTCTTATAATCGGTGCATTCTGTCAGTGTTACGAATATGGCCAATTTGAGTGTCGTGTAACATTTTTAGAAGTCTTGCAAAGACTTAATAAATTTTGCAAATATTTAGAAAGAGAATTAATGTAATATATGTAAAGATCTGCACATATTTGATAATCTTGAACCAATTTAATAAATCCTGTCCAGTTTTAATAAACATTGGATTAGGGTTAAACTTATTACAAACAATAAATTAATAATGAAAATATTTAATGTGGAGTGTATATACAGTACTTTTAAAATTTTAATTGTTTTTCAAAGATCAGGAAAATACCTGCAAGCCATGTTACAGTTTTAAAAACCATGTTATCCAGGAAAATATACACACAACCCATACTGTTAGCAACATGACTACTACTAACACACTACAAAAACATCTTTTTGCTTGCCTTTACAGAAACAAAACACTGTTAGAATCAAACTGTATTACAAGAATCTAAAATCAACATGATCCTAATTTGGGTGAAGATAGGACAATCCAGGGGGAAAAAAAACGTTTACTGAATGTGCGAATGTATGAATTAACAGAAGGAAGTGCAACTAGAAGCATGTTCTGAAGTCTACCTCTGTTTACGTGTAGAGCCACTTCTAAAGGGCAACACACCTGACATTATTCATTTGTAGTGAAGCACAGCACATGCATAACCTTGTGCAGGGCCATCCCAAGCTTCTCCATAGCGTTCACCATACCCTGGGGTACCCAAGTTTTCTAATCATATGAGGAACTGCTGTTGTTGGAAAAATTGGACCGTCATATTTCTCACAGAAATGTACCAGTTTCAACAAAATTTTAATTGTGGAAGGTTTTCCACACCCCCAGTGGAATGATTAGTTGATGAAAGGCAGTGCTACAAGAATGACCCAGTACCTTCCATTTTAAAAATTAACCAAATGAAATGTGGTAGAGTGGTGATTTAGGGACTTTTTAAATCTGATTGATCTCGATACAAAAGTTCTTGGATTTTTTTCAATTTTTTTTTTTTAATCACAGGATGTTTAAAGAATGTCTAAGTCTCCTGAGACATCATAGCCCACGGCGCTTGGTTATGGGGTTATGGGTTCTGGGAGGTCCTTAAGAAATAAAAATAAGGGACAATCTGTGTGAAACCCAAAAGGGTGCTTTAGGCAATAGGGAGTATACAGTGATAACTGAAAAGACAAGTGAAATACAAGGTCAGGATCCAGAAAGTATGCAGGAAAATAGCTAATCTATAAACCAGCACAATATAGATCCAAAGAATTTGGAAGTTAGGATATCTGGGGGCTGGAGAGAACAAAAGGAGATTCTTGAGGGATACCTGCCAGTACAGAAAGAAAAGGTAAAACACCAAACAGGACACTGAAAGTATCCTACTGACACTTTAAGAGGACTCTTATTCACCCCTTTTTTTCTAAGTAATGTCTTTACTACAGCATGTGAAATACTATCGCTGCTCTAATGAGACACGTGCCTACTGCAGAGAGGACAGAAACGATGAGAATCATGTCAGAGCAGGACAGCTACAGGGCAAAGTCCACACTAGTCTTGCAATTTTATTTCCATTTTACACTTCCACAGATAATTTCTGTGTGTTTGGAAACCAAAGGCTTTTTCTATAAATACATCCTATTGTAAAAAGCTATCAGGAGGAATGGCTTATCCTATGAGCAGTGACTTGATTTCTTAAGATCTTCAGGAGGGAAACAGCAAACTCAGTCACTACTTCAGCTGCTCTTCACAGTGGAAGCTGTTTTAGAGGTAGAGAAAGCAAGCTGGCAGCTCGTTGAAACTAAGAATTAACCAATTATTAAATAATTATAGGAACCAAACTGAGGAAATCACAGTGATTCTGTAAGCAGAAAAACAGGATACATTCTTCTCTGGGCTCTTTTAGTAAATAAACAATTAAATGATATCATGCATATAAAAGTTGGGTGGAACTAAATATTCACCTTAATTAGGCAGAAAGATGGAGCAATATTGTTTCTGCCTATCTAATTTTCCATTGGGTAATGTTCTTCTTTTTTATGGCAGAACTAAATATCTGAAACAATTCATTATGAATCATGGTTTATGAAAGCTAAGAATTATTCTGAGGAATATACAGAAGAGTAAGTGAAGAAAAGTCCATTAGAGAAATGAA
This sequence comes from Chroicocephalus ridibundus, assembly GCF_963924245.1. NCBI lineage: Eukaryota > Metazoa > Chordata > Aves > Charadriiformes > Laridae > Chroicocephalus > Chroicocephalus ridibundus. Next base: position 26,496,452 of record NC_086286.1, read on the forward strand.
GAGGAAGACTATTACTAACTTGAAATTGCTGTAAATGAGCCCTTTATTGCCTGAGATTTGAAAGCCCACCAACCATAGCATTTCAATGTAGACAGAGACAACAAAGTTTGCAAAAATCTTCTGTTGCCTTCCTCCAACAGCAATTTCCCTGGTTCTTCACAGGCGTCCTTAGTCTCAGTAAACTGGTATTCTAACAGTTGTTTCAGGTACTTAAGCCTGCAATAAAATTATATTGATTTTAACAATCCCTCAGCAGATCTTTAGAATGGCTTCTGTTATTCTATCCCACAGTGCAATAGCCCTTGTCAACCTTCAGGTATGAAGCAGGAGGAGCGACATTTTACCAAAATTCCTAATCTGGGTGCCAGCACCACTATAGGGAGGGTCTTTGCATCAGTATAGCAAAGTTTGCCCTCTGTACTGCTATAGATGAGTGCCTAATAAAGTCTTTCCTGAGTAAATTCTGACAATGAGAGGAAGTCCTGAACAGATTGTTAAAATCCGTCAGCTACAACTCTCCACAGGACAAGCATCCATTCCCAGCACTTTGCTTTAAACACTTTGGCCCTTCCCGTACAAACGAACTAGAACAGTACAACAGCATTTTGCTTGGCAGGAACAGGGTTAACTCTGTGATACACCTTGATCACCAGCAGGTATCAAACTTTGTCAGGAAAGGAGATATCCTCCAAACAGGAAGAGACACAGCACTGCTGAGAATCCCCCATCAAATACAATAGAACATGAAGGTATGGCTCAGTTTTTAGCTCTGGCATCCAATAACAAGTCAGAACCCCGAGGACATTGTCTTACTCAGAGATGTGAAATGCAAATGAACAGTAACATTGACAACTGAACACCAAGCAGAAAACAAAGGACTTGAAAGCTACCTGGAAAGGTCTTGTGTGAACACACGGCTTTTTTCTTTTTTTTTTTTCCTTCTGTGGGGCAGAAACATATTCATTTATGTGAAGAAGTTAGATGGGTAATTTTATTGATCGCAGGAGTCCCTGAGAATGTTTTAGCAGAAAGAAAACCTTGAGATGGTAGCATATAGAAATCATTTAACAGTGAAAGTCACCAGGAGCTCAGAAAAACTGGTTCAATGTAAAAAGTTGTGGTGCGTGAAACAGAATGGACAAATTCACTTTCCCAAAACTCAGTCACAGAACTTCCAAAATATTTTCCTTCTTGAAGATTTACTCTTTAAGGTGAGCAAATCTAAGTTAAATCTTCCTGTCTGCCTCTAGTGCCCTGTCCTAAATTCTGTAAGAAAGCCAGAGTACAACTGCTTCTACCTGTCTAATTCTCCTTCGGGTCATGTGTTTGTACTCTTTCATATTAGAACTAAATATCTGGGAAAAAAAAATCAGTATAAATCTTGGTTTATGAAAGCCAAAAATTACTCTCTGTAAGCAGAGAAATATTAGCAAAAAGTCACCTAGATCAAGACAGAATTATTTTGGCGATACCTGTTTGGTTCACTCAGCAAGACCCTCAGGGATGCCACACAGATGCTTCGCAAGAGGAGTATGTGAGCATGCTGGCTGCCCACGTCATCCCCCACCATGTCATTGGCAAGGCCAAGCCAGGAGGAGGGACATACGCCATGCTGAGCCTTCAGCCCCAAGATATGATCCAGCCTGAAGGGACCAGTGACGATTCCCCTCTCCAGCCTGGGCATGCAGCTCAGGCACAGAGCAGCTTTTCATCAGGGTACACGCCAACCCTCCCTGCCCCCACCATGGGAGAAAACCCAGGCACAGAGGGAGCCACAGTACCCTTGGCAGCCACCCACAGTAGTCCATTGCAGAACCACCTACCCACCGTGTAGGTAGAGACCAAGAGAAGAAAGAAAGAGGATGAACAGCGGACCCATGCTCAGCACAACACCCAGACTACTGAAACCTGTGAAGAGGGTTTGCAACAGATCTAAAACCAGGTGGTTCTGGGTTGGAGGTTTGTTACACAATGAAAAGTCAGGTCATGTTTACAAACCTTTCAGTGGAAGTGGGGGCAAATTTCAGTAATCAAATGTCAAGGCTTAATTTAACCTTCTTGAGACAGGGTAGAGGACGACTTGTGGCTTCAGAAAGAAACAAAACAAAACTCATCATGAGACAATGCTGCCCGATCTAAGGTGGAGGACATGCAAAAAATTAATGCATTTCACATGATTCCACCCCAGATACAACTCTCTTCCCACCACCTTGGGGAAAAAGATATTTTATTAGAAACTGAGGCCAGGGTCATTCAAATCTGGCCTGTGTTATCTGAAATGTGAAGAATATAAAAACTTACAGGAAAACTCAGGAGACCTAAGACTAATAAAAAATACGGTCAAAGTTTTTGTGAACCCAAAGACAGGCGTGTATGAGGAACAATAGCTTCAAAGCCAGGGGAAGGGTAATTGTTTGCTGTTAAACCAGTATAAAATCTAGTGGAAGCAGCGGCTAGGGGAGAGATGTCAAAGAGCAGTGAACTAATAAACACGTGGAAAAGAAATACTGAGAGCCCTTCCTGGACTGCAAGCACTCTCCTCTTTTTTCCCCAGCAGCTGTTACATTTCCTGCTTTCTTGTCCTTGTGTGCATGTGCAGTCACATCTTTCAGGAGTTTTGTTGTTAGCTAGACCGCTTGGAGGTAAATCGGGAGGTTCAAACAAAATATCTCTTTGTTGAATGTTGGAGGGACAAAAGAAAACAGAAAGTGGTTTTATGGCACAGCAGACAATTCAGCAGGGTAAAGCACCTGGTATTTGGCATGGCTAATAGCTGTCTTGCATATGTCCTAGTGCAAACATATTCATACTTCTTTATTCCATCAAGAGATTTCTTGAAGTTTCTGTCTCTCTGTCTCCCTCCTTCTTCCTATCCAAAGAGATGAAATTCCTTTGTTGACATACGGGTCCTAGCGTGAAGGCCAGAGACCCTCAATGCCCACACATGTCCCTACAACTGGCTATCTGTTTTCCACTAATACCCTCCTTCCCACAACAGGGTGACTGAGTTGTGAGCTGCTGAAACTCTCACAGCTCAAGCAGTGTTTGTCTAGTTTGCACTCGAAGCCTACCCCTTGCTGCTGTTTGCACAGTACCCAAAGAAAGTTGGCTGACCAGACAAGTCAGATACGTGAAGAACAAAACCAATTACCAGAAGTGTCTGACTGATGCCACATGACAAACTGCTCTCTCCTGGCTGTACTGATGGTGGAAGGAGCCTAGACACTTGGCTGAAGTGCTCTGAACCTCTTTGTGAGGGCCAGACACTTTCCTGCCTTGTACTGCAAGGGCAAAGTCAGGGTCTGAACGGGGCAGTCTGGATCTAGCCCGTTCAGCCCAGGAAGTCTCCAAAAACTATGTGTGTTCCTAGCTCTCTCTTAGGACCTGATACTCAGAAAAACATCGCGCTAAGCAAACAATACATCAGCAATTCCATGTGCTCTGCCCACAGAACGTGCCTAAAAGTCCCTTGAGAACTGCATGGGGAAAAGCATACACCGTTTAGCAGATACATCACTACACACAAATGTATTTCATTCCTTTCCCAATAAGGCCTTTTGAATTTGTTAAAAAGTATTTGCAGAGAAAATGAAAGGAGCCCCTGGCATCAGGAGTCCTTGGAGAGTGAGCTCTGCACTGGCTAAAGGCTCTGCTGATCACAGTTGGAAGGACAGCCTGACTTTATCAGGAGGATCAAGGAGAAGAAGAGATGGAATATGGGAAAGGTTGGAGGAAGATAAAAAGGAGGAATTTATCCATCAAGGTCAGCTAATTGGAGAGAAGTTTCTGCATTGGGGTGGCTGGAAGCAGTATTAACCCAAGCCAAAATTTTACCCTTTGGAACCTTATGCATTCCTCCTGTAAGGCTTTTACATTGCCATAGAAAAGAAGGGTCTATTTTGGTACAGAATCATTCTGGGGCAGGTTTTTCTCTCCATATGTTTGCATAAATCTACAGAGGGCAATGGAGTTACACCACTGCACGTTGGTGTGAGATCAGAGGCAAGCTCAGTATATCTCACCTTGTCTGACAGACTCTTTGACCCATTTCACTCTTTTTTACTCTGTCAGCGTTCCAAGGTCAAAGACCGTGCCCAAATCTAAAGCAGATCATAACTCAGATGCTGTATTTTAAAGACATAGGCCCCATTTTTTAAAATACTGTATTATTTAAAATACATTGTCCTTTGTCTTAGCCTTATTACTACGTCCAAATGATCTTGACTTGAGCTAGGGGACACACATGTTTCCGTGAGGAGGGATCCCATTTCCTTCACACCAGTTTCCGTGGCATCATCATCATCATCATCCGCTTATTTCTGCCCTTGATCACATCCTCTGAAAAGCTGGCAGATGTGAAACCTGAGCTACCCATGGGCCTCCACACATCCCATAGCAGTAGGTATGCAAAATGGCTCAGATCATCTCTAATTTCTCTGTGGATCATATGTCTCCTTCAGAAAAAGGGTGGGGAGCAGATGTGCAAAACCGAGACAGAGAGACTATGATAATCATATTTCTCTTTCACAGAAGGGAGGGGTGAGTGTGTGTATTGGGGTGGGGAGGGAGAAAGAGAGATTATACGCAGAAGAACGGCAGAAATTTAAAACACAGGTCAGATTGGATACGTTAACTGTGCGCAAAAGTTTCCTAGTGAGAATATTTCCTTTTGGATGATTTAACAAATGTAAGCTGGATCAAGTCTCCATTATGCAAGAAATACGTTAGGTTTCTTCTCTAGCTATGCACAAATGGCTGGGAAAAGCTGGATATAGTCCTATCCTATAAACTGGAATCAGAAATAAATTTAAAGATTTATAAATTGGAGGTGCAATTCTTCAGCTACATTGGTTTAAAGATGGTGAAATGAATGACTAAAGCATTCACTCACAGTGTTTTATGAAGCAGATCTAATGTGCAGGTTTTGTGACCTGCAGTGACTTTAACTTCTCAGTAAATCAAAAAGCTTAACAAATATTAAGATGGCAAAGATTACCTGTGTGTGCCAGATTTTATCTTTTATCCGTTATCATTTAGGAAATGAAAAGCTTGAGTCGGAAATCAGACAGCCAGTCACGTGACTCGGGCGGTCTGCCAGCCCCACAAGACAAGAACCTGCAGGAGACACAGAAACTACACATTCGCTGATTAGTTTTTAGTCCTTAAGAAATGGCTCTTTTTATTGTTATTATTATTAGCAACCAATGAGCTTTAGAATCAGAGCAATTCCTTTCTAAATTCCACTGTGATGAAAATTCATTATCACAAGCTAAAGGAAGCAGCTGGGTGTATAGCTCAGCTCATGGTCAGGCTTAGGGGCAGCTCCATACACACGTGAGCTGTGGAGGCATTGAGATTTGGGGTACGGCACACCAGCACCCATTTGACAACACAGTGGCCAAAGAATTCTCCTCTTTCAGCCTTGGCCTAGAGTGACAGGAAATTGGCTGCCAGATGGGATCTTGGCTAAGCCACAGGTTAGAGAGACACAGCACGTAGGCAAGACCAGCCATGGTTCAAGTAGAGCATGCCCTCGATTTAGCATAGGCCTGTAAGACTGTCTTTCAGTTTCTTCCTGAGAGCGTGGGAGGTAGCTGCCCCAGCTGAGGTGCCAGCTTTTCATGTCTACAGCCCTCCAAATATGCCTGGGACCTTCAGGGTGAAACAAATATTCATATTCTACCTCAGCTCCTAACGTTTTCCAAATTAAGGACTGAGGGAGTCAGCATGATTTAGTATCTTGTGCCTAAGTAAAGTTGGACTTTTTCAACACATTTTTGAAACATTTGCTGATTTATTAAATTAACATCAGGTCTACTGTTGGGATACCGAGGTGGAGTAGACAAGGCCTGCTTCAAGGCCACAGAATAAGGCGACAAGAATTTGAGCCTTTCTAAGGCCAAGCCACAAACCCAAACAAAATAACTTCATCAGCTCTATTAGCTTGTCACACACACATGCAATTGTCCCTACTTTTCCATACAGAAATGTAGATAATCCCAAAGGTTAGGCAACCTCCGTAAGAAAATGAGACTGGTAACAGCCACATCTACTACAGGTGACACTGCAGGCTCCAGGTTCGCGTAAGCAGTCTTTGCGCCAAGAAGGTCTTCCCCTCCTCCCACCCCTGCAGTCCCTTGTCCCAACTACTAAGAACATTTATGGCCATCCTATCGTCTTGCATCTCTACCGACGGGAATGAATACATGTTGAACATACACTGAAGCACAAGGAGAAAAAGAACAGAAAGAGTTTCATAAAATGGAGGTTCCATTTTTTCTCTCAGAATGTAAAGATCTCAACTGAGAAACGGCATCAGTTTTCTTCAATTCTGAAGCAACACTATGGCTGTTTAATAGCAGGGAGATGTTGATTTAAAGCACAGAAAATAACAACCTATTTCTGCTTTCATCTGATACAAAAAAGAGTAAGAAAGATTAGAAAAGCATTCAGTGTTGAAAAACAGAACTGGGTTTACACTGTTATTTCCTATGTAACTGTCTCTCTGTCACAGCCTGAAAAGGACCATCAGCCAGAAGCTGACAAAGTCAAAGTGCACCATTGCCATCGCTTCTCCTTGATGTGCACTGGTCAGAAAAAAGAAATAATGCCAAGCAACACTGCAGCTGGGGTAAGTCAGCTTCACTACACCAGTACAAGCAGTTCATCATCAAGCAATATTTGGCCCAAAGTGTAATGCAAAAATAATACTACATCTAAAATAAATTACCAAGCTGTTTGCAGGTAAATCAACAGAGAAGCTTCTATATTAACTAATAAAGGCCAGCAATTAGCAACAACAAAACAGTTCAAGTAGGAAGAGAATCAAATTTCAAAGACAGAAACTCTGGGACTGTATATGTTAAGTAAACAGTTTTGCTATATGTCTAAATATGTATTTGTCCTCCTTTCCACCAGATCCATGCTAAGACTACAGTGGAAACTCAGCATTAATGACTAATATTTGTCCTGAAAGTCAGGCTACCTCCTGCGGAAAAGGTGGAAATGCAAATCTCCAGGACTGTGCAGAGACATCTGTATTGTAAATTCATTTCATATTGTATTATATAACAGATACATTTGATATAACTAATTAATAATAATATATTTATTAAATCCTTGCATTTACCTTTTATTTTCGAACTTCTAGATTTAACATTAAAGGAAATGATGAGCTAATGTCCCTGTATTGCAGCGTGAACAGAACAAACTCTGTCAACAACTAGCTAAAGGGCTAAAAGGTAACTGTACAATCTGCTCTGTGCAAGGGGTGCTGTGTATCTCTTTTCTGCCAAAAGCAGATTGCGACTCAGCAAGTCAGTTTTCTACCCTGCTCTCCCTGACTTTGGGAAGTTATTTCACTGCTTCTCACGGCGTGCAGTCACCCCTGCCACACACCCAGCCTGACACCTCAGGCCAATGGAAGGTGTACGAGGATGAGGGCAGCTTGCTTTCTATGTCATACCCCCCTTCTGCCTTGCTTCTACCTGGATTGCAGATTGCTCTGGGGTAAACCCTTGCTCTTCACACCAAAACATGGTATCTGCATCAAACTGAGTCTGGCCAAAGAAATTAACTGACACCTGTCTTACTTCACTTACCAGCCCTGGACTCCAAAGGAAAGGTACTGATAAGTAAAGGTTAAAAAAAAAAAAAAAGACAAAAAACCTCCAACAAAAAACCAACCCTACAGCGCACAATCACCACTTTCTGCCCACCTTACTCCAAAGCCTGAAATTACACATAAAGACAGACTTGCTATTAAGACACCAGCATTAATTTGGGAACAGAGCAGGGTGGTGTGAAATCCTCTGTTTCACCAGGAGATGGGACAGGATTCCTTAAAGAAGCACAGCTGTTTGCATTGGTACACATAGCCGAGCCCTTATTTTCACAATCTTTGTTTAAACTCATCTAAGAAAGGACACCACCATACTACTCTCTGCTACCCCCCATTACCAGAATTGGTTTTAAATGGTGTTTGCTCACCTGCTGCTGACCTTGTAGAAGCTCATGAATGAAGCAATACTAATCGGAATCAGAAGCTGTGGCACTAAAGCGGAGAAACTGCAAAAACAGAGGAGACAAAGAAACTATTTAACAGATACAAGTAGGAAGCTTCCATCTTCTATGTGGACAAGTCTGAGCAAAGAGCATGGCATGTCCATGAAGACTTTTACACAACCTACATGCCGTGGCGCTGCATTCTTGCTTGCTGCTGGGTAAGTCACTTTAATTATGAAAGTCCCACTATTAAATGAGCTTTAATAACTAAATGCATTGCTATTTCTTCAGCTCTTATTATGATTTAATTTACCTATTCATTTTTCTCTTCTTTGAGTTCTTAATAAAATGAATAGCTGGCATCTCCTAGGCCTGCTCCCTTTTGTAGTCTTGCCAATAGAATAACATCACAGCATTTTGTAGTAATGCTGTTTGGGCCGTTAGAGGTAGAAAATGTCAAGTACCTTTCAAATGCAATTCTAATATTTTTTTTACTCCCCATTGTTTCTAATATCCCCTGAGAACCTTGAAAGTAACATTATTTCCTTAACAAGTTTGGCCTTTCTTCCTTCTACTTAGCAAATCATTTTCTTGGGGTCTTATTACTTGCTGCTATAGAATACAAGCAACTGCCATGAAATATTGCTACTCATATATATCTGGGCTAGCAAAAAGAATCTAGAAATAAATAAGCATATGTCTTGTTTTCTTGCTAATTTGTTGGCAGTCTGCAAAGGAGAACAATGGAGAACATTTCCCCAGATCCTGAGTTGTTTACATCTCACTTAAACTTCTATTACATGTGAGCAGCCCCTTAATACTTTGATCCTCCAGCTATAAAAATGGGCCTGTAATGATAACCTTGTCCCACTTGTTGTTATTTTAAATAAGAGCAGCAATAGCATTTGTTGGAAAGTCTTATGGAAACCTTTAAATTTTGAGAAAGGTGGGTCTCAGCAGATAAACTCACACATGGGAGCCCGACGTGCAAGATGGAAACTGGGGCATACTGCAGAAGCGTAATTTAAATTGATCAAGTTAAGCAGACTCCTAGCTTTCATTTTCTAGGTTGCAAAGCTCAGTGCTTTTGCTTCATTTTCTTCAGCAGTTTTTGTTGTTGCCATTTTGGTTTTTTCCAGAACATAAGGGTTTGCACTTGGAAATATCTTTGTAGTTACTAAATGTCTTTTAGTTGTTCAGTGCCAGGGATTACCTTCCTCAGAGTGGAACAAGACACATTAAAGTCCTTAATCAAAGTCCCTTAGTACATGGCATGTGGGGTTTAAAATCTTTCCATTGGGCTGTGCGGGCTTAAACTCTATTCGTTAAGCCCACGGGATAGCATAGAGCTGTGTATCACAGGGACATGGCTTCCGGTGTACCAGCCTTTCCCTTCCCTGTAAACCTATTTGCAAAGCAGTTAGAGGACTTGAAGCCCCTGGGTTCCCTCTTATCTAGTCCTTTTTTTTTGCCTTCTAGCTTTCCAAAGAGAAACTGTTTCCAGGCTTTCTCCTCTGCAACGTCGTTAAGTGGCAAAATAGGCAACGGTAGTTAAACACAGGTATTTACTTGTGACAGGTCATCTGTATACATGCACTTCTGGACAATATTTTCTTAGTACACAGTAATTTTTTAGGACCTGCATATATTTAAGATCCACAGAGACTGGAAGCTCCCAGCTCTTCCTTCTTTCAAGGTTGTGGCAGGGGGAGGGGAAGAAGGAGGCTGAGCTGAAGTGTTTGTGGGAGGTAACGCATGTAATTGAATCTCACCAGCACGCACACAAACTGTCCAGGACGCTACTCGCACAGGCGGAGGGACAACAAAGAACAGAACACCCTGTTCGCATTTCACAGACCTTTATTGGTTTGCTTCAAATGCTGCTTTCTAAAGAAAGGACACGGGATAAGTAACTCATCCGACAGGCCAATGGCTACTTAATTATGAAACTCTTCTAGGCACTTATATATTAATTCATGGTCTAATGTGGTGTCAAGCTGAGGCGAATAAAGGTTAACATATTCTATTAGTCCCAATTGTCACAAGAATTTCATCGAACAATATGGTTCATTAAATGCTGAATCTAATAATTATGTTCACCATAATAGAAATTATTCATATGAACATGATCTGAATAGTTGTGATTTATTAATTTAGACATAAATTTAATTAGCAATTGATTTCAATTGAGTCTCACTCTGAACAATAAGTTGTGTTGTAAGCCACATACTGGAAGCAATATCCAAAATGAAATATGGAACTCTGAGGCGGGATGCTTGTCGGTATCCTTTATTCCTACCCTTGCTTCCTGCTGTGTAAGAACAGCACTTCTGTCCGGCACAGATTTCCGTTACCGCCCCCCTCCCCCCAGCAAAGAACACAGGAAAACCTGTCTCCCACCTAATTCTAATAGTTAAAGATCTCTTTTAGAAAGCGTTGCTGAGTAGAAGTTAAGGGGGCTCTCCCAGGACAGAGCGCAGCATGGAACAGCACAGCTACCATGAATGGCAAGTGCTGTAAGAAGCCCATATTGAGGAGCTGCAGTAAAACACATCACAAGATAACAAGATGAAATAAACTGCTCTTAGCAACAAAATGCCAGCACCAAACTCATCCTCCTGAGGTTCCCCTTCACGGTATCCCTGCTGCTAGCAGTGGCATGTCCCGCTCTCGCAGTCATGCCCGTGCTTCCCTACAGAGGGATGTGTTGATCCAGGAGCACCTCGCACAGCACCACCCTTGGCTGTTACAGCAGGGCTACTTAAATTCTTCGTGACTCGGTTTTTCCCCTCTATAAAACAGGGATAAAACTGCAGTCTTGGCAGAGATCTGAGAACCTTAATTCACTAATGTCTATAAACCCCTCTGAGGTTCTTATTCAGAAGGCACTGTAAAAACGCAAAGTATTATCACTGATTCAAACTGACCTTCCCCTTGAAATATCACCATTTGAGCTATAATTCCAAATCCTGACTCTAACCAAGTGCTACGCTGTGGGATTAACCACATTAATGCTTAAAGCTGTTGCTCTTTTTTTTTTTTTCCCCAGTGTTCACAAGCTAATGCTTGTAGGGGTCTAATCTTGGACAATTCCTTAATGATACAGATTTCCAGATGAAAATTACTGCTACATTTTCCTGACTTCTAACAGATTTCATTCTCACTGCATGTACAATGTTGGAATGTTATTTAATTATAAATATAACATTTTCTGGATAGTCCTTCCTAATTTGAGTGTATCTATCTGTTGTCTGCACACAAACTGTAAATCATTGTATTAAGAGTGATTACACACCCACTGACACAGAAAATTCATGATCGGGTTGTGAGACATAAGAGGTTTACCAGATTGAATGTGGCATTGCCACATATTCTAAGGAATTTATTATTATTTCTAATCAACCCTCCTCCCTTAAACCAAGATCCCTTAACTATAGGACTCTCGTTATACTTAAGAAGGACATTTCAAATGGACGCATTTATAAAATACACTTATATAGCTACACAGAGGAACACTGCAGTCACATTTTCAAACACAAGGTTATGCGTAGATAGTTGGGTTTTCATCGTTAGGCCAAATCTGTCTTGACTTGTACAGGGCTAGGATCTAGTCTGAGTGTATGTTGGGTATTTTAACACCAGCAAAATACCCCAAATCACAGGATGCAAACCTAAGATGGTGTCAAACCTACTTTTTCAATGTTTTGATTTGCCATAGGGCTCTACTTAGGCAGTGCTTGTGCCATGGTCATTCAGGCTGTCTCCAGTGTGGGGCCTCAAGCTCGTGCAGTTTAACACCCCTCACCCCTGCAATGCCAGGCTGCTGTGATTTCATTAGGTGCCCAGAAATTAGCACGGGGGGGAGGAGGGGGGCATAATTATTATTATTAAAGGAATATATAGTCTTGAATCTTGTTAACTTGTGAATCTTGATGAATAAGCAGACTAGACACCTATGGTAAAGGACATAACGTTGATTTTAGCAATGGCAAATGTGGCCAAGGCAGAAGGAGCTCCCCAGCCCCATCCTCTCAGGAGCCAGGGTGCCATGACAGCAATGTAATTGTTAAAAGCAGGCATACCAGAATCATTACATTAATTCTAGTATAGAAAAGGTCACACCTGAGGAGGGGACAGGCCCAGCCAACCACACACTCTTCTTGGGACGGGCAGCTGTGTGGAGGGCAGGTCTACGTCCACCCCTACATCCTGGTGAACTCATGGTGTGAGATGCTGTTCTGGCCACCAGCCTGTTTGGTTGCTGTGAGTGATCAACAACTGACTAAGGGTCAATCCTTAGTTCCTAAGGGTCCTCGGGGATCCCCACAGTGCACAGCAGCACTGTCACACGCAGCTCAGTGCAAAGCCACCCTGCCTGAGACACAATTCAACATTTAGGGAAAAAAAGGCACACTGGCTGCTGCACCACAAGCAGTAAGGTAATCTCTACAGTGCACTGCATTGTGCGTTTGGGGCACGCCATCAGGGTGCTCCAGAAATACCTCATGAAGCAGAATTTTCTGTCATGGGAAATAACTGCAAGAGGCTCTGTTTTTCTCTCACCTATTAAGCTCACTGGTTTTAGAGCGCCCAGAAACTTGGCATTTCAAGGAATATCCAAAGGACAAAGACATCTACATATTTTGTCCCAGAATCCCGGACTACAAAAGTCTGACAAAGGGACAGACAGAGGATGAGGGAGATTAACAGGCCAAGTAGGTCAGGACCAGTGTGATTCTCAGGCCAGTACAACACAGCACATTGAGAAAGCTTCCAAGAAGCGTAAACAGGAATGGATGTTTGAGACAATGAATGCCCTAATTGGATGTCCATTCTCACCGCTTCCCTCAATTAAGGAGAATCGTGGATAATTCTGCCAAGATATTGATGGACAATGTAAGCATTGGCTTGAAAACTTTTGCAATTTAATGAACCAAACCCTACCCAGTTGTGAATTACAAGCGATCCAAAAATAAATACAGCAGAAAACAGTGTCGGTTAAGTCAAAAAGTTACAAAATGATTAATCACTGAATCTTAATAACTTCTCATCAGAGATACTACAACACAGACCTTTTGATTTCATGCATTGGCTTCATCAAGTTTTCCCAAACCTCAAAAGACTGGTTATGTTCCAGAATACAGAATAAGCAGCTGCATTATCCCTTTAAATTTAGAAAAAGGAAAGCCAACATTTCCTTAAATTGGAGAGGAGTAATTCTGCTGACAGTCTCATAAAATGGCTTACAACACAAATACTGAGCCAACTGTAACCACATCTCAGCCCTGAAGAGAGAGGTACCTAATACAGCTTCTGGACAGTCCGATCTACAGTACCTGCCCTTCATGAAAAAAAAGCTGAAGGCCTACTGGAGTATGAGATTAACATGGAAATGACACATGTTGTAGATGTTTTAGTCTCTTCATCAATCAGCTTGGTGTCCCGCTATGCCATTACAAGGTAAGTGAGATTTTAGCGGCCACTTGTGTTTTATCAATGGCTTTGAGGCCAGATTTACTCACTGCCCAGGCTGTTAATCTGGAGTTGGTTCTTTCACAGCTGCACTGGGATAGCTGGAGAAAGCTCTGAGATGGTCTTGTGCTTTTAGAGGCACCCAAGAACACCATTCCTGCGCAGAGAAGGCTCCTCTACGCTTCATCTGTCCTTTGAGGGACATCATTACAGAATCAGCCCAGGCCTTGGCATTGCCTACAAATCCGATCTTCCTCTTGCAGCAGGAAGGGCTGTCTGAGCCCTTCAGAGGGTTTGGTGCAATTGATTTCTTTAGTGCCAAGACAAAGATGAGGAACAATGTAGATACAGGCCATACGTCTAGTGGAATAACTTCAATGTGGTATAGTTAGCTATGCCATCTGTATGATGCACTGACTGTCAGTAGAATCAAGAGTGCATTAAGAGATGTTCTTGCACTGGCATTACTCAATATTTCAGATTCTAAGACCAAATTAAAAGGGAAAAAACCCTTAAAGTACAAATACTTATGTTAAGAGGAACTCAAACATGTGGATAAGAGGGAGGAGAAATTAGAAAGCTTCCAGAATCAAAAGTGACAGCACACTCGTACTCAAAAATCTGCTGCTCTGATTTCATTGCAGACCAGGCAGTATTTTGCCATTCCCAATGCAGAGTAGTTTTACGCTAGTTGATAGCAGTCAAATCCCTTGCTTCATAAAAGAGATGGCAAGATTGGCTTAGCAGCATCATTTAAACTTGCCCTGAAATGTTTGCAGATAGACCTTGAAAAAATGGATGTATAAACACATGACCTTGTATAGTAGTCCCAGTCCTTTGTCTTCTCTGCATAAAACCACAGGCTCACACAGATTTAACAGTATTATATTAAATACGTTTTTGCAAAGGTTAGGTCTATCACAACCTTTCACTTCTGAAACTTGGTGCACAGCACATCACTGTGAGGTCAAAATGGCAAGAAGCAAAACAGAGGGTTTGAGTTTTCCAACAGTCAATAGTAACACTTCAACACTTGGTACTCTCACTTGCACTGTTGGCTTGTCTAATGTACACATAGGAACATTAAAAAAATACTGGAAATTCATGGCTGCCTTGGCTCCTGGGAAACCTGACAAATCGGCAATGATAGGACTGCAGACTGCTGACAGCAGCAATGAGAGATGTATTTTACTGAGTACATCACGGTGATCAGACTCAGATGGTTAGAAGAACTGACCAGAAATGTGGAAAGAGGACACAATCGGTGACCTAGGGAGCGCTTGCTTAAACAAGAACATCCAGAGAGCTCCAATTAACAAGCAAACTAAAGGGGAGCAGGCAAGAAAGAGTCTTCAAGGTGGGGCATCTGTTCGGTGCACCAGCAGGCCTGGCCGGCAGCACAGCAGTCAGAACGAATTGGAGAAGACAAAGCTGGAGGACTCCCCAGCAACCACAGCTCAGGCAGCTGGTACAAGGTCTAGGTCCATCTTTGCCCTGGGTGATGGAAAGAAGGAGATATCGTACCGAGAGCACCAGTGCTGCAGGAGGCACAGACTACATAGTCTGTAAACAAAGAGCAGGACAAACCAAAATGAGCTGCTTCACAAAAGATGCCATGAGGTATCAAAAAAAATAATACTAATAGGTCTGTACCTTTGCTGACATTTGCCTTGGTGCAAGCATAGTCTTTTGAAATGAAGGGCTATATTATTAATGTTTGAACTTTGCTAATATGAAAGATTTAAAATGTATATCATTGCTTAGTGTATAGCTACATACTTCGGACAGAACTGAACACCATCAAGGATCTTAAATCATAGAAAAACCCACGCAGCTATTGGGCTGTATGATTTAAAAAACTTGAAAGTGCTTAGAAACTAAACAAATTCTGGCAGTCATGTCACCCATATTTTTCTCTGCTTGCCAGCACATTCAGGTGTTCATGAACTGGGAGGGGTGAAGTGCCGCGGATTTGGCTAATACTTCATACAAAGTATTTCATCCTGTACACAGTGCATTCAGCTAGCCCACTAACTTTCCATACCCCATTGCTCATTGCGCATAAGGGTCTCCTAAAGTAGATGATGTCATGACTGTCCCAGATTGGATGATGTCCAACCCCACAAGACCAAATTCAGTCATGTTCTCAAGCCCGTATCTAAACTAAGTACATGAATAGCCCCTTAAGCCAAAGACTCATTTATTAGACAAACTACTAATAGGCTAGAAGATGTGCATAAAGGCTCTAGAGAGCCTTTAAGATGGCTATGCAATGATATCCGAAGACAATGCTAATGCAAACCGTACATCAAAATACTTCAGTTTATTCATATAAAGTGTTTGCAAGTGACTGTGTGTAAGTATTTGTGCACACACATACACAGAGCCACTGTCGTGATTCTTTAAAAAAAAAAAAAAAAAAAAGAGCTCTGGTAAACATTTCCAGAAAATACAAATTATTACAGATAACAAAGGATAAAAGGATATATTCACATTTTTAATTCAAATGAACACTCTCTATTCGTCCCTTGCCTAGCTCTGATGTTAAGTGTCCTTATCATATGATCACAGAAATGTTCTTGCTACCCAACATTGCTTTAAATTGCTAGGTTAGGGGGGGTTTTGTTGGTTTTGTTTTGTTTTTTTAAGTCTCTTACAAATTTTACAAGGCTGCATACACTTAGCAGGGCTCTATTTTCACATGTGTCTCTCTTCCATAAAAGCTGCTCACTTATTTTAAACATAGCTACGAGCCAAGAGAAAATTATTACAAAGAGCACTATCATTAGTTTAGTACCATCAGGACAATGTTTATATGAGTTTATACTACCGAGTAGCTCATATTTGAATAACACATGCACATTGTCTCCAGACAAGAAAAAAAAAGAAGTCCAACCAACCATGTAAGCCAAGTCACGAAATTTAATTAGGAAGATAAGAGTTGGGGTTTTATTTTTTTTAGGTTACGAAAAAAGATAATTTTAGGCAGAGAATTAGCATCTTCTAATAATCTTAGACAAAAAATGATTTTGTTTTGCTTTGGTTTGTAAATTAGCTCATGATTAAAGTATCTCTCTAGTTGAGCTTCATTGTCTTTTTGTGCCTATTTTCTGAATGCAACCCTGACCTGAATACTCTTGTAGCTCAAGTACAAGATTTGAGAGCATGAGAGGAACAATTATTATAAAGTGAAGTACTTACAGTTTTACTGCAAAATCAATGAACTTTCAAGTGATTTTTATATTTTGCAGCTGTTCTGTTTGCTTTGAATGATGTTTATCACATCAAAAACTGTAGTACTTTTAAAGGATGCTTTCTCTAGAAACTTCCTCCACCTTTATTTTCTTGCAGCCCCCAGTGCTGTAAGTGCTCCTTCCCAAGGATATTTTTATCTTTTGATTTTCCCATGCCTCAGAAACTCTCTCTCTCAACACTTAGGACACTGACTTTGCTCGGTCCCTGCCCTGTTCTCTCTCATGGTTCCTTAAATGAGGAAAAGTTCCAAGTTCCCAACTTAATTCACAGTTTTGCAGCAGTTCAGTTATATGTCACCATTCAAGGCTACATCTGTGACACTTTTACTATCTAAAGGAACAGTCCCACGTGATCTAGGCGTGCAGGAGCTCACACTATCTGTCACAAACCATACAGTGAGAAGGAGCGAGGTGGCACTGCTCCCATGGGACCTGATCCATAAGGTCATCGGCAGATGCTAGAGGTAAATATTCCACTGACTTCAGTGGTATAGGGTTAGAGGCACAGCTTCTCTAACTCTCAGCTACGTCGGTTTCCAAATCCATCCTCTACCTTAAGCAAAGCCACCTCCTTCCCCAAATGGGATTGCAAAAGTCAAGACCTTTATGAAAAGGCCTGCCTGGTTACCTTTCCCCATCCTGACCCTTTCAACCAAAGCTGTATGCTCCAGGCAATATTTACCATATATCTGCTGCTCCTTCCCAGCTGCTACGGATTCTGCTGGATAGTAACAACCTAATGCTACAAACCTTCCTCCCTAGGCAGAGCTCCGTTAGCAGTCCCTCGGACTCCAACATGACTGATATAATTTTTGTGGTATGCCACTGTATCAGCCACTACACATACACTTACTAAACGGATGGCCTCTTACCTCAGATAATTTACACTTTGGGTTACAACCAGATGCAACAGGGGCAAAGCAAACATGAAGGGAGGGGAAAGACAAGAGCGAATGAGGTGACACTAAAAGGCAAACAAACAAAATAAACCCTAAACATGTATCAACTGGCATAGTCGTGTAAGCATTGCAGCAGAAGAGAGTTTATTCATGGTGCTATACCCAGCAGCACTGTATAATAAAATTATATTTCATACATTTACCAGTACATAAAATTAATGCAGCTGTGGAATTCCTATTATACTTCCTTATGTAATTCATATCACTTCTATCTCCTTTCTGTTTAAATCAATAGAAATTTAATTTTACTTAAATGCTTACTGATCACCAGTAAACCTTACCTTTCTTTTTTTTTTTTAACCTGAATTATTCGTTTTATCAGAGCTAATAGAAAGATGTACTCACACAGTTTCACAGTTCAAGTAACTGGCAGTCACACCTACTTATAAATCACATTCACTGACCTTCTAGACAACATCCTCAGATGCTTCTGACCAAAGCACAGATTACAGAAGTTCTACAATGCACCAGTCCACTGCTCAACTTAGAACAGGAGTAAATGAGCCTTAGTGTTGCTACTGGGTCGTACTTGACCAGATAGGTACCTCTGATATGATAAATAAGGTAAAAGCACATTAATTAAAACCAAAGTGAAGGCGACGACCACAGCCTGTCTAATGCATGGTAAATTGATCAAACATCTGAGCCCAAAGAGAAGAACAGAGAGAGACTTTACATACAAAAAGTATGAACCCCCCAGTAAATTACATAAAAGATGAAGCTCAGAGGAAATACATCTTTGAGGACATGTATTGGCAGTTATACCACTACAGGGGCATTCATTTAATGGATCACAGCCTGGAGCACTTGAACCATCTATTGCTTGTCTTCTGACCAAGCAGGATGATACCTATCCCCTTAAACCCCTCCTCTGGGGCTGCCTAATTGGCCTTTATTTAAATTCACCTGGTTATAGCCTTGCAATCACAGTTTCTAGCGTTTGCCTTTTTTAATCTAGCATTTCATCTTTTTTCCTCTTTTTCAAAACTGCTGTTAATTAAATTTAACAATTGACAAACCTAAACAAGAATATAAGACATCCAAGTGTGATTATATCTACAGTACAAGTGATTTCAAGCGAGAAACAAAGACATTTGAATCCTTGGGATGCAGATCTCACCATTCCAAATGCAAAAAAAGGTCACGCTTACAGCTGTTATGTAGGTACTCCTACAAACATACCCATCTTGACACAAATAGAAAAAAATATGTGGATTTTAGTGAAAAAAATTCATCAGGAAAAAAAGGCACAATAAAAATTTACTTTGGAATACTTTATATTTAGGAATTGCTTAATTTCAGAATTGTACTTTGAATTTGTTTTATGTTACCTTGATCTACTGGTATTTTCTCTAACATGTCAGTATTTATATTGTATTACACATACAAATACATATTGGTGGCTTTTGTACTTCACTGTAAAAAGGCTGAGACATTTGCTACTTAAACATCCCAGAATAGAATCATCTTCTCTCCATTTTGGATGCCTTAAAACCGTTTGGCATTAAAAGAGGTCAGCTCTTTAATAATTCTTTTTTTTAAAAGTTGTGTTATTTCGGATTAGTAGAAACACTGTGTATGTAATAAAACAAAACAAAAAATGTAAAAACAACAAAAAAGGAAATTGTTGCTTCTGATAATAATTCTTGAAGAAAAAAATATGTATTGTGCAAATCAGACTTGATAAACTTTATATATTTTTAACAGTAGACAAGCAGCAGTGTTATCACTTATTTTCATATCTTCCATACTGTCTGAATCCCTATTATCTCCCTTTTTGAATCCAAAAGGCATGATGAAACTGGAGCATATCTTACAGCACAACATGCAATATTTTCCAGTAACAGAGAAACCACTTCAGCCTGTAAGTTGTTCAACAGTTAATTAGCCTCCCTGATAAAAATGTGCCTTATATCTAGTATGAATTAGTCAAGCATTGCTTTCCAGCCCTGTACTCTTTTGTAACTTTTTGCTCATGTTACTGTTTGTATTTTTTCCCTGTAGATATTTTTATCACTGTTTAGCCTTCTCTTTGGTGAATAAAATGTATTAAGATTCTTTACTCCCGCATTCCAAACCAGGTTTCCATTCAGGTAATTCTTTCTGTCACTCTTGCCTGAACTCTAACCTTCTTAAACTTCCTTATGAAGTATAACCCCTCGGAGCGGACACAGTAGCAGCTGCTCCCACTTAAAGCCTTTCCCTCTCTCCAAGTCCAGGGATTTGTTCTTGTGGCCACATTCAGCTATTTGCCCACTTGTAATGCAGAATTTCTTTGCTGGGGTTTCAGCAGATTCCCAACGTCGAGTAATGTGATTTTGGCTGCTAGGAGAGCCAGGTAAAAAGAAACAGAAGGAAAGTTGGAAAGAAAGACAAGTCTGTGTGCCTGGTTTGCTTCCTCTGCTGTCCTGAACTCAGCTGTGCACAGGTGCAGCTTGTAAGCGGCTTGCTGCAGCTTTGAGGCTTATTTCATTTGTATCACTAATGTTCCAGTGGAAAGAGGCACAGCAGACCTGTAAGCACCAAAATCTGAACATACGCAGCATCTCCTTAGGTAGACCCCCATCTCAATTGTTTCCCATAACCTATTTTAGATAAAGAGTATAAAAACACACGATCAAAATCTGCAGGAAAACATTCAATATAGATAGCGTATAGCTCTTTTAACAAGAGCAATAAAGTTTGGGAAAACCTGTTGTCCGGCACAAATCCTGGAGCGGAGTGCTTATTTGAGCTACTTGCAGCACAAAAGCTTTAAAGAACATTAAGGAGGAAAATGACAATGAAACCGGTTCCCTCTGCAACATTACCTGTTCTCAGCTGAACTAATACCTTCTGTGGTTTTGCAAAACATTAGTCCAAAAAAAAAAAAAAAAAAAAAATCCAACAGCAAGTAAAGAGCCTTCAGTGTCTGGGACAGAAATTCATACTAAAACAGCATTAGTGGTGACTGTAAGTCTCACTACAGAAGCTTTCAGAAAACAGAAAAGTAGTCATGATGCTTACAATTTTTAATGGATTGTTTGTCTTTTCTAAGAAATAACGTGCAGGGATGAAAGCAAGCCCTGCAAAAGCTGGTGTCATAGGTCCTGCTGACTGACTGCTCTGTGTGCTGTCCCTATAGACTCCCTTGTTAGCTTTTGTGTAAACACAGGACTGAACCAAAGCCTTCGTGCAGTGCCAGGGGATGCTGCAACACAATCTTCTGGAAGAGTTTTAAAAATCTTCATCCCTTCCAAACCATTTGTGTGCATTAAAGAATCAGTGAGTCTTTTTTACATAAACATCCTTGTATAGATCAACACTGTCATTCACAAACTTTCAAGTATCTTGAATTAGGTTCCCTAAAATCATCGTACTGCCTTAAAAAGCTCCTGCCTTTGATATAGTTGATGCTGAAGTAATGTATTTGATGAAATTTCTATTTTGATGATAAATTATCGCATCCTATAAGGCATCTATTAAAAAAAGCATAACTCGTAGGCCCAAACTCTTCTGGATCACATGGAGCACATCTAAAGGAGTGAGATCTCCTTTACTTTGTGTAGAGGATGATGGTGGGCTATGTAAGTAATAAATTGCTGTAAGTATTACCTTAGGAACACGTTAGAAATTTCCCTTGTTCACTGGCATTTATAACCCCTCCAAAGGACAACACTTCTGAAAGCACAAAGTTTAACACGATAATAAGCACGCATCTTAAAAGCTCAAACCCCTGTGTTTCAGTGTTTAAAAAAAGTGGCAGCTTGACAGACCTGGAGACTGACAGCAGCAGTGTCAGCCTTCCTCACACTTCTCTGCCAAAGCACCTCAACCTTGACCTGAGGAGAAAACCACGAAGGGTTTGAGTGGGATTTCATGCCCATTCACTCTGGCATCTCTGCTGAGATTGCCAACAAGGGGGCCAATTAGTGCCTGCTTCGGAGGATCATTTTTTTTCACCGTGTGGAAACGACACCTGTCCACTGAAACTGGGCAGAGACCACCAATTCCCTGGTTGCCAGTGACTGCACAGGTTACCACCCCTGGTTACTCCCCTTGCACCAGGCATGCAACAACTCTGAGTTGTTGTCCAAGTGGGACCAAATGCATTTTCCTTTCCCAACAAGTAGTCCTTTCCCATTTAAAATAGCAGCTTTACGTTAAAGATTGAGTTTAAAAAGTGATTGTTACTATTCAGGGTCCTGGGGCCTCACTGAAGACCAAAAGATGAGTTTTGCCATGCAACCAAGTAAAACCTCATCAAGAAATTGCATCAGAGCAGGAGGAACAGAGAGGGCTTCGACCCTTTTTATAAACAGAGAGAAATTGCCACTTTCCTGCTGCACTCTCTCCCTCCTCACAAGACCCAATCTGCAAATTTCTTGGGTGCTTCTTTGCCCTTCAGTACAACAGCAGCTGCCTTATCTGTTTGTAGAAGAGAAAATGTTACAGGAAGGCTGTCTCCTCACCAGGAGATGGACAGGCTTGAGCAAGCAGGTACAAAACATAGGATTGTATCATAAAGCGATCAATTGGTCTAGTGGCCAAGAAGGGAGTAGCTGCCACTGTAACATGGGTACTCTTCAACTTAGACACTATAAAAGTCATCACACTTTAATTAATGACCTAGCAGTGCAATTGAATAGGAGCCCATTTGCAGTGTAAACTGTTGAAATATTACTTAACAGAATGAGAAACTTCATTTTGGATTAAAATAATTTTATAAAAATTATCTTTCATAAATTCCAGTTCATTCGGCTTCATTTTGTCAGACAGAAAAATGTAAAAGTCATTCTCTTTGAAATCAGACATCACCCTCCAGTTCATCTGTCACCAAGTCAGGCTTGCTAACCTCTCTAAGGATGTCATCTGACTAGAGTTTTCTATCACTCTTTGTCATTCCAGGTGCACTTCTTGACAATTGTTTTAGATCCCTGTCCAGAGTCTCCTCCAGGAATCTAGAAGGACCATGAAGATTGCATCAAGGACTTGATTAAACAACAGATAACATGCGTACCCAGCACACTAACCTCATTTGCAAGCTCTCACAGTAAATGATTGACAGCTGATGCCCTAAGCAAAACTGCTGTTTATAAAGTCCTTTTCAGTCCAGCTACATTAGTCTCTCTACATAGCAAAAGTCAGTACGCTGCTATGAAAACCAAGTCTGTGACTGATAATATTGAACTCTTCATTACCCCAAGTGTTGCTGCAAGTAATACCATGAGTTTGGACATCACCGTTCAATAAAGGCTCATTATTATAAATATTCAGCTTATGTCATGACGAGAACAAACAGCTTTGCAGCCAAGGTGAAAGGGGTGAATTGCAAATAGGTCTAGGTTATGATAGAGACAGTGCCCTGTTTTTATGAAGTGACCTTGTAGCCTGGCACCAAACACAAGTTCGGTGGAATACACTGGATCCTATGTACTCAAAAAAAAAACGGTTGGTTGGTAGCAGTTTTTAAAAAACTAAATCATGGAAGGAAGAAGTGTTGTCAAATGATGCAGAGCAGGGTTATTCTGTTGTGTAAGTCTGATATTTCTAACACTTTTAGTAAGGCTCAAATCTTAGCAAAGATTTTTTTATTATTTTTTTTTATTTTTAAATCCTGTAATAGTTTCTTGAATTCCGTGACACACGACAGATAAATTCTGTCTGGCATTACAGTTCATGTGACTTATAAGAATAGAGACGTGTCCTGGCCTCCTCTCCTAAATGCACTTTCACTCCACTCCAGAGGTGGCTGCATGCGGTACTGGCTGTGCAGAGCTGGCTACGCACCAGAATCTCTCAGCAAGAGAGCTGCTAATCTCTCCCTGGGAACAGCACCCAGATTGCTCTGCGTAAAGTCACAACACACCCTTCTGGTTCCTTTGTCCACTCTGTATTTCAGCCTAATTAACCAACAGTTTCTAATGATAAAAATAATAACAGAAAGAAATGACTTCCCAGAACTATGAATACATTGATTCACACGTGCTGGGCAGTTGCCCTGCCAGCTTTGTTGCGAGAGGAAAAAGGAATAATGAAAAAGACTTTCATTTGACCAAGTTCCTTCTGGCACTTGTGTGCTGTGTGAGTTGAATTAATCAAGAACACCACTGGATCTGCTGAAGGGTTGTTCCCTGAAAATTTGGGGCTGATAAGGGTGCTTGATCATCTAAAATGGACTACGGCAATGATCCATATTTACAAAACGTGCTCAAATCCTGCAGAACCTCTTAGAATGCAGCAGAGACAAGGGACTCCAGGAATACACACACCATACCCCCATCCCTTTCAGATTATATCCTTTACATTTATTACCTCTGAAGGGAGCCCATTTTCACCTGTGTCAGGAATATATAGGGTCCCTCTTACTTCAGCATCTGAAAATCTCACAAATACATGAAACATACCATCCCAAAAAGAGTACAGGTGCTATTATGATGCACCAAGAGTTAAGATGCACCCAAGACAATACCAGAAACCGTGGTCAAAAAAGGGAACTGAACCATACCACCAATGGTGTAACTTTGCAGAGCCATAAGGAACAGGTCATACATAGCTGAAATACTGATGGCCAACAGGGAGCAGAACTAATAAGGAAGTCGGAGCCAGAACTAGAGAATATTTCTAAAAACCTTAAGCATCTTCCTGCTTAAGAAGAAGAAAAAATGTGTGCTGAGGGTCTTTCAGTAATCTTTTTAAAGATTAAATCCCTAGAATATTTTCCTTTCTACCTCCTCAACCTTACAGAACTGCAAAAAATGTAATTTTCCCCAACTGACTCCTCCTACCAAAGTTACTGATCTCGCATGAGACATTCAAAACAAGATGAGCACCATCCCTTAGCTACTGCAATTTGGTGTCGTATCTCTAATGGAAATAGGCACTAATAAGTTCAATGTGGCAGATAAAGGATGAATATACGTTTTGGGTGAGTTACGAGACAGGCATAGGGCTGAAGAATGAGAAACGTAACATTTTAACCTGGTGCAACTCATCAATTTGAGTTCGGTCAGAACTCAAAGTCAGCAGTGATTTAAAACTAATTGTTTTTCTTTGTATTTAGCTTGACAAATGTACAGCTCTCAGGTGAGTACAGAGGTTGGTCTAGCAAGACGACTCTTCTGCAATATATCCTTTAAGCCAGAGGAAAACCAAAGCGGGAGAGGAGCATTCCCATAAGGTTCTCCGTATACGTCAAGAGCTATTTCCCCAACCTGATTCAGTGCAGCTTTTGAAGTCTTCATTAACCACTAGGGTCACTATATGTTTTGACCACTTCACGTGATCCTGTTCAGAACCCTCCGGTCTGACAGACAACATTAGGAGATGTGGCATATCCACTCGTTAAATGTCAGCTTCTCATTCATACACAAAGTTCACTCCCCTGTCAGCACAGGGGGTATAAGGTAATCTGCTCAGCCATAACACAGGCCATTCATATAGTTTAAGATATTTGAGACAGTTCCCATTACCAGCTTTACCACAGAATTTGTACCAGTTAATGTGCACGTATGTTTGAAAAGAGAAGACAAATTCAGCAGCAACATCTGGACAGTGACTTAGAAGTAACTTTTTATTGGTCCAGCAGCGTGGTTTAGTCACCTATGATGTCATTCTCAACTCAGCTTTCGATCTTTCCAAAAAACAGGCCCATGCGTGGTCAGCATGAATCCCCGCTGCCACTGGTAGGAGTTTAACACAGCCACGCAGCAATAAACAGAGCAAGTCTTGAATTGCACTTGCTGATACCTTCAGCTGGGATGGTGCAGTGATTCCTACCCTAGGACACCTGCCTGTACCTCGTCCCAGGATTACTGAGTCTATGGCTGGCAACAATAACTTCAGAGCAGAGAAGGATCAGCTCTTGAACTGCTGCAATTTACAGGCCAATACATGAATGAAAACTAGACCCAGTTTCAGTTTACTGTAATATGCTGGTCTATAAATGGTGACAGTTCAAGTGCTGCTGGGCCATCCCTGCTCCGGAGCCAGCAATTGCAGGAGAAAGAAGCACAGGGGAGGGCGGGTGGTTGGGAGCAACGACACTTCAGCCATACCAGTTTAATCTGAAGCCATAAGTGAGTCAACACCTCTGCTGAAGTGATGTGTCTCACCAAAGATTGCAAAGCCTTTCCCCCGAAGAGGTCACTAGAGAGAAGGTGAAGATAAAACACAGAGAACACAGGCATTTGAAATAACAGTCTCACAGTCCTTATTCATGCAAGCCATACCCTGAAGAGAAGAATGCCACCTGAGCAAGGACAACATGCATATAAGTAAGAGAGCCAAAGTTATTTAAGGCACTGTACTGATTTTGATAAACAGGTAAACACTCACGGAGTTGACAGAGCTACATGACTACACAGCATTGCCCAAGGCTTTGCCTCAGTTCTGCAGTCGATGAAACAGGGACACTATTTCACAGAGATGCAGCTGGGAATCCCTTGATGTATTTGGTGAAGGTTTGGGGAGTCTAAAATGCTAGGTGCCTTTCAATTGCAAAATATTATTTAATATGACACAACTAGCAAGCAGCAAAAAAACCCCAGGACCTCACAAAATTACCAGAGCAGCTTCTGTGCAAAGGCAATGCAGGCAATTGTCTGTGGCAACAGACTGCCAGGGTCAGTGAAACAGGCAAACAAGGGTAGCACAGATTTGGCTACGTCAGTTCTCCAGAAAGCCAGACCAGCTGTTTCTGTCTCCAAGAGAAATATCTCAATGCCCAGGGCATTTGCTACTGCTGAGGAGAGGAAAAGGGTTCCCCCCCAGGAAGAGACACCGCTCCTCCCAACCCTCTGTGAAGGGCCCCATCGCTGGTATCAACCCTGCACAGCCATTTCTCCTGCCTCTCTCCCTCTGGAGGCAGGGGTGGCCTCTCCTGGCTGTTCACACTATGAGCATTCAAATTCAGCGGTGCCTACGCTGCTGAGAAACCTTGCACCAAACCTGCACGTAATCATTTCCTATGTGAACAACGTTACTCGCATGAGCCACCCATGAAAGTACGTACTGCGATTCATGTGACACAGAAAAACTATCTTGAGTAAGCCTTATAGGATCAGATAATCTGTGATAGCCTAAACAGTTAGCATTCATGCAGTATCAGAAATAGGCACGAGAAGAATTTGCAGTTTAGGGCCTCTGTCCAGCAATCCGTGCTGGCAGACCTGTAAAGGGGTTTGGACATAGTACAATGAGCGATAACAGTAAACAATGGGAGAGAAGAGAGTGAGGGTCATAACTGCAAGACCATCTGGTTGTTTCCATTTGCTGTGTACATATCTTGCTAGTCCTGCCGCTAGAAAGACAGAGAGGGTTGCTAGAGTACCAAGTTACTAATGAATAGTTGCGTTTGCATCTTATATACCATTACTAATATCAATAGTTGTGGCAGCATTTCAGATACTGGTTTCTGAGAAGGGCCAAAGTGTGAACACTTCTGACTGGAAATATATCAATATGCAAAATAATTTGGTACATGTTACAATTTTGTTACAAGAATTTTTAAGCATTACTTCATGGGTGGGTGTTTTTCCTTATCCTCAAAGATTTTATTCGAGTTCTCAATTGCCTTGCTGGGATCATTAGCGCTTGAATGGTCAAGCCCATAACCGTCATTCTAGGTACCAGGACAAAAGAATAAATGACAATAAAATGAGGAATACTCGATGCTCTTCGGTGGGACACATGAAGGAGACTTGATTATTTCAATTAGTCAATATGGATCAATATTGGATTTATCTTTAATGAATCTCCACTAAGCTTCCAAATCAATGAAAAGAAAACATATTAGGCAGATGCATCTTGCACTGTGCTCTACCTGCAACCAGATGTGGGCTTTAGTAAACCACATGTGGGAGTGAAAACAGAGCCAAGGGCCCTTCTCAGAGAATCACCTGCCACTTGACCATATGGTTTCAACCTTGGAGTCAGGTAGCAAGGGCATTCCAGCCTTTTGCAATCTGTGAGTTGACCGAGTGGGAGACAGGCTCAGAGATACTGGGAACTATCCAGAAGGGTCAGAACCAGGGCTGGAAGTAGAGAATGGCACCTCTCTCCATTGAAGAGGAAATCTTAGATTTGAGCATCTCCTCACTTAAATTAGCATAGTTTTGGCAATAACTCCATAAAGGTCAAAAGTGTAAAACTGCAGGAAATAAAAGATGCAAGCCTGAGGTTTGTTTGAACATCCTCTATCTGGACTCTGACAAGGCTGCTCCCCAGCTTGGGTACTTAGAAAACTTTTTCTAATCCATAAAAAGCAGTGAGGGGAAACTTCGAGCTGCTCAGGAGATAAATCTCACTTTCCATACCCCTATTTTAGCAAACAAGACGATATAAAGTGGACTGCCAGGGGGCTCAAGGGGCTTGCTTTCCTGCCACTCGTTTTTCATCACCAATCCTGAACAGACCCCAAAACTCAGACTAATTAAAGACAAATAATTAAGCACATTCAGACTGGGAAGGTTGGCAGACTCCCACTGTATTGTGAGACCACCTTGGCACTTAAATGGTTAGGGACTATATCCCACAACATCATGCTCATCTCATTGTGGTAGAGAGCTCTTGAGAATGTTATTAGCTGGGTGTTCGCCTTGCCGTTTTTCCACATGAGGCAGATGGGTAATTACGAAGCTAATAGTCTGATTGAGAGAAATCAGATGCAGTGGTTTGCCCAATTAGATGATACATTAGCTTCCTTCTTTGTAAGCAGCTAATGTGTGAAGCAAAGTGGTATTTTTGAGGGTCAGAATCCTTAAACAAGTGCCGAGTTGCAGATTATTGTGTCTCTCTTTTTTTTTCTAATGGAGGAAAAGTGCTAAGTCTTCATTACTAAAAGCATAGAAAATGCAAATCAGGCTCTGAAACAAAAGAGTGAAGGGACAGGCGAGAATGTTTGGTGTCCAATGTGTCAACCTACAACATCAATTACATTGAAATGCAATGCATGGGAGCCTAATCAAGGATAGTATAATTGTAATAATTGCATGCTTTTGTTGGAGAGCTGCTGCCATTGTTATTGTCAACCATTTGTTTTTCTCTATTGTTTAAGGGGAAAGTATTTAAAAAATATATATGTGTGTGCACATATATAACTGTGTATCAATGACTGAAGAACCGCATAGGTAGAAGGCTGTATTACTGCACACAGAATATTTGAAGTCTTTCTTATTTCTGTTCTTTGGATGGTAGAAAACCAAGAACCTGAACTCTGAGAAGGAAGGTAATGCCCAAAACTGAGAAATGGACATTGACTTACAATCCATGTCAAACAATAAGAGTTACTTTTCCTTTTGCTGACGCACCCCCTGGTTCAAGGAGGTGAGTTACTCCACATGACTAACAAGTCATGAAGTGAGCCAGTAGAAAATCATCCAAACAATCGCTGAGACACCTCCAGTCTGCCTTCTTACTTCAGAATAAAAAGGGGAGAGATCAAAATGAACAATTTCTGTCTTGTTATATTTCCTTCAGAGCTGCAATTGTTTCTGCCATTTAAAAGGATTTTTAAAAACCTACAATCTTGATGAAGGCATTCAAGATAAATTAACACAAAGAAGAGTACTGCATGGGAAAAAAAATGACAGCGTGAGTTTAGTCAAGATCTTTTTGAGGGAGGAAGAAGGAGGAAGAGCCTCCTGTAAATAAACCAGTGATACTTTCTGTATCCTGAAGTTGGGCTGGAAATTCTTCTTATAGCAAACCACTCAACATTCAGATCAAATGAGAGGTTTATTTTCTCGCATCACTTGGGCTTGCCAATAGGTTGAAACAGAGGCACAATAGAAACAGGCTAAAACAGTTAACATGGCTGTTAAATCTCATTCTCCACAGCTAAAAAAGAACAATGCTGTACCGTCTTTAGTGAGAATACACTCTCCTGCCATAGGAAGCTTTTCATGTATCTCTAACAATCCTGTACATACTCCAAAACTCACACTAATTAAAAGCAAATAATCAAATACATTCAATTTGAAAAGTTGGCAAACTCGCTTGTATTATTGTGTTAGCACCTTGGCACCAAAATGATCACATCGTGCTAATCTCATTGTGCAGGAGAGCTCTTGAGCATGTTATTCAGTAGGTCTGCTCCCTGCCCCCCACCTCCCAGACCCATCCCATCCTCCTCCACCACCAGCGCTCTGTTTCTTTAACTAGATAAAGAAATGAAAACGTAAGCAAAGATAAGCAAACCTAGGACAGTATTTTCATCATATTTCACTCAAAGGCAACCAGAACTTGTGCTACCTTTTACAGAGATTTCCTTTCATCCTGGTTTCAGTTCATCTCCACAGACACAGCTGGTAAACCTGAGAGATGCTTTAAAATAAACTAAGCAGGCTGCATTTGTTTTTCACTAGCTCTCATATAACATTATTATATTATTGTACAGAGTACTTGGCTACCACAGCAATGTGAAAAGTATAGATGCAATAAATAAAAGTCTACAAGAGTTAGCAGCTTATGACTGACCAGATGAAGAAACCCAGAAGGAAGCACTTTAGGATTTCTTTTCTCTGAAAGTTTTACTTTACAGGTAAAATTTCTTTCCATTTGCTGTGTGATAAAAGCAAAGCTGTCTTTGCTAACAGCAGCGTAATACAAATTAAATTTTTTCATACACTGTGCAGAAGAAGGCTTTGTTTTCCTGACAGGCTTAATTTATACAGAGGAAAAACATCTCTGTAGTGACACTTGTAAAAACATGCCTGCCCTCTTGGTTAAGAGGCCACCACTTTCTGAAGGACATAATATATTGTAAACTTAGAATGGATGATATTATAGAAAGGCCACTAGTTTTATGGCTGAAAAAAGTTGCACAGGACAGCTTATACATATGGCATTACTGAAGCGTTAGGTCTCTCTGGGGACTATGTTTTAAGGTTGTGAGGTCTTTCGTATACAGGCCTGTGCATCCACCTGAAGCTATTCACATCAAATAGAAAGATGCCCATTTGTGCTCTATGAAGAAGTACCAGTTTAATTTTCTGCAACCGTCTGGAAGGAATGTTCCCCAAACAGTCCAACAAATTAAGACTGAACAAACTTTCATGAATAAAGATTTATTCATTCCAGTGTTTCTAGCCACTGTATTTTTACAACTGTAATGTCCACCACAGTAGCTATGACCAATGGCTGGGTATGACCATGAGCTGGGGCGGGTATGACCGTTCAGCACTAGATTTTCTGCCCTGATGGAAAGATAGGCTGGAATCTATATCTTGTCCTGTTCTGGGCTAAGGGGACCGTTATCCCTTCCCATAAAGTTTTTGACCGGGGTCCTGTGTCTGTGCTTGTATATGTATTTGGTTATTAAACATATGATCCTTATGGGTCCCTTCCAACTTGAGATACTCTATGATTCTACGATATGGCCTGTCATCCTCCATCCAGCACTTGCTGTGCAGGTGGTGTATTTTTGCCTGGGTTCCAGAACCTTTTCTGGGAAAGCACCATCTCTAAAGGACAGTACATTAAACGTCTGTGTCAGGAGAAATACATATTTTCTTAATATTTACTGGATAAAAACACATTAAAATTAGGCAAGTGTTCATGCTGCAGAAGCACAATGCTGAAGACCGCAGCATTTCATGGAAAAAAAAAGAGGAAAAAGAAGGACCTTCCCAACAGAACTAGAAGGGTACCACTCAGCTTTTAGCCAAAGACACCCACAGCAGAAGATGGCACAGTAGTATAGTCTTTAACCGGGGAGGGTGCTACATTAGAGAGTCCAATTAATTTGTGACCTTCAAGACAGTTAGTTCCTAATTGCACATTTGCACTTCATGACCAAGTAATGAAGGAAGCCCATATGGCGGAGCCTCTTATAAAACAAAAACAAAACAAAAACCCTTGGAGAGTCAGAGCCACTGAATAGTCCCTGAACTTCATAGACGCAACTGTGCTGTGCCCTGCATGACCTCGTATGCTCCATCCCTGCTCGCAGGGTCTGTCTGAGGACTGCCCAAAAGTCTGCAGACAGACCTACATCTAGTGGGCCCATGGAGGTAAAGCCAGACTCATTTTAGAGTGAGGCAGCACAGGGTGCCCAAATTGTCCCAGGGTGGCGTGGTCAAGAAACACAGCTTCCATTTATCCTGCTCCTCTAACTAGAGGTTTTAGCTAACTATAAACCTGACTTCTTAAAACACACATTAATCTTTCTTGTTGACTTCAGCAGGTTTAAATCAGGCACCGTATATGGACAGGTCAAAAGACTTACATTGTTGTTATTTACATTAACTACTATTACATATTCATAATACAATGTTTTGTTCATAAAGTTTGCAGTTAAATCTTGCTAAAAGGAAAACTGAAATTCTCAACAAATAAATAGTTATTTGACTAAGCAAGTTTTACTTTGATTTGTTCCTAAATTTCTGTCTATCGTGAAGAAAAGTTAATCAGCCAACACAAGAAGTATCAACAGCACTGCCCAAACTTGGAAAGCCCTCAGTCTCCACAGGGAGGGCTCCTATTGATACTACTAGGAGAAATGCTTGTAGACATCAGGATAGCATATGGCCTCTGAAATCAACATTGGTTTGCAGCTTGACATATGGATGGATAGATACCACAGAGAGATTGAAATAAATATGACAAACTAAGTCATACAAAGAAAAACATGTATATGCAATCACACTTGAACAGATGCTTTGGCTGAAATAGGTGATTTAGAGGAACACGTTGTAGATACAAGAAATGGAAAAATTAATTTAAAACTTACAGTAGCATAATGCACTTTTGCAAGCAAAACTGAAGGAGGATTCCGAGAAACTCCTCGGGGACAATGCTAAGAGAAGATACTGGTGGAGAAGTTGTTGATGAACCTGCTGTAGATTTAACAGCAAATCTAACAGAATACTTCCCTCCCCCAGCTTCCATATCAATTGGAACAGAGATGTTTCAAAAGAAATAGCCCCATAGCATGAAAGAAAAGGAGAAGGTGGATTTCTCCTAGGCATTAAAACAGGCTGATGCAAACACTTCAGTCTTGTTTGTGGTTTAATGCATTACCCCAGAGATCTGAATGTGAAATCTGGACTTAAGGAAGAAAATCTTCATTTAGCAAAGAAAGCACTGCAATAGCAATGTGTGAAAGTTCTTCCAGCACTGTTTTCTGCTTGACATATGGCCAACTTCACCCATATTAATAGCAACTACTGAGCAAAGCCTCAGCATTTTGAAAGAGAAAGAGAGAAAAGCAAAAGTCGCATCAGCAAGCATGGCCTAAGGAACACCCAGTTGCCTATTTACACTGATACTTTATCTTTGCCTGATGATAATAAAACAAAAACATCAAGAAGTATCAGTCCTAGAAAATTTGTAATAGCTTATATAATGCTTATATACTTCAGCTGCCTTCTAGCCACATTCTTAGTTTCAAACCATTTAAACCATTCCAGTGTCTAGTGTTACAGTTCTAGTGACTGTTCAGAGAAGTCCTAAGGTCTTTCTATAGACTCATAAGGTTCAGGACCTAATAGAAATACCCTGTTTCTGTTATGTACATACACACACATTCCCCCATAGGGAAGCAAATTCCCCCCAGCCTCCCATCCCACAAAAAACCACTCCTCACCTTCACTTAGCCCTGAAACACAATGGAAGGGGAGCGTCATTCTGGTTTTCAGGGGAAATAGATATGCACCATTCACTCAGAATACCACGAGGTTACCCCAATAGGAAATATTTTTTCACCTTCCCTCTTTCCAGGGATACAGGGGGCTGTTTGTTTGCTGTAAGCTGAGCAAGAAAACAGCTTACTGCATCCCTCTAAAATGTCTCTATTTACAGCAGGTGATATCATTTACCTGACACAGGTTGCCTCACACTTTTTCCCACAGACTTCAACAGCACAGCACTTGGAGCCCAGCCCTGCTTAACACAGGGAGGAGTGTGATCAACACCCACAGCTGCAGGGGCAAGCTACAGATAGAAGTCCCCAAACCTGCCGGCATCATCTGCTCAGCTGTATCTGAGGCTAGCCAGGCTCCTATGTCCTGTTTATCTTATGCACCATCTTTTAGCTGAAAGGGTCCTTGGCCGGGGCTTTCAAAGACTCAACTTTCAAATTTCAACAACAGACAGAAACAGACAGAGTTCTGAAATAAAAGACCTCACATAGGAGCTGTTGTTTTATATTGCTTTCTCTTTACTGTTTGCAAATTATTGAAGGTGCTAATATCTGAGTATGTGCTTTCTTTCTGTCAGCCGCCTCCTCCCTCATTTAGATCTCTCAGTCCTGCCCATGCCACAGTATAGCCTGTTGGCAAAGAGACACCTTGAACATCACAGCCAGAGAGCACTGGAAGTTCATCGACACATCAGTTGGAAGAGGGGGCCTGCATCTGTTAATAAAGAGCTTTGTACTGTTTATAAAGGAATGCTGTACTCATAAATGGACTCAGACCCAAGAAAAACAAAATCTGCTTTATCCAGAGGGTAGGTACTCCAGGAACAAAGCAATCATGTCTGAAATTGCCCTACAGAAACTCACTTCAGTCCTGAGATACAGGAACCAACTTTAATGCCTCTGTATCACTGGGGTTTTCCTAAAAAATTCCCATTGCTGTTACTGCTGATGGGAGCTCTAGTGTAGACAAGACATTCATCACTGCCAACATTTTTATGATTATGTCTTCTAGTCTTTCTGTTTTCTAGGTTGGATGACATCGCTTTGCTTATTCATCACTTTTAGTTCTGGGAGCTGTGCTTGGACCTATTTAGTAACAGTAGGAAATTTTAATGTAGAAAAAGGCTGCTCTGCTGCAATGTCTGCTCAGCCCTTGGCCTCTCTGGTGAGAGCATCATCAAAGACAGCAGCTAAAGTAATGCGCAGATTAAAAATTGAACAGAGACCACCCATTCATTCACCTGCCTCAATGAATAACCTTCATACAGTGTGACAAATTTCAGGCTCATAAGAAGGCCAAACCAGGTATGGTTCCATAATCCATCCCTAACTATCCAGGTCCTGAGAAAAGTAAAAAGAAATTCTTTGCAGAGATGTGAATATTCCCTTTAAGAATTAAGCAGAAATCGTAAGCTTGTTTGTGAAAAATCAACAAAAACTAGCACTGGTGCCATTCAAATCCAGATTGTAGTTACATTTTGTATAGCATTTGGAGCATTTTTCAGTTTTAAGGCTGGCAAATAAAAAATTTAAAAATTACCAAGGTAAAGAACAGCTATGTTCAGTGAGCACTGAAGCCTGGTAAATATTCAGTTTTTAATGGCATCCACTTCTATTTTGTTCACTGAATTATTGGGCTGACCTTAAATTAGAGATCTGGATGGAGCTGAATTGAATATTGTGAAGATGAGTGTAATTACCTTGCTTCCCTTTATTCTAATTCATTTTTATTTTTTTTAATTCTTCATCTGTGTGACAAACTGAATAGCAGAGTGCCTGCGGATTTATACTCACAGTAACGGAGAGCAGAACTGATAGGCCAGATAGCGACACAAGGAAAGATATATCTGCATTGCGGTCAGGGGTGTGACTGCAGAACCTTCCTGCCTTCCTCTTAGTGAAAGAGCTACACCTTGGCTAACCCAAGTGTATCCACCCACCTCAACCCACAGGCATGGCCTGTGGCTGGTCCTTGGTCCAAGGTTGGCCTTGGTCCAAGGTCTCTTTGCTGTCCCTGCGGAGGCAACCCTTGCAGGCAAACAAGCGTACTCTGTCATACACAGCTCAATAGAGCCAACCCAGCCTACATCAGTTATAAGGATGAAGCCACATATGCTCAGCATCACAGGGGTCATACCACAGGCCACCCTTATTCTAGTACCAGTATGGTAGGCTTCGCTTATGACTGACTAATGGATTTGGAGATCTGGACAAATAAATCGATATCAGCCTTAAGCGTTCTTATCACCCTGTCCTTGAGCCTCAGTTTCACCACTTATAGTCAACATCTCTTTGTACTTTCTAATTTACTTCAAACACTTTCTAAGGTATTTTTCGGGTATATATTTACACCTTCAAATATTTCCTGAGCTCCTCTTATAAATAGTGCTGTCTGGCCTCTACATATTTGGTTGCTGACATCTTCTTTCACAATTACTTCTCTTCATCCCACCTCATTTTGCAGAAATATGACTCAATATTCTTTGGTAAGTCATCAGGTAACAACAGCCTTCTCTAGTTAGTCAGGGAAGCTCAGAGTCACCAGCATGTATACAGATGCCTAGCAGAAGTAGATGTAGAAATAGAGAGACTCCAACTGGTTAATGAAAATCTATACAGCAGGCAAAAGGGAAGAAAGCCAACAGGAGTTCTTGATAGCCCTAAGAAAATGTGCAATGGCCCTAGCTGTGTTTGATGGTAAATGTCATATCTCATGTCAGAGCCTGCCTGGATAAATTACCCCTGAAGACCATATTGCCTCAGAAGTTAAGTATTAGCAGCTGCATGCATGTCATTAACCCCTCACCTGCCACACAACTTTGTACTTGCCCAGGGCCAAATACTTTAAAGAAGGGTTGACTGATTTCAGAGTGTGGGGGTAAGAAAGCTGCAGGACATACAATGTACAGTAAAGAGCGTCCATGTATGTGTGTCCTTTTGTAGGACATTTGTGATGATAGCACTAAGTATTCCAGCAGTTTCAGCTGATTTGAAGGATAACACTCCTATTCAGCTGCTCAGCTGAATAACAGACTATATTCCATGTTTTCCCAACTATTTTGCAATTATGTTTAAGTATATCGCCTTATCTTAATATTAAAGGTATGGCAAGATTTGTCTACATTGTCTTAATTGTTTCTTGGCTGCATACATTTTTTTATTAAGTAAACTTGAGAAGCATATCTTGACCCATAGCGATTGAGATGATAAGTATACAGAGACAGTGTCAGTAGGAAGGCTCAATTACAATACAAAGGGCAAATCTGCAAAACGGTTGTACTGTCCACAAACAGCCATTTGGAAAACAAAGGACTTCATCCTAACCCTCAGCATGAACCCAGATTTAGTCCACAGACAGCAAATTCAGTAGTGAAAGCAGCCTAGAGAAGGGCATCGGGCTCATAATGCCTAATATAAAAAGGTAGAAATACCCATATCAACTCCAACCTGAGAAAATTGTGTCGTATTTTAGTGCCAGCATAATAGACTGTGTCCAGGATTTTCTATTTTAGTCTTCCCACGATTTCCAAGACATCACAACCATATTTGTAAAAGCACAATATTTTCTCTTCCGCCTGCTATTATACAGAAACTTTTTTTAAAGTTGGCTTAAAAGGGCCATGGCCATAAACTTTGATCCACAAATGAATTCACTGTAAATGTGAAACAGTAGGGGAGGGATTTACACTAACTTAAAAACCTAACTTCAGGTGACCACACTAAGACCCCATATAATCAAGAGAGTGAGGTGAAACAGGCTCTTCCAGAAGACCATTCAAAGAAGTGAACTTCAATGTTCCACAATTACCTCTAATTTTTTTAGGTGTTTTCTGTTCTGTTTTTCCTTTTGCCATTTGTAAACTGCATTTAAAAATCAAAAACAAGAGACAAGAAATAAAGACAATGGCAAACTATGAAAAATATACCTTCTAAAATAAAATTAAAATTTCAATTCCAATTAAGTCAAACTAAAATAACCATTAATACTGACTAGTAATAAATTAAAGGTATTTTCCTATAAGAAATGTTGGTCTTCAGTAAATACATAAATACAGGTATACATATAAGGCTGGAACTTTGTATTACAGCTTCAAGTAACACTGAAGACCTTCAAGGAACAGATAGAAATACAGTTAAGTCCTAACTACCACATAAAACAATCGGAACAACTGATTTCATACCCCAAAATGTAGAAGTGTCAATAAAAAGCAGTGAAATAAGACAGAATTTTCAGACATGTTAAACAGAAGAATAATGGAAAATCACAAATCCTCTAGTCCTGGAATGTTTAAAAAGGCAGAAAGGAAAAGTTCATTATAACTATGCAACAAAGCAAAAGTCATATCTGACAACAGTAATGAAATTAGTACCTGATTTCTGAAGTCATACATAAGCCACTCCTACAAATCCTACTAAGTTGTCTAGACCTGAAAGCAACGGCCCCAGTCATGCTCTCCCATATGTAACATCTAATAGCTGTCAGCCTGTATGGGTAAGATTTGGATTCATACTTCGGAGTTCATGTTTTCAGAATAGCATTCTTGGGCTCCCTGATTCACACTTGTACTTTCCTCTCATATTATCTCATACAAAGTCCATGTCATCTCTCTCAAGTTAAATGACCTAGCATGGAACTATTTTGGTGTAGTGTGATAGCATCATTAGATAAGGATGAGTTCAATGTGTTAATTTGTTTTATCTCTTCCTAATATTCTGTTTAAATAAAACCACAGCCTGGTCTGAACAAGGGGATATAAGTCACTAGAGACAGAATAAATTCTACTGTCAGAGAAGAAAGAGAAAATAAGTGGGCCTTCATTGACCTCAGAATACCCAAGACAACAGTGAGCTTCATGACATTGCCACAGACAAGAGGTGGAGGAACTGTCTGCATAAGTTCGAAGTGTACTGTTGGGCTCCACTGTTATAATCAAACACGAATCACCAAAACACACTCTGTCATTGCCCAAGATAGAAATAAACCTGCTAGCATAATGTCTAGAGAACATACTGTGCAAGACAATACAGACAGCACAGACTGAGCTACGGAGGGAGGCGAAAGAGCAGAGCAGAAAGGAAAGAACTGGAAAAGTCATATTTTATCACAGCCAATTTTTTTTTTAAAAAAACCTTTATATGCACAGCCCACACAAACTTTATTAACAAAACCAGAGAGTTTTAGATACTGCCTCTCTCCAGGGATAAAATGTCACTTACCTGCTCAAGCACAGGCAGACGTTGGTCCCACTGAGACAGGTGGGAGGGTTAGTGGCATACACCCACACAAGATACACACACTGCTTCTCTCTGCATGGAAACCAGGGCAGTGAGAAAGAGGTGATGCCCTAAGGTCTGGCCCCAAGATGGAGTCAGGATGTAGTGAAAACTTCACATCACGAGGGAAGTAGCCCCAGTCCCAGTAAGAGAAAGCTTGGCTACTGTGCTATATCCTACAATACAGTATCATACAGCAGCTTCCTCCTTTACTTCCATGTGGTCAGCTTTGGAAGGATATATGAGTGCCAACACACTTGTTGCACTTGTAACTCATCCAGGTATGACATGCCTAGCAGAGACTGAAAGATTGTGACCCACATTTTCAATATTCTTACACTTCTTAGGTTAGCACAGAAAGGGGCACAAAGATGCTGCTTTACTCTGTTCTGTTTCAAAGAAATAGCTGAGACCTGGAAAGTCTTCTTGGGCTGCTCTAATTAAAGTTCTGCTGCTTGGATCTTGCAGAGGGTTCATGGAAGAGAAGACTCAAAGCAGACCTAACTGATGGAGCAGTAAATGCTTAAAACTGGTGTGAGATTGTCAGAAGCAAATACAACTCAAAAAACATGAACGAAAATTATGTATAAAACGTTGTCATTTTGCACTATAATTTCCCTCAAAACCTACTACAAGCTTTCGAAACGTAAGATTACTCCATTTAACATAATAAAACTGCTCCGTACTCAAAGCTATTATTATTAATGGATCTGAACGTGCTCAGCTATGTCAGATCTCTAAGCACTCAGTGGACAAATACCCATTTCCAGCAAGCCCCACAAACAAGAAAATAGTGTCAGACCTAATTCCTTCAACTCAAAGAAGCAATTGCACAGTTTACCATCTTTTCTAATTCCCATTTAGAAATCAATGGAGAGGCTTTTAATAGGTTCTTTTTGGCTTTTCCTAGAGCAAAACAGGAAATGACTAATAAACTGGGATTTATTAACAAAACACAAAGGAAAACATTAGAAAAGCCATATTTCGTGTTCTTCATCCTCCCTGAATGGTAGACCTGGGTATGAGCAGCAGAACAATTTCTTTCCAGATGAACAGTGTTCACCAAAACAGAAAGAAAATTATTATCTGCTGCTTGCCCACAAGATGACCTGCAAGTCTGCAGTCCTGTAGTTTTCATGTGCTCAAACTCAACGATCTACCTCAAGCATCTGAACCAAAATGTGTGCTCCATAATGCCAGATCTAGGCATTAGGATCTAGGTTTTGCAGCAAAAAATCATTGGCTGACATTTGTATGGGACTGAAGATGCAATCTTGGCTGAAAAGTCTTCCTTCTAAATCCAAGACACAGCAGTTCTCTCCAAGACAGTGTGCCGTTCATCTGAACCCTTCCTGCCTAGATGGTATGCCTGGCCCATCAGTAGTTTCAACTAAAGATTTCTGTGAGCAGCTTTCTGTACATATGGGCTTAAATTGAAAAATCTGGATTCTCAATCAACAGGTCAGATTTGTAAGCAAATGTAAGCACCAAATTGTAATGAAGTTTGTTCTGTAAGTCCTATGAAAATGCAGTCACAAATGCTTCAGTGTACCTATAGTTACCCCCACAATTCTCTGTGTTGCTCGTAAACTCAGAAGCTAGTAAACTTCTTCAAAGGATTTCTGGCTTATTTCTACAGCTCCAAGGCATCAGTTTGTCTTACTAGCTCAAGATTTCCATTTGAGTATCAGTAAGGCTTTATTACCAAGCAGCAATCTTTAAAATATAGCTATTAATAACTACTTTGCCAACAGATTTTAATTGCAATGGCTAAAAGATGGTCAACTGATAAGCAAATTGGGCAACCTAGAATGTTTTTCTAATACTCCAGTGCAGGTACCCATTCAGACCTCCATCATGCAGCTGAAGCCTGGGTTGTAACCATCCAAGCTGGCTATCATGTGGCCGCTAGAACATCCCAAGAATAAACACAGTTCCTCCACAAAACCAGACTGACACTTTGCAATATGAGATTTGGGCATCTGCAAAGCTGTCTACAACCTTTATTTCCTTCTCTGTTATTCCAAGACACACTGAACATACAGGAAGACAAGTTGAAGATTTGTAGCTGAAACTCAAATTTGTCAGTGGGACAGCTTTCTGTCACAGCTATGCATTGAGGGGCATTTTTTTGACTTCTTAAAATACAGCATGACAAACTGAAATGCCTGTAAAGAACCTGCTATGGTCTAGTAGATTCACACAGTGACCTAAATTATTTTCAGCATTAACCTGTGTTAGCACAGTGGAATTATTGGGGTGAGAATGAGTTCACACTTCTGGTTGCCTTTGTTTCCAATGGTCATTGATATCAAAAGCCATCCTGCATCTGCTGTGAAAATAATTAGTGTCATCATTGTATTAGGCATTTTTAAGGCATCTAAATAGATATTTTCCCTAATAGATGGAATCAAAGCCTAAATTCTATACAGTCCATTTTACTGATTTGGTCAAGTAGCAAGCTCTGTGTGTCTGAAACCTTATCTATTATTTTCTATTATGTCATCTAACAAAGGTAAGACCTCTCCCTACAAATCTCTCAGTCGTCTCTAATATTCTTAGA
Source organism: Chroicocephalus ridibundus (assembly GCF_963924245.1). Taxonomy (NCBI): domain Eukaryota; kingdom Metazoa; phylum Chordata; class Aves; order Charadriiformes; family Laridae; genus Chroicocephalus; species Chroicocephalus ridibundus. The sequence continues at coordinate 26,537,597 of NC_086286.1, forward strand.
CTATCACAGATATAACTCTATACTTCATGTCTTTTCGACTAGTATACTCTTCCCATTTCAAATAAAATGTAAATAAATAATAGAAAATAAGCTACTCTTATTGTGCTAATAGACCATATTCTGAGCTTGTTAACAATTTGGTATGAATTCAGTTGCAGAAAAGTTATGTCTTTTCTGAGTAAAAGAGGGGAATCTAATGTTCTCAACCAAGCCTGACCTAGCAAAGCCAATAAATGCTGAAACTTTTATAAACAGCAAGGGTTGGTGAAAGGGTCGGCTTTAACCTTCTGATGTTAATTGGGAGATGTCTTTCATATATAGTGATGGCAACTGACACCATTAAAGTGATGGGAAGAGGCACAGTGCATTAGATACCTTGCCAGAGTCCATTGCTTTAGAGGGTAGAAAGCTGAGATCAACAAACGAAGTGTGTTATGGAAAAGCCAGGTATTTCCATTAATGGGTTTGCACCACCATAGATTTTGGAGTTTGAGAGTCATTTTTCTTGTAAATATTCATCTGGCTTTAAATGTAGCCAGACATATTCATCTTATTTCCTAATCTGCATCGAGTCGTAAGAACTGCAGCAAAACCTGTCTCTAAATAGAGATATATAAAAAATCATTGAATCTCTACCTCTGCTAAAAAAACTTTACTATATCTTAAGATGTTTGTTTCTGCAGTGAGAGGACAGGGCTGTACAAGGCTAAACTCCCAGGTTCTGTCAATCACATCTATCTCCTTGTACCTCAGATTATTTCTGCCAAACTGGTTGTATTTTTTTCCAAGCAAACCCTAACTATCAGGGAGGTCTAACACACTGTTCCTCTACCGTCAGCTTTGTTTTCAAACATACAATGGTTTGGCATGACTCCAGTCACCACCAGGTGATTTTTGGCCCTTGCCCTTTTTATTATCTGGTATCTCTTAGGGAACCACAGATGAAACCAATAGAAAAGGAGAGAAAAAGAAAAAGCAGGAAAAAAGAAAGAGCTTCTCCTTTGCTTTCCTGGTAACATGACATCTTGCCCTCTTGCATTATATAGTTTTGTCCAGCTGATGCTTTGTCCTAGTGGAATCGTGGTTCTAGTATTAGCTCCAAATGGTAGGCAGGCATTTTCATTAAAAACAATTACTATTTCCAAACAGGAGCTGGTTCCTCAGTTCCAGCCATTCTTGCTGTAAAACGTTCAGCTGAGAGGAGCAGATTGTTCCTGCTGAAAATGAATGGAATCTGGCAGGAAAACCTCATGTTTTTCCAATCCTAGTTTTTTTACAAAGAAAACACTGGGATCTTGTTGAAAAATTACAATTGTTTTGGTGGGCACATTATTTTTCTCAGTTGAACTGTTTCCAGCTACAGGAGACAAGCTTTGTGCATACATATGTGTGTGTGTGAATATATATGTATATATCTACACATACACACAAGTTTTTGTATATAATTGCTATGTAGAAAATGATTAATAAGTCAAGGAAGAGTAAACACATTTTTGTTATTAAAAAGCATTTATGCAAATTGATTTTTTTTTAACAGCTTCCACATTATGAACCTTCAAAAGAAAGTCAATGACTAAAATACTATATCACAGTAACAGCTACCCTCACTTTTAATACTAGGAGAAGAAAGAGGCCAAGGTGACTGAACTGTTTATCCCTTGGTTGTTCTCACTAACTTAAAACATTGTCAGACTGAATTATTCTGATAAAAATATCACAGGAGAGAAAACAGAAGACACTATTACGTTCATGAAAGGAACAAGCTGCAGAGGTCCCATATTGATCACCCGTATGGATGCTGCCATTTGGTACTAAGTGATTTTGTTTAGTTCGGACAGAAATAGATAATAGGTCAGACTGACCTTGCGTCCATATGGGGGTGGAAACACCTCCTTCTACTAGTTGCTTTTTTCCCTTCCCTATGAAGCATTCATCACAGAGCCAACAGACTGTAAGTGAGATGGGATGCTGGAATATCTTGTCTCTGCTGCACCTTGAGAGTTTAAGGGCAGTCCTCAGGCAAAGTTCAGCCCCCATGTCAGCAACAATGCATTGTAACCTTTACGTACACCTCCTCTGCCACGTGCTGACCCTCCACGCCAACAAACGGACAGTATCGAGACACTTTAGCTGTGGCATCTCTATCCACAACCTTCAAGGCAATTCAACTGCCTTGACTTGCACCTGACATTAGAACAGAGAATTGGGCAGGAAAAGGGACAGCAATAAAACTTTCTCTTACAAAAATGTACAGCAACGTAGTACAGTAGCATAGACCGGTCCAAAAGCTGGTCCCCTCAAGGATGTGCTGCCCAGCCCTCCGATGCACGTCAGTCACAGCTGCACAAATGTAATAAGTAATACAAAACCCCTTTGAATTTCCTGAGGCTGGGAAGTTGAGTGCCCAGTGAAGCCACCTGTAAGTCACTGATTTTCACTAGCCTTTTGGATCATCTTTTGACCCAACATCAATAAGTGACAAAGGAAATTATAATGGAAATGATGACAGTATTACAGCAACTGCTCATTTTAAGTGATCACCTGATAGAAAAAGGAAAAATGAGAAGCATTTCCCTTTTCTGTTATTGCCCAGCTAATAGAATTTCTTGTCTCCCTTTCAGTTGTTCTTGCCCAGAATTTCATCATTATAATAATAAAATTAGATAAATTTACAGCCAAAAAGAATCTCAAGAGATCTGCTGGCCCACGTCCTTGCAGCCAGACAGGATCAACTGCACCTAGAGCTTCTCTGATGGATAGCTGTTCAACTTGGACTTAAAAACCTTCACAGAAGAGTCCAAAACATCCCTCGTGAGTTTGCCGTTTCAATTGTTTGTCCTGGAAATTAGCCTACAGATCTACCCACTCAGCACAACAGCTACAACAAAATGAAGCGTAGCATCACTTCTGCCCTGTGTGCCATCTTCTGGTCTCAGCACACTGCTCCGTCTAAGCCCTAAGAAGACCTCCTTGGGTGCGCAGGGGTCAGTAACTTCACACTGTAGGGCTGTGGGGCACTTACCACCATGCCAGCCCTAAGATCCCAGCTGCCTTGTATTGCGCAAGGGCCACAGTTTCATTCCTCTAATAGGATACAGGACTTCACAGTCAGAATTTGAATGGCACGAAGTACATCCAACAAGTTCACTCTTCTTCTCCTTTCTTAACAGAATTTAAAATCAGACGCTAAATAAGGTGTCAGCAGGCTTCCCACAAGGATCCAGCTGTTAAGTCTTTATTGTTGTGTTTGCTTTGAAGTCGAGAGGTAAAAAAATTCTTGTTTGCCAACTTATAATTCAAAAAATGCCAGAAGAACCTTCTTGCAAACAAACAAGATGCAAAAGAAATGCTGGCACCAAAGTGGCGCAGTCTGTGAATTATGGAGTTATGGAATCATTTTGAAAGTAAATTGTATGATACATAAATGTTCATAAAATTCTTCCTGTAAATAAGATAAGATTTCTTTCACAGACAGGGAGACACAGATCAGAGGCTGTTTATGGTCAGCCATCAAGGACTGTTCACTTTCTACATAGGTACGCAGCACATAACAAAAGAGGATATTCTGGTGTTGAAGAACTATATAACAAAATTGAGGAGAAACGTTCTCTTTTTGCAAAACACAGCTGAGCCCAAAGTCTTGCAACTCATACTGCATAACAAAAGTACTTCTGTCACTTGCAAATCAGGAAGCCTGCTTTTGTCAACCATTTGCACATGTAAGAGATCCAGAGTGTGTATTGCTCAAATGAGTCAGTCATTTTCTTGTGAAATAAATTAAAGCTCTGATCCCTGCTGAAGGAGTCCTTTTGTGGTGTTCCAGCAAATTCTTTATATTTTCTATTTGTTTTGGTTTTGTCTGAGTTATACCATTCTCCAATGATTTAGCCCAGCAGCATCCATTTTACAGAAAAACAAAATATGGCAGGGACACTAAAATGTCAGACACCAGATACCAACCTGCCAGTTCAGTTACACACACCAGAGCATTCACCAGCACATGAACCCAGCTATGCCCACTAGGGCCTTACACTTACATATGGAAAACACCTCATCGTAAGTGCTGTTTCTCTTTTCATTGTGTGTATGTAACCAAACACACACGTTTTTCTGTGAGGAGCTAGTAGGCCTGGGAGTGGCTCCTAAATTTAAATGCGGAAAGCCTATCAAAGGTTGCTGTTTGAAATGTCCTTTTGGAGCACTACCAAAACCAAGCAGAAAACAAAAGCTAACGTAGAAAGAGCCTGATATGGCTGTTGCAACACAGCTGTTGTAAGGTACCTCCCACCCTTTGAAGGTGCACTGAGCCCACAGCACAAGAACATATCCCACAAGAACAACCCATCCCACCAGCAGACCTCACACCAACAGCCTGAGAACCTCAGCCCGTGGCAGCACCTTTGTGGGAACACCAGGACCAGCAGAGAAGGAACACAAGGAAAAGCTTTTCCAACATGAATGTAAGACTGGAGATCAAAGTTCTTCACTCAGCCTTAGGAAAAGATTTGGTTCAGGCAAGCTGTCAAAGGCCATATAGCCCTCTATCCTCATAAGGTTCTTGCTGAGAGTAATTAGACCATTGTACCTCCATGTGCATACAGCTCTGGTAGGTAGTGTCCTTCAGCCATATCAAGCGCATGAAGGAGCTATGAGGCAGTGGCGGTCTTCTAATGACCTAAACTATGGGCATATGTCCTTTTCCTGACCCAGAGTTTAACACTCACAGCGAACTCTGCACCCCCTGGTTTTCACTTTATCTTGATGTGCAGGCTATGTAAGCATGTGTGAATACCACCCAATTCACTCCAGGTCAAATATCCCAGTGGAAACTACAATTTCCAGTTGTATAAACTAACCTGGCTAATTTTCCCTTACACAATTTAAAGAGTCAGGATGCAGTAACCTCTGAGGAGGAGGGTAGTAATTTCTTCTATTGGCATATCTAGATTCAGAGGATGATATACCCTTTTTGGCCATAAAGGTGAAAGATCTACAAATCCATGGAGTTCTTCCATCCCCTGAGTGGAAGTCTGAGTTGTTTTCCTGCGAGATATCTCCAATCCTAAGCTCGAGTGGAAATCAGACATCACCAGTCCTGACCCCGTTGAAGTCAAAGGCAATTTTGTCATTGACTTTAACGAAACTAGGATTCACCCTAGGGTAAGGGGCATTGTGTTTTTCAGCAGCCACCCATGTGGAAATTTTGCTTAGATGACTGACTGCCTGGAAGGTAGCAGTGCTAAGCCACAAAATACCAGAAATGTTTGTGTTAACCCACATACTCCAGCATTTGAAACTGCAGATATCAGAGTACACTCTTGTCCTCTAGAAAGAGTATGCTGCTATACCCTTGGCTTCTCTACTCCACCTGAAGCTGGTTATGCACCTGATGTACCTAACCTGTTGTTCAGCTGTGCTACTGGGTCTGACTGTTTATCAGGAAACATCAGAGAGGTTTTATGTTCTCACGTTGTAAATAATGTGACAGACCTTGAAAATATAATATGTCTTTTTATAGCTACTGTATGCATTGTGAATGAAAAGAACTCCTGAAAATAGAGTTGAAAATAGGATATTACATTCATGTTTCATGTTCACTCAAATTCTGATTAAAAAAAAACACTTATAATGTATGTTCAGAGCATAGGGAAATGGATAAAAATATAGGAAGCAGGAATCTAAATAAGAATCCAAAGGCATGCCTAGGAAATTCCTAAACTAATTTCAGGAATTCATCTGGTACTTAGGCTTCATGCTGAATATTCTTCTGAGGTCACAAGATCCAATATACATATATGCAAAGGTATTCCAGAAATGCATCTCTGAGCTGTGAGTCTGAACCAAAGTTCTTGTTATTACAGAAATGCAAAAAAACTCCTTGGCAAGATCGCTTGCTTGTGCATTGGCTGTTCAGTATAAGGAGTCCCACACATGGTAACAGATGCATATAAATTTGTACATATGCAGATTTGGTTTGGTATTAAAACTGCCATGAAAATGCATACTGTGTAAAGTTAAAAACCACATTGCAGTACAATAAAGCTTGTGCTTAGCCGTGCTATTTTCACCTGCTCTAATTAGAGAGGGCCTCACAAAAATAAAAATCAGAGATGGAAGCAAAGCATCAGAAAATACAGAAGGGTTGTAAAAAAGGAGGAAAGACAGAGAGAGATCCAAATTTCATGCTTTGCATCTTGGGCTTCTTTCTAGTTCAGAAGAACCCACAAAAGCTTTCACAAGGTGGGTTGCTTCTTTCAGTTTTTTCAGCCTAGAAATTAAAGAGGGTACCTGCCCCCAGAAGAAAGGGTGCCTCACAAAATTTCCATAATTTCCTGCTTCTCCTATCTGCAATGGGTTCCTTCAAAGCACTTCTGTGCTTCCACTTTTGGGCCAAGCCACAAGAAGGCGGTTCAGCCATCTAAAAAATTAAATCTACTGTAGCAGCTAGAGGTAAGCAGCCCTCTCTGCATAAGAGGTAGTGTATGCTAAATGTTATGGTTCTGAGCCAAAAAAGAGTTTGGGGATAGAAAATCAGTCAACCTCCCTTGCTGCATCTGCCTACCCGCACTGATCTGAAGGGCAGAATTTATGGCTATGACTGCCCCCGTGCAATTTGCGCAAAAAGGAAGAGAAACTTTCCATAGCTACACACAGGCCAGTCACGGTCTTGCCCAGTGGAGCTATCATTGGCACCAACTGTACCAGCACCTTGGAATCCTCCAGCATCATCCATCAATGAGTCTCAGAGAGCATTACAGTTCCCAGAGAATGAAGGGATGGAGAATGACTCAATGCCTTTTCAAATGGCAAAGTGTTATTTTAATTTTGCAGATGTGAGGCTGAGGTTAAAGGAACCTGTGTGACTTTGGCCCACACAGCAGGGCCAGAAGTAACCTCAAATTTCCTGAACACCATTCCTAAAGCACAGGAAAGGCCACTTGGCTCCTTCACTTTCCTCACCCCCACAAAGAATTTTTCCATCTCTACGCAAATCAGGAAAGATACTGTCATATGTCCCTATCCCCACTTACAAACTGCCTCTCTTCAAGGTATATTTTATTTCCATCCTCCCTCTTTATCTGCCAAAGAGCTTTCTACCTCAGCACTTGTGCCTTACAGAGCAACCACAAAATCCTGCAGTACAGCAGAGCAGAGGTTATATGGCCAAGACAACTGCTATTTTCATCAATTCTTCAGCAAACCAGCTGATCGTAAAAGCTATTCTTGACTAGCCTGCCTTTGTAACACCAGTCGCCAGGAGAACACAGCACATACTATTGGCTGTGGCCCTCACTAAAAATACACTGCATTCTTGCACAACAACAAAAGCTCCCACTAGGGCCAATGGACAGCAGACTAAAAACAGTAACCAAAGGCTTTAAATTGCACAAATTACAAAGGTAGAAGAACTGAAAGCAGCATGCCACTAAAAGCCATCTGCCATCTTGGCCCGCCCATGTGTCCCTTCTCCCCAGCAGTGTTTTATATTAGTAATGATGTCTCTGTATTATGTATGACAGAGTCTCTGCTGCTTTGAGCAAGCAATAATATAGATGCTCCTTCAGTCTGGTGCTTTGCATATACACACTAGCTGGGGGAGCAGAAGATCTGCCTTCCAGTCTCTCTCTCTGGATATAGTTCAGTTGGAAGGCAATATTCACATGCATATATTCTCCAAATCACATGTACATGCTGTATTATCAGGACTCTGATGCACATTAAAAATACACAGAAATAAGCATGGATTCAGCCGTGATGTGAATTAGATGAGATAAGAATGGACAATGTAGAAATACAGGAAGAAAATCAGCAAATGGTTAGTCTGATTATGGGCCTGTTTCCAGGAAATAAAAAATGTTTTGGGGGTTTTTTTGAGTTACTTTTATTAGTACGTTAACGACTTCACCTGTTAATGAAGCTGTCATTTATAAGGCTCTTCGAAGTGAAGTCTCAGAAAAGTTTTGACGGAAGAGGAAGATGAAGCCAGGTATTGGGATAGTCTGAAAGAAGATGGATGTGAAGACAAGACTGGGGCACAGTGGTTCTGCACAGAGAAATACCTGACATAACTCTCAGAGACCAAGTGCAGGTACAGTCTTCCCAGGGTAACACACCCTGTAAAGAAAAAAAAAAAAGTGAGAGAATTTGTTAGTCCAAGAAAGGCAACATACTGATGTGTAAAAACTGCTTTCACTACCTGAGCTAACAGGCTAACTCAGGTGTCTTCATGGAGCCCTGCAAATAACACCCGAGCCAACAGCCTATACTGAGGAAAGAGAATAACCAGCAATCAGAGAAAAGGCAGGGGAAAAGGTGAGAACACATGTAAATAGGCAGACCATATTATGAATCAGAAAAGAACTTATCAGGAGCTGGTTCAAGTGAAATGACTACTTTTGCAACTAACCTCAGAAACCACTGGAAGGAAATGAAATAGGTTATTGGGAAGTTGGTGGAAAAGTTTATTTGCTAATTATACAAGTTAATTTATTCAGAGCATTTTGCAAAATACTCAGCGTAACCCACTTTCGGCTGATGCACATTGAAAGTACGCGAATACAAAACCATTTAGCTAGGGTTCAGTGGACGTTCTCACAATTTACAGTGCTTGCAGCACTCCGTTACCACATGACTACAGACGTTAGTTGCTTGACCTCCGACTCATGGAGATCTCCCCCTGCTCCAGTTACTTCCTCAACTTTCCCAGGGGCACTTGCAGACACCCTGACAGGCATCTGGGTAACTGGGAGGTTGTGTAAGGGATGTCTCATCACCTCAGTTCAGTCCTCCTCAGGAGACAGGCTGAAGGCACAGGATATAAGAACAGATACCCAGGGTGAAGGCAGGAAGGACTGATGAGGTGCATAGCACACAGAAGAGGTGAAAAGATACGAAAGCAAAGGAAGGAGGAGACAAGGAAACCATGCAGAGAGAAAGATTGAGGGAGAGGAATTAGGAGAGAAGAAGTAAAACAGAAAACCAAAGCCCGACAGGTAAGTCAGATGTAGCTTTGGATAACCAGCAGATTAGGGAAGAACAAAGTCTGCAAATAACAGGAGGAAGAGACGACCCCATGGAGCAGTTGAGCCCGTGAGGAACAGTAGAGTAGAATGAGCTGTCGAGGTTCAGAAAGACAACAGCAAAGGATATGTAGTAAACATATTTTTCCTTCTCCCTGTTAGAGCATTTATCACTGTTAGAGCAGACAGATGATAGCACATGAGAATCGTTCCACAGCTGAGTTGGGGATCACAAGCCAGCGCAGTCTGTATTTCAGCACAGGATATTATATATTAGCAGGCGTTCTGATTTTCAGAGATCCTGGGCTCCCAATCATAAGTCTCACAGGTATCAAAGGCAGCTGCTTTCCCCTGAAAAGCTGTCCTGCAACAGTGCATTTGAAAGTTATTTTGCTGGACTCTTACTCACACTTTGGGTGCATCAGGCCTCAGCTCAGAGGACTGTTGGACAAGAACAGCTATTTGGCCTGCACACAGTATGGGAATAAGGAGAGGCGAATCTGTTCTTGGAGGTAACATGTTTCAGGTATTGTCCCAGGGAAGCTGCTCAACCCTGTGGTACCTCAGACATGTGAGAGGAGAACATCTAATTCCATAATTCCCAGGAATATTGGCCTGAGTGTATCAAGTGCAATGAGAACCTCAGAAGAAAGGACTAATTTTAAGTCCAGAGAGTTGACATTTACTTGATTTTTCCCAATCTGCTGTTTCTTAGAACTCCAAATCTAAAGGGATGGGATGGTGCAGGCAACTGGCGATATCATTGTCATAACAGCGACATCATGGCACAGACAGCCCCAGCTCATAAGGCGGTAGGAAGCACACGAGTTGGTATATAAAAAAGGACTGGCAGCACAATGCAATGTGCGGGTGCCAGATTCATTGCTCACTGAAAGCTGCGTTTTCAAATCCAGCATTTGCCTCATGTCTGAGTTTAAGCTGACTGTTACAGGGAAAAAAAAATACTAAAAAAGAATTCTAAGCCCAAGACTTTGCGTTGCTCTTCATTCTTGCAGCACAAGGAGGAAAGCAGGATTTCTGCACTGAAATACCATTGAAGTGTTTATCTGAACTGAGCTTTCTCTTGGCATTTTGGCTGCTCCTGCCTTTGTAAAAACTATCAGGCAAGGGTTTGTTTCTTTGTGAGAGAATTAATGAAGCTGCAGACATCCATTTTAGCCAAAGTGATTTCATCTGTTTTTCCTCTAAGGCTGCCCAGCTAAAGAGTTATCATCAGAATTTTTCTCATCACATTTGCTAGTGTCACTGGTTGGTACCAACCTACTCCTCACTTCTTTGAGCCCCCTACCGGACTTGCAATCATCAAAGAGTTCAGAGGTTGATCAGAAAAAATGGTATACCTAAAAACTAGTAGAGAAAATAAAAACTCAGTCTACTCCTCAGGGATCTGAACATATTCTGCTTCACACTGAAGGCATTTAAGAGGGAACTTACAGGCTACTTCCCAGCTTCTGGGGATGTTCAGATTCAGACTCATGATTTGGCCTCATTTTTAGCCAGGACAGCACAAGTACAGGACGTAAGAAGAATTGTCTAAGGATCCAATTACAGGACTGAGAGCCAGGAAACCATGAACATCAACATTATCGCCATAATTTTCCCTTGTAAATCACTTAATTTCAATGCCTCCTCATTCCTCTGTCTGTGTGAAGACAGACAGACTTGTCTACTTTTAAATAAGTCTCAGAGTTACTGGTAGAGAAATCCTTAGGCCAAAATGCAAATTTGATTCTTGTGCACTTGTCAGAAGTTCAATATGTAAAGTACTGAGATTAGAAAGAGGAATTTCAGGCAAAAGGGGACCTGTTCTCAGGCTTTGAATATGTTTCAGAGCAGGGAAGTCCTTCTCTTACCAGCTTGAGATTTATGTTCTTAAATGTATCCCTGGATCAAAGCTGGAAGCATTTACTTCCTGCCATGTGGATGTGCAAAAAAGTTTCATGGAAAATTGTTCACTGAACAGCAAAAACATTTTTTTGGCACTGAGAAACATAAGAAATGTTTAGTGAAAAATTCTTAAGAAACAGAAATATTTCACTACTTTACATAGAGCTTTATTTCTGACCAGAAAAAACAAATGAGGCTCAACATCAGACAATACACTTATTCTTTAACTCTCACGGAGTATTACAAAGATTTAATGTATGGGTTGTGATATTACAGGCTGTGCAAGCTTTATTTGAAATTAAAAAAAATCAGAATAAAACAAATACAAAAAAGAATTTAAAAAAATAAAAATAATTAAAAAAAAAAAAAAAAAGAAAAGAAAGATTGCCAACCACCGTCTGTTTTCATCTAGTCAAAGACTAGCCCAAGTGATGTGAACTTTACCTCATGTACTCAGTGCAGAATGTCTGAACTGGTTATCAAAATAAGTAAAAAGCAGGAGGAATCTATAGAAATTCATAATAACATAAAATTATTTGGCAAGATCCATCGCTTTTCTAAGGATATGTTAAAAAGTGACTTTGCTTGATATAAGGTACAGTTATAAGCAGATATTTGAAAAATGTAAAGACATGGATCAGTCCATCACATCATGATTTACTTAAAGCAGTTGCACTGCCAAAAGATGTGTCTTCAAAATTCAGAATGATTAGGTGCTGTCCATACACAAGAGGAGCAGCCAGCTGCATTTTCATTAAGATCCCTAAATGAAGCGGGAAGATCAAGATGATGGTGCTGGAAATTGTGTACAGCTGATTTAAATCCTAATAGCATTTGCTCAGGAGTGAAAATAACTGTAGAAGCCAATTTGAAACTAATGGAGAGTTTGTTTCAAAAATTTGCTTTTCATCATGTAATGTTAAATTTGCAAAGATACAGTCCAAGTGTGAAATACTAGTAGGGTGTAAAAATACCCCTTGCACATTTGGAGAGAGATCCATTTTACATCAGTACAAGGTAAACAAATATAAAACACGTAACAGTGCAGATGAGCTGTTTTCCAAACCACAGAGAGGTAGTTAATAATTCTGTAAAGACAGCCTGGAGAAGCAATAGAATTAAATTCCAAAACAAGATATACTCATCACTTATTGGAGAAATGTTTGCTGAAAACAAAAGACTAGTTTCTCCAGCAGTGTTGGAAAAAGACACATGCATTAAAATAAAAAGCAATATTCAATGTGATGAAAAACGTAAGCAAAAAGCAAGAGATTATGTTCTAGCCCGAGATGAAGTGTTTAGATAACAGACAAAATAGCACTTTGTGATACACATAATTGCTCCCAAAAAGCACAAGCAGAATGTAAGGTTATGAAATCCCACCAGAAATATGGAAAAGCTAACATGAGACATTGCTGAGCATAATAAAGTATTTGCAGTAATCACTACTCTTAAAGCATAGATGTCCAGAAAGACTCCAAAACATTCCCAGTTTATTGGGAATAACACCTCTTGTTTTCTATACCTTCAGAGGACCCCAGTAGCTGCTACCTCATCCGAATTCATATGAAATGATTAAAGAACATGAAAAATTATTAAAATGAAAATGAAAGGTGAGTTGAAAAGGCTTCAGAACAAACCAATAAATTAATAGTAACCAGCCACTGGGATTAGAAAGTACATACCCAAGAGCTCTAAAACAAAGATATTATTGAGTTACTGATGGAGGCCTGTAACCAAGTCCTAAATTCTGCCTCAGTATCTTGAGAAAGAAAAGGTGAAAAATGTGAAAGACTGAGGGAATGATGGATCAGTAAACCTGACCTCAGCAGCAGATAAATTGCTAGAAACTAAAAGAAAGAATAAAATTAGTATACACATATGAAGATGATATGATGGGGAAGGCTACAACAGTTTCTGCAAAAAGAAGTCACGCCTCACAAATGTATTATTCAATGAGCATATGGCCTAGGACACTACCTGTCAATAGAGTGTGAACATCTCTGCTAGCAATGAAGCTAAACATTCCCAGAATAAGAAGAAATTAGTAGCAGGAAACAAACTGTACAATTAGTTTTCCCAATGGAAAAAGTTTTCAAATATGTTGTTCATGATATTCATAAGCAACCTGGGAAAGCAGTACGCGTGAGGTGACAAAGTTTGCTGAAGATACAGCATTGCTCATAACAGTCAAAACTGAAGCTAATTGTGAAGAGCTGCAGAAGGATGTCATGAACTAGGATGAAACTCAGTAGTGGCAAATGCCAACTAATGCATGTGGAGAAAAATAACAGTAGCTATAGGTACATGATGATCAGCACTGCTCAGGAGAGAAATCTTGGAGTCACTTTGAATAATTAGAAAAGGTCACCTCAGTGTTCAGCTGCTGTCAGAAATGCCCAGAGGGGCTTTTAGGACCTGCTAGGAAAGAAGATGAGAGAAAAACAGAATGGAAAAAAAAATTGTCATCTTGCAGGATAAATCCACGATATACCCGCATCTTGAATACTCCTAGTCTCTATCTCAAAGCACAGAATGCATAGAAATGTTATAAAGAGGGGTGGAAAAGCTGACCACAGGCACAGAAGAGCTTTTTTGCAGTGAGAAACAAGACTAACTCATCAGACTGGAAAAAAGACAGCAAAAGAGGGATGTGATAGAGTTTACAAAAGCATGAATGGTATTAAGAATGTGAACAGAGAATGATTATGTTAGTACACAGAGTTGGAGGCACTCAATTAAATTATCGGGTAGAAAAATCAAAAGAAACAAAAGGAAATTCTTCTTTACACAACACCAGTAAATTGTGATATTTGCTATCACAGGATGTTGTATACAGGATAAAGTATAAATGGGTTCAAAAAGGGATTAAACAAATTAATGGAGAAATAATTCTATCAAGGACTATTAAATACAATGCAGCCAACAGTTCAGAAAGTTTCTAAAGTCCTGATTGCTGAAAGCTTGGAGGGCAAATCTTTGCGGTGCCTCTCTGAGATTTCAGAATGTGATGCTGTTATTGCTTTGTATTACGGTTGCTCCTCGAAGGTCACAAGTAGATGCGGGGTATCTATTATGCTAAGCATGTACTCACATAACAAAGAGACGTTCTCTGCCCTCAAAAATATATGCTGTGCGTGCTAATTACTGGGACCAAAGCTCTAAAAGTCAGGATACTCAGCTCCACTTCCAGCTGAATCTGAGAGAGCACAGCTCTTTGTAACCTGAATTTCTCCATTTACATGGAGGAAGTTACAACGACTGAACACAAGCTCCAAATTAGTTGAAAGGTTAAAATGAGCAGAGACTAAAAACAGAAGGAACTTATATTTTGGCAACATTTTTTAAGGTCTGCCTTTAAAATATAAATAAAGCACTATTCATTGGAAACTTCCCATGCCTCGTAAGACATCATCAGCCTTAACTCTAAATGGCAACTTTAGTTATAATATTCAAAACGTTCTCTTGTATGGGCCAGAGACAAGTTAAACAGTACTACTGTATGCGTAGGGTAATATTTTTAAGTGTGGTTGCTTGTACTAGGTAATCAGAAATGGTGGTGGGATTGGATAAAGGACAGAAAGATCTTGCAAAGGTGATGACTCCCAAGAGTGTCAAGAAGATGCATTTAGCTTGGACTTATTTTAAGAAATAAGAGAAAAGATCAACCCATAGGAATGCCTACACCACAATAAAATCTGAAGCGGCAAATTTGTAGTTCAACAGTGTGAATGAAGGAATCGGCTTAAGTCAGGACTGGTTGATGCCGAGTGACCCATGTTTTAGTATACAGTGCACAAAGTGGACTGAACTGTGGTGCTACCACAGTAAGGACACTATGAAGTGCCTTATATGCTATTTCTGTTATGCATATGAAAACCATGCAAAGCCAAAAGCTACCAGTTCAGAGAGCGGGATCTGAGCCGAGCAGCTTCCAGCAGTGACACTTCCACCCACCATCAGCTAACCATCAGCTGGGCCGGCTTCATTGAGCGTAGGGATTTTCTCTCAATGACTACAGCTGAGTGAAGGCAGTGCTGCTACGGACAAGAGCAGGCACTTTTTTCCCAGAGAGATATTGCAGCCAAGCTTGAGTGTACCCCCAGGCTGCAGGACCAGAGGTGCTTGCTGACACAGGGCTGCAGGCATGATTTGATGCAAGTGGAATGGGGAAGCAGCCTGGTATTGGGATCTCTCTTATTGGCAACCTGCCATGGCAGGTAGGGTACCCGCAGTAGGTAAATGTGCCTGTTTCACTCATCTTTTACAGGTACAGTTGCTGCACATCCAGAGGGATGCTCCATTCCCTTCTCCCAGAGAGGATTTTCTGGTTTTGTAGACAGGAATAAGACCATCATCATGTTTCAAACGGACCATAGGTGATGAATGGAGAAATGAACGACTTAGGAACTGATATAAAGGGAATCCTACAGTGTAAGCTACCTAGTGACAGATGGGGAAGTAAAAGAAGGAGCCTTCTGCTTTATGTCACATCTTCTGTCACCTCTTGCCCTCCTCTATTAATCACTTCCCATGCACATCATCCTCTTACTTCCTTGCTCAGTATCTGATGTCACTTCTCCCTTACTGACAGGTAAACACTCACCACCTTAAATTTCCCAGGGTGGATTCCAACTAATGACCTGGAGAAAAAGGTTTCTAAGCCTGTTAAAAATGCCCTAAGCTACTTTGCCCTTCCTCTGTGTAGTTTGTCTGCACTGCAGGGCAATAGTTGTTCTATCCCCAAACATGGAAATCATTAAAGGCAACAAACAAATAAATCATGACAGAAGACAAAGGAGAAATCAAAATTTTTCTTAAGTCTCAGGACCATTTCCATTATCAAGAGAAACTTGAAGTCATGTGGAAAAAAACAATGTATTGAGAGAAATTGCATCTGAAACAGAGCATGAGCAATGAGCAGGAGAACTTGTATTGCCCAGCTACCTTTCATCCCCTGTCAGCACAGACTGTCTTATAAGAAACATAATCAATTTCCCTTCCCCTAATGTGCTGTTGCTTCTGGGGTGGACTACAGTTCTCTGGCCTCACAGGCCTCACAGTTCTCTGCAACAGCACTAGAGAATGTGTTTGGTACAAAATGTGAGGAGCATCCATTCAGCGCAAGTTGCAATTACCCTACATTGACTTGGCCCAAAACATACCTGACATCTGTCAAAAATGCCACAGGGTCTGTAATAACTACCGGCAGCACCTTTAGTCTTACTGAAAGAAAAGTCCAAGGCATGCTCTGAGAAGGGAAAACAAAGGAGACGGGTTTCCTCCATGGGAGGAAGCTGTGTCCTGCAGTCCTACATTACGTCCCACTCCAGGATTCAGCCATCATCCCTAACAACCTCTGTAGCTGCACCGCAGCTCCCTCTTTGACTCTGCTTCCTCATTTACCTCAAATCCCATGTACCAGAGGCCACGTTTCCAGCTCTCTCACATATGGATGAATGGAAAGTATCTTTCATTCTTGTGCATAAGCAGAGCATTTAAAAAATATTCATACAGGACCACTGTAGGAATATTCACAATATATAGATCTGATGTATGGGTATAGGTATTATCATGCATTTTTCAATAGCTTCATCTGGACAATTGCAAGCACCTGAAGGCTTTGGTTGGCAATTTCAGAGTTGTATATCAGCATTTTGGAAGCTTACAGCCAAATCACAGACACATCACCGCACAGAAGAGGCTATGGAGTCCCAGCTGCAGCAGGAGAGCAGCTAGAGATGGATGAGAGAATACTTCTTACTGCATGCAGGGATGGAGTTCCCAAGGGAGCCGCCATAAATATTTCCACCATAAGATTTTGACCCTTGTATTTTTGCACCCTTTAGGGTCAGCATCCCCACAAAATGCATTGGAAAAAAATGGCATTTTGGCAAAGAAAACATAAGGAAGTCAGATTTAAAGTGTTACGTTTCAAAACCCACGCTTCGTATCAGGATAGGTCTGCTCTCATTAGGGAAAAGATCCCCATTTTACAGAGAAAAGCTTACAAGCCATGTCAGTGTCTGTGGTAGAGAAAAAGAAAGAGGCCTATTTTCAAGTTCAAAACATCATACAAAAGCAAGGTCATGTTTCCAGCAGTTTTGTTGAGGTTGGGTTACATCCAGTTCCAACAATGCCATACAAGGCATATCAGACATTAAAATGATACCTCACTTGATCTTACTCAATAGAAAAGGCAAACCACATAAAACAGGTGCTAGACAGCAATGCAGCCTCCCCATAGTTATCTGGTTTACAAACAGCAAACTCTTTAGCCCTATTATTGTTTCTCTCATTTGCCACATTCTAGCTCCAAAAGGCACTCTAGTTCTCTAAATTGTTAGCAGCTTTTATAGCCAAAGATAAGTATCCATCACTTTTAATTTTCATCGTTGCATCTGTTTTGTCATTTAGCTGCAGCAGGTTGTATTACAATGATTAATGAGGAAATGGATACAAACATTTTTATTTCAAATAGCAGCTCTCGGACAAGATCTGGAAAACAGAAGTAAGCCATATGATTGTAAAAAAAATTAAAAAAAATAAATACACACACATACACAAACCTAAACAAGTGGGCATTGTGCCACTGTCTGTGAACACCCTAGAGATACAAATATCTGTAGCAAGGAAGAAAAAGGTACATTTTCCACATTTGCCTGTGTGATGGTTTGTTTGGGGTTTTTTGTTGCGGATGTGTGTGTGTGTTCTGTTTTGGTTTGTTTTACAATTAATTTGGCCCTTTTTATTTCACATAAATGTCCAGCTCAAGTGTGGCACATCAACAAATAGGTTTATTTATCTTTCAGGGAAAAGCCAAACACAGCATTTCTATTCAGAAGAGGCAGCATATATAAAATGTACTGCTAATAACAGAGGCCTTTAGAATGAAAAATAATAATTTTTATTGCTCTCTCTAGGACATTTGCTGTAAACATGGTTCATCTGTAATTGTACTCGAAAAGAAGTATTAATTAGTATTATAGTTACCTACAAACCTAGAAGCCCCCAAAAATATTTTACTTTTTCTGCTGGATGGGGAAGAGAGTGTGCATGTGTTTTGCAGAAAACAGAAAAGTCTTTCAGATGAAATCCCCTTCAGAACAACCTTTCAATTCAGAAGAATTAATTTAATTTTTTTATATTAGTATTATATTCACTTAGTTGTAAGATTTTTCTAGGAAAACAAGAAAATTTATAAAAATAGAGTCACATGAAGCAGCTATTCGTCTAACGAACAGAATGTGAAAAACACAGATGAAGACTATAATATTAGACTGAGATAAATAATCTAGCTGGAGACCTATTGGATTCTACACTTTCATGTCAATGAAGCATTTGGCCTACCGATGTATTTTTGCCTACTCTGCCAGGCAGGGCTCAGGCTCTGCAGGAGAATACAGCCATGGATCTCTGCAGGAAGAGAAGACCTTTTTTTTCCAAGTAAAATGTTCCCTAACTCTGCAAGGGAGGTTGGCAGTAGATCTCAAACTCTGGCCTGTCTTTTTAATACCCCTACAATAGCTCAGTTGGATTGAGACCAGCTGTTGGTGCATTACCATTTGTAAATGCTTAAAGCAACTACTCCTTGTTTTCTTGGCAACATGTACTGTGGAGAAAAAAAAAAAAAAAAAAAGCACTTTCATTCAGACATTAAGAATTGCTGGATGCCAGCTTTGGCTTACACAAGCTATTGTTTGCACAGCTCTCTTCAACAAGTTTTCACAAAAAAAAAAATCCTATAGGGATAAATTGAGCCCCTAAAATTCTGATTTACACCATCTACTCAGCCTTCATTGGAAACAAGATTCCTTTTTTAATCCAACCATTTCAGATCACAGGTTTTTCTGGGTTTCAATTTCCGCAACACCCCCACAAAATCACCCAGATTGTCTTAGGAATTACAATTATAACTTCCTTACTCGCTGTTAAAAAATAACAACGATTTTTTTGCCTACTAATATAAGCATAAGAAAGAGATCTGAGCTTTAATTACCATGCTCTAAAATCAGAGATTCAGCATTGAAAGCTTGGGAAAAATAAGAAAACAAAATTACATTAGGATTATAGTTCAGCATTTGAGAAGCACTAAGAGTCTCAAAATACCAGAAAGATCCTCCATTTGGTTGCCACGGTAAAAAGAGCCTAGTCATAGCAGAGAACATACACCAACATTTTTTATTATTACTATTCAGATGAAAACAGCTCCAGTGACCTTTCATTGCCTCATCCTTTCCAACCACCCCTACTAGAGCTTGGTATACTGGAAGTGTCTAAGCATGAATGCTAGCATCTCGGTGGTTGCAGCTGCTAGTACAATAGGATTAATTTGCCATCTACCAACTCTAATGCCCTTCTGTTTCATCTTCTTTCCCCACCAGGGGCAGTGGTGACAGCATCTGTTCCACTGTTATTTTAGTGGCGCCTTTCGTGCTGTTATAGTTAAGGGTCTGTCAGCATTTCCATTACACAAACACATGCACGCATGCACGCATTTCTTGAGGGAAGGGACAGCTCAAATCAACCTCCAGAAAAAAAAAGAAAAAAAAAAAGAATTAATGCATTGGGGCTGAAAATGGTATGAGAGTCTTAGAAGAAAGCATTTATATATTTGATTTTATGGTATTATTTTAGAGAAAAAATGGAGATACAAGAGGTTCCAAGTAACCTATTTTGCATTTATTAATGGAAAATAATGGTGAAAGCTGACTCAGATTGTTCTATGACCTTAGAGATGTTCTATGACCTTAGAGAAAGCAACCATACCAAACGAAAACGGAGAGGAAAAAACCAAAACAGTAATTGTTCCCTACCAAATACCTTCTTTTATTAGGTAACTAATTTAGATAATAGGCTATTACTTTAAAAGCATCCCAAACAAGATTTGATGAACAGCCCATTGATTGTGAGCAACCAACTCTAAATACATAACAGGAGCCCCAGATCTCTAAGTTGAGAGTGATAATGAGGAGAGGAACATGTTTTTTTGCAGGCAGTCAAGCATACCAAGAGTTAAAGAACATCTCCGCTACCAGAAGTGGTTTGGGAGCCTACAGGTGGGTGCTTCCAGCCCCGCTGATGTGTGTGGGATATAAAGAGATTGCTCGCTGCAATCTGCAAGACACAGGCTCATCCCACTGTTGCTTTGTGGGAGCCATTGCCCACGAGCACGTCTGACTCATGAGCGTTGTACTCTATTCTCAAAAGTGGGTTGAAAAAAAGCAAGTGCTGGGGCAATCAGAGAACAGGGCAGCTTATTTCATCAATGAAAACCCTCTGGAACATGACAAGTATCAGGTTAACCAACACAGGGCTGCTTCACAGACCCCAGAGATGTTTTCTCTCCTCAAGATATGCCAGCCTTTCCACATCAAATTATTGTGCATGTGCAGGTTTCCATCTAGTCAAGAGAACTTTGAACTAGCATAATTCATCTGAATTCTCACAATAAGCCCCCTCTTGCTTGGTATACTTGCAGAGAGGTATGAAGGAAGGAACTACATTTTCCCAGAAATCTTTTCTTACAGAGAGAAATTCGTAGACAATTCAGAGGGTCAGCACAGGCCTTTCCTAGCACCAGAGTACTCACCATAGGACTGACATAATTTGTAATGCCAGATGTGAGCCTTCTATGGGTGAGTTAAAATTTGTCTCCAGTCCTACCAATACACTACCATTTGCAGCACTTTCTGTCTCTCTCTTCAACATTTTGAAATAATAACGATGTATTTGTCTTCTTGAAAAATACACAAACAAGGAGATTCAGAGGTAATTGGGAATTTTCAAACTCACAGCATACTAGGGAAAAAAAAAAACCAAACCAAAACAAAAAACAACCTACAGTTAAGCAATAAATTTGGAGGCAAGGCTCCAAAGCCATGCAAATGTCTTTAGTCACATTAAGCACAGTCCAGTTACTGTGATGGGAAACAGATTAATAACATGCTGTTTCTTTTTCAAGTTACATTATCAAATACCTAGGTGTCCTTTGTCACATCACTTAACTGCTCTGCATTTCAGCATCCTCATCTGTGAAATGGAATAGGTAATTAAACACTCATGAATGCTTTGGGACTCTTTGGTGGAAAGAATTATTATGGTGTCTTATTACTGTGAGACAACATGCAATTGTCTCAGGTCTCTGTAACAGCTGAGCCTAAACGGTAGAGGAAAAAAAGAATCTAAAAGCTCAACTGAGAAACTGAGATCTTCTGTCCTACCCTCTGCAAGATGCAGCTACTACTTCAGTCCATTTTCCAAGCCAGGGAAATCATTCTGAGGCTGATCACGCTGCAAAAATATTATCATGTTACAGCACTTTCAAAACTAGGCTGGGTTAGAAATGAGGAAGAGAAAGATGAAAAGAAGAAACATATCTCCCAGAAATATTACATTCATGAAGTTTAGGAATTATTTAAGAGATGACTGAAAAGATGAAACTCTAAAGAAAAGCACAAAATATAAAGCCTTCCCCTCACAAAAAAAAAAAAAACACCCTAAAACCAGCAGAAACCCACCCCCCCACCGGCAGGCAATTTCCCCAAAGCCCATGGCAATGAAAAACATTTTATATTGTCCCACAACTTGCCAGCAGAGAGATCTAGGTGGCTACTGCCCACCTCACAGCACTGAAAAAGCAAGTGCCCAGTGGGTATCATTCTCCATTATCTCTCAAACCTTTGCCACCAGTGTACAGATAGAAGCAACGGAAAAATGAAAAGTGTGTATATTGTAAGCGTTGGTTAAACAACCCCACAGTAATTCTTATTTGCTGGAGGTTTTAGAGAGCAGATGTAGGATTGGCAGGGGCTGGGAGCTGGCTATATTGTTCTAGCACATTTAGAGCCAACACGGAAAGAACACGGAAAGCTGCATTTTTGTGTGTGTGTGCACGTGAGCGTGTGTGTGTACGTGCGTGTGTGTGTGTTTGCCTTTTGCCATCGACTCATCTAAGGTTTCTTGGATTCACACTGACACATAACAAAAAAACCACTAGGTTGGGTCTCTTCCAAAAGAAATATGACTTATATCAGCTGCTGCATGAGAGTCTCTCAATTGCCACTACTAAGCTGCCTATTTTGCAGTAGCAAGTGGCCATGTGCTGTAACACACTGATTGCCTGCTTTGGTGGTATCGGTTGCTAGAATAAGGGCAAACAAATGGGGAACCAAATATAAAAAGCAGCCAGCAGCACTGAAGAAGCATTACAGCTGCCAGGCAATAACTTAGATAGTTACAGCTGCCATCACCTAGTTCACGCAAGCTTTTTAATATCTTTTGGCAGCGCTTGGTGTCACAGCACAAAAGGAAAGTTGGCACTTCCTAGCATACTTTGTTTGACATAACTGTAGGCAGAACCCAGCTGATACCTTCATCAATGTGTATGTGTTTGCTCTTAAGGTACGTTTTAGCAGATCAAACATTGTTTTTCTCTTTCTGTTGCACACACCACTGTTAAATCATAGGTTGGGAACCACACCAGATAAATGGGAAAGAGCTCAGTAAGCTGGAGCACACGGCCAGTCCCAGCAGCACCTCAGATAAGGAACACAAAAAAATCCTAAAAAAAAGAAAAATATAGTACGGCAGGAGGGGCTGTGGAGGGAGGTTTAAAAAAATAAATATACTGCTTTGCCAAAATGTTCTCCCGCCTCGCCAGTAGCAGCAGCAGCCTCAGAGCCAGGCCAGATTCTCTTCTCCATTTACCGTACTTATAAAAAACCCACAAGCACAAACACATAGACCATCACATACACATAATTAAAGCATCGACATCCCTTACTGTGATTTACAATCCACACCACCAGAAGTACACAGGCGCTCCCAGGATTTCATCAATGTCTCATCTGGTGCTCTTGGCAAACCCAACCTCTTCCTTAGACACAGCGCATGCTGCACCTCATTCTCTCAGAAATGGGGATGCAGAGCTCTTCCCCTTATGTGAACTAGGGAAGACGAGCACTAAATGTGTCAGTGCTGTGTGATTTGCTGCTATGGGACCTCATTTTGCAGGAGATTAATAAAAGACTAGCCTGCAGCATCGACTCTTGAGACCGCTTTCTATCATCACAAGCCTTCTATGTGGCCCACGAATTTGGGTTACAATATTGTACAAGGAACTGGACAGCCTCTGCATAATGACATTATTTTACAGCTCTTAAAAGCAAATATACAGAGAGAGAAGACTCTGCCCCCAGGAGCTTCCATCGGCTATGAACAAAGTAAGCCCGCAAACCTTCACTTGAAGTCAGCCCAGGGTTCTAATAATGTATTGAGTTAGTTTATTTGTAATTCATCGCATAAAACAAGTGCACTTATCTCTCAGGCCTCTGGCACTTTAACAGGCATCAAAAAGCTACAGTATTGACATGAACAGTATTGCAAAGTTTTTCAGGTGTAACACCACCAGGAAGAGTAGCAATTAAACTGACAGGAGGAAAAAAGGAGACAGCAAATACCATTATCTCCATTTTAAAAATAGGAAACTCAGGCACATGGAGTTGAGATGGCTGCTGCAAGCCTGACCTAGACAACAGGGACAGGAACTGAATGTCGATCATGCTGGGTTCGCATTCAACACCTCACCCCACAGGCCAACTGCACCACTGAACCACAGGGTGAAGTGGCCTCCCCTCCAGGGAGCAGAAATGGTTTCCTGACCCAAACTGCCTGTGGCTCCATGGGAGCTGAGGGCTCGAGCTAAACGTGGTTGGCTGAATCCAGCTCCAGGAGCACCAGAGGGACACTAGGGAGGTGCTTACATATTTTTCTAACACACAGTACCTATAATTGACATTCTTCAGGTAGGTCAGATATTGACAAGTAAATGTAAAGGCATGTCAAGATTCACGTGACTGAATTATTTATTTGAAGCTGATCTAGGAGCAAACTGTTTTTAATGGCAGCATACAGTACAAGGGAACTGACTGTGGCTAGGAATGGATAAAATGTGTATGTTGGGCCTAGATAAAAGGTGCCCCATGGAAAGGACAAAAAGTTTTTGTTTTGGGACACCAGGTGACCCTTTTGTGGTGGCAGAGAAGGAAAGATGATCGGCAAAACATGCACGTGTCCCCCCAGGATGGTCCAGGCTATGAATACATTTTGGAAGGTCCTAATACACTGTATAAAGAAACAATCATTCATGTATACGCACACCAAAGGACAATCCCAGATTTACAGCCATCCACCAAGGTAGAACAGGTGGCTGTAATGTAGTAAAAATGTATTGCAAGTAACTTGTCATGAATTTTAAAAACAAAGACGCCTACAGACATAATAAAATTGATGTGACATTCAGTTAAAGCTAAAGCTTTCACCTATCTTAAAATGACAATGCAGGGGGATTCAAGGAAAGGGACTGTTCCCATCATCACTCACACAGCAAAGTTTCACTCAGTTTGTACAAGTAATGCCATTGATCTCAACACCTGACACCTGCCACACAGGTAGGAAATCAGGACCAAAGACACCCAACAAAATCACCCCCAGACAATTGCTGTAGAAAATAAATGCTTCAAGGTCCTGGCAAAGAAAGCCAAGTCCTTTCCTTCCTCTACCACAGGATATGACATCTTCTTTTCCTTGATTATTTTAAATGTTTCAGGGGAGCTGATTCCAACTGTTAGCCAAGAATTGCTTCCTCTTTCCTTCATTATGTTTTTAGTGGCAGCATACAAATTTGGAAATACTATAAATTCAAGTCACTTTTCAATAATATGCGTAGAATAAACTGACAAACTCTACTGCTAGCCCCAAAAACTAAAAAGGGAAAAGAAAGAAAATCTAGATTTAAACTTTGCAGGCAAGATATACCCATCTCTGTTAAGATGTTGATCAGCAAATTAGTCAGCCTGACAGCAGTCTACCATATCTTTTAACTGGGGAAAAAAAAAAAAAAAGCTCAGGTGCAGTGGGATAGAGAACAGAAAGAAACCGGGATAAAGAATGAAACAAGAATAAATAGTCAATTATGATAAACTGGTTTCCTTGGTAACTATATTTATAACTGTAATGACGTTGCTATTCTTTTAGTAATGAACAGAAAGGTTTGATACAAAGTTATATAATTCAGGCATACAAACCAGCATCTGTTCCATTGGTAAAGCTGAATCCATGTCTTAATGGAAGACGACAAACCTCAAAAGATTTGTAAATGCCTTTAAACTGCTTCTAAATGTTTGTAAACCTCTTCCTAAGGAGAAGTGAACTCATAGTGCTGAATTTCTACCGTCCACATCTGTGCTTGGCTGTATGTAATTACCTCATAATCTTTGTTCCTGGGATAACGCTCCAGCTCAGAGAGACCGTGGGCATAGGAGCAAAGGAGAAAAAGAGAAAAAAAAAAATAAGAAAAAAAAAAGATAAAGTCTTGGGGATGATATTTGAGTTGTTGAGCACTTTAATGCTTGTGACCTTTCCCAGATACATGTGCACAGTTGCCATAACTGTACATTGCATCCTGGCTACTTCCAAAAATGATTATGTTGGTAAACAGCCCTTTCTTTTTGAAAATTCACTTGAATTTCCACTACTGACACCTGAAAATGAGGTCTACTGATACGTCTCTCTGCCATTTTAACTGATTTGGGGAGTCCATTGAAATCCACGTATAAATTACACTCCATCCTATAAAGGGTCTTCCCAAGGAGTCACTTGAAAGAAGCAACTGGGGGCAGCCCCTAAATGAAGGTGTGTACACCCTGGCATCATGAACATCTGATCCTGAGAGCAGGCCATGTACAGGATCTAGCTTCCCAGATTTTCCGCCCTGTAAATGCCAAGAATTGGTGAAAAAGGGGGGATGAAGCTCTCCAGGTTTCATCCAGACTTGCCGTCAGGATGCAGCTGGGCAACGCTACTGGGTCCGACAGTTTAGACATATCTGCTAGCACCAGGGCTGGACCCCAGGAATGACAATCCCCGCAGAAGCTCAGGAGGGTGACAGAGCTGCTTCAGCATTGTTTCTCCATACTCCTTCAGCCTGACATCCCCCGAGATCAGGAGCTTATCGCATATTCCTACTCTGCAACACCCTTAATCAGGTTCTTGGGCAGTTGGTGTTATTGCTGCCCTCCATTCACATGAAAGAGGAATGGAAATGGAAACAGCAAAGCAAACCAAATCCTCTGGCAAAACAGAGTCGATGCTCAGTTTGCATTTGGAAGGAAATAATCCTCCTGATGAACTACACTCTGAGATGGGGGCTGCTTGTGTGTCTGACTGTGTGAAATACAAGCCTTCCTTGCCTGACTGAGGCAGGCTTTTCAGTTAGATGCTCAGTACTGATTAATGGAAGTACTACAGCTATAGCACTAAAATGCTCACAAATTTCACCCTCTGCTGTCTCTTTAGGCCATTGCCCCAAAGGCTTTCATGTTCCTAAAGCCGTCATTTAAAACATTTGTGAATCAGGATGTGTGGACAATGGAAGAAGCTGGTAGAGCCAGGGAGTGCAGATGTGAAATAATTTAATCAACAGCAATTTTTCCATTTACTTCAATGGGCTTTGGATCACCCGCCTCATGAGTGGAACATGTATTGAGGAGGAAGCAATCCGAGCCAGATAAAGAGCCAAGATACCAAAGTAACAGAGTTCCACCAAACAAGAGGGTCCATGGCAGCTGCAGCCTGAGTTGTATGATGTAAGCACAGACCTAGACTCAGCTAGCAGACTGGGAAAAAGATGCAGGGAAAACTGAAAATAAGCAAGGATTCATCCAAAGGACAGTGCCAGTAGTAAGAAATTTTTTGTGGGAGGAAACATGTTACTCCTTTACATAAAGTACTAGTAATATTCAAAAAGCTTTGCAGAATTTATCTGAGGAGGAAATGAAGGCATAAAGAAACAAAGTGAAAACCTCAGAACGCAGAATTTTTGGCCAAATCAGAAAAAAAAAAGCCTGAAAGCTTTTTATTCCCTGTATGGCATGAGTATCAGGCTATGATGCTCACTGTAATAGTTATATCACACTGTGGTGCCGAGATCATTGTGTGCTAGTTGACAATGCTTGCTCTAATTGGTGCTATTAAGTAATAAAATAATAATTGTATCTCAGATCATTGGCACTTCAGAAATGGCCATTTCCAAGCACAAGTGGTGGTGTCCCTGGTGCAGAGTTCGGTGCAGAAAGAGTTAACACCATATATTACATGTCAGTAATGAAAACTAGCACTCAAGCAAGGAAATTCAAAGCTAAGGCTGACACACCATCGTTAACGCAGCCCTTTGTGCTTAGCTACCACGGGAGTCTTGGAGCAGCACATGGTGTTGTACCCCACACAATATGTGCTACTACAATACCGCATTCACAACACAATGAATTGAGGTCAAGTGAGTGACCTTAAAAAGAGCTTTCTTTTAATTCTTTAAAGAAACACCCCATGATATGTTGGAGCCCATTAAACAAAGCTGCAAGAAGATACAGTAAACTTTAATTAGCAGTGAAGGCAATAACCTCACTTTATACTTCATAATTTCTCCCACCATGTTTTATTACATGGAACAGTCATTTTAGTACCTTTGTACCTAAGGCAGCATCCATGTGGTGTGGAAAGGGATGTGTTGTTGGATATTTATTGTAATGGGGCTTCATGTGGTTGGAGGTCAAAGTGTAGGACTTTCATTTGTACATCACTGCTCTGCTATCTGCTCGTGTCTCTGGGTAACCTGATGTTCAAACCTTTTGTAAGGCAATTGCTGAGGAGGTTGTTCTTATTGTTACGAGAACTTGGAGAAAGGATGCTGGGCCCTGGCTTCAGCACAAGCCTACTGTGTGACATAGGGTACTCCGCCAAAATTTTTCTCATGCTGATCTCAGATGCTTCCATTTTTAGGGGACTCAGGTGCAGGTCCTAGGGTCTGGTCTCAGGAAGCCTGTGAATTGGTAGCTCCTATTGGCTTCCCAGGACCACTCAGAACCAAGGCTGGAAAAATCACAAATTTGTCTCCCCACAAATTACCTGCAATTTTTAAATATTATCCTTTTACCTCTCTGCCCTTCAAAACATCCCACATCAAGCTGGAATGGTATTTACCTACCAGCCTGCAGACTGAAAGGGACACTCTTAACTTTTCTTTGTCCTTTTTATGCTGGACACTTATCTGATAATGGAGCATAATACCTGAACTCCTTAGGGAAACAACGACACTATCTGCATTTTACTGGTGGAAAACTCCAATACACAGAGGTTCTGGACCAGACCCACAGCAGGGCTTGGGCAGCTATATGCAGCCTGCATGGAAAAGATATAATCCTCAGAACACCCAGGAGTCTTTTGGCACATCAATTGATTGCATTACATTTTCCCCAGTTTCTACAATTTTGTTTCTGTACATGCCTAGAAAATGCTGTCTTGAAAAGGCTCAGACGCTCAGTGGTGATCAAGTACTTATGTCCCAGCAGGCATTGACACACCTCTGTCTATCTCAGAGCAACAGGCTGGTCTTACAGGTACCCTTTGGAACTACTACTACTGGAAGGGGCTCCATACAAAACCATCATTGCTCTCCATTTCCTATACACCACGGCTACAGGAGGAAGGCATGCCTAGCAGTAATGGCAGCATTTGATTTCTATTACCCGCTTCACAGTCTTTGCCACACAACCTTCCTTTCCCAAATGGGTGTGCTAACTACTGTGCTACAGTCAGGCTACTCTTACATCCTTTTTCTGTCCCCATTAATCCTGAATTTTACAACAAGAATTGTTTTGAGAAGAAGCATGAAGACTGCCTTGTCCTCTCATCCTGCTTAGGACTAGCTGATAGCTTGATGCGTGGGATCTAATCCTGCCAGAAAAGAGATGCAGGGATTAAGGCAGGAAAAAAAGGAAAGTGAACTCAGATGTCGTGGATGAATGTGCTAATCAGTAAAGATTCAGATAAAAGTACTGCTGTCTCCTTGTTGGTTCTTGAGAGAAAAGTCAGACACCGAGCTTCAGGAGACACTTTGAGGCTGCAAAGCCCAAGTACAAAGAGGCAGCAAATAGTGCTGATTAAAGAGTCTGTGGCTGGAGGGAAGCACCTTGCAATGGTCTCTCCCTGGACAGCTTCCGAAGTCCATATAGATTTCATGTACATCTATGTACTTTCTTCCAGGATGCTAATTTCACTGTGGGCACTAGGCCACTGAAGATAGGTGTTGTAACATTTGATGTTGTGGCACAGTTCGTTGTTTGGCAGCGGGGCCAAAAGACCTTGCCAAAACTAGTACAGGAAATGTTTCTGAGGGGTGAGGGATCTGAACCCAAACTTCCCACTGCCATGGCTGAGACTTAAATACTGAATCAATCTTTTCTTCCCGAAGCTTATTCCTTTTTCTTGTACACATGGTTGCAAATAAAATTTTGCTCATAAGAGTGGGAAGCAACTAACAACTCCTTCTCTAAATATGTGTCTACTTGCTGTATTAGATGGACTAGTTCCCGGTCCACTTTACACTTTTTCATTATATAACTACTTTTTCCAGGTGCTTTTCACACAACAAGGAAAAGAAAACTACTTAAAGACAAGAGGACTTGGCAACCACAATACCCAAAAGTTACTGGGAGGCCTAAGAAGCAGGTCTAGGGACTGAACCTTTTTTAATTCACTTGCTTATACTGACCAGATTTCAAGCTGATGGTGCCATTTGGCATTCATTTCTGTTTTTAAGAAAATAAAGATTCGACTTAAGCACAAAATATCAATATTACTTCTACTTCTTCGAAACATACGTTTGATGTATCCTGAAGTAAAAGGGCTCCCCATTCCCTTATGTCCGTCTGAAAATGTCTGAAAACAGCAACATATGGAGTATCAATGTCAAATAACATACCATAAGGCCTGATTCCCTTCCCTCACCTTTATCCACGCTGTTTAGTACTTTATTCAAGGAGGATATCCCACAAAAAGAATCATTTGCCAAGACCGATGAAAAACCTCAAAGATAGACAGCTACTTACCACCCCTCATTTGAGCTTGCTGATTTTTTGCCCCTTGTGGAAGAGAAGAACTAGTGCTGTCCAGGTTTGTAGCAATTGGATACAATATCTCTTGTGGATCCGAGCCTACATTCACAGTCCCTTAGGAGGAGTTTTGAAGAGCACGGCCCTCATGAAATAACGTGCACTCCATGCCATCCAAGATCATCTTTCCCAACAGCTGTATCTACACCACCTGAAGGCCAGACTTTTCGGAGCTCAAGCATGGACACATGTTGTTCTACACAGGAACACATCAGGAGCCTCAGCCAGTTGGTAGGCACACACAGACACAGAGCCTGCAGAATATCCAGAGATATGATGCAGGTGGCTGGGAACAGGACACAGGTTTCTGGATTTATAGCCCCTCTAAAGACTGTTTGCTCTCAGCAGGGCTGACGTAATCACAAAATCCGCTCACAGGTCTGTCCTGGTACTGATACTTAGCAATCCCAGGTATCTGCACGAATTCAAAACAGCATGTTTAGGACAATGTTGTGATGCGTAATAAAAGCAGAAAGGCACTTTTAAAAATGCGTCGCCCATCGCTCCAGTTGGTGTTACTTAGCACAAATACAGTAACATACCACAAACTGTAATATATTTCCACCAGTCCTGCACTGAAAAGAATGCCTCCCAGACCACTATGATTAATTAAACTAAAGGCACGGTCAGCATTATAAGAGGGAAGCCTTGAGGACAGAGAAGAAAACAAGAAATGTAACCTGTAGGTGCTAACTGTTTACATCTCTTTCTTTGCTTTTAAACACTTCACTTTTAGAATTCCTCAAATCTTTCTGCTACAAGTCATACAAGGATTAAAAACAGTAAGGGAGGAGAAAATATGGAAATATGCATGATGCTCCTTTGCCTTTTTTCACTCCTCCTGACAAAATATAGTAGAAACACTCAGTAATAAGAATAGCTGAAATATTAACAGTCTTTCTTTTCAATTCAGGCAATGCTAGGTACCGTTTGGCTCCACCTGAAAGAAACATTGACAAGCAGCACCTAGAATAAAACTAGAAGATTTACACAATTTCTCTCAACACAGTCCTTCAAGAGGCGAGGCATCCTCACCTCCCTGTGACTTAGAAGAGCAGAACTCCTGAGCAGCTGGAAGGGTACACACTGCAACTAGCACGTCAACAGCATGTAGACCTGCATTAACAGCAAGTGCAGAACACAGGTGCAGCACGCTCTCAGCAGCATGCCCTCAGTGAACGCTGGGCAGAATGCTCTTCTCCAGCACAGGCTTCTGAATTGCCTTTAAAAGTCGCTCGTGTTCGAGCATGTTACAGCAGCTTAGCTGCACAGTGACAAACTCACAGATAATTGTCACAGCTTTACGTTAGAGGAAAGGGCAAAATCTAGACAACCCAACACAGACACAACAGGCATGTTGATATGGAAGCAAATGAGAAAATTCAGCAGAATTAACACAAGATGCAGTAGCACTTCTTCCTTCATAGGTTAGGCAAAAGGGGGAGTAATGATTAATGGTAGCCTTATTTATCTGGTTTATTTTTCCCATTTTATGAAAGGCACCACAATGACTCATTAGGTGGCAAGTGAGAGTCCTGTTGCGAGTCTCTCTTCAAAATCTGTGTTGTGTGCCTAAATCTTTGCTGCAATCCCAGCAGGCCCAGACAGTACTGTTACATCATTGTACAAAAAAATATCTGTAGAACTCTGCAAGAGTTCCAAAACCAGCAAACAAATTCCACTATAAAACAATACCTTCAATAACTCCCTTTCACACAACACTTTTATTCCTAGAAATTATTAAAATACTCATTTAGATTCATCCTTGATGCAAGACTACCAAATTTGGATGTGGCAAATTTACATCAGGTGTGATTTTGGCCCTGGGACAGCATTCAAGAAAATTTCAATGCATTGAAGCTTAAATACACCAAGAGGAGAAACAACCAATCAGCTTCAGAAATTCCAGGGATGCCTTCATCTCTGTGTTTTCCCTGTGTTTTTATAGTATATTGTAGCATATGAGTTACAAATGTGTGAAAACATTAAAGTTGAGCCAACTACAAAATAAGCTAATATCTTGTGTTTTCTGAAAAATGCAAGCCTAATTAGAGTTTAGGTAATTAAAGCTTTCACAGTTATAAAAATACAATACATTCATTTATGCAAATCTGCCACTGAGTGCGATTTCAGTAAAATACCATGTAATGCGCATAACGTCAGAATTTTGCTTACAATTGAAACGTCTGCAAAGCAAGTTCTCTTCCTAAATTTCAGGCACATGCACTGTAATTCTCTTGCATTATGGATTTAAAACTCAGATTGTTTTGTCTTCATTTAAAAATGATTAGCAGTTTACATCGGATTTATGTGCTGGCATAGCCTTTGTATCATTGAACAACTACAAGCTGATTTACAAAAGCCCAGATACACTATGTGTATATCTATGTAACTACAAAGTAATATGTGATGGCAGGCATAACCAGCACACATAATTTATAATTAAGTGATTAGCAATATAAGCCACTATTATTAATTAATGTGTAATGCTGACATTGTGCTTGGGGCTGTATAAACTACAAGCGTAAGGCAATCTCTGCCTTGGAGTGGCAAGAGGCTAAAATGACAAGCACCGTCTCCCAGTCCCACAGCTTCTGGGGAGCCAGGAGGGGAAAGCCCCCAGCGGGAGTCCTGAAGCCGGCCCTGCGCAGCCCAAGCGGCACAGCCAGGCACAGGCCACTGCAGGCCACCACAGATGCCGACACTTCTGAAATAACAGCAATGGCAAAATCTAGGACTCCTTTTCTCTAGTCAGAAAGCAATACAGCAATACCAAATACATAACGCTTCTCCAGCCTCCACAACCCTGAGGCAAAGACCCAGCAAACCTTAATACAGAGCAAGGTAGGCCTACTGCTTTGTTCCTGCTCATTGAGGAGCAAGTGGGGACAAGTCTTTTTGTGGTCTGCACGGATGACTTTTGCTCCACTCTCTCACTCTGCAGAGTTGAGATCAGCTCTTGGGAACATAAAACCTGACTGTGCTTCCCAAAGGATCGAGAAGGATTCACAGAATATAAGGTCCCCCAACACCATGAAAGCGAGTTCTTGTGAAACAGCACCCAAGGCACATTTGGAGAGCAAAACAGGGGTGAGAAATGTGGTTCAGAAACATCGTCCCAGAAGTGAGATGCCACAACCAGAGTAGTTAAATAATCAGGATGTGTAGGATAGCAAAACCAACCACTGAATATTTGAGGGAGAAGGGACTTTCCAGACAGTGCGCACATTTGAGTTCGATCATTTCTTTCCAATGTACATTGAGATTTTAACACAAGCAGCACATAAAAGAGCCAGTTCTAGTTCACAGCACTCACAGTGCTGCTGTGTCAGTAGTCACATTTCCTTGAATGTGCAGAAGGACAGGAGGTATGAAATTTGTTGCCATGAAACCAGTATAGCTACACCAATGGTTAACACCCAAGAAGAAATAAATATCCACTTACATATAAGGAGGAGCGGGGAGAGTTTTTAATACCTGCCCTATGAGTTAGCCAGGCGAAGTTTGCAGTAACTAAACTTGGGTTTAAAACTTTTTTGGGGTAATTAGGCTTTGAAAAACAGCTCTAACAGATATCGCCATTAGTTTTGAAAATCCTCTGCTTCTTTCATGCTCAGCAGTCTAAATGGGAAAAATTCCAACCTGGAAGTGTCCTTCATTATTATTTACATAGAGCCTTACCTGCTCATTTGTTGATAAATCGAAAAGCTGTATTTGCAGCAAAATAATGATAATATACAGCTGCATGGACAGATTACGAAAAGCAAAGCAACCAGACAATTATTTACTGTGCTACTATAAGACAGGTACTAACTTTCTTTACATCAACAAGTTTTAAAACTGTCATGCAGCTTTTAATTGCCATTAATAAGGTAGAGATAAAGCCCTCTGGGTCTTAATCCCATCATCGTGGTGTTGCAAGTTAATGATATGTTAGCCAGTGCTGTATATCACTAGCTTACAGAAGGGTCAGGAGGAACATTTCATCCTAGGCCATCAAGGCTGTATTCCATGAGTAACCTCTAGCCTGTTGGGGCTGTCAATCACCAAGCAGTATGCATGAATACCATGCTTCTGGTAAATCTCCTTTCACACCTATGAATTTTGTCAGTCATCGTCCATTATTAACAGTTCTTTCAGTTGCTACAACTAGACTGACTTGTCAGATCTTTTCAGGATAGTGGAGGGCGATTTGCTATTGATCTTATCTTGGAGAATTAGTGATCTACTCGTGGCTTTGGCTAGCTGATGGCAGCGTGAAAGGTAGAAGATTGCTTGGCTTGCTGTGAAGGACCTTAAAAGATTACAACAATACAAGAACTGTAAGAAATCTATAAAATATTAAAGGAGCTATCAAGGAAACACAGCTTCAGACGGATTTAGCTAAGAGATGAACTAGGATCGTAAAAGTCAGGTCATGGAAAGTAGATGGGGTCCAGTAATGAGCAAGACCTCTGAGAGGTATTGTCATACGCATAATAGAGATCTGCATCCAACCTACCACAAGATTCATTGCCACTTTGATCAGATCTATGTCTCTTGTATAGATAAGGGCAAACAAAGAATCCAAAGGAAAGGCCATTTTCCCTAGCTTGCTATTGAAGTCTTTTTACAGGAAAATACTCTGGAGACCAGGGGCTCTATTGAATAGTTTTACATAGGAAATAGGACTGGAAGAGTCCTCCCAGGTCATCCCCTGCTATGTCTGACACATCATATCTCATTGATATCACAACATCACAATCTCATTGATAAATTTCTCAAGTTTTTTCTTGAAACCAGGTAGTTTTCTTGCCCCTGTGACTCCTGTCAGAAAGCTGCTGCACAAGTTCATGTTATTAAAAATCTTCATCCCTTTCCAAAGAACATTTATTCAATTGGCTCCTGTCAATCGGTCCTGTGGCATTCAGTACACCCCTAATTTAACCAGTTCTCTCTCATCACTTACCCTGATGATATATTTATAGGGAGCAATATACCCCTACTCAGTTTTAGTTTTGCTAAACTAAAGACACAGGCTTTTATTCCCCATTTCCTATTTCAATTTAATAGCCCTTTTTCTGGACTCTGTCTTCTTCTGGATCTCCCCAGTGCCTTGTACAAAAGTAGTCAGGAATCCCACATGTTTCCTGGATATGCTTCCCCTGATGCAACATCCAGGGGAACATCTCAGGGAATACTTCCCTTCCCTGCTGTTGCAGAGCTCCAGCAGTTGTCAGTCATTGTGAGATTCAGCAAAACACTTCTCTGTTACTTCCAGCTGATAAGCCTCCTACTCAGAGCAAAAAAACATCTGCATGACCTTGTGGTTTATTAGTACTTAATTTTATCCGTTTTCCATTTCTCCTATTGTCAGGGTCAGTCCTTCTCTGAATTGTCAAGGCCCCTCGGCTTTCTGTCTCCTACAGACTTTGTGTTTGCACACAATTTCTGCTGTGGCCACAACTAAAATGTTCAGATAGGTCACAAGACTGATCATTAATAAACTCTGCTAGTTACTCTTCTTGTCCCTTGACATTTCTTTCAACTCCATTCTCAGCGATCCTCCTATAGCCATTTCTTTACATTTCTTGTGCCTTGTGTTTTCCAGTCCAAATTATTTTCTTTCACATACCACTGCATTAAACATTTACAGAAATCTTGAGCAATTAGGGGTACTATGTTTCTCTTGGTCACAGACTTGGAGAAAGATACCACACCAATCTGACAAAATTTATCTTTGGTAGCCTATCTACCACTACAGCTAAACTTTCTTCCAGCAGGTCTATGTAAAGTTCAGTGTCCATGTATTACAATGGCAAAAAAGGTCAGTAGCCTCCAGTCTCACTCTGCTAGAAATGAAGAGCTTAAAAAGTTAGTGGAATTACTTCAGTACAAAAAAAGATAAAAGACCTGGTCTGCCTTGGAACATGAGCCACAGTGTAAACTCGTAACACTAAAATCATTTATAGAGATGCAAAGGATTAGCCATCTCAAAATCATGACACTATCTATCTAGAATCAAAATAATTTGAAAGGTCCCACCAGCCTTTGACAGGTTTTGAAGTTTATGGCAGGAAACCTCATTGGTTGCTGTTGTTGAACTAGCAAATATGGTTCAGTTGCATATAGCTACTTGCCCTGGAGCCTGCAATGACAGTGTAGCAAAATTTGCTGTGTTTTCTTAAATCATCCTTAGCTTTGCCTCAGCTTTTATAACTTAGTGTAGGTACCTTGATGGAAATGGGACTTAGCAAGGAAAGAATTGCCTTTGTTGTTTCTTTAGCATGGCAGGACGTGCAAGCCTGCAGAATTCCCAGGTGCCAGCCCAGCTCTAATTACGACCTTGTTCTGCAGGACAGTGACTTCAATATTATAAACATGCACGGAGCCCATGCTGCTGTGGGCCCTTTCAAGCAGCTAGTCATGATGCCTGATGGAAACATAATAACATGGACAACCGGCTGAAAATTACATTCCTTTGTGAACTCCACTGTCTCGCTAGGTCAATTTAATTATTCAGAGAAGATTAGCAAAGCAAGAAAATACCATTGCTAGACCCCAAATCATGTGCCACATCCCTCTTGCAGGACAGAGGATGACTTTGTAACTAAAACAGAGCAGAGAGACTTACAGTAGGACTTTGGATGTTCTTTATGACATTGGACAAGTCACTTGAGCTCTTTGTGCCTCAGTTTCCCCACCTGTAAAGTCTCCATCATGATAGCTCACAAAATCACAGGCTCATTTTGAGACCTTACCTATTAGATGTTTTGAGACATCTTTAGATCCTTAGATGAGAGTTGCTAGAAACTATTAGCAATTCAGTAAGTATGTTTAGAAGCAAAAATTCTCTATTTCCACAGAGTCAGTAGGGCTGCTCCACATGTAAAGCTCATAGCTTAGAAGTTCTTACGGGGTTAGAGAGCCCAAGTTTCAGTCTTGTTGAGGTAGCATGAGGAAAGGATAGCAATGTGCACATTAAATGTTACCACACTTGCTTGTCATTGGAAGCTCGTAGGTTTAGGAGAACATGAAGGTGATAGCAGACAGATACCACAAACTGTGACAGAAATAAATGGTAAGAAATTTTTTAGCAAAGATCAGGCATTTGCCCATAGCCCCAACACCATGAAATGCATGGCCCAGTTTCTACGAGAGCTAGTAGAACCATCTAACCCTCAGTACTGATTCACTAAAAGCTGCCGAAACAGTCTCAATCATCATCTTAATAGGTATAAAATTCCTTTATTAAGTTTGTCAGACCTGGGCTTGTATGAAATCCAAGGGCAACCACCAAAAACTCCGTATGCAACTTGCAGACATCTGCAGTATGCTTGGCTGTCTTCCTGCTAGGTGTGCATAACTCCAGTTGTCCAGTCTTCTCTAGAGAAAGAGAACAAGATGAAAATTCATTGTTTCCCCGACAAGAATATCTGAATTAAAAATGGAAGTTTTGTCATTTGCATGGCAAAGAGAGCAGGGAAAGAGAGGAAGTATTGTTAGGTATTGGTAATGTAAAAACATAAGTATGCTGTTATTTATGTAATTAGTTATTGCTTTCATTATGGGTGCAGTCTTAATGGTTATAGTATTTATGTATAATTACCTTAATATTCACTGAAATTTCCAAGTAGCTCCCTAATTAACTGTCTCAAATATATAATTACATTGCATCTTTACGCAAGACTTGCCTAATTAATGTAGTTACACCACTTCTTTGTGAATGTGCATTATTAAATGCTCTTCGCATCATTCTTCTGACTTCTTGTAATTCACGCTTTACAAAAATTAAGACCCTGAATTAGAAACCTTCATGAGCAACCAGCTCCAAAAGCAAGCGCCAGATGATCTTTTCTTAACAAAAAACAAATCTTACTAAGCCTCATTACCACTCCCTTTAACAAAAGCTTTCCATCTGGATCTGAAAGAAATCCCAGGTACCATTGTCTTTTAAGAGGGCATAAAAAATATGTTATGCATTTCAAGAGAAGAAGACTTTGCTGCCATCAAGGGTCCAAACTCCTGGACTTCTTAACTCATCTGCCAACAAGGCCATCTGGCAAAGGAATCAGGTGACTGCATGATAGCGCCCCAATCACTGGACAGTGTTGGGTGGCATTTTCAAAATAAAAAAGTAACAACAGATTTAGGAAGACTGTCATTGATGAGACTATCCTCCAAAATCATGTGGGCCATGGTTTTAAATTAAGAGCTTTGAAACCCTTTTTGCCAAGGGTTCCACCTCTGCACTTGCCACACTACCTGCCACTCTGAAGTGCCTTGCATGTCACGAGTTACCAGTGTATCACAACTCAGGATCTCTTGCTCTAGCATGCAGTTTCTAGCTCCGTAAGCAAAGGACTGAATGCCACCATCGGTCAAAAACATGCATGAAGGGAAAGTTTCAGCTCTGAAGAACTGAATTGCATCTATAGACTAATTTCCTCTGACCCTCAACATCCTGGACTGCTCAGGTAGCGACCTGAGAAGAAAGGGAGTAGGAAGAAATTCAGGGATCCTGTCTTGTGGCAAAGTTTTTTTTTTTCAGGGGCCTAGCCAGAGAGGCTAGGCCAGAGGCAGTTTCTCAAAATAGGATGAGATGCACAGAAAAGTAGCAGTGCTAAGGAAAACCCAGCAGAGCTCTTACGTAACAGAACTATATCTGAATTCACCAAAAGGTAAGGATAAGATTATCAGACTGCAGCCAGGCCAAATGCCAATGAGGAATCTGATTCTGCTGGTTTCATAGGTCAAACTTGCCTTTCAGTGCATTCCAGCAGCACTGAACTCACTTGTTCACATGTGGTCAGCTTGTTCAAAGGCAATATGGTTTTCACACCCTGGGTTTTTTGAAATAGTTGGGTAAGCACCACATTTTCTGAGGATTTACGTGCTCGTTAAATGGTTACCCCAACAGTCAGGGTTTGGAGAAAATATTGCCAAGTGTATTTGTAGACTCTACAACCATTTCAGCTAGTGACTCCCATCAATAAGGCAAGTGAAGTGAGGGAAGAAACATGCTTCAAGGACATTTACTTAGCAGACATTCAGTTGGAGAACTAAGGTGAAGGCTACTGACAAAGCTATGATAAAGATAGTTACCATCTGTTCCACATAGCCTGTTTTTTACATTAGTTATCCATTTACAATGTGAAATTTTGCTTTGAAACTTATGCATGGCAACTAAATCTCAGGCATAAACGGACAAAACCTCTGGAGCTTAGGACCCAAGTTTATCAGTATTTACCATTGCAAAGTTTTCCACAACCAGATGTTAAAGACAGGCAATACAGACACATAGACCTAAGGAGATCGTCCCATTTCAGCTCCCACGGGAATCACCACACACTAGTACAAGGGTATATTACATACAAACTATGCCACACAAGAGAAAAACCTAAACCTGATAACTCTGCACGGATATAGATAGAACTACTTTGGTAAGCAAAGAGTTGGCATGATTGAGCTTTACAATGCAGGCTGACATTGTCAAGTGTAGAATGTGCAGTTAAGCACCTAAATAAATAGCCTGACTTTCAGAAGTGACGAATATCAGGAAGCTGGAATAAGAGCTACTGCATGCATCTTCCAAATATCCTGCCCTACGTCCATATATTTTGGCTATTTTATAAGTACATCATGTTTTTCCATAGAAGTTCATAGTCCTAAACTGCCTATATCAAACAAATCTGTGCTTAAACAAGTTCAAGCACTGAATATCAAATCCGTCATTGCTAGCAAATCATTGCTATTTTAAAAGAGCCTCTTACTTTTTGAAATTACAGATACCAACTCATATACTGAATGCATACACTAATTAAGCACTTTGTACTGCAGTATTTTAGGTAAATGTTTAACGTATCAGTTGGGCATGTTTCAGCCAACGTGTGACATGTGCATGGAAAATACACTATCATTCCAACGTGGGTTTTTTCCACTTGTATTTTTTTTTCAATTTTGTAGTACACAGAGAGTTACTGAAATAGCTGGCCATACATCTGGGAGACAAAAAACACACACAGGAAAATACAGCAGAAGGGGAAGATTCATGAAAACAGGAAACATTAACAGGAGAGTGAAAATATGTCAAAACAAAGGAGCTAATAGACTGTCAGGACGAATGAGTTCACCAATCTGCAGAAGTTCCTCAAGAGCCTTCAGAGACCAGCAAGGTGACGTACGCCACTCCTGACACAAAAGGACAGCAACCTTTTTAACCTCCATTTTGCACACACACAAAGTATGTTGGTCTGCCTATAGACATGCCAGTTCCACACAAAATTAGTATCTCCATTTTCCAAGCCTATGCCCTACTCCAATAGGAAACACCAGCATTTAAAGAACACTGCTAATATCAAATGCAGATGCGTATGGCCACAGTTGCCCAGCGTAGGTGCTTAGACCTCATTAAAGCATCACTCGCAAAAACGCACATTTGCAGAGGACTTTTTGCTCCAACTGTGTCCATAGCCTTTTCACCAATGCTTGCACAAATAGCTTTTTTTTGCCCAAAGCTTTGTTCCTGTATTTCCAGACAGACAGTATTCATTTGCATCCTTCACATTCCCTGATGTTCCATTCAGAACAGTTTAGTCACTCACTCAGATGCTATTGATAATATTCTGTGCATTGGGCTAGTTTCACAACAGAATAAAAAATGGTAAATACCCAAAGTGAGCAGCCCTCAGACTGAGCACCGTTCACCCAAGTTGCTCAGGCAACGTTTCAGTGACAAATACAAGTGTAGAAATCAGGACATGGTGCAACATGAGGAGCTGTGAAAGCAAAGACCATTCTGCAAGAGATTAGGCAGACTTTAAAGCTTGTCAAAGCAAAGCTCCCCCTGCCTTTCTGAGGGGACCCTCAGATAGAGGGAGCCTTTGTAAGACATCATCAGCTCTTGAATCTCTATAACTATAGAAGGAAAAGCAGCCAGGTATCATCTGTACAAAGACGAGTTCCTTGTGTGGATTTTCGCAGTCTTCTTATCACAAAACAATCTAGGAGGATTTCGACTGAGGAGACGAGGTATCGCAATGCTTTGTAAGAAACCAAACCCCAGCCTGTGAGAAATGAAGGATGTGAGGGCAATTTCAAATAAAAAGAAAAAAAAGCCAACAAAAAAACAGCTCAGTGTAGCCTCACCCATTGGCTTTCTTTATCACTTGCAGCAAATATGTGGGCTCTCCCCATTTCACCATGAATATTTCCCTTAGACGCAAAGGCCATTTAGATGTATAACTCCTGTTGACTTTCAAAAGAGAGGTAAGCACTTAAATGCATTTGTGCCTTCAAAAATCTCCCCCTAGTGACACAGCAGTAAAATTAAGTTTCCAAGACTTGCAATAAAATGCATTCACCGGTGCCCTATGAAACACCCCAAATAAAAATCACACTTGCTCATGGGAGCGAAAGCAGTGAACGGAGCAGGGCGTTGCTTTTACTTTTCCAGCACGCCTTGCCCTCCTCTGTCTTCTCTGGCAAGAAGAGGGAGATGCCCCTGGTCAGCGTTTGCCCCTCTAGGGCAAGGGGAGCCATCGGATGGGCCCCACTGCTCTGCAGGGGCATGACGTTCCTCCCCTCCTGCCTAGGGAGAGCAGGGAAACTTTGAGATCAAAACCACAGCAGGCCTCGGACACCATGGAGGGGCTGAAGGGAGGACAAAAAGGACAAGGTGGCCAACAGAGGATACACAACAGGAGTTCTGGCCAAAAATTTCCATTAGCTTCAGTCCCAAAAGTAAAGTTGCCGCCTTAAAGGCACACCCTTCATGATGTATCAACACGTGGCCTCTAAAAAGACTATGGGAGGTATCTCAGGCTCCCTGGGATGGCTGCTCCCAAGGGGCAATGCAAACGGTTGTTAGACGCCAGTCTCAGCAAAAGGTGGATCTCCAGCATGTCTCCTTATCTCACAAGTCTCCAAGAAGATAGGACATTCGGGGGTTTGCAGCTGTGATGCTGGAAATTGTGAGCTTGAGCTCTCCTCTCTGGTGTTGCAACTGTGCTGCCGTACCCATGGGTGTTCCATTTTACTTTGAAAAAACATTAACACCTTTTACAAACTCCAGTTTTGGTTTCAAAGGTACCCAAAAAGTCTGCGTTGTTCACTCAAGACCTAGACATAAGCAGCATTCCCGGGCATCTGTCAGGCTGCAACAGATGTTGGGCCAAAAGAGAGATGAATACAGATCCTAAAAGTTCATTGTAATACAGGACCACATCGTATTACATAAAGACCTGCCCCTCTCTGACCACAGATCCCCACAATAACCGTCCAAACAAGGAACACCCCATCTCCCCCAGCTGAAAGACCTATAGCAGCTGCTGCCAAGGCTCTCCTATAAATACACACACGGCAACACGCACTTCAGACCCAGTGATCAGAAAGTATGTGTGACCCTCGCTCCAGCCCCCGCGAGTGAGCAGTACTGTGGAGCAGCACTGTGCTCAGCGGGGCACCCGGAAAGTGAATCCCTAACCACACATCTCATTTTTAAAAAGTTAACATTAACCATTACCTGAAAAGCAGCTCTTCCACAAAGTGTTGATCATTCGCAACAACAACAAAATTAGGAAACATAGAGGGGTTTTGGGAAAAAAAAGAAAAAAAAAACAACACTTAATTACATACAGTGCTGCATGACTCCACAGAGCAAAGCTTTTCTTTAAGATCTTAAGACCACCCACAAGCATAACACATGGCCTGGAACCTGAAGAGAATATCTGAACAGGGGTCTCAGCATAAGGAGGGGAGGCGGGCAGTTTTGCTTGGGCATATGCAAATGTTTGTTTCCACGGGATCAAATAAAAATTAACTATTTGTTGTGTCTGGTTATCATTTGACAGATCTGGGGGCTGCTTGATAAAATGGGGAGAAATAAACCTTTAAAACCTGGGACACAGGAGGATTATTTGTCTGTGCGAGGCTTTAGTCACGGTTTTTGCTGTTTTATGTATGGATGTTGTGCAGGAATAGGACAAC
Organism: Chroicocephalus ridibundus; assembly: GCF_963924245.1. NCBI lineage: Eukaryota > Metazoa > Chordata > Aves > Charadriiformes > Laridae > Chroicocephalus > Chroicocephalus ridibundus. The sequence continues at coordinate 26,580,501 of NC_086286.1, forward strand.
AAGGGCTTTGTTCAACTTGATCATCTCATCAAACAAGGCTAAAAGAATAAAAGTTGGGATGCAAGACTAAATGGATATGATCTGAATGCATATTTGTGTTACATCTAATACAACTAGCATCATAGATGAACAAGATCAAATAAATGGTAAAACCTGACAAAGAGAAGAATAGATGGTGTGTGGAGCCATCTGTTTTGGAGGACACCCAAATCTGTCTGAATCAGGAAGGCCAAACTACCAGCTATTCTAAGATCCTCCATTCCAAGAGTGGCCTAATACGCAACTACACAATCAGCTTCTCTCACCATCACTTTGGCTGCAACTTTTTTGTGCAATTAAGTAATTTATTCCTTTCTTCATCCTCCTGATTCTAATGAATCCAAGCCACAAACAAGCCCCAGTTGCTCCTATTCAAGGAGTCTGATTGCATCTGGCAGTAATTGCTGAAAATCCTGAAGAGGAAACAGGGAAGGAAAGCATATTGTTTGTGGGGGTAATAGGTGAAGACCTGCCTCTCTTGACCTATAATACATTAGTGTCAGTGAACATTTGGCAGCCTTCAGATGATTAGCAATGAAGATGAATCAAGCAAAAAAAGAGGTAGAAATCTGCCTCATCTGAATCGCCAGAACTGCATAAATTTGCATGTTGATTAGCTGTTCTTTTGTCTGTGTTCCTAATTATTATGACACATTATGTCTTCATCATGCAAGATTCTGATCTGTCTTGTTCAAAATGCATGTAGAAAAAAGTGCTGTTTATTGATTCAACATGTAACTTTAATTTTTATGTTTGCTTTAATTAAATACATATTTGATTGCCTTTGACTGGTGTCTCAGATTTTTTTAACTCTTATTTACTTCATCCTGTTGACAAACAAACAGGTAACCTTTCTTTATTCTCAGATCACTTGCTGATTAAAATCCTCCCCACCCTCATCCTCGTCTTCACTCACAACAACCTTTGCTTCCTTGTTAGACCAAAAAAAAAGTCCTTAGGTAACAAATGAGTGGTGAAGCGTGATGTGTACAGCACTGAGCAGGATTGCAAGGACCTTAACGATGTTAACGATAGCAAAGAAGTGCATGTACTACAGGGTCAAGGTAATTTTCTTATACCATAGATTCATTAGCAATAAGACCAGTAAAGCACCTGGATACGCAGACTTTCTGATTCACAGGATTAGTTACAATAGGCCAGATCCTGCCCACACATTTTTCCATTGACTTTCATGGTAACAAGATTAAACTCCAAAGCTCCCGACCCCAGAGGAGGTGAGGTCTCCATCATCCCATTGACTCTCCTACCTGGTTCCAACAATCAGGACATTTTATCTGTTTCTGGGAACTGGGAAACTTGAAATTGACAATTCTTCCTACAAGATTCCCTCGAGTGGCTATAAGCAGCCAAATAAAATCAAAGCCAGATCAAAAAATACCATGTAATCATTTGTTGCTTTTACCTAAAACAAATTTCCAGAAAGTTTTCTTTGTGAAAAAAAGAAAGCTTTAGCAAAAAAAAAAAAAAATTGTCAAATTTTGATACCATTTCAGCAAAACATTTTACTCATTCCAGAACAACATAGTTTAATTTATATTTTATCTCTTTTATTTTATTTTTTTAAATAAAATGGAAGTAATTTTGAAAATTAAACAATATTTTAAGTTGAGAAATTTCATTGTATTTCATTGTAGAACATGTTGGAAGGTTTAGAAATGCTGAAACGAAACAGGATTTTTTTGTCTTTTTTTTTTTTTTACTTTTTTCCCCAAATTGAAACAATTCACTAAAAGCAGCAAATTTCATGACACATTTTGATTGACCGAAAACTGCATGTTTTAAACAAGCACTCGGTTTCAGATTAAACATTTGACCCTCTGCTCTGCCTGCTAATATTATTTTACCTTCATTACACATATGCTTATTATGAACTCTGACCTGTTTGTAGTGGGGCAAACAATACTTTGCTGGAATTTTTGTTTGTTAAGTAAAAATAAACATAGTCAGTGTTGTAATTTGGAAAACTAAATAGCTCACAACTTCGCAAATAATTCTTCAGATTGTGGGTCAAATACGAGGATCATCAACTATGACTGGCTTTCTCTAAACATAAAAATTAGGTTCATGAGGGGTTTTTTTAATTTTCTAAAATCCACCCCTTCGAGAAAAGTAGTGATCAGCCTATTAAATTTTCTCTAATGGCAATAGGAACATACCAGTCAGTGTACAGATATTAATCAAAACTGTGCTGACAAAGATGCCTGAGGGTGAAAAAACCTGTATACTCAAGCAATTGATTTTGCTTTTATTTTTTTACCAGCGTACCCTTGCCAAACCAAACGAGATTTGAAACAACAATGCCTGCCATTTTTCACTGTTAATGGCACATGATTGGCTGCAAGTGTAATCAGTTGCTTGGTACCCACTAATCATCTTGGAAAACAGGTAAATGCAAATCTGTATTTGTAAGAATATAAACACGTAATTAACACGTAGCTACAGAAAAACTACCGGAACATGAAGACTTAAAGGCTTTGACATAAACCCACAAGGCAGGAAGAAAAAAGTTGTTGCTTATTCAGGTTATTCATGTTTATTTTCCTTGGTGACAAGAGCATTTGGTCTCAACCTAGCAGTAAATTGTAGCCACCGCCCTGGACCTCCATTACAGTATTGACATCCAGAAGTAACCAAGGAGCTGAAAGAAATCTCACTCATGGATATAAATAATCATAGGGAGATAAATCAGGGCAGCTAATAGGCTTTCTCTTTTCTGTAATTGTCTTCCTAAAGCACTTCAGCACACACTGATCTGCACAGAGGCACGACAGCTCTGGGCTCACCCAGCCTCCGCAGCAGCCGAGCACAGCCGGACTTGGCTGAGTGTGCTGCAAGTGGAGGCAAAGTGCAATGGACAAGTGGGTCCGGCTGGTGTGGGCAATGTGGTGCAAGCCAGTACTCCTCCCCTCTGACCTGCAGCACTGGCCTGTGGATGGGGCACCCACGCAGCTACCACCACCACCCTGGGGCCAGGACCCCCGCTGCGCGCTGCCATCACCAGCAGCAGTACATACATCTACTGCAAGAATCATAGCGGACACATGGTTTTCATTCATTGCAGAAGAGATCGTACTGATGAATGAATGCAATGCCATCCCCCCCCGCCATAGTCCTTTCCTACAACTTAATTAACAGGAGGGACCCGCCACTTCCTCATAAGTGGAACTGAATTCAGCTTCGTTACAGGATCCAAAGACCAAATAGTTACATCTTCTGTAAATGCTTCCCATTCCCTCCTCCCCATCCTGTGAAAAAGCAAGGGCATTCTTTTACATCTGGCCAAACTTATCTCCATTTTAAAATCCTAGAAAGTGCTCTCACGCAGCTGATTGAAGGAACGGGCATTTGCCAATGTGTTGACAGGACAGGGCCGTTGGCTGCAGTGGCTGCACCTCAGAACTCGCTCTGTTTTAGTATCCGTTTGTCCTGGATTTAACCCGGTGACACTGTCTGGCTTCCTCATGCTGCCATCTGTCCAGGATTTCTCCAGAGCCTATCCCAGAAGGCTGAAGTCTTGAAAGAGGGGAGCCACGGGACACCAACCGAGAACTGGCAACCTGTTGGGAATTGACTGTCACCCAGCCTCGAGGAAATCTATCCTGCAGACATGAGTTCTTCCTAAGATCCAAGAGAGTTACCAATTCCCAAGAAAGCTTCTACAGCTGCTAGCCAAAGGGCAGCTTGGACTAATCCTGCTAGAAGTGAATCTTTTAGATCTGGATTCAAGCCAGGAGGTGGAACTGGAGCTATTCGAGTGGCATTGATGGATGATACCCTCCTGTCAGTGGGGAGAGGGCAGACATCCATCCTCATCCTCCTTGACTTCAGCATTAACCATGAGATATTGCTGTCTCATCTGATGGGTGGCAGAAGTCCAGGGTAATGTACTAAAATTATTTTGAGTCATTCCTGCTGGGACACACTCCGTGACTTGTGAAAAAACATTATCTCCAGCACTACACTCCTTTCTCTTCTGGACTCCCGATCCGTATTCTTTGTGGTGCTTCCCTGTGTCTACACAGAGCCACTAGGTGATCTAGCATGGACTGAATTGCCAGAAGCAGTTAGGTGAAATACAGCTATACCTAAATTTCTGTGTATACACACACACTGCTACCGCCAACACGGCAGTGGAAGAAAAGCAACTGGTTAAATCCAAACAAAACAGAGGTAAGACAGATGGGAGACAGGAAAGCATCTTTAAGAGCTTGTCACTTGAGTGCACTATGCGTGGCATGAGGGTGCATTTCCACAATTGGTGTGTTTGTTTCATAATTTAGGAGTGCTCTTGGATTTGCTACTGATGCTAAGTTTTCCCATAGCAGCCTCTGCAAGTAACACTTCTGTTCTCTTCCATTGGCTAGGAGGCTCTCTGCCACCCTGGCAGGTGATGACCTTGTCTCCGTTATTCATGGCTGTGTCACTTCTCAGCTGGACTATAGTCATTTGAAATATGCAAGCACGCAGCATTCATGCTTAGAAAACTTCATTTACTGCTGCAATGCATCTCTTCAGTGACAAAGGCATATCAAACCTGGCAATGGGCCTGGCACCAGCTTCCCATGGAATTCCTAATTGAGTTCATGGTCTTCATTCTTATCATCCTCATCACATATAACACTTTGTATAAAGCTGCAGCGAAGGAAACGTTTGACAGATTCGCTCCACTAGCCCTATGAGCTCTCTGCAGAAAGAATCATACACATCTGTCCAAAGCCCTCAGCCTGTGGATTGAACATCTTCAGGGAACGCAAACCTTCAACTAACTTCCTCTCCATCATAAGGCATATTTCTCTGACTTGCATAAATAACAACAGCCGAAACACAAAACGAAGATGCTCCATATCCACTTCTCCCTTGGCAGGAAGGAGGGAGAGGGAATCGATGCATGACTGATGCACAGGTATGAGGCTTAGCATAGGGTACGGGGAGCTGGCTATTATGGGGATGAGCCACATGAGTTCACACCCCACCAGCTGACTACTGACCTCAGCCACCAACGACCCATTCCTAGGCCCCTCTCCCTGTCAAAATCTCTTTGTTTTGCTGCATGACCCCATCAGAAGGCTCTGACAAACAGTGCAGTGTCCCTTCCTGGAGGACTTTTTCCACAATGCCCGTTCCCTGTGACAGACTCTCACTCTGCAGATAGTACCAGTCCCACCAGCAAAGCCAAAGCCTGGTTGGCGTAGTACGGTTGGCTTGTCATGGCCCTGGCCCCGGCTGCGCTCTGCCTCCCAGGACAAGGTGTCTACCAGGGGGGAGCCGACATGCAAGGCACACACTTAGGTCAGCAGTCCATATTGGACCTGTCACACCGGGGAGTTAACATGCGTCCGACTGGAAGGAAACCAAATCTGTCTCACCCAGATACTAAACTGCATGCATCAGCTCTATTTTTATTGTATATATTTTCCTTGTTCAAATAAGGAATTTACGTTGGTTCTGTACCTTGCCAGCCCCTCAGCACGGCTATTATTAACTGAGAGTGTATACATTCTTCTCAGCATAGTAAACATGGTTTTAAAGTATGTTGGCAGGTCATTCGGCCTTTAAAATCACATGTTCTCTGGAGCACGAACCTTAATCCAAATAAGACTTTTTTTAATTGATTTTTCAAGTGCTGCCATATTTTTAAAGCATTGTTACAAATCCCATCTTCAAATAGTGAGCTATGGCTGAGTCCTGCAATCTAAAAAGATCACAGCTGATGACGGTAGGTCACGCTACCAGGAAGCACATGGAAATTATTTACTGTAAAAAATCTAGGAAATATGAAGATCTGCATAAGAGACGAAAGCACTTTGCTTAAGAGCAGCGTTTGCTGAAATTCACACTGATTAAATTATTGTGGCAAGAGTCACTTTTTGGAGGTTTCCTTACTCACAGCTAACTTACAAGTCACTCATAATGCGGCTATTCCTAAGTATGTCTATATTTGGGGAACTAAGTATTGTATTGCACCTTTTTTTTTGCTGTAAGTACTCTTTATCTTCAGGGAAGACTTCTACCAATGTAATGGTCAGTTAGAGTTATTTATTTTTCCAGTGTATTTGAACTAGTACAACTCCTAACGTACACCAGAATAAAAGTATTTATACAGTATGGCTCTACTTGCCTTGATTCTGTATTTGCAGTAAGAAACCACTGACACAAAGCATCTTTCTATCAGCTGAATCGTACCCACACAGTAGAGGTTGTGTTAATTTAATCAAGCCTGTGTGATCTAGGACAGATTAAGCAAAGCTTGCTTAAAATGGCTGCAGCTACCTGCTTGTGATCTTCCTTAGGGAGAGGGATCACCAAAGCCACCACCAGTCCCTGTGGCACAGGTCTCTGCTGTGAAAACCAGAGAAGCAGATACTCTTTGAACAGACCCAGTGAAAGAAGTTGGCAGAGAAGGTATAAGTCACAACAGGTTATGTTTGACCATGCATGTTTTCCAGCCCTATAAGCCCTTCTAAGATTTTGGTGAACTGATTTTTTTAAAGTTCAGCCGGAGCATTTTCAACTATTTTTGTTAGTGTGACTCACTGAAATTTCAAAATCAAATAAATGAGAGGAAAAAAAAGGACCTTTCCTTTCCAAGGTGACGAGACTCATATTGAAACTTCTGAAAGCCATAAAGTTTGACAGATACGGCCTACCCACTCAAAAGAAGAAAGAAGGATCTGGGGGAAGCAGCATTTCCTGACCTTCCCATATTCCTGCATAAGGGCCTTACCTGGCTTTATCCTCCATCAGTCTGTCGAAATCGCACCACCTCCTTCTCCTTTCTTTTCCCAAAGCCTGGAACAGCTCAGAGAATATGCGGCTGCTTCATTCTCACTATAATCATTATTATTATTTTGGTGCTGAGGCGAGGTGAGACCTCCAAAAGCACCCGGCATAGGCCATGCCTGGCCGCCCCCAGCCCTGAGGCGTCCAGAGGGGCCTCCCCTCTGCCAGGGCTGTGGCCCCCGCGGGCTGGAGACAAGCCAGCAGGTTCACCCACCCCCACCCTCCTTTTCTGAAGTTTTGGGAGGAAAGGGGAAAAACACAAACCTGAAATTACCTCAGGAGCCAATAAGCATAAATGCCACAGGGAGCTGTGTGGACGCAGGCCATTATGGCTTTAAATGTGGACTCTGGCAGGGGGCAGCTAAAACGCTCTGAGGGACAAAGTTACAGACAGAAATACATATACCGATAAGTGGCTGGTAAATTCCTTGAAAGTGGAGGATTTTCTCCTCCCGTGGATCCTGGGTGGCCTTGGTGGGAGGGTTACCTCAGCGGGCCACTGCTGTGCCCCCGGGCAGGAGGGAGAGGCATGGTGGCAGCGGCAACGGCAGGGCTCCGGCCGGCGGCGGCGGGGCTGCCTCTGAGAGAAACACCGCTTTTGGGTACAGATTGTTGTTCCTCATTTCCCTTTGTTTGCCATTGTAATCTCCGTAGTCATTCTCCTTGATAAACAAACAAGTGAAAAGATGCAATGAGGTGTAAGAATAGATTTGCACAGGGCAGACAACTGAACATTTAATTTATTTACCTCTCCTAACAGATACCTGGGGTGACATTTATTAATAAACGGCATTATCAGGTGTCTGATATGTAGCTCACAGAAATTAATTACCCAGCCCATGGTAAAACCATAACAAGCCTGCAGTGCTGTAACATTTGTGCTAATTGAAAATGAGATAAGTGCTGTGGGTGCAATTTGCATTCAATGCAGTGTATTAATTATCTTCAGTTCTCTTCATGATAAATATACCTGACTGAACCACTCTGCTAATTTACTGGGTAATAGAGTCATAAGTGGATTCCCTTAGGTGACCAGCTACAGGCATCGGGCTCTTTGCAACGTCAAGGCCTTCCTCTTTTCCAAGCACTTAAATGGCTTAGCAAACACGGTACGCTATTTCTTGCAGGCTGCCTTGGAAGTACATGGCGGCAAACTCTTTTTGCGGCCCCCACGGCTGCTCAGTACAGAATTAGGAAACAACACCCCTCAGCCCGGGACTCCTGTACTCCGTAAAGTCGAAGAGGAGGTGAGCTCGCCTCCGCCGATGGCGCGCCGCAACGTTTATGGCAGCTCCACGAGGAAAGGCCTTTCCCCCTCCCCACTCCTCATCCTCCCCTCCCATTCATTTCACAGTCAGGTTATCGTGGGATTTAATTACATTTTGTGTGAAATATAAATTAATTGACTCTTGTAATACCCATAATGATCAGGAAAATTCAGATTTAAAGATACCGTGTAGTTCCAGTAGATTAAGGCACTAATTGTTCCGCTCTCACCGACTATGATTTATGTGGGGATCAGGTTACAAAACCAATATGTGCTCGAGTTAAAGCTCTGCGGTACCATACAATTAGGACGAAAGCTTTTTGTAAATGGGCCCAATAATGCAAAAAGCTCTTCGCTAATCCTGGTCTTTTTAATTCAGAGGTCACGCATTGTCTAAGGCAACCGCTTATACTGTACACAGCCACTGTCCTTTATTCACCCTCCTCCTCTTTAGCTTGGGTATCTGAATTCGCCACTAACCTTGGACGTGCTGTTACTAATTTCAGGGTAGGTGATGGCAATGCAAGGAGATCAGGGCCAGCCCTTTGCCGTGCTGCCCCTGGAGCAGCCTGGGCACGTTGTGACTGAGAGGTGATATCTGCCTCCCCCGGCTCCCCTTCAGCTTGCAGGCTGCAGATGGGGTCAGCTTTTGGGCTCCGCTGTCAAGTAAGCGGACATCCAGGGCAGCAGACGGATGGAGGTGACAGTCACTCTCGCAGATGAAGGGGCCAGGAGGTGGTGAGCAAACACCTCAGCCCCAGGAACAGGCAGTCACGGCCCAACCGGCTGGGTGGCAGCCCTGCAGGCAGGGAGAAGGGGCAGAAGCAGAGGAGGGGGGACAGGCTCTTCTCCCCTTCATCCCGCCTACCCCACAGCCAGAGGCACTTGGTTATCTTCATGCAGCCAGGTGCTTTTCCATCATTTTGTCCTTGTCCATAGAGTGCTAAAATTATCTTAGTTTTCCCTGTTGAGCATTACCAGGACAGCTCTCCACCACTCTCCATCAACTACAGGATACCCAATATTGTGAACGTGTGCTCACAGGGCAGGAGGAGGCATTGGATGGGCATGCAGTCAGTGTGCCAGAGCAACTAAAAGGTGAGAAAGATCCATTCAATACCAGAAGAATCAGTTTGCTTTTTCAAAAGAGCGTCTTAGGGCAAAAAAGCTGAAATTTCCCTTTTAAAACAGTGAAGGCTCTCCAAGGTCTTACTCTGTTTCTAAGCACATCAGCTGCAAATACAAGTTAGTTTCCCAAAACATTTTGTGTGGCTGCCCAAATACTCTTTGCTTCTTGCGTTTGGTCAATTTAATACAAAAGGAGCACCGTAACATGATAGAGCTATTTTTAACATGCTGATATGATCTGTGCCAGAGACCTTAGCAGTGACATCTACAAAGGCATCAACTGTACCTCCCCAGCCCTTTTCTCATTTTCTGGTAAGGAATTCTTTGGAAAGATAAAACCAAAGAAATCTTGTTTCTTAGAAAACTGGAGGAGGGGGGTAGGCTAGCAGTAGCATTTGGTCCAAATGACAGTCAAAATCAGAATTCTTATTTTTCCCATTCAGTGGGCAGAGGGAAGGAAAACCTGGTGGAATAGGCAGTTCTCCCAACCCAAAGCTTTCCTGAAATAGTTACATTGCTACAAGGACAGCAGGGCCTACCTGATGAAGAAGGATCTTGTAATGGCAGTGTACTGGAGTGGCTCCTCAGCCCAGAGCGAGGACAGGGTTATCCCACCCAAACCAGAGCTGTCTGACCCCGTTGACATCTGGAAACAAGCAGGTATGGGGCAACATGCACTGCAGCCACCTTTGCTTTGCCATCCACTCCTTTTCATCCCCGAGGCCCAAGCTGGGCTCCTCTCAGCTGTAACTCCCCACATGGGCTATAAATTATTTTTCTAAAGGAAGAAAAAGCCCAGTGAGGTGGGGGAGCCACAGCATATCTGCAGTGCTCAAGGACCCCCAGCACAGATGACCGAGCTGCATCCCTAGCTAAAGGTGTCGCAACACCTGCATCTCTCACCGCCACGCAGCCCACCAGCAGCTTCAGCAGTGTCGCAGCCCATCCTGGTGCCAGGGGGGCGGCTGCTGCGGTGTGCTGCAGGGGTGTCAGTGTCCCCACCCCTTGGGAAAATGGGACACCGCAGAGCGCAGACACGCAGCTTGCCCAGAGGTGCCCCGCAGGCTGAGGCAGGGCTAAAGCAAAACCCTGCGCTCCTGCATCCTGGTTTTGTGCTTCATGTATCAGACCCCACCACCTTTGCACAAGTGCAGTGGATAAAACACTTTCCTGTTTCAGCAAAGCCAGCACTGCATTAGAATAGGACGTGAGGTGCAATAGAAAAAGTGGGGGGAGAAACATGAACAAAAAAGTCTTAACTTTTTGCGTGAAGCACACATTTGCTAAATAGAAACCTAATGGCATTATTGTAGCTAAAAACAGAGACTTGAAAATGCTGTATACATTATTATGCTCATTATCTACCAACTGCAAGAATGCTGTGCTAAAACTAACTCAAAACACCTCAGGTAAGGTAATTGCTACTAATGGATTTGAAGTGTACAAAATTGAGCATTATTACACAGACATCACATTCTCGACTTGGTGAAGCTGTTGGATATTGTAGTTACCAGCTCACTCATCTCTCGATCAGGGAGAGATTTGAGGAAAAGGGCAAGCTCTCTTTCATTCAGCACTGGAAGGAAAATTCAACAACACAATATTACAGCAGCCTGTTTGTACCTCTGTGGTTAAGATGGGGTCAGTGCTTGCTTTCTAAACCACTGCTTCAGAAAAACATCTACAAAAATTTGCTCCAGAAGTAAATGTCTCGGGAAAGATCTGAGAGTAAACTTTGCATTTGTAAACTTTTGCAACTGGTAGGTCTAAAGGAAAGAATGGGACAGGAGCCTGCAAAATTATTGTAAATGAGGGGAGCCATGAGTCCAAGTGACATATTCTGATGCAAATTAAGGCCTGGCTCTTCGAGATATCTTAAGGCACTATAAAGCCCTGCTGCCTAAAGACAGAAGACAGAAAATGATCTTCATAGACCCCCTCCTACACAGGGGGATGCCTGCAGGTCAATGACTGCAAATGTGAACTTTGTCAAAGCCCAGGTTTGTTTGAAACAAGAAATTTGATTAACCTACTTGAAAAATCCCATATAACAAAATATATCTAACACATTTAGTTTGCTTGATACCTTTCAGGGTGGACAGGATTAATTTTTTTAAAATGAATGACTATGGATAAAGATCCGTGATTCCAAACACCAGTTTAACTGTTTGTAGCTACATCAGCAGCCTCCAGGTTATCCTCAAAACAAGTGGCTCCCAGGAGTTTTGATCTCTTTCATGAAAACTAAAAATAAACTCTACCAGAGCAAATGCTTTTCTAATCTTTGAGAAGTTAGGATAAGGTCATTTCTTATCTTAGTTACAACACCAAAGCTACGAATTTGTGTTTGGATAAAATTATGTAAACTATTATCATTTCAGTTAATATGTAGAAAGAGTATGTGGCCAGTACCTAACAAGTTTCAGTTCCTTCTGATTATCTTGGGGGAAAGAAATTAAAAAGGCCGTGTATGAACGGGATTAAAGCAGTCTCTATCCCAGTAAAGAAAGCACAAAGAAATTTGAACTCACAGCTGCAGCCGAAGGCAATGGGAGCTGTGCTTTGAACAGATAACAAGCTAAGTCCTCTGAAAAATCAGACCATACATCTCAGATTGGGAACTTAAAATTAGTGAATACTTTTGTACTTAATCTCTTTCTGCCTCAGTTCTTCATCATGAAATGGGGATAATGCTACCACCCAATGCCTCACTGCAGTGCAGTGAAAATAAGTTCATTAATGTTTATGAAACATTCAGTTACCATAGTGATGAGTTCTATAGAAAAGCCCATGTGGAAATTAATATTTCTGTCTTCAGAGCAGGGTTTGAATAGAACACATTTAGTAAGGCCTGGGGCCACACAATGAGGAGAAAAGAAAACAGTAAATAACTTGCCATTGAAAAATAAAAACAATAATCAAATCAAAGTGGCCTGTTAAATGAAATAATTTTTTAATAGAAATTTTTCATTTTGGTAAAAATGTTGTTAAAAAAATCCAAGGTTTTTTTTGCTTTGAACTTTCACTCCTCTAGTTTTCTGCTTTCGTCTTGCTAGCATGGGGGAGAGGGGTTCACCATTTCAGAGCCACTGTCAAAACTAGAACACCCCCCCCCTTTTTTTTTTTCTTTCAAGTTGTTTTGCAGTCAAAAATGTGGTCTTTCCCTTAGGAGAGAACATTTGCCAAAAAGCAAGGAAGAAAAATCTGAATTCTCCATCAGAATACACCTGCCTTTCATTGAAATAGATTATTCAGGGCTTTCTCCCTCTTCTCTGCTTTACTCTTTGCTCTTTTATACATTTCTGCCATTGCATCCAATAGAAATACAGTGGGAGAGTCTTCTGTAGCAGCTTTATTTTCATTTGGTGACTATGCTCTTCTCTGAAAAAAGAAGTTTTGAAATGTTACAGAATGACAACATTGAGGTGGGAAGAATAAACTACTGGAATTATTTATTGAGTTCATGTATTGATTTGATACCAAGGCTGGGTTGCTTACCTGCTTTTTCTTTCTGATGAGTAACACTGTTGTCCTGTTAATTACCAGTTATTTTAAAACTATTATTAACAGTTTTTCAATATAGAATAATAGAAATAATATATTTCTAATGTTCCTTTAATAGGAAGCAGAGGATCCTGTTCACTCATGCTGAACTTCCACAAAAGAGAAACCCCATGGTGCGTGGCTACAATTGCCATGAAACCCTGGTTAGCCTTGCTTAGCCTTACCGGGGGGTGCCTCTGCCCCCCCTTGTTAGCACAGGGCGACGCTCCTAACGTACATGTACAAGCTGCGGAGCTTGGCCTGGGAGCCAGCACTCCCGGCAAAAGACGATATTTCTAGTTAAGCACAGTGTCAAATGGGCTCGTGCAATCCACAGTCCCAAAATCCTGTTAAGACCAAGACATTAACAGGATTTTGAAAACAATAAATAAATATTTTAAAACCCATAAATTTTAACAACAGTTCAAGCAGATCTAGTTAAAGCCTTTCAACTAAACAAAGGTAAGACGGGTATAATCTTTTACATTTCAAGCCAAAGTCTGAAACTAATTGGACTTTGCAGGAAACTCCACCTACAAGAAAATTATTTCATGGTTCTTTATTATACAGATGCAATTCTCAGGCAGGCCTGGTGCTGAAAACCAGTGAAGAACAGGCGCTCGATTCGGTGAATGCGGATTTTATTTCAGAACACCTACACTTCTGCACGGCACCTCAGGCTAAGGAAACGGCAGCATCGCTAGTGCTGTGTTCTTGCTGGGACATGCCAGGAGAGAAAGAGCAGCCGTGCCTGGACCTTCAGCATCTTATTGCAGGGGGTGGCCTTGCCCCACAGGCAAGGACCAAACGAGCCCACAGCTATAAGCTTGCCCCTTTGCGACAGAAAATAATGCTGGCCTTTTTCACAAACTTCAGGAAACTTCCCCAGGCTGACAGAAGCGTTAATGTTTTCCCTTAGGAAAAGCTCTTCTAAGCCGAGGAAGCCTAATTATGAGACCTGCAGTCTGCTACACAGAGCTCTTGTACCCAGAAATGATGTGAGGGACAATTGCCAGGACTAAACATTTAACGCATCAACAGGTGTTACATGTTATGCATCAATGAGGTGTACATCACTGAAACATAAAGACCTAGCAAGCCGGCAGCACAACTATCAACCAGAACAACACAGCCATAAAATCCTAATTAGACTCATACACTTGTTATGGACATTTTTATTTATTGACATGGTCAAATTAACAGGCAGCAGCATTTTATTTTAATGATAGCCTTGAAATCAGCCCAGGAAGAAAGTTAGCATTAACATCCAGATACTGCATGCCATCCACATTTAGCCACATGAACGTATATTTTAAAATAATAATTAAATGTTGTCACCCTAATTATGTTACCTTGAGCAGGTGAGAGAAACCAAGTTCTTTATCAATGCGTATCTTGTTTGTTCTATTCCCCAGCTGTACAGAAAAACCACCCAGCAGCAGAACTTCAGCCAGCTTCATAGTTTTACGCGCGCACAGCCACGGGCCTGATCCCTGCCTGCTGGAAGGAGCAAATTCAGGCAAGTGCCAGGAATAAATAGCTTTTATCAGAACACGGCCAGCCGGGGTTTATCTAAAAGTGCCCACAAGTTTGTGAGCAAGATTGGTTGCCCCAGAGGAAAAGTATACTTATTTATATACTTCCAAAAAGCAGTTGCTTTACTGAATGAATTATAAGTTGTGGCTATAAAGATTTGTGTCCATCACCGCGGAGTGGCAGACTCCTGTAAAGCAGACAAGATGCAGTTGCCATTAAATACTGGCGCTAGCTTGGCCACGCAACAGTTTACAAGGCAGGGGGGAATATCTCAGCATGTTTATTGTTGGAGGGGGGAATTTAGACGGCCAGCCTAATCGTTCCTTGAGATAGGTAAAGAGAAAGGAATTGGGCAGCAGTACGGTTAGCAACTGGGTTAGAGAAAGCACACAGAGCAAAGGAGAATAAAAAGCATTTTGCAAGGTATTTTAAGCAAGTTTGCATTTCACTGAAAATCGTAGAAGTTCTTTGGAAATGACGCACTTTTGGAAATTAAATCATTGCTTCATGCATATAAAACGTACTCAGTGTAGGTGCCTTCACAAACCAGATTCCCCATTTTAAAACTTCTCTTTTATCCACCTTAAACAAGAATATTCCAGAAATTGCAAAGGAAAACTGGGAAATGATCTGTGTGTAATAGCTGAACCAAGCAAATTGCATATTTTGCATGAATTACTATAATGTGCTCTGCTTGTTGGTAATTTCCGTTGTATACAAAGGATCACAGTTGCAAAAAGTACCAACATCCAACATTCAAAAGTGATTCAGGAGTCTAATTTCATAGTCCAAAATGCTGGGACACTTAAAAAATACAGCTTGAAATCATAGTTCACTTCATCAAGCTATAAAGTTTCACACTAAATCCTGCTCCGTAGCTTGGATATGAGTTGAAAACTGGAGAAAGAGAAAAGCACTTTTAGGGGTTTCCTTGGTTCTGTTGACTTGGCACTTACACATATGTGTGTGGATAAACCCACCTGAATCTGTGTGTTTTTAAAAAAAACAAACAAACAAAAAAAAACAACAGCGAAAGAACCAGAAAAGCAATTTTCACTTCAATTTTCACTGAAAGATTTTGGTTTCTTTGGGGAAGAGCAGGCCTGCAAGCTTACGTGAAAAAATGTTTTGCACAGCATTTTTAATTAAAAAAAAAAAAAAAAAAAAAAAAGTTGAAGGTGGGAGAAGGATCCAATCTCTGCCCGTGAGGGAGAAGGGGGAGGGCAGGGTGGGCATCTCGGGCTGCAGCCGCAGGTGTGAGACAGGGCACGGGGCAGGCAGAGCAGCTGCCCCCCCTCTGCGGGGGGCTAAATTACTGTCCCCAGAGATCTTCCCTGTCCTGGCCAAGTCAGGGTACAATTTTATAGCCTTTCTTCAAGTGATAGCAATATCTGGGGGGAGGGCCAAAAATGGGGGGGGGGAAGGCAGTTTCCAGTATTTGTCATTATTATAGGTTATATATACAGGAAGAAAGTTAATTAAGCTTTAAAAAATCCATCACACATCAATGGGTGCATTTTAATGAGTACAAAAAGTTGAGGTGTTTACTGCCAATTAAAGTGGTTTTTAAATAAGCATTAATTAACACAGAAATTCAGAAGAAAGTTATACCTTGTCAAAGAAAGGCCAGTGCAGGCTATGCCCACTTCTGCTCCCATTCATACTCAGATAGTAATTACCACCAACCCTATATTTTCCATAATAATGAGGAGAGGCTGTCATGGCTGTCAAACAAAAACAAAACAAAAAAAAAAAAAAGGTAGTGCACAAAAATACCCTCAAACTGAAGTAAACTTTTTTTTAGCGCCGAAGCCAGAGGAGACGGCAGCGTGGAGCAAGGCAGGGAGTGGGGCAGTCAGACGGCCACACCACGGGCAGCTGCCCACGCACGGCCCCTTCCCGGGGAGCACAGACCTGGCTGCATGGGGGGAAGCCTCCCCAAACTGGGGTTACGGCCTCCATCCGGCTGAAGAAAGACCAAAGAAAAGCCAAGGAACAAGCAGTTTCATCCCTAGGGCTTCACCTCGTGGAGGAGCTGGCTCTCCTGTGAAAGCCCGAGGAGCTGGGTTTTTTCCACAAGCAAATGCTGCCAGATTCACTCCCTGCTTCCCAAAGTCGGGTCAAAGCAATCACTGAAAATAAGTTCAGTTTGCATGTGCACTTCCAGCTGGTGCAACTGGTGACATGGAAAGCGGTTTGGGCAGCGCTCCTCCATTCTTTAAGGTATTCTTAACAATTTGTTGGGAGTTTCAGCTGTATTTCAACTAGTGTCAGTCCCTGAGCGGGGAGCAAAGGGAGCAAATTCTCCCATCACTAATCAGTTACATCTTTAAATATCTTAGGAAATATCTTATCCCTCCCCTAATGTGCATCTTAGGTGCCAAATAAGATTTTTAAACTGCCTTACTGAGAATGGATTCTCTCCTCAGTTCCCCAGCTGCGGAGAAACAAGAACCGTGCTGCCTTTTCAGACGACAGGAGAAACGAGTCCCGTTCCCAGTACCCTAACAAGTTTCGGACAAATCTTCAGTGCAGTGTGTTTCAAGTGAATTAAAACAAAAAGAAACATAGAGAAGAAGGATCTAGATACGCACAGACTCCTGTTCTTCATGTCCCTGTCCCCTGGCAGGTCGTTCGCGTGAGTTGTGTCACTCAGAGAGTGCGCGGTGTATTTCTTGTGCCTATCGGGCAGTATCTGGGTGCCTTTTTCCTATACCATGTCCTCAGGCGATATCTGCAGCGAAATAAAAGGAGAACATTAAAGCCTAGGGAAGCTTTGTTGAACTTCGCTGGACAGGGCCTTCAGATCTTGCACTAATCTTTCTAACATATCCGATGGGGCTTGAGAGGAATATTTTATTGCTAGAAATAGTTGAGCGATTACTTCAGAGAAAGGACGGACGTAACACAAAAGAGTTTCCAAGTACCGACAGGAAGGAGTGTTGCTCATGCGAAATTCCACATTAGGCGCTACAATAATAATAAAAAACCCACCGGCCCTTGTGATGTCTGAACTCCCCGACACTGATATATGGAGAGGGGAACAGAGGAGGAAAAAGACAGAGAGAGCAAAGCAAATATGCCGGGATGCTTACGAGCAGAATACAGGAGCCAAGTGTCACAAGTTGACCCTTTGTGTTTGCACTGAAATTTGACCAGTCCAGGCAAAATTCCTTTCGCGGTTTATACCTGGTTTGATTTTTGTTGATAATGGCTATTTCTTACAGCGTTGTGACATTTAATGCCGTTTAATCAAGACTTCAGAGAAGGAGTTACAATTTTAATCACTAAAAAAAAATCCATTGTTACACATTTATGTTTTCCTTAGATGGATTTGACCCAGCTCTGATTAAGGGCTGTAATACATAAGCGTTGTGCGTACAGAGGCACAGCAGGAATACAGCTTGCTTCATAACAAATGAGCTGCGCACACCCAAGGAAAACGCTCGCTCCCTGATGACTGCAGAAGAGCCCTGGCCCGTCCCATGCGAGAAAACCCCTCAGGCTTCCCGGCAGCAGAGCTGCACATGGCGGCGATATCGGTGGCCTCCTCGGGGTGCTTGTGGCTGCGGTCACCTGCTGCTCAGCTGGTGATCAGCTAGATCTGCTGTACGTCGTCTTCAGACTCCCACCACAGAGACACCCAGACACCAGCACATTCAGGTGTTTCATCATTCAGGAACAAGGAAAACAAGTGAGAAAACTGTGGTGGATATAAATCATCTGCAACTTACTTATTACAGTGAGTATGGCACCGGGCGTGAAGCTTCATTACTGTGAAGCACCTAAAAAGCACCTATTTAGGTGTGTATCAAGCACCTAAAGAAGAGATTGAAGTGCCAATCGCATCACGATCAATAGTACCAAAGACCGAGGCTTCGGCCCTGTTTTTTCAGGCCCTCTGACATGAGGCTATTTGAACTGTCAGTGCTCTGAGGTTGGGGATGCTCCTTCCTTCAGGCTTGCATACAGGTTGTACAAGATCACAACATGAAGACAAAATAGTGGTATCTCCCTGAACACAGAGCAGACTTTTTTCTCTCATCCACCAGCCCTGTGGCTTGGTGTCTTTCTCTGGTAGGTCCACGTCATGATGGTTGGGATGGGGACCATGCCAGCCCCACTGCTGGCAAGAATCATTGGTGTTTTGGTTTTTATACCAAAATCCTGTTTAAAAAAAAAAAACAGTGGTGACAACAGACACATTACCAACAGCAGGGTTGAAAGGTGGAAACCTGAAGAAACCCGACCTACTTTCAGCCACCTTCTGGAAGCTCTACTGACTCTGCTCTGAAGGTGGACTCCAAATTCAGCCGACTGTGCCGGATTTCTGCGCTTACCTCTCTTCAGTCCCCAAAAAAGGCTAACATCTCTGTTGTTCTTTGCGGCTGTCATGAACTTAACAATTATTTAAGTGGCCAATTGATCTATTTTATTAATTATATGTAAAGATAAGTTGTTATTCCTCTTATAATGATGAAAGATGAAGGGCAGAAGGAAGGTTTTGTTGAAAAAGACCTCTAGCTGAATGTTGGCTTGTGTCCTGAGCCAAAAGAGTTTGTATTGTTTCCAAAGCTCTTAATTATATTCAGAATGTTGGGGGTTTTTTTAATATTTCATATTCATCTGGAAGTATTTTCATTAGCCACATAAACTTGTGCAGCTCTTGGGCCTCAACATACAAGCTATGGGTAGGTACTAAAAAGAAGGGAACATGTTTTTAAAACGCTTGAATGGAATGAAAGCCAAAATTCCTGCAGCAAACCGTCCTTTCAGTGGGTAGGAGGCAAGTCAAAACCCTTGAAAAAAGACCGAAAAATAACTGAGAGTCAGAATTGCCGTCACATGAATTATAAAAATAACATTGAATAAATTACATGGTTAATAATTGGAAAACTCCCCAAAAGCATATGTAGGGAGGGAGGAGGAAAAGGCGATTCCCTTGGAACTAATGTAGGGACTGTCCAGGCTTGAAGGCTTCGACTGAGGCTTCCTGGCCTGGTCAATAGGCAAAGCGCTGTGCCATACCCCAAAGACTGTATACTTACGTTGGGTTTTTTTTTTTTTTAGTTAAATCTGTTCAAAAAAGTACCTGTATGCTCTGAAATCAATGGGAGCCTGATTTCATCCACGTGCTGATCTCTACGTCCCTATCAGAGATAGCTGGCCACCCTAAGTGTCCTTCCATAGGATACGCAGGATTTTTCACAAGTGTGCATCACACAAGCGTGAATCTTCATTATAACTAATGTCTTGCACTGACATCAGTACTTCAAAATAAAAACGGCGGATAGCATTGGCCTTCCCTGCGCCTATTAGGAAACTGATAATAAGTCTCAAAAACCAGCAGCACTGTCAGGTTCAGCTCCAGCAGCAGTTACAGCCTTAGGAGAGACACCTTGTCCCTTGCCAACATCTTCATGCATCCACAGCCTTATGAAAGAAACGTCCATCTCATTCACTGCCACATAAACACACGGTAACCAATCTCTCTAAACACTGATTTGACATTTTGGTTTCAAGTTTTTGTCCAACTAAACAATAGGTTCCTATTTCATTCAGGCCTTCTCTTTTGGTCAACCCTCAATACTATACCTTTTGCTTAAAAAATTACCTGCACACCCGAAGCATTGTAAAAGAACCACAGAGACACTATAGCGTAAAGTAGGTCTGAAGAAAGTCTCAAAAGACATCTTTTTTTTTTTTTCTTTCCCATTGACTGTGTGGCAGGAGTCCTGACTTACACCACCCTCTCCCTATTTAAGTGACAAAGGTCAATTCAAAATTTCCAAAACGGAAACAAATCTTTAATTTTAGATACTATATTTACAGAGATGAGGCCAACAACGTGACAGGATCGTACGCTGGTATGAAGGCGGATATGGTTGTGCAACAGGAGGGAGGTCAAAAAGCCACCCCTCCAGCTACAGACAGGAGGCAACCGGTAGCACAGGTTCCATGCCCCCGTGCCAGAAAAGCCAAACCAAAACACACAGCCTCACGTGCCCCCGTGCACGTGCTCCAAACCAAGGTGTGGGACCCCTAAATGGGCCGTGATGCTGCTGGGGACATACCGCAGACAGGACCTAAGTTCTGCCAAGAGATCTGTTACCTGTATCGTAAGGCCAGCTTGCCAGATTTTTTTATTTGAAAAACAAAAATGACACCTCTTTTTAGAGAAAAAAAAATATGAATTAACCACAATAAATAAAAAAAAAAAATAGAGTACTATATTTCTAAGAGAGTCTGAATAACAAGATGCCCTGAAAATCTCACGTGCAACAGCTCTGAGCATTTACAGGCTTCTCATGCGCTGTATTGTAAACCAGCAGCTCATTCTTCTCAGAGCTTCAGAGGTAAGAGCGCACAAATGATTAAACAAGCAGGTTTAACTGTCTTGCACTGACGAGGAATTTGTCAACATGGGCTCAGTATTTATGCGGATCTGCAGCAAATACTGTACGGCTGCAGGAGTCAAACAGCTGTCTGTCAATAAAGCTATTCTCCTCGCTGGAACATAATAGCACAGACTCAACATGACCCTCAGAGGCCTCTTTAAGCTGCCTGGCTGTCTCCTCCTTCCCCATCCCTCCAGAGTCCTTCACCAGCAAGAGCTGAATTAAAAGGGAGAAAAAAAAAAAAACAAAACAAGAAAAAAAAAACCACCAACAAACCAAACCCACGCACGTATTAGAATCTTTTCTATCCATCTTAATATTAAAAGCGACTTAACCCAGGGCAAGCCTGCCTACATGGGCGACCCGGAGCTAAAGCAAAGTTAGGGAAAGACAGCTTTGATTCACGGCACGTGAAGGGCTACCGACAATCCCTTTTAATAGAGCTTGCAACATTAATGTAGCCGGAGCCACATGCGACACCCATTAGGGCCAGGGAGAGCTCCCACGCATATATTTCAAGGAAGCAGTAGATTCCCCGGTCCCAGAAGCTGTCTTCATTACAAAAGTCTAATATATCAGAAGAGAGAGAAAAGCTCGGCTTTTAGAATGCATTTTTTATTATTCAGCCTTCAGTGGAAATGTCACCTTTCTAAAGCAAGCTGTTATCATGTGTTTCCCATGCCAAACACATGGCCTCTAAGGAGAGGGTTTTATCTCTACATTTTTAGTGATTTGTATTTCTCTTTCAAGGAGCTCCATGCCTTAAGGCACCCCAAACGCTCACAGCACAAGAAGGTAAGGTTACACGAGATGCTGCCGAAGAGGACAAAAAAAAAAAAAAAAAAAAAAAAATATAACAGGGCCGGGAGTCAGCGCAGCTTCCGATGGCAAGCCACCCTACCAGATAATTCCCCTCCTTTAGTAGATTTAATTATTATCCGTTTCCTTGGTCGGGACCATATTCTCAAAGAAGCAGGGCGCCCATCAAGCGCCGCCGCCGCATGACAGGCTGCGGCGCAGCCAGCACCACTGCCCTGGCGCCTGCCAACCAGCCAGATGCTGCCACATATTGGCATCTGGGGCCTGGAAAAGCAACCGTGCTCTCCGTTTGGCGGCGGATCCTGACCCCAACGACTGAAGGAGACAAAAGGAGGATAGACGGGAGAGGGGGGTGGAAATCTCTTCTGACAATTTCACTGGTAAAGATTTAGACAAAAACCTATTGTTTAACCACTCTCAAATGAATAAGTTTCGGAGGGGGCGAAAAAAGCCCCGCACCCGGCATGTTCTAAATGCTGTCAGAGTCCAGGGTGCAAGGACAAGGGGTTATTTATGAAAAGAAATAATGAGGAAACCAGATGCCTGCCTTTCTCAGCCCTCTGTGCTCCGGTCACCCTCACGGGGCATGTGCAGCGCTGCTCATCAAAGACTTCTCAGCCTTAAAACGAAGGGCAGGCGATAACTAACTCTTCCCATCTCTGTTACTTAGCAAAATGCCCTCCCTATTTTACAGGGAGGCTCACGCAGTCCAACAGTGGCACAGCAAAGGCTGAGGGAGAAGAGTTGCCGACCTCACCCCGTCCAGGGACAGCAACGGGACAGCCATGTTAAGTGCACCCGCCACAATAGCATATAATAAAAAAAAAAAAAAAAAATAGCCTATTTCTCTAACGCTGAGGCTGAAACTACGCAGTTATGCTTAAAAGTAGGAAAGTAAATAAGCTCTCCATACCTGTTTTCATGAAATTGTCTTCTCTCTGTAATTGAAGGGCAAACTCCTGACCCCAGCAAAGTCAATGGGAAAACTCCTGGTGATGTTAATGGGGCCGGGACTTCACACCCTGCACTTACTTTACCCTAGAAAGCCGATTAGTCCAGGACTCTCTGCAGTGTCACAGAGGTGCCTACAAGGAGCTGGAGCAGCCCAGGTCCTTCTCAGGGGAACTCACCTCTTGCTTCGCCTTACTGGGTCTCAGCTTTGCTGGGCCTGGCAGACACCATGAGAGACCAGGGGCAGGTCATGGGGGACTTCCCTGAGGTCAAAGCGGGTGTGAGGCTGGAAAGGAAGGATCCCAAGGAGGCAGAGTAGCGGGGAAGGATGTTTAAAAAAAAAAAAAAAAATTAAAAAAATCTGGAGAAAGGATAAATGCCACTTGGCTCATGGTCCACATCGTTGAAGAAGCTCTTCTCCATGCCTGGTTCGTAAAGGAAGATTATGAGCTGGAAAATGTCAGACCACAGTGCACAGGCAAGTCAGCAAGTGGAGCGTAGCTAGCTAGCGCCGTGCTCTAAATCATGGCACCGCACCGGCCTCCACCACTCGTGGAGGCTCCTTCCTCGTTATCCCACCACGGCGCAGGGCGCCATAAAACTCTTGTTATTCACACGCTGCTGGGGTAAGCAATTTCCTAACCTTTTTACAACCCTCGTGCTTTAATTTTGTGGGAGTAATTCTCTCCCTTTGTTTTCATCGGTACATGGGGATAACAGCTGCATCTAATAATCCACTCCTGGGTCCCAGCGTTTTGGGGTGACATTTCAGAACCAAAGGCACAGAAAGATCAAGAAAATCTGTGACTGGGGCTGAAGGATGTAACACAGGACATGGATGGAGATGGCTGGGAAAACCTAGAAAACACCCCAGGGATAAATGGCTCAGCTCATGGAAAGGGGTGGGAAAAACTGCTAGAGGTGAGGTCGTACGGAGGCAAAACAGCTCTGTCTCCAGGGCAAAGCAAAACGAGGTTAGCAAGGCTTTGCTGAGGAGGACCGCTGACCCCCACAACATCTGCTCTTTCCCTGGCTGGCCCATCTTTATCCAGCTCCACCACTTGCCAATTGGCTTGTCTAGCTTATTGCCCCCAGAAGGACTTTTCCCAAACTTGCCAACCTTAGGATCTCAGCAGCGAAGCATCAAGGCGACCGCCCACAGCCTTCCCAAGAGGACGCTAATTCCCTGCTGCCCGGCATTGCACGCTTCCCCAGCCCTCCCGCCCATCACAGTGCCACTGCAGCCCTCTGGCAGCAGCTCTAATCCCTCCTGATGGGTCCCTGGGCCAAGAAGATGGAGACAGAGCTGCCTTTGGAGAAGGAGAGCCTCTGGTCTGCCAAGAGGTGGTGAGGTCCTGTTGGGGCAGCACATTAAGCCATGACCCACTGCCGGGAGTTCCAAGCATCCTCTCTGCTGCACCCGGCAGCGGGGGCGCAGGAGATGGCACTGCACAGCACAAGCAGGAGGTGGGACCACCTCCACCGCAGAAGTTGAGATTTCCTTGAGGACACCGCACCTTTGGACCAGGGCTCCCTGTCTTTGTTCCTGCAGATGGCTCAGGCAGCGACCAGCCCTGGGGTGCAGGAGACGGCTGTGCGCTGCCAGTCTCAAACCACTGCTGCCAGCAGCAGCTGCTCGGCACCTTTTAAGCAGGTCCCATTCTCCCTCTGGGAGTTGGCTCTGACACCCCTTCCCAAACTGCAGCTGGAGCTGCACAAGGCGCCCTGTCCTGGGGGGCTGCCTGAGCCTCTCACGCACACCCCATGCCCCCACTGCCAGCTTCCCCACTGCTCTTCAGCCAAGTCCCCCCCTCACCTCACACCAGCAGAAGCTGCATGGTCCAGCCCTGTAGAGGAGATCACACAGGAAGTCCTTACAGCCACAGGGTGGCCAAAGCCCCAAGCCTGGTCTGGTCCTCACAGCACCCCAGCCTGCCATTTGTTGGTGGTACACGCTAAATAACAACCTTAAACATACACGGTGCCACGTACCGCTGCAGAGCGAGAGCCCGCGGGAGGTCTGGCCTGCCGTGCCGTGCAGGAGGCCACTAGGCAGAAGCATGGTGGACAGCAACAAAGGGACAGGTCACAAGAAGGGCCTCTCCTTAAGCATCTCCGCACCCTGAACATGCCGTGCAGCGAGGACAGGCAGTCCTGAGGTAACGCGATGCTGAGGTGAGGGAAGGGGCAGCGTTTAAACGGCCACTGCAGCAGAGAGACAAAGAAATCCCATCCATCCAACCCCTCAGACCCTGTCAAAAAGCTGCGGGGCTCCGATTTGAAAGCCACTTGCGGCTCCCAGGAGACACACGGAGCTGAGGGCCAGCTGCGAGAGCTGCTCTTCAGCCACAGACGCCGCTGAGTGGCAGAGGACTTTGGGGTGCTCAGCCATAGACTCGCCGGCACACACTGGGGCCGGGTAAAGGCCCCCTCAGGCACTGCGTGGGGCCAGGCAGCAGCCAGCAACCAGAGTTCAGCTCACAGCAAAGCCCATGCAGAAAGCACAAACCCGAAGAAATCAACAAATGTACTTTTTAATTTTATTGCTAAAATCCCTACCATAAATCTCACCAGAGAGGAAGTTTCTGTTTCTCCAGCTTCCTACTCAGTGTCCTTGAGAAAACAAATGACACCACACTCAAAAAATAAAAAAAAATCCCATAGCGGTTTACTTCGCACTTCCCTGTACCTTGTTATGCTGAGTGCTTCATTTAGAGAAGGCTGACCTCCCCAGCCTTCTTCATCCCAGTGCCCTTCGCTGCGGGGACACACCAAGGAACAGGTTTAGCACTGGAGAGAGGAGCCGGGTGGATGTTCCAGCGCAGGTAACCCTGCCGACTCAGCATCCCAGAGGTGCACCGAGAGTCAGCGTGACAGTGACTGCTGTCTGAGAGGTGATTTTCACAGGAGATATAGGACCTCTGCTACAAGCACAGCCGCTGTGAATACAGCCATTAAAAGCAAACAAAGTTATGCCCCTTGTATTTCATCAGATGCAATTTCTTCTGTAGGTCTGGGCAGGAGCCCACAACAATTCTACCCAATGCAAACCTTCAAAGGTCTTGTCTCCCAGTTTTTCTTAGTAGGACACAGAAAAACAGAGTGGTTCAACAGGGTACAATGAATTACCACTATGAGATGTCCTAAGCGTGTTATCTGCCTTGCCTGAACACACACAGGAGAATAGGAAAATCTATAAGCTTATTTTACTGTGTTTTACATGGACTCTCGCTAATTCCTGTGAACAAAATGGCACTGATTTGTTTTGCTATCAGCCATTAGGTGTAACAGAAGGAAGGTGGAATGGACTTTGCACTACTTAGCAATCAGCAAAATAAAGATGTGTGCCACAGGACTTCATAAGAGGCAACAAAAAGAAGATACCTAGAACACTTTCAATTTGTAAAAGCCAAGGACAAAAAGCATCGATGAGGTAGGAAGGATTGTCTTCAAGAACTAAATGTAAAGTTCAGAAACCCAGGGTCTGAATTAGGCTTGACAGGTTTTGTTTATTAAAGGAATACATGTAAACACCAATACAACATAATACACGTTAAAGGAAAAAAACCAAAAGATAGAAGCAGAATTTTTTTTGTGCAACTAACTCCAGACTGCACTTCCCTTACCAAAACCATTACGTGAGTCAGCGGTAAGGTTACAAAAACCAGTGGCACCTCAAAGGCTCAGTTCTGGCAAGCCATATTGCCAAGTGCCCCACTCCTTCCAATCTCCGTGATCTAGATTTCCTCACTACTAACATACTTGAAAAAGAAATATCTGTGTCATTGACTAAACCAAGTGCTTTGCAGTGAGTGACTGGTCCTCTGGTTTCTGCTAGAACAGCGTTTTCCTCCTGCTGCTCGCAGAAACCAGCTTGTGCTCCTGTGCTACCTTATCCTACCTTTACTTGCAACTGGCACACGGGCACAACCTGGACAAGAGAGCATTTTAAGGTAACATGGAAAATTTTTAATTTCTTTTACAGTTATCGCCAGGCAAATGCAACGGGTCAGATCAACCCAGGCAACAACTTTATCTGGTGGCCGGGCTAGAGAGCCCCAGGGATGGAGTCAGGTGGCCGAGGGAAGGGAGGCTTCCCTTGAGCAACGAGCCCTCTCCAAAGTCACAGCCAGGGCAGTGCTGGAAGGAAGCTCTGGATCAGCTTGGTCTCCGCATTAGAGATTTCCGACCCGCTCGGCGCAGGAAGTTGTTCCTGTGGCTCACCTGAGGGAGTTCCTGTTATGAAGCCAGAGGGTGGTAGGTTGAAACACAGTTTCTGCGAGTGATGTAATCTTGGACAGCACTCCGTAGGCAGTGATACTAGTGACCTGGTTACAACCTGCGGTGTTGTTACAGCCCCTCTGCTGGCCTGGTGATCACAAGAAAGGGAAGAAAGAAAAAAAAGAGGGGAGTGGAATAATTTAAAAAGGAAAAAAAAAGTTTCCAGATTTCCTTTGTTTAAGTGAAGCATTTTCCTTTTCCACTTTATTTGAATACACCGACCTGGTGTCTAACAGATGGAGACTGTGCAGATGCACTTTTGGGAGTGCCCATAAAATACACTGCTAAAATACAAATGGAGCGATACTTTTTTTTTCTTTTTTGAGTTGTAAATTCAATAATCATTGCTGTCACCTCACTTTCCCAAAGGAATTTGCCCTTTGTTCTCCGGATAAAGCTGGGGAGAAGAAGAAAAAGGAAAAAAAAAAAAAAAAGGGAAAAAAAAAAGAGTGAGAGCGAAGGGAACATTTAGGAAAAAACCCACAGATTCATAATCTGTACAAGCATCGCAGCGTACGGCATTTGTACGTCAGGAGCCCATACAAGCATGGCTGCTCAGCAGCAACAGCAGCGCCCAGCAAAATATTCTGCATGTCTTATATTCTTCTCCCGTTCTCCAGACCTTTCTAACAAACAAACAGGTCAGCTAATTGGCTCACGCCCAAGTCTTACCCACTAGGGTTTGCTCAGAGATGTCACTTAGTCATTTGGCATGAGCAAATCCCAGGCTTCTTCCTGTTCGAGCAGCAGAGTGGGTGAAGGCTTTCTTTGATTTATTAAGACTATTAACAAACAGGAGAGTTCCGAAGCTTCCTCAAGCAGAAGAGCACGAGCAGAAAGGTTTTTTCCTGAAGTAGCAGCTAAAAATAGGACACTTAGAGGAAGTAAAGTTCATTAAGTGATAAAGTGGTGGCTGCAATAATGAGCAGAGTTTTTCCTTTCTTAATCTATACATTTATTTATGTAGCAGTACGTTTTCTTACTCCTTATTAGAGTGCTAAAGGAGCGTTTATCCAGCTGAGGAAACAAAGATTTCCCTTTCTGTAGTGACTTTAACATGTAGCTCATCAAATACAAGGGAGTCAGGAGTTTTAAACAGACATTGCCAGCCAACAAAAGTACAACGTTTGACAGCATTATTTGCCTTTTATATGCTCTTTCCACAGTGGGATATGATATGCCATTTTCAAGACACATTCCACAGTATTATGTAACAGCTTTCTTAATTTTTAATGGATATATTATTTTCAATGTGTCAACTTTTGCATAAAGCATTTTAGTATTTTATTCAGCATATACCATTAATAAATTATTTGCTCCTTCCTCCCCCCACCCCCCCCAGAGCTGCACTTAGCATAGGGAAATGGGCTATTGACACTATAAAGATACTTTCAACTGGCACAGTCTATAGACACTTCCATCATCAGACAAAGCACCAGGAGCACGTTCCAGTTTCTACTGGCAGCGCTAAACGTGCTGCCCAGGAGTTTCATCAAAACCCACCCTTTGGTGAAAAGACAAACACGTAGCAACAAGTTGCTGTAAAAATAAGCTAGCACCCTGTACAACCAGTGATTCCTGTTAAAAGTGGCCTGATTGCTCCAACGTCCTTTAGTCATCGCGTCCAAATAGTTTGGGACATCCAAAGGAAGCAAGTCAGGGTGCTTCTGTGCCAGAGAAACTTGTCCACTTGACCTGAGTTTGTTCAGAGGGCACACATCTCTCATCTCAGCAGATCTGCCCATTCTATAAGGGCAAAAAACGGATGAGATTTGATGTCTTCCACACCAGCAACGCCAGCACCAAGACGCTCCGCAGGATTAAACTGCAAAAGCTTGATATAAAAAGAAAAAAAATATATATGATTCAGTGAGTAAGAACAAAAACAACTGCTTAAAAGTTCCAGAAAGGTCTAAGGTAAGGGACATCCTACCGTTTTCACGCTCTATGAATTACTTTCAAGAGTGCGAAAGCATACTTGAAATTCCTAAAATCCAGTAAATGGAAGAAGACTTTCCTTTCCTTGAGTCTCAGTGGTACAGTCTTCAGAGCCTACTGATCACAGCATGCAATTCCCTGAAGCACTGCACATGGGGACTTCATTTTAAGTGTAACCTCATTTTAAAAAAAATAGAGAGCAGCAGTCAGAGCCTGCATCGGTAGGACTCTGGACACTGCATCTGCTTCATGTTAACCTTTGCTCATACCACTGTACAGTGGTCTGTAACTTTCCGTTTCATAAACTGTGAGCTGGTCCTAAAACATCAGGATAAAAAAAAAAAAAAAAAAAAAAAAGAAAAGTTGTAGAGAGTCCTACAAATGGACGAAAACTGAAAAATCAAACCCCCACTGAAAGAAACAAAACAGTGTAATGGCTTCATGGAAATTTCCTAAAATTCAGCACCTCGTTTGCTTTTTAGTTGTACATCACATGCTGAATTCATGTGAAAAGGAAATCACAATATTTACATCTGTTTAAAGATACCAATCCATATAAAAGGGAATGCAAAGGTAATACTCCAAAGAGACTAATAAAGACACACAAAAATATTTTGCAGTTTTAGAGAACTGTTTATACTCTATTCAATTACAGCCAGTACAAAGGCATGATTTCTTTCTTGCTTTTTCTGCAACAGCTAATAAGGTAGCTTCTCCCGGTTGTCACTTGGAACAATGTGTATTCATATCTTAATGCACTCAACATCTAAGTGAGTCTACATCCATAAACATAGGAATTTACACATTTTAAGATGGCTCTGCTATTTACAGTCATAATGTCACATAGTAAAGGTAGCTCGGTGACAGTGAATTGTGCTGCTCCGGTATCTTCCACAAGCCAGCAGAAACAGATGCGGCCAGTGTCTCTCTGCCTTCTGCTGAAACACAACCGACACCAGCAGGGAGAAAATACGCACCGACACATTTTCTGGAGTTTGTCCTTCCAGAACAACTTTAATCTCAGAAAGCAGATGCAACACAAACCACAATAGAAAAGCCATGTTGCATGTTTTGTTGGTTGTAAAGCCTGGAGGTGCCTGAAAAAAATACCGGGTGCAAAATACCAAACCAACATAAAAATAGCAACTTCATCTTTCACCAGAAATAAGCAGTTCTCTGTTTTCTTAGAAGCTGGCTAAATGAAGGAGGTGTTTACAACGAAGTCACCTGCACTGGAAGCCACAGCAGGAGACAACGTCTGACACGGTTTTCTGTATAGCTGTACATTGATCCCGGAGAGTTACTCTGTGATGCTTTGACCTGTTTACCCTTGGCAGTGGGGGGAAGGAAAGTCGCAATGACAAATTGCTATCCATGCCAAGAGAGCTTTCTTCCTTTTCCTGACAAGGCTTCCTCAACAATGAATGGCAGCTTCCTTGGATAGTCACACAACAAAAATGTGATTTACTATCTCATATAGCCGAGCCTCCACCAGATAAGTCACCACCCTACACTAGAAGGCTTAACCTAACAGGCACTGGGGTGACTGTTCTCTGAACAGACACGGCCTTGTAATATATCTGCGAGTGGCAGAGATATATTTGCCACTTAAACCACAAGGGGCAAAAGAGTCACTCTTTGGCATATTTGAAAATAGGCAATACATTAGTCTGCAGTGAAGAACTATCCTACGTTGGCCGGGAGAAGTGGACTGGACGACTTCATTTGTCTGCACTTATAGTCTTAATGGGAGGAATTGCCTTCATCAAGTGTGGTTTTGCTTTCCCTTAGCCATTTGAGTCCTGTAGCACCTGTGGGTGAGGGCAACAATTTGCTACCATCTAACAATATAAATGCAGATTATAGAAAAATGGGATTTTTCTTTAGTCACTTCCCTTTCTACCTTTGCCAGAAACACAAAGACATGTGCTTTCATGTTGATTGACTTCCTGTCACCTAGTCAAAATAGGAGGTCCAAACGTCTAGTTCCATTTCCATTAATCGTTTCACAGTAGTGGCACAGAAATCAATCTGTCATGGGGTCTTTTGACTCACTGAATTTTCAAAATCTCTTTCCTTTGTTTTCTTCAAGAACTATTTTTTCCACTCTGCTCTGTTCAAATCTACATCTAAGTGATGTCGTTATTTATGCATCCACTAGCAAGATACTCTTCAAAGCCAAACAACACAGTTCACATTTATCACTTATTCTACTCAAGTGGAATAGGCCAGATCCAGGCTCCACTTCCTCAGTTAGATCAAAATTAATTAGAAGGAAGATAGCATTACCTGAAATTCAAGACCCTGTACTACAAGTTTATTCTCTCAGTCCTGACCACCTAAAGCTATGAGCAGGCTAAAACCAGCAGCCAATGCTATTCCCATTAGTTTGAAAATGGTGTATCAGTCTGGAAGGTTTTCTATATTTTAAGGTTTCCTACTCTGTCTCTTGTCCAACCTACCAGTTATCTTCTTATTACAAAAGTCATTGTATTCACAATTTAAAGTATTTTTCTTAACAACTGGCATCCAGAAGGTTTCCTGGAGGACCGCTACAGATTTTCAACCACATCAAGGTGACACACTTCTAATCAGTGTGTTACAGGTTTCATAGTACTTAAAGCTATCTTGCTGAATTGGCATCAACATTTTTTAGTTTAATTCAATTAATCACAAATATTTCCATGAACATTTAGGGCAGAATCCCTAAAATGTTCATGCATCACCAGCAGGTGTTTCCAAAGCACTCTGCATTGACCAAACTCATTCTTTGAAGAAATGGCAAAGCACTCCAGTTTTCTACAGACACCTGGCAGCAGAAGACAAAGTTTCCAGATGCAACGAGACAGCTGGGCAAAATTCATCAGTGCCGACATAAGACTCATCCACATTCCTATCAGCAGCTTTCTGTTTTTACATTTACTTCACCAGAACAACTTAGGTAGGTAAGTATTTGTCCAGTCTACACGTGTACCTATAGAAAATAAATTTTCCCCTCAATTACCTGCTGAATCAGTGATCTGGCCTCCTTCGATACATGGTCTGGTATACTCAAGGAAGTGTGAGTGTTTATTCCTGATGGATGGCACTCAACCAGAGGCTGAAGAAATATTTAAAAAAAAAAAAAATCAAAGCAGGCAGATACATTTATGAATTACAAAACTGTAATGTTGGATTATCTCCTAGTATGCATGCAAATTAACACACACAGATAAAATTTCAGTGCTTCCTAGTATGAAGTACAGATTCTGGGAAGAATGTCTACAGGCACTGATGTCCCCCTGGAGATACGGTTTTAGAACATTTACTTCTTAGTGCTTGTGCTCTATTGTTCAATCTTGAAGAGTCTGGGAATCTGGTGGACTTTGCTTTCTTTCTGTCAACTAATCACCAGTTTGATCTGGCTGAGCACTCAAAATGCCAAATTAATGCGTAACAGCAACATATGGTTTCTACACTGTCACAAGAAATAATACTGAAATTATAAGGGCAAAAATGTTGTAAATGTAGAGAAGGAAATGTTAGAGAACTTTGACTTCACTGTGGTTAAGAGGGTAGCATGGGTTTTGGTTAATTTTTCAGTCATGAGTTTGATATTGCTATATCAAGTTGTTCTGCTGAAGCTTGAGCATGTTTCGTTTCTCTGGTGCCATGCAGACCAAGCAAATTGAGGGTACTCAGGTTGGCAAAGCCCATCTGAGAAAGACAAGCAAGGAAATCACAACTGGGCACACTACTTGTGCAAAACTACTGGCCAAGAGGTCAGTTTTACCAAGTAATTTGCCCCCAGCCCTACCTTCCCGGTGAGGAGTTCAAAAAGAATGGCACCCAGGCTCCACCAGTCACAGGCTTCTGTCTCTTCTAGGATAGCACCAACCTCTAAACACGAGACATTTCAATTAATATTAAAAAGGTCAGTTACACCTTCAAAATTAACATATATTTACAAGGTGACTGTTTAATGCTGACAGAACATATACTAAATACCACAGAGCTTTCATTATGCCTGCAATTTAGTTAGCCTTTTAGCCACCTACAGATTGCATTGTTCAAACACAGCAACACTATACATTTCATGCATAATTTGCCTTTTCCGTGCATACATAGGCATTTTCAAGACTTGTAAAAGCATTACACTTAGGATTCTTCTATACTGGACTAAAACTGGACAGTGACAGACAGTAAAGCAAAACATATTTAGACAATTTACCCTGGTCAGAAGAGCTGGACTGACCAGAGTGGCCAGAAGCATCCATAAGAGAAGCACAAGGGAGGTTATAATAGTCTACTGCATGCCTTAATTTTCTCTTAGAGGGCAGGATTCATCTCATGGATAACCCACACCCTTTGCTGGGATCACCAAGGGAGGCTTTTCCCAATAGCCTCTTGTGTCTGTTAGGAACCAGATAGAGATGCTAAATCTATTTCACACAGCCTAATCGCAGCCAGCAATGGTGTACTGCTACAGCTCAGCCCAAACTGTACCTAGGTACAAAAAGTTGTTTTCCCCAGCATCCAGCCAGCACCCAACACTCTCTTATTGCTGCCCGTGCACAAGAGACAGCGGAGAGGTGCGATGTGAGTTATACAGTCCCTTGCTAAAGATGTTCACATATTCAATAGCATGATCCGTGCAGAAAACCTGGCCTTCACTGACTCATGCTTTAAACAACAAAAATTACTAAATACAAACACACCACGCTGTCTACTCTAAAACAGGCAGGAAAACAGATTGCAATGAAGATGAAATCTTCATTTTGACTGTCAAAAAAATGCAGAAGCTGCACTAAAATAGCTTTGGTGGCAAAAGCCACTCCAGCTTCCCAGCAGAGGACAACAATTAGCATATAGTCACATAGCTGTTGCCGTGAAAAGCATTGTGGCGTGCTCGAAAAATCTTGCTCATCGTTTTATGGAGCTTAGCGTGAGCACAGCCAAGGAGAATTACAGATGAGTCACACTCCAGGGTCAGGGAAAGGAAGGCGGCAGCCCCAGACCTCCCCAGATGCAGGGATGCGCACACAGGCGGAGCACAGGGATGCGCAGAGGGCTGCCCCCTCGGGCAGCTGCCACACCAGCTGGAAGATGCTCAGCACCTTACAGGACTCGGGTGAGGTCGCTCTCGCAAGAGCAACAAGGAAGGATGGCTCAGACATTGTTTCTTTAGGTAGGACATCCCTCACATTGAAAAGTTTATTACAGCTAATGGCATTCGAATGCCTAATACATCACTATAAGGGTGCCACGCGTTAGAATTTATTCCATTCCTTACGGATTAATACTTCTATCAGTATCAAGAAACTTTTACAAAGATACAGTGGCAGCCACATGAGGAACTGTATCAACATAATTACGTGCATTTTTAAAATGTTTTAAGATCCCAGACAGGCACCCAGATTAAGTTGAAATTATGGTAAATTGAGAGAATCTGTGTAAAAATCACAACCTGTTCTTGCAATTTAGTTTCACGTCTCTTCAGAGAGGCAGACCTTTTAGGTAACTGTCCTTTAAAAAAGAAAAACAGCAAAAAAACCCCACCAAACTCAGGCCTTTTCACATGAACCAGCTTACTGAAACCTACTGAATGGAAATGCCTTTCCAGTCTGACTGTGATTTCCTAGCACTGTATGTTCCAATAATGTACATTCAAAAACAAGATAACATGAATGGAAAGTAAAATCTAAAAACAAATACTTTAGGCTTAAGTGCAGAGTTTTCTTTCCCGTGTGGTTTTAATCCTGTGGATATTCTAGAGTAAGGGAGCTTTCTTCCAAACAAATGAAGATTTTTATTTTGGAACTAAATTCCACACTTACTCCAGAATAAGGACAGTAAAGCCAAGAGTTAATTAAGATTAACTACTACATTCTCAGTTCCTAAACTACCATTAACTTCCCCATATTGACACATCTCTAAATTTTCGAATAATGCCGCAAAAGGTGATAATCCGTTCTTCCCTAAAGACATTCATCTGGGATGGGCCCTTTTGAGTTACAGCCCATTATAAAACAATATTCTAAAGGTGAAAAAAACCCCCCATCATTCTGAGCACAGGGAAAAGAAAAATTACAAAAAAAAATCATTCCTGAGTTTTGGCATTATTTCCTTTTACGTTGGCAATCACAGATGCTGATCCAGTTCTTTGAAGCATCAAAGTTACACTGCCTTCTTTTGCAGAATCACACACTGTTCATCACAGGAAGTTGACGTAACCTTACTTACTTCACTGATGAAGAAAATGGACACAGAGTAAGAGTCAAAAAGTAAACTAGAGTCCACTTCTCCAAAATCCAAGCTCATATTTTCAACTGTAAGAACACTTTCAATATATGCCAAGTCAAACCAAATGTCATTGCAAATCTCTCAGGAGAGCAGCACCAAACTCTTCCATCCACTTTTGACTGTGACCACAATGACACAAGTGGGATAAATTGAGAACAGTCAAGTAACACAGATTTCTCCCTGGGCTGAAGGGCTCTGTCTGGGTTCTCATGCACACAGCATGAAACTGCGTGACAAGTCATCTGAACCAACACAGAACAGAAAATGGAAAACTCAGCTGAGGGAAACATCGGAGTATCCTTTTTTACAACAAACTAAATTTTAGCTCAGCTTTTCTCTTATTACCCAATGTCTGCTTTCCTGCTGCTTTCCCTAGGTCCCAAAGTTTCCTTACTTCAGATTAAAATAAATGTTTTCCTTAAAAAAAAAAAAACACAGAAAAAAGAAAAAAATCATTGTGAATACTACAAATAAACATGTGTTGTTTACATTCCCTTACTGCAAACAGGTCGCATTACTTCTGATCCAATACGCTGATCATAATAAGTTCAGGATATCACATCAATATTACTGCATTTTATCTTGACTACACATCATGGGAAAATTTAGAAACTATAGATTATGAAGTGCTTTCAAGTGATACAGAGTAGCTAGCTAATGTAATACACCACACAGGGCATATGCTTTTTTTAAAGCTTTAATATTGCAATAAATCTGAACTACAATATCTACCTTCACTAAGAAAACATTTTCATCTCAATCCATCAGCAAAGTAATTTAGACAATAAATGGTAGCGACCCATAAGCTTAAGTGAATAACATGGGGATATTTGTGCCAATTCTTTACTTCATGAACCTTGAAATCAAGGACCTTATCCACATTTGTACAAACATAAACGTGCGCACACATGTGCACGCTGTTGGTGTTTCTAGGACTAGCAGTACAAAATTTGCAGGAAAAAAAAATATGCCTATCATCCTCAAATACAAAATCCTTTAAAATCAGAGAAATAAAACAAGTAGAGTGGAAAAAAAAAATCAGTAGCTCTTCCAACTTTACTGCAATTTCATCAAAAGAGCAAGCTTTCTTCTTTCTCCCTTCCTGATGCACGCCTATATGACATCTAGCACCAAGCAGCACATGTCAACGGCGAGGCTAAATTCCTGAACAGATGCAATTTCAACAGCAGCCATTAGGGTAACTGAAGGGAAGGAGATTTGTAAAACGCTATCAGGTTCAGATAGAGACAGATGGTACAGGTAAACACCTTCACTGCCCAGCACTGTCCTCCTTCCAGAGCAGCTGGGCTCAACCGAAAGGCCATTTCTTTATGGTTTCCATACTTATCTCAATATTTGCATTATACACAGTAATACCTTACTTCCTGATAAGGGATACGTAGCTGGCAGTGATCTGTATTTTTAAACAGAAGTGCCAGTTCTAAAGTAAAAAAGCAAAACCTCACCTCTCTTGAACACACATCCTCGATAAAGTTATTAACCGTAACACCAAGGCTGATTTTCTCATTCTTTCTACAGCACCTTAACCTGAAATATGCCCTTCATGCTGAAGGATTTCAAAGGCTTTTACTACCACACCTCAAACATTTTCTCCCAAATACAGTTTCCTCCAGGGCTGACGATAAGGCCTCACAACCAGCACATACAAACACTACTTAACATAAAAGAAGCCAGGCTTAAAGGTGGACTTAGACATTCACTGCGCAACTCGGGACAGATGGCTTGTGAATCACCAAGAACAAAAACTCAAACAAAAGCTTTGCAGGATAAACTGTAACATCCAAAAACATGCATCTGAAGTCAGCTCACAAGAAAATGGGCTCTAGGTGGAAGTACTGCTTCTCCAAACACCTGGGAGTCAGGAAGGGCTTTGCACTGAGGTGGTTTTCCTGGAGTTAAGAAGGGAACCATTTGACTCCTGGTGGACTGATAAGAATTTCTAAACCTGAGAAGGCCCTTTCCCTTACCCTGTGTTCCGAGCAGAAACGGCACACCGTCAAGTATCGTTTCTGCCCTGATAAGAAAACAAGGAGACCCATCTGAACTACCATCAGGTGTCTGAAACCGTTCAGGAGGAAATGGACTTGTCCAACATCCTGAAAACATCAGACACAATGTTTTCCCCTTCTGTGGCCATTAAGATAAACAGTATTGCACGAAAAACCATTAGAGTCGCTTCGAAAATTCTATTTACCTTACACTCATTTAATTTTAAAAGCTTACTATTTTGTCATATTTTAGTATCTATATATGTAAAGAAGCATTTGCAGAGAACCAAGTAAAATGAGTCCAAGCTAATTTACCCTAGGCAGACTCAGTCAGCCAAGATATCATCAGATACAGCCACTAAATAACACATCACAAGCAATCTGGCCATAATGCTTTGCCTAAAATGCTTTAGCAATTTATAAAACGGAGTATTGAACCAGCTATAGTTAAGTATAAAAAGTTTATCATGGTCTTTAAACAATAAAGTAGTGAGGCAAGTCCAATGAATATCTGCTAAAATCAAATGGAGCATGAAAATAGGAAGTTTCATCTTAAAGGTATTCAAAAACATGAGTAGCTATGTTCCTCTTTGGAAGGAATTTGCTCATGTCACTAAAAGAAAAAAAAAATTAATAGAGGGAACTGTGTTCTTTCTTCCCTTTAGCAGCCCAAGATGGATTTAAAACTTCCTCTAAAATAATCAGGTGACAAAGACACAAAGAAACTTTTTACTGCTCTGTTATCAAACCAAAACAAACACTAATTAACCTTTCAGCTAGCTCCATTTATTTTCAAAAGGCATCTTGTATACTATCTTCAAGTTTTAGCCCCACCTGTAATAATAATAATAATATTTTAAAAATTTTAAAAGAAAATAAATAAAAACCCAAAACAACCACACAGGTAAATTACAGTTTCTTCCAGAGTTAATAACTGGCTTGTATGTCACACAGTCTAAATTAACAGATTTTTACAAATTAACAGCTTCGGTACATCTTACTGCTTATTCTAGTTACAGAGTCTATGAAAAACCACAAGAACACGTACTTCACCTGAAACATGTAGAGTACTTACAACAAGCCTGAGTGCCAAACCGCATCAGACTATTTTCAGAAAATACCTGATTCTCTCCCCAAACCTATGCTTTCAATTACCTACTCCAGGTTCATGCCATCTTGCTAGTTTGGGAGCAGTCAGCTGTCATGGTTTTCTGTGGGACACTCAGGTGTCTTTGGAGAGCAGTACCGCTCCAAATGGTGGTTGTAAAGTCGTTACTCCCAGCTTCGCAGCAATCAGTACTTTTTCTGCAGCTCCAGACCTTTCCTCTTATTCACACCAGCCATACATTTTTCATGTTAATATTTAGTCCTGTTTCCTATTGCCAGGGCATTTCACCTCAAGCTAGCCCATCCTTCTTTGCTGCTCGAAGCTCTTTCACCTGCCCTGTTTTTAATTTTCCTTTTTAGGATTATCCTGAGACTTTAATGTCACACAAAAAGCTAGGACAGAGTCAGAGACAAAATCTAGGAAGTCCAGTCTTAAACTATAACCACAAGACCAGCCCACCCCTCAACACCTCTCAGGGTCAACGGCACTTTAATCTACCACAGTTATTTTGCTTCTTAAACAACCTACTCAAATTAGATTACTATAATACAGAATAGTAGATTTAACGAGTGCCTGCAAGCTCCTACTGCAAAACACGTACACAAATAATATGCAGGTTTTCCAACATCAAATATCTATTTGGTAAACAGAGGCAAACTATTTTTTCCTTATTCAGTAAATAAAAATTATAGCGTACAGGCTAATAATAGCAACCTAGCAATTCTTATTTTCATGCCATATGTTTTAGGTTATCAGCTGCACTTTGCATCTGTATTTTCAATTGTCTAAGTGCAGAAGTGACATCTTCATTTGAGAGCATAAAAATCAGGTTGCACATTGAAACATTTTGGTCTTTTCAGGAACAAAATCCTTTACTCACAAAGCCTTCTTTTTGCTTAGGTTTCACATTGCATACAATCAGTAGCAGGTCAGATAAAACCAAATATACCATATATTTATGTGCAGGCTTCTGCGAAGGCTAGTTTGTGTAAATAAGGCTTGATTATAGCACACCGCTTATGAAAGCATCAGGATAATATGATGCATTACTGATGGCCAGTTTCCTACTTAGGTTTTCTTTTGCAAGCTTCCCTTTAGCTTTACAATCTCAACAAGCAAATCTCCAGTTTTTAGTAAACACAGTCCAGTGAAAACTCATTATTTGGACAAGAAAGAAGAAAAGACTCCAGAAGCAGCCCAGTTCTGAAATCTCGTCCTCCGAAAACACTACAGGGATGCGCAGAATGCATCCCCGCTGCCGGAATGAGAACTCAGAGAGTAAATAAAACATCTCATTCACACATCGTATTCACACAAGACGTTAGACCAGCAAGCCACTTCTGTAACGTGACACTTCACAGGTGTAGATTGAAAGTGTACCAATTATGAGTAAATCCTCAACTTACTCAAATGTTTTAGTCGAAGGCAGTCTCGCCTAGGCTGTGGCTGTTTACAATTTTGTCTTTCTCTCAGGTATTAAGCATACTATGAAGGGGCTTTATTAAAGAAGTTACCAATTTGATTGTAAAAATCATGACTATCAAGAATAGAATATAATTATTATTCCATTTAAAAAGTAACGACTCTTTATATTTAAGATCACAAAGATGGCAAAACCGGTACTTAAATAACAGAAGGTGATCATTTGCATTTCAAAATTCATCTATCTTGCTTTTCCCTCAATTAGACCAAAACATGTTGATTCACAGGTTTGTGTGTGTGTTTGTTTCTTTTTAAAACTTATTTATAGAGCAGAATAATGGCCCCCCTGCTAGGCTGGCATTTGCTCAAGTTTCTGTCCGTGTAAATTGAATCTGTTACTGGAATTTTCCCCCCTTCAGAATACCAAGGCACATTAACTAAGAGATAAAGAGATACATTGCTGATACTATCAGCCACCAGGCAGGTGGATAATTCGAGGGGTTTTTTGTTAGTTTTTGTGGGGGGTTTTGAACAAATATGTGATAAGAGTTCTCAGGGGGCATGGAGAGCAAAGGGCTGTTTAAACAGAAGTGAATCATTCTCATCTGATCTGCTAATAACTTTGTATTCAGACATCAGCTGCTTAGCACGCTTTAAAACATTCAGAAAACAAAATTACTATGAAGAGGAGGAAAGTTAAAGAAAAAAAACACATTAACCTCACATTAGTCACCTTAACC
Source organism: Chroicocephalus ridibundus (assembly GCF_963924245.1). Taxonomy (NCBI): domain Eukaryota; kingdom Metazoa; phylum Chordata; class Aves; order Charadriiformes; family Laridae; genus Chroicocephalus; species Chroicocephalus ridibundus. The sequence continues at coordinate 26,620,763 of NC_086286.1, forward strand.
ATATTAACGCAGCAGAAATTCTCAGTTACAAGTGTTTATTTTCCTCTTTAAAAGCAAATGGGTTATTCTTGGCCAAACCCCCCCCCCCCCCAGTTTTACTTGAAGTGGTGTTGAGTTTATAGGGGATGATTTATAATCCATCATTTCCCTTGTGGGTTAGAGAAACAACATTTGACTTATCATAGGTGAACAGCAAAGATTTAGTTTGGCCATTAATCAAAGTATAGCACAGCCGCGACTTTTAAGCATCTGCGGATAGCTTTGTTGTTGCAGTAGTTGGTTCAGCGTGAACTTTTTTTTTTTTACTGAGTAGAACTATGCAAGGGTAAAGAGAGTTATCCAGCTTTACCAACAGATTCAAGAGCACTATAACACACCACGACGCTGAGCTTGCGAGTACAATTCTTGATATGCAAATCATTACAAATAAACCGCATCATCCGTCTCCAGTTCTTATGCGAAGTTAGGCAAATTAGAGTCAGCAAGTGCAACAGCAAAATCCATTAATGGTACAATGCCACCTGCCGTCAATAGTGGAGAAGTGCCACTTCTTGCAACAGATTTAGCCCTGCTTTTAATTTATGCACGATATAAAATGACAATTGCTATTTCATACAAAATTAATTATATTGCTAGCAGGGAATGGCATGCAGCATTTTTAACTATCTCTTGCCTCATCTTTTTGACACTTCTTCATTTATAATGTTTGCATTTGTTCTATTATTTTATACATACGCTACACAATCTCTTTTCTACATACGCAGTCACGTTGCCTCTCCGCTTTTCGTAGGATAACAAGAGCTGAGCAAGTTCTCGCTATTCACCAAGGACCTGATCACTGTTTGTGTACCAATACTACCTTGCTTTGCTTTACTACAAGGTTACAACCTGGGGCACCGAAAGTCTCAAATACAAAATCCTAGATCTTGCAAGCAAGCTCCAGGTAGTTGGACCTCTATTCTCCCCTGGGTCTGAAAAGATTCAATATTGATACCTTATTATCCCTAGTCCTTCCAGGAATTAGAGCCTGATATATAAATTGTAGAATCTAGACTCTTAATAAAAGCAACTTGAAATTTAAGTATGTCCTCAGGCACTTCACTACTAAGCACTTTATAACTTGTGCTGTAAATAAATAACACCTGAAACCTTATCAATTAAAAAGATAAAATTCTTTCAAATATATTTTTTACGTTTCACATAACTCTGCAATACAATTTCCTACCTATTTTAAATTGAAGATACCTGTTTAAATTTCAACCTGCTTAAATTTCACATTCACATCCTCTCCTTTTTCTGCCTTCAAAATTTGCTCCTTAAAAATCAATGCAGAAAAAGAACTGCATCCCAAGACTCATCATCTGTTCTCAGTTTCCAACACCAGACCCTAAAAGAGAGCGTTTTGATAAAGACTTCTTCCTTTCCTTGCATACTTTTAATGAGTGCGTTTAAGTAACAAAATGTTGAAATCAAGTCACATGCAAGTTATCATATCAAAATCCTATTCTATCCCGAACTCTGATGAAAACACACACCAAGCTAAACACATGGAAACAAAATTTTACAAGCCAAGTTTCACTGCATCCTTCAGTTATGAGAGAAAAGGAGAGGGAAGGCTGAGTAGCCAGAGGTAGGGCAACACAGCCCACAATACTGGAAACACCAGGAAAATTCAAAACAAGATAAGAGACTCACTTTGAGTCACTTTATTTAGTCACTGTGTCGTTTTATGGTGAGAAATCGTAAGACCTGATGAAGTTTTGTGAAGATAACTTGTTCACCTCTAGAAAACTGCAGCCTTTCCTTCAGCCAGAAACAAAAAGCAAGCTGTGACCAACGTTTACAAACAGTTTTAAAAAGCAACTTAAAAATAATAAAAAAAACCTGAACTTGCCAATTTCTCTTAGTGTATTGAACTAAAGCACAAGTATAATTTCAAAATCCTTATTCCAAGAAGCAGCCTGAGGAGCAATTAGATCATGATAAAGGAGAAACATGGGTTCCGGGGACATGGTACACTCCTTAAAATGAAAAGTGATCACCCAAATAAAGGGCTTGCTTTCCCTGTAACACTGGAGCCTTAAGAAAGCCCACCAACATGATTATTTTTTTAATACCGATCAAAAGTTCTAGAAAAAGATTTACCAGCAGCAGTAGCCCTAAGAAAGCTGCTCTGGACTCAGCGATACAGCGTTATTGAAGGTACAGGTATTAAACCATTGCTCAGAATTTGGAGCGCTTGGCTCCAAAACATATTTTGTACTGCTAAGTTATACCAAGTATTACTCTCCTACGCAAAAATTAGCATGAAATAGCTACACTAAAACAAGAGTACCCTTTGCAGAGGTAACATTAACATCAAGAAATAGGGAAGGTAAGAATCATAGAGCAGTATCAATTCAGCCATCTTGCATTTATCTAATATTTGCATTTGCAAATCTTCATCTTGTAGCTCGCCAGCTACGGACACACAAAGCAAACTGCAGCTTGGGGCAGGGCACAGAGGGGAACTTAACCAGGAAAAGCCCGGATGGATACCACACCTGTGCTGTGAGGTGGAAATAATGATGGTGTGCAAAACTTTAGTCTTGCATTTGGGGACTTCTAAATATTGTTTCAACTGCTCCCTAAACACTTAATTACTGCAGGAGTTGGCTGGTTGGGGCTTAGGGGGCAAAAAAAAAAAAAAAAGCCTCTCTTTGGATCCTCATTAAAACACAGAAAAATTAAGCTTTGACTTTCACAGCTCATTAATGATGACAGGGTGTGAAAAGGCTGCACTTCCATCTTTGCTACTACTCAACTAGGGAGCGCTTTGTACAAGGCGGGGTTAGGGAGGCAGGAAAACACCTCTTTCTAACAGGACGTCACGCACGTTGCCAACCAGGACACATTTCTATTTAACAACTACAAGAATTGCTGGGATTCCCCCATTTTCTCGTTCTTGAATTAAAGTGGGGTGAGGGTAGAATGAAGGTGTTGTGTTTGTTTTGGTAGGTAAAAAGAATTATTTTCTGTATTTCCTGCCCTTTTGACTTGCACCCGGATAGAAAATATTTTATTTACTATTTATCTCAAGAGGCTGGCATTCAGATTTTTGTTGAGATCTTACCCCCTTTATTCACAGAGAGCAGTTCCTTACTGTATTTCAGTTGCGGGACTAAGTCACAGAATAAACACCTGATGCCAAACTAATTTCAGAACTTCCATTGCTGAAAATTCTTATTCTAAATCCTTTGAGCACATTTGCAGACTCTGAGCTTGAGGATTACCTGCACACCAAGTTGCAATGCCCAGCCAGACCACGCGCTCAGCAGGAAGAGTATGTTGGCATTTCAAATTCAGAGTAAAAAAGGGGAACTGAAAATCTGAAGAGCCTCACACTAGTCATTTCAACTCTAAAAGTAGTTTTTCTAAGCTAGCTATGAAATTTTTAAAATATGAAGTTATAAGTAAAACACATTATTTTTGGCTGTCACTACCATTTGACCACTATATTAGCAGAAAATAAATTGGAAAAAGGAAAAGAGGGAGGGCTCAGTTTCAAGCGCCATCCCTGATATAGAAACCCAAGAGATATTGATTTTATCACCCTCATGATTGATGAAAGCAGTTCTAAGAAAAGGGCTCTCTAAACTATTTCAAAGCCCACTGTAGCTCATCAAAAATGTCAGAGGCATCTCTGAGCCTATTAAGGTTGTATTTTTCAAACTGCTATGTTTTTTTTTCCTCCCATGTTCTTTGCATGCATAAATTTTTTGTATTTTTAAGGCTCTTAGCGACATCTTTTCAGTCTGTGCTTTCCCTTATTTGCTCTTTTCAGTTATCAAGACGTACTCACACATAGCAAATAACCGCAAGAAAACAAAACATTCCTTAAATTTGCTTAAACAAGACATTAAATACAATTACACTTTATGGAAATGATCTAACAAACACCACCACAGTTCAACAATAAAGCAGTTATGAGCCCTCTAGCTTTTTAAGACATTCAGGAAAAAAGCAAAGAAAATTCAGATACTGCATGATCTCAAGCTCTACGCTATAGAGGCTCCGTGAGAAAATGAAAGCTGCTAATCTACTTTCCACCAAGTGAAACATTGTAGGTGATTGCTCTAACCTGGGGCACAGTACATTCTCTCTATGGCATCGTTGTCACAGGAATCTTCAACCTCCCTCCACCTGCTAAAATACGTTAGCTGAATGTGTCCTAAAAACAAAACGACAGGAGAAATCAAAACATTTTTCCCTTCCATTTTCTGCAGAAGTGAACTGTAATTACTCCTTTTGTAGCTAAAAACAGTATCATTAAGAATAATGGCATCATTAAGTACTAGAAGCTATTACTGGGGGTGAATTTGCTGCACTGATAATGAAGCTCTAGACAGGAAATGAAGATACTAATTACAAGATAAAACGCCTACTCAGTTAATTGGAAGCAACAGCGAATAAAAAGAAATGCATTTGCAAAAGTTCCTGACCTCTATCATTCAATAAGATGTTGTTTGGGTTCAAATCGCGGCACACAATTCCTTCTCTATGTAAAGCATCAAGGGCTACGACCATTTCAGCTGCCCATCTTTGAATGCAATCCTCTGGGATATAAAACCTGGAGGTTATCGCTAATCTTTCGTCGAGGTCCTGAAAAATTTGATGTATTTCCTTGCTACTTGCTACTGCTATTTTGTCTTCCCTCTTTGGTGCTGTCTTTTTACTTTCAGCTGCTGGTAACAAAGCCGGGTCTGTTTCCCCTTTCCCAAAGTCTCCAGTTTGATCGGAAAACAGCAACACTGCTTCATTTCTTAACATGTCTCCGTCCAAGCTAGTATCTTGAGCACCTGAGAGCGGGTTGGAAACAAATAAACTTTCTTCTTTGCTTGTCACGTTTAAGGAGCAGGCTCCAAGCCCTTGAAACAGAGCCCCGTCTTCTGAACTACCTACCTCCTGATCAGATGTAAAGAGGGTCCCAAGAGCTCCCTGAGTGACACCACTTTGTCCGTTTGCTTCCTTGCGGGAAGGATTACCCACTTCTGGTGCCACATGATTTGTCTCTTGATCAAGTGCTTTGCATGGCTCTGCAGAATTATTTAATTGCAAGACATCAGGTGTTTCTAATAACTTTACTTCCAACGTGTCCCTATCAGTTTTTGTAAACTTTGTCGGCCTTGACACTGCTGCCTCTTCTGTTTCATCAGACATACCGGGTAAGTTTATTAGGAGATCAGGCCTTCCTTCATCAACGCTATTTACATCATCAAAAGCAGCATCCTTAAAGGAGATAACTGGCACAGAGTCATTTGAACCCCTGCTTACAGTGTCATGAGCTTTCACACCCATTTTGCTCTCTAGGGCATCCAAGCTTCTGTCATGATCTGGGACAGAAAACAACGACTTCAAAGGCTCCGATTTCAGGTTATATAATTTTTCTCCAAAATCAAGCCCCAGGAGCTCACTAGTGCTATCTTTGCTGTCTATCCTGAAGAGTTCCATGGGGCTGTTCTTTGACTTAGTTAATGAGTCCAATATCCTAGTAGGGCTAGCTATTTCTGACTCAACATCATCAATGAAAAGCTTTCTTTCCTGAGATGTAATCTGAGAGGTGAAGCTATCACTGCCAACGACGCTGCCCTTCTGTAAGCAACTTCTCTCTTTGGTATTTAGACCTTCGCTCTCTAGTTTAACCACCGGTTCCTCATTTAGAGAGCCAGAATCAATTTTTTCTTGCCCGTATTCATTGCATAAGGTTAAATAACTAGTAGTGCACTCTTCTTCTGAGCTGGATCCCGAGTCCATCCACTTTGAACTCTCCTGGCCATCTTCCTGGTTGCTGCTGTCATCCTGAGAGCTTGGCGTTAGGCTGCTCTTCAGTGGGACCACCTTCAGCATGCTCTCCCCATAGCTTTCTCTGGAATCAGTGCTGCTACCCATTTCTTTAGGACTAGGTGTTGGCTGCTCCAGGTATATTTTAGTTGAACTGGATGTTCTGGGTTCAGGAATTTCAAAGCTCTCTTCAGGACTTCTGTTTAAGAACTTACTGACATAAGACCACAGTTTTCCTCCTGCAAGAAAAGAAGGGGGGGGATCTCTTAGTTTCACTCAAAACAGAATCTATTTCATTATGAAACAGGAAAATACCCTTATTGTCACAGTACACTATATCCTTAATGCCCACAAAGCAAGTTGGATCCGCTACCTCAGGAGGAAATAATTACAGGGACCACAACTTGCTTTTCAAGCAGATTTGTATTAATATATAAATATTTAAAGAGCTGCATCTGAGATTAAGCTTTTTTTTTTTTTTTTTTTTTAAACTTCAGTAAAGTCTCATTTCAGAGTCTGTCTCAAGTTCCATGGTGGTGACTACTCTCCATCTGCTGTCTCAAAAGAAAGTAAAAACTAGGGAAGATCAAATAGTCCAGTGCCTATCACCACTTCTGCCTGTACTGAATACTTCTGTACCATAGCTCCCAGCTCATAAGCAACATTAGGGGAGATGGACTAAAAACTAATTAGCAAGTTCAGTAAGGGGAAGGGAATTACCGCATATTAGCAGGATATTTTAAGGATCTGTTTCTCTCATTGAAGAAGTGGGTTTTGTTAGCTAGGTGTGGATGTATTTCTTCCTTTAACTTTAGAATTCAAAAATTTTTTTACACCTTGCTGCATTACACAAGCATTTATCAATACTCTAAGTTACACTGGCAAACCAGCTCCTTCACATTAAAGACTCAAAGAAAGTTACAGCTCCAAAAGTAATAGTTACATTTTTAAAAAAATACCAAATAAAACTCTATGTTTCCAAATATTGTACATAACAAAAAAGTTTACAGACTGCAAAACATAATTTGCACAAAATAAATCAAGAAGTTGCTGCATCTCTTGGTCAGGCCAAAGAATTTAGCTTAAAGCTAAAAAGTCACCTTTGATAACTTATGGAAAAATACAAAGTCAAGATATTTCAATTTAAAAGATTGTACAGAAATTCTGGAAAATGCAGGGGTTCTAAGAAAATCTTTGTAGAAGAAAAAAGTATCCAGCCCACTGGGCATCTGCAAAGTTTTTTATTTGTTTTCTCTCTCCTTTTTTTTTTTTTTTTTTTACTTATTTGGATAAAACAGATTTTTTTGTTTTTCCAAAATACAGTCTTTAATAGTTATTTTTAAACACTCTCCAAATCAGGCAAAATTCCTTTAAAAAGTACAATAAAAGAAGAAAGTATTTTTCATTTCCTAGGAACAAGTCTTCTATATTCCCAGGTATTTCAAAAATAACTTATCAAAGGCAGAAAAACCTTGATACTTTAAAAATGAATTTGAATAATATAACGTGGAGTTTTCTTGCCCTCCATCTCCCTGGCTAAGACAAGATTTGTTTTTGAAGGGGGGGGGAAATCTCACTGGTTGCGGTAAAACTAAGTGTATTAAAAATATTAAGAGGGAATTCTAACAGCTTGAGTCCAGTGGTAAAAATGACAATTTAAATCTATTAATCCACATGGTTTCTGACATAAGCTACAAAGGGCCTTAGTAGGCCAGAATGACCCTTGCCACCTTCTAGAAGACGACGAGAAAAGATGCCAGGTAAACAGAGAGGAGCAAATGGAAGTAATGCTCGTAGAGAATGGAACAAGAACTGCTATACTGACCACTGCATTGCATAAGCACTTTAGATACTTACCCAAAGACACACTTAAAATACACACTTAAAATACCTACAAGCCTGCTGTGCCACCGCAGCAAGACACGGCTCGTGAGTCCCTCCCAGGAGAGCAGCAACCCTCAGCCCAGCCAGGGAGACTGCCTCCCCAGGCAGAGACTGGCTCTGAGCTTGCCTGGACACACAGGACAGCCTGGACACCGAGGGCCCTGGTCCTGCCAGAAGCGCCTGACGAGCAGGACCTTGCCTCCCTGAGAAGCAGTGAGTCCATTCAGACCCTAAAGATGAAGCTACTTTCCTTGAATAAGACGCGTCACACAGCAGTTCAGCAGGGCCAGGCAGAGCCAGGGCACTGCCATGCTTTCTGAGCCCTGCAGCCTACTTAGGACTTCGGAATTACTGGTTTTAAACTAATTTGGTAAAAAATAAGAGTTGTTCAACCCATAATCGCCAATAATTCTTTTTCTAACATTACATTCTTACATTCATTCATGCTTTCGCTATGGAATGACAGGGAGAGAAAACAAGAGGAAAGCAAATGAGAAAGAGAGCAAGAACATACGCTTTTTTATACATGTGTGAAAGACTTTCTCCTCTTTCCCACACTTTCATCCATGACAAAAGAAGCAACACAAAAGTTTAGATTTACTCCAAGATTCTGATGGAACAATTTTTTATAACAATTGATTTTCCTTAAAATTTCAATTAGATTAAGTAAACAGTGCTTGCAAAATAACTTTGCCCAGTTTATTAACTAGGCATGGAATTATTCGGGGTCATTTAATACCAAACAATAAAATCTCATTTGACAACCACGCCCCTGCTGCATTTAATAAAACACAAAGTGTCCCCATCCCACCTGCATTGTATTAATTAGTACAAGCAAATGCTAAATATTTCCATCTTCATATTACTAGTGTTTATTACTTGCATTTCACAAATTTCTTACGAAAACGCAAATCTCAGGTTTCAAAGGGTGTTCACAGAACATGACCCACGAAGACCCACATTACACGTTTGCTTTGGACAGTGCCTGGCACAACAGCCCCTCTGCCTCCAGGCACGGCTTTAATGCAAATATCAGCACCATCAGTCCTTCCTCAGATCCAAGTAGCAAGAAAAGGTCTTTCTAATGGAGGTCTGAGCTGAACTTTGACCCAGGGGCACAGAAAGCTCAAAATCTTATTTCTGTGATCTATTGTCACGGTTTTTCCCTGTGTCATTACTGGATACCAGGTGTGCTTTTACGTGTGACACCTGAACAGCTCTCACTGACCTAAATGTTTCGTACCCCTATGTTTAGGTAAGAAAAGGCTGGGCTGCCCGGCAGAATGAAAAGTGCAAGAATATCCTCGCACAACTTCGCTTTTCACCTGTAGACAGGTCAAGCTGCTCTCAGGACAACTCCCGACTTCCCCTCCCTCCACCTCACTTCATGCAAAATTTCATGCAGCCTCCACTAGATTTTGGCCCCTACTCAAAGTCTAAGTGTAGCCTAAGAAAGGAGACCCAAGAAGGATGAAGGAAGGAAAAGAGACATGTTGACATCAATCCTTCATAACTCCACAGAAAAATCACTGAAAGAGTCAAGAGGTTCAGGCTACGTTTTTAAAAATGTTCCATTTCAAAAGCTTCCAGCAAAACTAAAAATTTGCAGAAGACAAAGAAAAAAAAATAAATCTCTTCATCCTTACAGTATTCAGGAATTCACCATTGTCCACCTGTGAAAACAGACAGAACTGCAACAATGACGCATTTTCTACTTATAAATGTATTACTTTACCTTTTTAAAAAAGAAGTTGCTCATTAATAATTGCTTGGACCTAGAAATCACAGCGGAAATGACTACTTACTGCAACACCAATTTAGAGTTAAAATGCAAGTAAATACGAAATAAAAATTTTATTATGTCCAAATATGTTTACATACAAATATTTCAAGACTGGCCTCCTGGTCAAGTGGAAATACGTAAATAAATGCTATTCAATAATTGTGTTCTATAGTGAAAAACAACAATTTTATTCCTTTCTGAAAATGTCCAATCCAGGGTCAAACAAGAGTGATATTTATATCTGGGTATATAATTATGCCTTTATGAATGACATACTAATAATCTTTCCCCCTCTCCCCATGTGTTGTGTAAGATCAAGAAAACCCATTAGCAAGCCATGCTAATACAGTATCAGGAATCTATAAAAACTAAAATTACAGAAATCAACCCAAACAAGGAAGCTTCAGTCATTGTCAAATAGTCTAACATACTAAATAACTATAACAGCTACCGGTTTAAGCTAAAGTTTATTAGTGTTTAATACAATTTCAGAAGTACAGTATTAATAAAACCAATTATTAAGATTATTTTCTTCGACCATGAACTGACTCTACAACCAATCTAGCTCGCTCTTTCTGGTTTTATTAGCACATGAAAATCACCAAGCTCTACATTACTTTGCAGTAATTCAATGTAAAATTACTTATTAGAATTGCCTTACTTAACCACATTTCCAGCACTCTGGAGGCTATACCTCTGCTTCGAGAGGCAGAATCTAAAAAGTTAGTGTCCAAAATAATCAACAGGAAATTTCAGCATAAAGCGACCAAGTGATGAAGCTGCCTAGGAATCTTGTTAGTTCCATAATATTTGTATATTCTTTCAAATATTTCTGCAGTTTTTTGATGTTCTGCAGGAACATCAAAGAGAAGAAGATACAGGGACTATATAGTACATATAGTACTATACAGGGGCCTACAGGAAGGATAGGGAGGGACTCTTTATCAGGGATTGTAATGATAGGACACAGGGCAATGGTTTCAAACTGAAAGAGGGTAGATTTAGATTGGATATCAGGAAGATATTTGTCACTATGAGGGTAGAGAGACACTGGAACAGGTTGCCCAGGAAAGCTGTGGCTGCCCCATCCCTGGAAGTGTTCAAGGCCAGGCTGGATGGGGCTTTGAGCAGCCTGGTCTGATGGGAGGTGTCCCTGCCCATGGCAGGGGGGTTGGAACTAGATGGTCTTTAACGTCCCTTCCAACCCAAACCATTCTGTGATTCTGTGATATAATGGGATAAAATGAAACCTAACAGATCAGCAAATTTAGTCTCCTAAACACATTTTTGTTCTAGCTGACAAGAAAAATTCGTGACCTGTTGGATTTTTTCCTCACCTGGTGCTCAGACACTTACCATTTCAGCTTCACATCCTGAAAGACTGGCTGACGAAGGAGGCATATTCCAAAATAAATCAATGGCTTTTGCTAGCTTCCCATGAGTTTACTCTGAAGGATGATATACTCCAATTCCTGCAGAACTGGAATGCAGCTAAGAATGCAGTAATCACTGTGCTTAAGAAATCCCCAAAAAAGTTAAAGTGAACAATCCAGGCTTCCAAATAATTGTGGATCGGATAGAGAAGAAAAACAGAGTACTGAAAGACATCTGCCTGAATTATTCACCAAAACCGGGTGCAACTCTCTACATCACTGCATAAGAATTTGTTTATGGCCACAAGTACCAATCATAAGTCATGCACCTCGTGCAAATTAACATTCTTCCTTGCTGGAAAACGAACAACCTTATGGTTTTCTTAGAATCACTGTTCTCCTTTTCAATAAAGGTACATCTACTGGTAAACTTCATCATGTTAATATACAATGACTACATAAAATTATGCTTGTAGAGTTTCTAGGCCAAAAGGGAACCCAGACATGTAGGCACTACCATGATATAACAATAACATTTCACTGCATCCCAATGGCTGCCCCAGTAGGGTTGCAGCGTACACATGAACTGGAAGCTAATCTCCGGCCTAATCTCTAACATGACAGTAGTTACAAACACCAGTCTTACATGCACGGCTGCTTCCACGGCTGCTGGTGAATCTCTGCTACAAAGTTTGCTAGTTTAGGCAAAGCTCCCACTTCCCGATGCAGTTTGAGCAAAAGCTATTCTTTCAAAGCAGCCTCCTGAAAAAGTCACTTGCCAAGGACCATATCACCTTTCCTGCATTTTCCGATTGCTGTCAAATATTTACAGCTAGTACTTATCTCCTTTCCTAATGACAAATCCCCAGCTTTGCAAGCCAGAAAGCTACTGTGTTGTTGTCTATCAATTCCTGCGTGCAGCAAGCCTCTTCAGCATGAAGTTTCTTGAGTGCTCTCCAGATTGATAGGAACTCCAGCTTGTTTGTGCTTAAAGAGATTTGACAGCTTCTAACAGCCACTTAAACTTTGATGTCCCATGGAAGCCCCCCAGCCTATTTTTGAAGCATCTGTTTCTAAAATTTCTGGAGTTAGTAGTGCCAAGAAGAAGCGAGGCCTTATTAACATCGGATTGGCTCTCTATCACACTAGAATTTGCCAAGTGCTTTCCAACAAAGCTACAAGATAACTTTATGGACTTTTGTGCTTCTGAGACACCCTTGAAGCCTCCAACTGTGGCCATGAGAAAAGCCTGTAAGAGAACCCAAGACCTCACTCACTGATTCTGAGCATGTAAGGGGCATCCTGATTTACAAAAAGAAAAGAAAGAAAAGAAAGAAGTCTTCCTCCTAAGCAAAAGTCTGTGGTCAAGCTTGCAGAATTCCATACGAACCCAACAGTGCTGCACTTAATAATACAGTCAAATTTTACTACAAACAGGAAATAGTAAGATGCTTAGCAAATACATACTGTCTGTACATAAAATTAAAACCTCCTCTGAATTTGCTATAATTCAAGCCATTGCCCACTTAGATTAATATTTTACCCTTGAACTTCACGATGGTGTTAAGAGCATTCATAAAGTTATGGAATAAAATTTCAGAGACTATCACTTAAAAAGTACTGTCCTAGAAATTTTTATCCTTTCCCAAAATGAAGTACAAGCACCTTCTCTATTTATATTTGGTCTGAGATGGACAAAATTTTAAGATAGCTTTATCTGTAGGGATTCCTGATATTACCATCCTTGTAATTTAAAGGGTAAGTGCTACTAACATAAGACTGATGTGATAAAGCCCATCATCAGTGGGGCGAGCAAGACTAGTCCCTGCATATATAGTACAGCATAACTTCAGCACTATTTTTATTCTTGTTTTATTCACGTAGAGATAGAAAATGAAGGCTTTCTCCTGAATCACTTTCCAGAACCAGTCTCCTGGGACAGGGTGAGGTGCACAGGCCATGCAGTTCTAGGTACAACACAAAATTATTGCCCCCGTTCGGGATTTGGGATCAGGCCCTACACCTGCAATATGCTTTTTACATGCATTCTTGGGCAATTTACTCATCATTTTGTACCCCAACTATCCCTCTTTAGAACAGAATATATCACGCCTTTTTCTCTCCCTTTGCCTGTTCTGAGCCCAGACAGTAAGTTCATGAAAGCAAGGGACTATCCTTAAAGAAATTAACCTTGTTAATTCCCTGATAATCAGGGAAAAGTCCTTATAGCACATCATCATTTTTGAATGCTTTGCAAACAAGGATAGAGGTGAATCCATTTCCAAACTGCACGCTGCTTTAACAGAAAATTAGGGAAAAACCCTATGCAGTTTATAACTTATACCCACAAGTGTCCAAGTCAAGTGAATCCATGTATGATGTATAACCAAAGAGAGCCCTCACCCACATTGAAATCCCTTCTGGTCCTCACAGCTCTCCCCTTCCTCCCCAGCACAGCCTGCCAGTCCTCCATCCTCTCTGCAATGCTCACAGTTCTTCGCAGGCCCCCTACCTCCTGCTCCCCTTCAGAGCTCTCCCCATAGAAAGCACTCATACCTCCTCTCCCATCTCCACCAAAAAGTAACCCATCTCACTCCCATGTCTCCTGCTTGCACAGCTTTCACCCACAGCTGGGAGAAAGGCAACATGAGCTGTGGCTGCCTCCAAGTACGTGTTTGCTGCACGGGCAGCCAAAATGAGGATGCCTGACAGACACCACCTCCGCTGTTGGCAGATCAAACAAGTGGCGTGGGGTGCTGCACGAGGCTGTGTGTTGCACAAACCTGATTTAGAAGGCACTTAGTAAATTAAAAATTCTCCTCCCATAGAACTCAAAACACGTAAAAATGTTACAGCCAATGTTGGTAAGAGCAAGACATTCAGGCCAAGCACATTTCACTGGATTTGTGACCACGTCAAAGACAGATGACCAGGAGAGAGTTATTCTTTTATAAGGACAACACCCCATCCACCCCAAATATTAAGCTGAGGTTTCTGTTCTTAAATGAAAGAGCTCTGATCACGCAATGTCTCCTCTTGTGATTCTTCTCACTGTTGTGCCAATAAAATTATCACTTCCAGGAGACTGATTATCTTTATCAACTGGTCACATTAAGCCTTCCTCAAAATTTTGTTCTCTCCATCTGACCGCTACTACCCCCAAATTCCACTAATACTTCCCCCAGTTTTCCATTTGTTTTGAGCAGAAACGTTCTTCCTGAAGAGAAAAACTGTAGGTATTCAGGAGTATTAGGAACAGGTTTTAAAAATTATTCTTTTATCCTGCCTCTAATCCTTTGATTAGGCCAGCCTTAAGGGCAGTTGGTATCTGACAAGGGTTGGTTTTTAGCTTGTTTGGGTTGGTTTTTTTAAAATATTGTTTCTCCAAACAAAATGTACCAGCTTATGTGGAGATTACAGTTCAGGCGAGAGTCTCCAAGTTATTCTGCTGAATTACAGAGACCTCAAGAAAAGAAGCATTGTACAGTGCAGCACTGTAAACCCTCAAGATCACCATCAGGCAGCACTGTAATGTGAGGCCTTTCTTCCTGCCTCACTGCTCATGGCAAAATTAAGTCACACATACCAGAAACAGTCATTCATGTTGTAAAGTTAACTTTAATTGGCCTCGTGTGACAAATTGTTCATGAAAGAGCCAAAATCTAAGTTATTAGGAAAAAAAGAAATAATATTCAATGTAATAAAATTATCTTCTCTACCAGTTAGCTTAGTTCCTTCACATCATCCATTCTGACTGAATTATTAACATTTCCTAAAAAGAGAACTATTAGCAATCCCAAAATTTATATTCTGCAGTCATTCTAAACAAATATGGGTAATTACATTTAGGGAATATTTAAATCCAGGTGTTAGACAAAAAAAATCAAAATGTAATTATTTTGTGCCACCTGTTCCCTGTACATTTAACAGGAATTTTACAAATAGTTTGAAGGCACAACTCTGTGGTTCTGCTTTGAACTCCTGTGTGATACCACTAGCTATTTTCTTAAAAATCCAGATGAGAATAACTATGCGATATTAACCAACAGGCAAATGTTCATGTTTTTTAGCAGCGAGTTATTAAATTCCTGTGTGGATACTTGTCATTTTAACTGTAAGACGCTAAAAAGATTTACTAGCCAAAGACTTTATCTCTGAGAGATGGCTGTAAATACTGCAAATAGTTGTTGCAGTCAAAGCACTCATTCTCCTGTAGAAAATAAACAGTTGGAAGCTTTCAATATTGCTACAATTCAAGTAACCCATCAGGATTTGAGGCCATTTGAAACAGGAATCAGATCCACCGCAGAACAAGGGGGAAAAAGGGGGAGGGACAGAGGATTGGAGTGGGGTGTCTTACATGACACGTCTTAGGCACACTAGAAATATTTTAATTAGATGTATAGGAGATTAATTTGACAATGAAACATACTGTTGATTAAAACTTAAACCTTTTGAGTCTTTTCAGCAATATACTTAAACAAGAGACAAACCTTCTGCATGCTGCAACACGAGAAAGACAGACTCCTCGGAGATGATGTACTTGTGCAGACACACCATGTTGGGCACACAGCGGGGGATGATGGTCGTTCTGCTCCTGCTGTACTCACTACTTTTCCTTAGACCCTGACAGAGAACAAAAAGGTCAGTTGTACCCTCAGTTGCCTTTGGAGCCTGCTGTGCTCTGTGTTTATCAACCAAACTAATCTATCCGAGTTACTCTGGGCTTCAGAGAAACCACTCATCTGCTGCTCTATGCCCCTCGGTCCCCCGAGGCTGTGCTGATGGCATCTGGCGCATTTCCAGAGAACAGAAGATGGCACAAAGCTGCCATTAAAATCAATTACATGGGTCAATGTTTTTATTAGAATCTCTCTCAAACTAAGTCATCAGGATGACACTCAGTTATTTCCCTGTGACCTTTTTTTAAAATTTTATTTTTGTGTGTGACCAAAAGACACTATTAAAAAAATTCAATTCAAGTTCTAAAGACAAAAGAATGCCTCAGCCTTACAGGTAATCCTCACATTTCCATTGTACTTTACTAAAGACAACAACCCCCGCAACAAAAAGGAAAGGAAAGGATTAGTCTCCTTGAGAGGTAATGATTTTTGGGAGGTAGCGCAGAGATGAAGTTGCCAGAAGTGAAAAAATTGATGTGGGAGGGAGAAAGGGAGGGGAGAGAGAAAGAGAAAAAAAAATTATGTCAATAGTGTGACCTATTACAATATTGATAAACATAAGCAGTTAAATGGGAAATTCAATGTTACCCTATCTGCCAGTAGATAAAGTGAGGTTCTAATATACAAAATCCACAAATAAACCTGTCTGAGGAATGAACAGGTTTTCTGTACCCTGCACATACTTCAAACAAACAATTTCAAAGGCCAGATGCACAAAGTTAAGGCAGGGTTGTAAGCCAAACCTGAAGTGAAGTTTCAAATTGTTAATAAGTAATTAGAGCTCCATGTTTAGGACACAGTTTTTCAGCCCTTCCTCACATCAGCAGTGGAATTCACGTCAAGGGGAGCCTGAAATAATGGCCACAATAACAACACTCGTACTAAACTAATTCTCATCATCACAGATGCTCCAAGCATATTGAGATCTTGATCTGAGCACTTTCTGAAACACAAGAGAATAATGTGAAAAACTTTCTCCTGACCAATTAACTATTCATTAATTCAATCGTTTAGTGACTTTACAGTCAGTTTTCACAGCCTGCTGATGTAAAACACAGGAAAACAATTTTAGAGAAGACCAATCGTCCATTTCATCCCTAATCCACTTTGGCCAATATCATATTCTTGAGCTAAGAGAAGACCAAACACAAAGTGTTGCAGATGCACTTGGGCTAAGGAGAATTTTCACCTTCACCAGCAGCCTGCACGTGTCCTGAGCCACCAGGGCTTCACAGATGTTTTAAGCAGCACATCGAAACTGTGATTCTTTACCAAAGCCTGCTAAGGTGTCGGCCTCAACTGAGTAAACCAGCACATCTGAGCACTAGAGAAGTTACAGAGAAAGGAAGGGAAAGCAACTGAACACCAATGAAAAGAATTCCAATGCACTTAATAGGCATATATGTATTAACATAACAATATATCACAGAGGTAACTCTATACATTAGATGCAAATCGATCTTTGTGTGGTGATGTAATTTAGGAGGCCAAACTGTTTAGAGAAGTAATAAAAGACTTCACTCACCTTCAGTATAAAAGTCTGCTGTGTTCTAGTGTCCATTACAAGCAAAACCTAAGCAAAAAGTATTCAGAGAATTATTTAAGATTCATATGAATAAGTTAAGAAAACATGGTTCTTAAATCTAACATTGAATATTCTTACAAAGGAAGTGATATAAGTAATAATTAAAAAAAATAAAAGCCCTGCAGTATACATTTGATAACCAGTCTTTTTTTCGGAAAGAAATATGATTGAGGATATAGAGCCCTAGAGAACTTCCAGAGTGTCACCTGATTCCCAGCCAGTTAAATTAAAGAACGAACCCCAACTTGGTAACAGAAATAACCAGTACTTTATAATTAGAGCAATAATCTAGCAGAACCCAAGTTACAGAAATGCAATGGTAGCAACACAATGAAGCACAAAAAGTAACCTTCACATAGCATTACCCTCCTGCCACACTTCACTTAAATCCTCACTGTAGCTACCTTCCTAGTCCAATACTTTTCCCCCATCAGGCTTCCTATACATCAAACATGTTGCCTACCAATGGCTTACCAGAGGAGGTTTTGTGTTTTGGGGTTTTTTCTGTGTGGCTCAATAGCCTCTTTCCAAGCAGCTAAGCTAAAAACTGGCCACACACATGCTCAGGCCACAAAAAACTGTTTTATCAACCGTATAGTCACTGCTGTCTCATTCTTCCATTGCTGTTTTTGTTTTGCAACACTCATAAGCCACAAGAGAAATGACTGCAAGGAAGTCCCTTTGTGCTACTGTAAACTAGTATTAAGGTAGCAGCAACCAAAAAAAGAGGATTTATTTAGGGATAAAAGAGCGGATGGGTTTGCTGCAGAGAGAACACCTACAGCTGCAGAGAGCATCTGTTAGGAGTGCATCACCTCTACTGAAAACACTTTAAACACAACACAGCAATGAGAGGAGTACTAAATAATGTCTTCCCTCTTAGTAAGCTCCATTTATTTATATGTTGAAAACAAACCAAACAAAAATATCTATGTCTATACATATATCAGAAACTGCATCTTTAGGGAGCTGGAACCCTCCGCATCTCCATCTTCAAATCACCCTGCTCAGGAGTTAATTGTTTTCAAACTCCCAGAACTTGTGTTTGTTGTATGTACTTGTACATACAAGAGGTACTTGAAAAGCACCAGCTGCAAGACCACCACACAAGCAGCACAAGCACAACCCTCCTCTAGGAACGAGAGTGTGCACCCACTGTTTATTTACAATAGACATAGTAAATTTCCAGTATAAACATTCACACACAGTTATCCCAAAATATTTAGGCTGCAAAATCAAACCGCTAAAGAGCTGAAAATGCCAGCACTGGGGTTCCCAAACTGAGTTCAACAGACAGGATGCAGCAACTCCAAGTCAACAGACACGATGCAGCAAAGACTAAGTCAGCTTGCATCAAAAGAGACTTCTTGCAGGAGGAATGACGTGTCAGGAGCAATGTGGTGTTAGATTCAATCAGGTGACAGGAGAAGGACAACACAGCACACAGTCTCCCTTATCTCCCTGCTGCATGGGGCAGCGATGCAGTCATGCCCCGCTATCTCTTTAAGGGTGAAGTCTACCCCAGGTTGACATGCTGACTTCCCCCACACCAAGGGGACTGCAGAAATTGCTGTCCCGTGCAGTTTCAGAGGGTGCAACGGGCCCAGGAGGGGAGGTCTCCGGGCAGGGTTGCGCTGGCTCCCCCCAGACAGCAGCTCCAGCTAAGCAACCTTGGCTCTTTGGGATCGCCACATTCCAAACACTGCCCTCCGCCTCTCCCCATCGCATCCCGAGCATCTCAAGCAAAAGGAGGAGAATTGGGAGTCTTTTCTAATCATTCTTCTCTCACCAAATTTCATCAGAAGAAAAATGACAGACAACCTCTCCATCTCAAAGACCTCCTCTTTTACTTTGCTAGGGTTGCACCCAATTTTAAAAGCTGTTCTGTATCTTCTGGCAAAACAAGTATCAAGTGAAGTTGGTGCTACTGAGATTTTTTGACAAAGGAATGACACGCAGTTTCCATGTCAAGGGCACCATAGGGAAAGGCAAATGTCCCCAGGCCACTGAGTTTGCCAAACAATTTTTCAGGCCTTTTACGTGGGGCTTCCAAAGCTACCTGGGAAACCAGCTGAATAAAACTGTAAAACTCGTTTTTTTATTCTTGATTAACCAAAGGGCATAAAATTAAAATTAAAAAACAAACAAACAACAAAGAAAACCAAGGGAACAAGAGAAAAATAAAAGCCACTTTAAAAGAGGTACCAAAAGACGGACAGATAAAAATGTTTTGGAAACAATTATGTGTTTACAGTCACTTTCCTTCTTCTTGTCCCAAGTTTGTTCGTAACTAGACACTGTTCACATTGAGGCAACAAATACAAGAACATATGTGATTTTTTTTTTTAAATGTGCCCTTTGACTGTCAATATCTCCCAAACAGGTGTTGGCTAAATGATTATAAATTGGCCTCTGGATACACCTCTTCAACTGAGCCGTACAGGACTGGCGATAATATAATTAGGCCTAAAAACATCAGGCTGGTGAATGCTTTCCATCTGTTTGGCAATAATGTTTAGTTAACAATAGTCTTTAAAAGAAGCACCTTCAACTTCAGTTCTTAAAGTTATTTATAGGGCCATTCTTAACACACCAGCACTCTTGCTAACAAGAGCTTTAGCCACTTGGAAATTATTAGCCATACGGCTGTATATGAAAAGGAATGGCAGCATTTAACATCTGTATCTCTCCAGATTTACAAGCATCAACCTCATTTAAAGTCATTTCTTAATGAACAGCTCCGTGGTCTGTATTAATATTATAGTTGCATGCACAAAGATCATAAGGAGCCAAACATTTTTTTAATACCAACAGTAGGCCAATCAGTAATGAAGCTGTCAGCATAAAGGACAGAATAATAGCTTCTTTAACCCTCAAACAGGATTTGTTCATTTGTAGAGTAGAAGACACCAATTTAAAAACTGCTCATGGGTTTGCTCACCTTTATAAAGACAAAAATCTAATTTGGTACTAATTTGATACAATTGTCTTTCCAATAAAAGGCTCCTAAAGCCATCTTTTATTCCATGATAAAACAACTGCTATAACTAAAACTGTCATGAAATAATTACCTTTGATAGCATACCTTATTGCACAAATACAATTAATGTATTCCTCCCTTTCATTTTTCACACTTGCTTATCAGCACTGTATTAGCATATGGTGTAACAGAACAGATTACTGAGCCCTCACCCTATAAGATGACATATAGAATGACTACCACTAACAGGAATAAAGCAGACAACGGGTCCCTTTAGGGCTAGCTTCAGCTGTTGCTATATTACAACATCAAAACGAAAGCAGCAGCTACAGTTTTATAACTGTAATAGCAACAAATAACATTTGTGTGCCTTTGAGGTTAACTACCTAGATGGACTAACTAGTCTTACTAACCAGCTTCTTTCTTCTTCCTTCCCATCAAGCATCATACCTTCCCCCAGTGATGATCAACTACACCTCCACTTCATTTCATAGAAAATTATTTCTTTCCTGATTCAATACCGACCTTTCCGCAAGGCTGTTTACTTCGCGAGGGACTCCAAGAAGCCCAGGAAGATCCATAAAAGTAACTTCAAAAAGTCACCTAGTGATGCTCTGTTTGGCCCTGGCAGACTATTTACATGCCCCCTCCCCAAGACAAAAATCTGCTTCAAGGGAAGGTAGCCTGCACATGTATTACAAAAAGCTGGTTTAAGCAGATTCACCCAAATAATTAAAGGACTACATGAATGAATAAATCACCGTCAGAAAACTGACATTTCAGGAAGGGATAAGACCAGGAAAGAGACTGTCACAAGTATATTTGCTTGACTTTTTATCACACATCCAGAGCAAAGTGAGCAGCTCTTGGATGCGATACCAAGCTGCTGCAGAAGTGCGTAACAGTAAGTCTGTCATTGACACAAATGTCAACTTATTCTCATCTCATGCTTTATAGCCAATTTCTGGATAGTAGTGCTACCCCAGCAAGCCTTTCCTGTTTGCATTCCTTCACACTTCTCCCCAGTTGCAAAAGGCAGTGCTTGCAAGTTCTTCAATAATGCTTTTTCTAAGATTTCTTTTTGAAATGCAAAGTGACAAGCTTCCACCTTATTGGCACAATGGGACAAAACAGGATTCCACATAGTATTCCCTGCTGCATAACTCTGTCCTTCTCAAAGCAGACCACACAGAAATGCTCGCGTTAGACGGGGCTGTTCCTCGCCTGCATAAACTGATGGAACCTGTTTCACTGATGATGATGACTACCGTGTAACTTGTAATATCTAATACCTTCTAACAATGAGCTGTCGGCTGTAACATTCAGCATCCTTTCTCAGAGGGGAGGGAGAAAAATGCACAGCAGGGCATTCCTGGGCACTGTGCAACTAGACTGTGACACAAAAGGAGACAAGGCAAAATCCTATTTGTATTACTAATGTACGGAGTCAAGGTCTACGTATCATGCTGGCTTTTGCAGCACTGTTGCCTACTCGTTCTTTCCCTATTTTTCTGCATTGATGACAACCTCAACGTGGCCAAAAACAGTGACAGACAAATAGCAATTGCCACAAATAAATATATAATGCAAATAAGCAGCACAGACATCCCTATTTTGTACAAGCACTGGGCTCCCAGGCACATCACAAAACACAAGTGAACACAGCAGCGTTGCATGGCAGCATCTCAGCGAAGTGGCAGATAGCAATAACCCTCCGTGATGCCAAATAGGATTTTCTACTTGTGATTTTTTTTTTTTCCCTAAGTCAAGGGTTAATTCTGATGCTGACAGCAGCTACTTAAAAAAATTAGCTTCTTAGATTTGATTTACAGTGTATCCAACAGCTTAGTGGAAAATAAATTAAATTCAATTCAATATAGTAGGTACAATTAATTGGAGAAAAATAAAATAAAACCTTCCTGGTAAATAACCATAGCCTAGCTTTAAGAAAACAGTTAATTTTAGGATCCTTTAAATGCACAGAAATTAGCAAATGTTTCAGTATGCTAATTTTTTTTAATTAAAAGATATTTCTGCAGTAAAAGCTCTTTCATATGCACTACTGATTCTTCATCAAACGTTAGGTTTCCAACTTAACACCAGTATAGCCGGTGGCAGCCTGAAGGTTTACCATCTGCTGCCACCCAAAGTCACGGTGGCCACCTTCAGAACATATGCATCAAAGCCCTGAGATAAGAGACTGAAGGAATACTGCAGAAGTCAGCATAAGGGGAATCACAAACCCAGAGGCAGGCAACAGGCAAGTCACCAGGAAAAAAGAACGTGGTGAACCATTAGTCACCCTACCGAGCAGCCAACCAAGGTCGCGGGGGACAACACTGGAAGAACTAAGGACTGCTCTAAATGCACTGCTCTCCTGCAGGTGGCTTTAACATAAATGCAGTCCTCTATCACACTGCAGATGTTTGCTTCCCCAGTCCCCCTTTCTTTTCTGGGATTTTTTTCCTCCCTTCCTTCCCCCCCATTATCTAATATTGATTTTTTTTTTCCCCAGACTCCACACCTTCAGGCTGTGGCACAGGACATACTTATGCTTTTTAGTTACTTGAGCAGGTTTTTAACACTGATCAAAATAAACACCTTAAAACATATTTGCTTACAAAAACGTGGCTTTAAGTTCACTAACATGGGTTGCAAAATAGCTTGTGCCAGATCAAAGAAAATGGAATAGGACCTCTTACTGCAGTACCAGATACCTGAAGGGTTTTGAAGACACACAAGAGCTAAGGGATTACTTTAAAACCAGCTCCATTTTTTTATTAAATTGCCATTCTACACTGCAAACACATCATGTAATAATGTCACCAGTGGGCCATCTACTAATTCTGGTCCTTATCTCCTAAACAAATGGAATCTTACCATAGGATAGATTCTCTAGCACAAGTCCTACAAACTTCAAAGATACATCAGATGATCACCTAGGATTTTAATCCTTGGATTTACCTCACCAGTTGGAAAATCCCGTTACAGGTAGTGACAGATAACCAGAAAGGAGAGAAGTTGGTCACCTGATCCTAGCACAAGTGCTTGGGATGGCAAGAAAACCTTAGCAGGGGCTGGTGCACAGCTGGGTGCCGCACTCAGGCCACGGCTGCAGTGATGAGGCAGAAGCAGGAGTGCAATTCTCCCCCAGCTCTCCTCAGCTGTGCCGGCTGTCAAGGCTACCAGGATTAAAAGATCTACTTAACACAGATTTATTCTTGTCACTTTTCAGATTACACCACCCGGACTCTCGGTCGTCTCCCTCTGTCGTTATAAAAAGAGATTACATTTGGCTAATATGTATGAAAAACGTGATTATTGCTTATCCTGGTACCTGTGCAATATGAATTATCTTCAGTTTGCAATTATTCCTCCTTTCAAACCATTATTCTAAGGAACTTATGGCTCATATATTCTATGACTTGCAATAATAGTGTACTTAAAAGACAAATGGTGCAGCTCTACATAATGCAAATGCTCAAAAAGCAGCATATATTCAAATTCCAATTTTTAAGTACTTTTACTTGGTCAGTAACAGAGAGGAAAGTCCACTTTCTTAGAGCAAACTAAAAACTGGCCAATAAATGACAAATGGTGAAACATTAACCTAGAAAATATATCTGGCAGGTTATACTAGAGAATACAGTTTACAATATGAAATGCCACCAGGCATCGCAGAGAAATTGCCTGGGACCAGTTATGTGCTAAACAACTTAATAATATGTAGGAAGACAAGCTTAATTGTAGTTTGAAAGAAAGTATCTCTATAAATTATTTCTTTCTGGGGGCCAGAAGATACATAATAGTTCAGCCTGTACTGGAATATTCAATAATTTAATTTCTATTTTACAAAGGGAAGGGTAAAATCTGCATTACTTGACTCAATCTTAGGACTGTTTTATGTCAGATGTAACAAAACATTCGCTAAAGTCAAAAGAAATTTTAGTGAGACAAATAAGAAAGAAGCTAGAGAGAGACAAAGGGTTATAACAACAAAACACTCAGAAATGTTCAGACCGGTATAAATGGATAAATCGAAAGACTTCAGGAAAACAAGTGGCAGGTGTTTGAGGGCAGGGAAGAAGGAACAGAACTATTTCTAGCTGGGAGAGAGACTGGGTTTTAAAGTTGAACAAGCTTTGTTGCTTGTGGCTTGAAACCTGACCGTAGCTTAGGAATAATCCTGCAGCAGTAGGGAAAGGAAGGTAGCAAGCCAAGAAATCAGTTTTGACAAAAACTCCGTAGTGGATTTGATTTTGTAGGACTTGGCAAGTCACATAGGAAACTAAAGGGTTATCAAAACTTGAAACAAGCTCTTAAAAGTTTCTTTACTTGTATTAATAGTTACTATTATTGCTCAATTTCAGATTTTTAACCATTTTTGCAACTGCTATTTTTCATTATGCCATGTTCGGATGAGGAAAACTTGCTAGTCAGTTGAATTCATTACAACATGTGTTCAGCCAGTTTCTCGAAGCATTGCAATGAAACAAGAATGAATGTCTGAACTCAATGGTGCTGTTTATTACAGCTCCCTTTTCCCCACACCTCTTATGTACACCCAGCTACTCATTCAAATCCATAAGATGATCTAAAGATGCTTGGCAGTGTGCACCTGAGAGCCATGTGAGAGAAAACATCTGCTATGGTCAACTCAATTTCACAACAGCAACAGTCTTGTAACTTCACCTCAAAATAAAATTCCCAATACTTAAGTTTCTAAAAAACAATAATGGGACATAGCTACCTATGTCCTGTTATTCATGCACAGCACACACACTGCCATAAAAAGAGCCCATTTCTCCTACCCTCTGATTAAATTCCATTAAAACTAACCATAAACTGTTTGAATTCAACTATGGGTCTGCAGATCATGCATCCAAACTCTACGTATTTGCTATATACTTGTGCTTTTTGCACTTTCACTCATCAAGTAGACAAATAGTAATCGCACTTTCTAAATAATTAATAATACTGATTTGGTGGTTCTGTATATTTCTAAAGGTCAATTCATCAAAATGTACTACCATCAGAGTTATGACTTCTCACAATAGCAAGACAGCCACAAAAAATAACCTATACTCAAGATAACAGAATTGCTTCCAATTCTTCAGAAAATAAGTTATTTACTTCTAGAATCCTCTTCAGAAACTCCCAAAATAATTTTAGCAAGGCCCTGATGAGAGTATTTTATTTTATAAGGTTTCAGATTGTTCAATAAAGCTTAACAAACAGCGTATTGAACAACAAGCTCAAATGTACAGACATCTGCGGAAGAACTGATCACAGTTACACCAGTGCCAATACAGACAATGTGGCTTGATGGGGGACCAAGGGAGGGGATAGAAAAGACATAAAAGACAGTCATTGGTTACAGAAGCATAGTTATTACTTAATGCACTCTGCTTTCAAGATGAATCTTTAAACTGAATGAATCTAAATAACAGAGGGTTCTAAAGAATAAGAAATTGGGTTTGAAACAGCATTGTGAAGGTATCCAGCAGCACCATAACAAAGTCGTTTCTTTAGGGGCCAGTTGTAGCTTCAAAAGAAAGACTTGCCTAGGGCAGAAACTCAGCACAGAATCCGCAACCCTGATTTTTAATTAGGCAAATTTTGAAAGCAAAAATCTTTGCTATTCAAAAAGAAGTTTTCTACTTTAAGGTACGTGAACTGATAAAATAATTGATCATGGCTGGTGATAACAGTAGCTAAAATATTTAGCTATTAGCCTGTTTTCGATGCAGCACCTCTGGTAACACTAACAAGAGCTTTGCTGCCCAATCAGCAGCACCTCACACTCCACTTTCGCAGGACAAAAGCCACCTCCATAACTAAATTAAACTTCTATTTTCAGAAACCTACTCACAGGTATAAACTTCCCATAATAAACATAAAATACCTGCAAACCCCACCTAGTTAGCCTTTGACACCATGAAGTAAGCAAACACAGCAGCAGCAGAATTCAAGAAAAACGGTTTCCTCAAGCAAAGTGTAGGTCCTCTTGGGTGTATTAAAATAGTTGGATTTACACCACAGTCTTTGCATGAGAGCGGCAGCAGCAGGATGGGAGGGGAGGCACAGATATGGTCATTCTTCTGTGAATTTTTACAATATTTTAAGGAGTTTAGTAAGTTAAGATATCTGACTCTCCGATTCAGCAGAAAAGGGTCAACACAAAACACAGCAAAAATTATTCAGGTGACAAGGAAGGTGGAAAGGCAGACCGAGGGAAAGATGGCACATTCAGAATAAACTAGGCTAAAATTAAATGTCTAATCATCCTGCCTAGCCTGAAATAGTTTGAAAAACCCAGAGTTTCAGGTAGCAACGAGCATTTTGTCTGCGAAAATGAAGCCAATTCAAAACATTTCAAGAGGCTTCAAAAGAAGAACAAAGACTGACATTACTCTAAGGGAAGGCACTGAACCTTTCAGCATTTGATGGAGCGCAGGTTAACAGCTGGTTTTCTCGAGGCAGCACTGCAGCAGGCAGACACCACTCTGGGCTTCAAGCAGCTGTGGGAGAACAAGCCTGCAAACCAACCACCACCATTTTTAAGTCGGCGTGTTTAAGCCAGTCTTGCACAGGATTAGACAAGACAGCAGTGAAAATGACGGTGGCCCATTACTATCTATGCACCCATTTTCTGTGGAAACGGAAGCAGCTACCTCAGAGTTAGAATAAGGGAAGAGTATTTTCAGGCAAAACTTTGTGTGACACTGAGTCACAGACTTGTGCCCAAAAGCACGGCATCTTCATTGCTGGCCCTGAAAATCACAATCCATTTTCAAGAACAAACATGCTATCTCATCTGCTTGGCTCCGGCGAGGATACTTAAGACATCTATTTGGATTTCTCCACGATGTGAGCTTCAGGGCATACACAAGCAGAGGAGGCAGCAAAAACCAGTGATGGTGAGGAAGGAAGTGAGATGGTGCTTTAAACCAAAGGCAGGGGCATCATCTCCAGCACACAGATACATGTGCACACTTTTGCTTCATATTCACGTGCATTTTGTGTATGCATTATAAAACCAAATAAAACACACTCAGAACATTTGGGCTTAGAGCAGTTTTTCATTTGCCTCACAACTTTATGAACACTTAAAACATATGAAAAAAGACAGCATGCTCAGAATAAAATTAAGTTCATAATAAGGAGAATCTGTAAGCAGGTATGCAAAGTACAAAGACACCTGAAAGAATATTGCTCCCTTTTTTATACAATACTTAAAACATTAACTCTGACTCCTGTGATATTGTTTACACATGAGCATACCAGCTGTATACACAAGCCTGTTACTCCACACACACACACATCTCCAACACCAAGATCTTATATTTTTGTCATCACCAGAACCCTGATTCTTCCCAACTCTGCCGCAAAGATCTGGACGCATTCAGCTCGCACCCAGGACACTTACTAGAGCTGTGCTCAGAGAGATCTAGGAGATCTGATAACACCAAGGGCTCCAAAAAGTTCATTCTGGTCAAGCATCTTCTCCAGTGACTGTTCATTATTCTAATACAAGAACGAAGATACCGATAGTCTTTCTTGTCTCATTTCCAACACTTCTGCAGACTCACATCGTCAGACTAATTCACAAAGTCCATGCCTACTGCACCCATTTAGTGGCTACTAATTTAGTTAGTGCCTACTAATCCAACAGATGGGTGCTCTTTCCAACCTGTCTCTCCAATACGTATACAGTGGCACACAGGATAAATTCTGTACTTACAACTGAGAAAAGAAGATACAATGAATATGAAGACAGAGATGAGAAAACCTTGTGTGCTACAAAAACAACGATAATACCTAACGCATATAGCCCTCTGAGGAGAAGTTATCAACTTATGCACATAATTACAACAGAATAGGCAAAGAAAAACAAAAATCAGTCCCTGTAGCTAGGTTCAGTCCAACAAGAAGAAGAAACCAAGAAATACAGACCTTGAGATCAGCTACAGGTTTTCTGATGCACGTTACAAATGCATAAATAGACCATGCGCCAGTACATCATGCACAAACCAGGGACTACATAAGGAACTACCAAAAGGCACAAGGGAATTGGCATGGCAAAAAGGAAATGAGTCTTTACAGTCTGCATCAGCCACAGCCACATTGCTGAATAATACATCATCTTAAAAGTATTTGGTAAGGTGATAACTAATCAGCATTATCAAAACAATGCAGCAATTCTTTTGGTCTCTTAATGAGGCTTGCAAAAAATCCGTATGGTCCTTTACTGTTTACAAAAGGGGTATTACCCTGGGATTTTGGAAGACATTATTTGCATAAGTCAAAAATAAGCTTGGCTTCATTGCTGAATCTCTGTCTTTGCTGGGGATTTCAATTTCAAATACTTAAGGAAGGAGAACAGTCATGCATGTCCCCAGCCCCCATTTCAAGTGACAGTTCAAAAGTAGGAATTTCTACCCTTCTATATTTCAAGTATCCACCAGTTTATTCAACTGAAAACACATCTACTTGTCCTTACCCCAGTATTGTAACCATGACTTCGTTTTTGAAAAACAGGCCTCATCCTATTGAATGCCACCAAACATGTACCTTATCCTTTAGCTCAAATATATTTTGCATGACCTTACATGAATTGCTTAGATAAAAGCCTTTTTTCTTCTACTTTTGTTATTTTAAAGTGCAGATGCATTTGAGTCATTTTCCTCTTTTGTTTCATATCCTTAAGATCCACAGCTTCAAAGACAAAATGTCAGCATGCAGTCGATTTATGACTGAACTCTTGAAGAGACACTGAAGAATTACCTTGTCAATCACCCCAAGGACTCTGAAGGCCTTCAGTTCCTCGGCAGGGCTCCTTAGGTTCCAAGAGGGCCTTGAACTTAGTGATCCTGGAGGCTAATGGAAGATATCAAAGATTATACATCAATCAGGGTGGTACTTGAAGGAAGACTGCCTGCTGAAGCAAATGCCAGGCTGAAGGAAACTAAATTTATCATAAATCAGAGAGAGTGAAGATGAAAGGAGAAGTTTTCTGTTTGTCCTTAGTGGGGGCGGGGGGGGGGAAACAACTTGCAAGTAAATAAAAAAATATCAAGATAACATTGAAAACAAAAATTTTAAAAAGAAAAAAATAATGAATTTTTATACTTTATATGCTTAATGGAACCTGGCAATCGATTACTCAATTCTTACCCCATCACAATAATCAATCAAAGCCTTACAGGTATTCTGGATACAAAATAATTCAGAGATCACTGAGGAGGAGAAAGCAAATTAGAGGCTTTTTAAGTCTGAAGAACATAAAATACAGAATTATAAACAGGGTTCTCTTGCTCTCCGGTGAGCTTTATGAAATCCTTTTAATAACAAGGTGCACAACAGAAATGATTCCTAAAACTGCCTTAGAAAAAGGTAGCTAGCTATGTATCATTAATCTAGAAATTAACACCATAGCAAGAGAATTGGCAGGTGCTAACTATTCAAGTAGTTAATACGCATAGGTTTTTGTCTGTGCCATGTTTTGTAGTTTCTCAAGGCAAACTCAAAGCTTGCACGTCAGAGGAGGGAACAACGTTTTAAGTGGAAGTCTTCTGGGACAAAGATCAACCTCTTAAGCATCGCATATACCTCTGGCACGTTAACAAACATTTTCAGAAGTTTCTAGTTGCCAACTGAGAGAATTCATTAGATCCTCCTCCAAAAAATTCAACATGCAGCTTCTACTAGAACCGCAGACCTGGATCTCTTCCTCACAAATAAGGTAACTTCATTTGCAGCATTGTTGAATGCCAAACTCCTTTTAAGCATAACCTGGACTCCCCAAGTATACTTCTATTGCACAAAGGTAGAGGAAGGTGAAAATCCTTGATTTTTAGGCTTCTAAGAGGTAAAAAGGCAATATTTAACAAATATGTCAAAGGAAAACTGCTGGTAAGCAATTACACTGTGGACGAAGTGCTTAAGTATCAGTGAAAATAAAGAAATTTTCCCTTATGATCAGAAAGTCCCAGGAAAAGTGAAGAACCTGAACAAGGTAATTTCCATTTGCCTCCCCGATAGTGTTTCCTCTCCAGCATCCTTACTGTACTGTACATCCCCAAAACTGTTTCCCCTTCATGTTGCCAGTCAACCACCTTCTCTCCTTCCAAATTCTTTCCCAGAAATCAACACTTATTTAAGTGCCCACAAAATTCAAAAGAAAGGATCATACACATGTGTTCAAGAAGCATAGAGAAAACTGTTCCTTTCTTTTGTGTTCACCTACTGGGCTTGATGTTCAAAAGAGTTTATTATTTCTCTTCATTTATTTGCCCGGGTCTTGTAATTGTTGTGTCATGTAAACACTACCAAGCAAGAGTACCAACAGCAGTTAAGAGAAAACAGCCCGGATTCTACAAATCACTAAGAAAAACTCTACATGAAGTTTTTTTTCCAAATCTAATTTAGGTTTCACATTCTAGCAAGCTGTTGGAAGGTCGAGGGAGTTCTTTTGTTAGGTTGTATTTTACGAGTGTGCAATTTTTCTGCAGTAACGAAATATTTGCTTTGAAACAAAGAGTTGTGCTAACACTGAGTTTATTCATGACAAGATTTCAAAAGCATTCTAAGGAATACATTTAATGAAAGAGAACATTTCCAAATCCTCTAGACTATTATAAAAGATTTCCACTTCTATCTGCATGCTATTACATTTTATAACTATTCCTCCATAATCAAGCTTTTAAAATTTTCTCTTACGCATAAGATTTCAACCATGAATTAAGTTCACACATCTCTAAAGAACTTAATAGTTGTCTAATAATGCTATACAATCAGACTCCTGCACCCACCATGTCTGAAGAGCCCAAGAAAACTACTACATATTTTCAGGTCCCTCTCTAAAATATCACCAATGGTGCCACAGTCAATAATACTGGGTACACACATTGTTTTCCATATGCATGTTCTATAGACACTTCTTACCTTAAAATGGTTAATAATCACATCCACAGCTCCCAGTAGCTTCTCCATTTTTATCAGTTTCAGGTTATTTTTTGCTCTTTACAGTACTTTGGTTTCCACTGTTGCGAAATCTAATAGTGGAGCCCAGTGATGAGGAGGCATCACATTCTGTTGTGAAGCAAGCTGGAAGCAAACTCTAAATACCCAATTCCCAGAACTACAGCAATTAAGCATTCTATGAAGCTGCCTGTTCCTCTGAATAGGGTAAAAATCCAAGCTCAGCATCTAGCCAGCAATAAGAAAAATAACTAAATAACAGCTCTCTCATCAAAAATAGAGGAACAAAAAAAGAAAAGGAGAGTAACAAAAACTCAAAGGCTTCATTTGCCTTTAGAAATAAGGCATTTATATTCTAAAGAAAGTGGCAGGCTACCTCTGCCTGCAGAAGGCCTTCAGCAGCTTGTCCAAATGCTCTGCAAGCTGCTCAGGTATCCCAGGACCTTCTCCCCTGTGGCTGGGCCTTGATGTGTTTTGAAACTATTTCCAGACTACACTGAGCTGCACAGCTGGAGTTATCTGACTTGGGATTGGTGTCACCAGTTCCTTTCCCACCATCAGCTTTGGGCTAGCATATGCTAATTTCAAATGGAAAAGGATGATGCTGATTGTGATGCTGCATCCAGCAGCTTGCAGCCACCATTTGCCTTTGGAAAGCTCTAGTTTTGCAAGCTACACAATGAAATATGGCAATAGTCCTTGCCTCAGCTTTGTCATCACTGCCAGCAGTTATAAGGGCACGGGGAGAAAGAGAAGTACCCCACCAGCCAAGCAAGAGGAAAAGCCTCCCATGTTAACCTAATTTAACGCAAGAACGCTATCCCTAGCATTTAATGGGAAATCATTCTACTGCTGATGCTGCCACCTTTGACAGCAGTCACCACAGAACCTCAGGATAAAAAAAAAAGCACTTTCACAAACACCAGTGCAGAGCTGCACATCAAAATGCAATCTCCCCTCACCATTCAGAAGTCGACGTCTGATGACTTCAGTAACCATCCCCCTGTAGCGTGGCCAGACCCTCAGCTGCAGCCAGGAGATGCCTTGTTTTGAAGCAGATACTGCAGGCCTGAGGTGCGAGGCTCCACGCCATGGGTGCGAAAGAGCTTCCAGCTCTCCTGGCCTGGCAGAACATCCTGGCCCCTTCCTCATTCTGCACCACAGGAAAACAAGGTTGCATCTCTGCACGCATCTGAACGCGGAGACAGAGCTATGGCGTGCTTCAGAAAGTGCCCCGTGATCACCAATTTGTGTCTGCATCTTCCCTGAAGCTGGGACACATCTAGGGTCATGCACATCTGGAACCAGCAGCAGATAGGAATGCAGAATGTGATCTTGGAAGCCTTGAGACTGAATTTCTTATTTTATGTTAAATTTACATCTCACAGAGCTACAGCAGTGTATTTTCTTTATACTTCATGTAATTTTCATGCACATTTAATGAGAATTTTAGGAAGTAAGATATCCTATGAAAACTGCGAAGATTGAAGACTTCTTTTCCTATTTGGGCATCAGGCTTGCATGTAACTTGTTACTAAATTGCTTTGAAAATCAAAAATAATTGACATTTTAAAAGACAACAGCTTTTATAACAGTGCAAAAAGAGACAATTCAGAATATAAAAAATTGGGCACAAGTACAGCCAAAAATAATTTCAAAGAGTGAAAAAAATATGCATTATAAAAATACCGACAAAGTTAAAAGGAACAACACAGCCTATATGTGTAGCTATGCTGGGCCTCACAGCTGACAGCTATGTAAGACTGCAGCTTTCTGACGGTCAATCCAGCGTAGCTCCCACTCATGTTTGGAGGTGGCTCCCCAGAGCTGCTACTTATAAAGGGGCAGGGAAGAAAATACAGCGTGAGAATCTGCAAAGTGGCCTGCTGCTGCCATCACGCAGCATTCTTGAGCGTTTGTCATCAAGAAGGTCCTTGAGGCTGCTGTGCTGTGCCAGAGGAGGAAGAGAAGGACAGAGTTTGCTACAGCTTGCTTTTCCAGAAGGTCTGCATGCCTGTTTACAACCTCCAGAAGCTGTCTCCACAACTCCCACTCCTATGGGTCACAGCAAGGCTTTTCTCAATGTTTACAAGACCCTGCCAAGTGAGTTCCCCGTTCATGGTCAGTCACAATTGCTTCAGTTCCTTGTGTTTCTTTTCAACCTTAAGAAATCTTCTATCCGTCCTTAAGCCCTCCACCCATAACCTTTTTCTTTTTTTTTTAACAGTGCCAAGTATTCTCCAAACAGCTTTTCTTGTGCTCCTTTCTTCACCACTCGGACTTTCGACCACCAGGGTGGTTGCCAAGGATGCTATTCTTGAGGGTCATCACTGTTGGCTTTTTGTTAAGGCAAGAAAAGTAACAAACTATTGTTCTTTGGTTTTGTTTCCATGGCATCAAAGATAATTTTTGCTTCTCAGCTCTGAAATGCCAGGCCTTTGCCTCTAGGGAAATCTAGTCTTCAAAGAGGCAAGGGCCTGGCATTTTGGGCCGCAGAAGAATAGCTCACTTCCTTCTGCCCCAGGTCACCAGAGAAAAGCCGCAGTGCTTTACTGTCACATGGTGTTCAAATGGCAAATAGATGGCTTCGGGTGCGTTTAGCAGGCATAGTCTTTTGAGGCTGCTGCACGTGGTTCAGCACACAGCTGGCAGCCCGAGCTCTTAGGAGATACAAGAGTTTGAGAGGTGCATGACAATAATCAAACCTGCACTTCTGAGCTTACCTCCTCCCTTGCTGGACATTCCTCCGGACTGGTGGATGAGAAAAAAGGAAAGTGTAATCTCTAAGAAGGCCAGGTGAGCCTAGTTTTGATGCTGATCACTGTGGTTGTTCCTTGCAAGGGCACAATAGGAAACACAGATCTATCTAACACCAGACATGGGTGACAAAAAACAGTTCTGCCTTGTAACATCAGGTCAAGAACAAGAACTTTGCCTTAAATGCTGATGCTTGCTTACCAGTCAGACTTCTTCCTTCAGTGTGCAAACAGTCTCAGCACCTCCACTGCTCATGAAGTTCCCTGCACTGAACCATGCTTCCCATAACCAAACTGCACTCTGCCAATTGTAATATAGGCACAGGTACTGCTAGGATACAGTATTTGCCCATCATTTTCTTGCAAACCAATTTCAGTGAAATGGTTTAAACTGTGCTGGGCTAACAGGTGTAACAGCACTTGGCCATGCTTCTAGGAAAGGCTTCCTCAGTGTAGTAACGGAGAGATTCTTGTCAAATACTTCAGTGTTCCTCCAGAAGGGAAGCGATGAGAGACCTCTTTACAGATTCATGTGAGCAAAGAAGGCATTGTACAGTGTTATTTAAACATTTGCGTTTATATTCTATCCAAGCAGCAGCGTTTGAACAAGGGATGGCATCACTCAGCATGACCTACAGCAGTAGGAGGTGCTAGCGCTAACAGACCAGCCTTTGACCAAAGGCATGTAAATAGCAGTTAGAGAAATATCAAGCTGGTGGGAAGCGATGGTGGAAGCAGGCATACACACTAACCTTGTACACTGTAGACTTAATTTCTTTAGGAGAAGGACACAAAATGTGCCACTAGTATCTCACAAAAATCACGCTGTATATAGGGGCAGGTCATTTCAGTGCACTTATCACTGGGGTGAAATAATTCACGCGAACTCCAATATAAACTGTCTTGGGCAGTAAAAAGGATAAGCAGTAACTAAGGTGCAAGAAATCCACGTCTGCTCATCAACCAATGTGCAGCAAGAGTCATATTCCTCAGTTTCCTTAAGACACTAAGCCAAAGCACAGAGCATACCAATTCTTAGTGGTTCCTACCATTACCCTTACAATAACTTTGGGAGATAAGTCTTCCTCCCAATTAACTTTCAGCTATCAAGTTGGAGACAAGCTGTTCCTCACCACAACCCCCGTGACCCATCAGCACCATCTGCCCTTGATGTCAGTAAATTCCAAAGCTCTGAGATGAAAGTCAAATTTATGCATTATGAAGAGCAGCAAATAAAAGATACTAAAATATATGTACAGACTTAGGTAAAACAAAGGCAAATTGTGAAAGCATGGCTTCTTTTGTAAAAAGGAGAATAAGACAGGTGCAACATTTTGCTTGTGCCAAGCCAGATTTGCCTTAACTTGTCAATTTTGAGTTTCAACGCAGAAGAATAATGGTATTCTAGTCTCACTACTTTTTTTTTTTCTTGTCTTATCCCAATTAATCCTGCTTTCCTTTGGATCTGCAAAGAAGGCACGTGCCTTATTCAGTACAGCATAAAAGAGGAAATACTTTACCTCTCAAATTCACATATAAAAATGCAACTTATTTCTTCCTCTTTCCCAACCACAATTAGATTTTAATCTTATAGAAAGGCAAAAATACGTTGTTAATGTTTTTTTTCTTGTTCTGCAGTTTCCAAACATACTGAGGTTTTCATTCAATATAGATTCTTCCTCATTTTCAAGGGTGTTTGACCCAAAGAAAGACTACCTAGTAAGAGTTCACATCAGTCCAAAATACTAAATTGTTCAAAGTACAATTCATAGCAGCAGCAAGACTCCAAATCTCACAAAATATATCCCATTTGGAACATCCTTAAAATTGTGCTTGTGAGCTCTCACAGTAAAAAAAAAAGCTACCCTTCAAAATCAGTGTTTTTGCTTTTTTAATTTACTTATTAGGCAGCTGGATTTTACAAGACTTCCCATTTTTGCAGCAGTCGTCTCCTTAAAGCATTTTTAGATCCATGCAAAATAAGCAGCAATAGTCTTCTGCCCTTTTTGTCCTTGCTTGATATAAATGAAGAGAGATAGGAAGTTGGTAACTGTCATATTTACTACAATGGGGCGTTCATTGACAATTACACACATGACTGCAGTAAAAGTCTAAAGTAAGAACAGATAAGTCCCAAAGGAACTGGCTGGGGAAGGGCAAAGTAGAAATGTATCGAGGGTGCCTTGGAATAAGCTTTGTTTGGTTTTTGTGCAAGTATAGATAAGGGTGTTTCTGCTTATGAAGTTGGGAATTACGAGAAAAACTCCTCAAAAATCAAGAAGCAGCTGATCACTCAAGCACATGCAAGAGAGACATCTGAAGGGATCAGGAAGAACCTTTGCTCAATTAAGTCCTTACTTTGTGGGAAATTCATCTCTCATCCCCCCCATCATGTGCTTGAGTCACTTCCAATACACCATGATGTGCTAGGCTAAAGAAATGAACAGCCTTTCTGCTCTCTACAGGACCAAGCGATATTCTCACGGGAAAGTCAAAAGAAATGTTACATTCTGGTGGGTTTTTTCGCTTTATCTTTAAATTCTTTAGCATGATTAAAAATGTTTACATCATTAACTGCAGACTAGAAGGAAAGCATGCAAACAAACAGGCCTGGCTTAAATCAAGCACTCCTTGTAATGCTGTGAAATGCAACCAACAAGAATCAGAAAAGAGCAGCAACTTAACAGAAACGTAACATCAAAATACTCCTCAGGCCTCCTGAAAGAGAGAAATTCTAGACAGTTTTTGAACCTCAAGCTTGAATATCCTTTGCTAAAAGACAGGACAATTTAATTCTACCAAATTCTTTTTCAGAAAAAAAAAAAAAAAGAAATTAAAGTTTACCATAGAAATAGATGCATCTTCAGAGGATTTATGACAGAGACTGGAAATTTTTTCTGCACGCATAAGGTATTCTGCAGTCTTCCTTTTCACTGCTTCTCGACGAGTTGGACTTGATTCACCTCAATAGAGAAAAAGAAAGTTATTTTTTCTATAGAGAGAGAGGTACTAAATAATCAAAGTACATGACTGCTTTGATTCTACCTTTTTGATTTCCTTTGGGTTATTCATAATCAAACTTACAGATATGCATCTTATAAAAAGCAAGTACTATGCTCTCAGAGTTCTACAAAAATAACAATTTAAGCCTTTCTATAGCCTAAGGTAAATAAAAAGTCTTCCCTCATTTTCCTGTGATCTGGTATATGTTCCTATGGTAACATAAGTAAGAACTGAAACAAACCACTGATCCAAACATCGTACCCCAAAAAAAATCAATTAGGGAAGATACAATAAGACATTTACAACAAAACAATAAAGAAACTTATTTTTTCCCCATGTTTCTAACATGAACTTTCCTAAGGATAGAAGAAAGTCAGAAATGCTGTCAATATCCAGAAGGCAACATGAGAGACACCAAGAATTTTTGCTCACAGCTTTCTGATGCTATGTGCTCCTTGCCTGTTGGCTTGGGGTGACACAGGAAGAAATGAAGAAGCGCTTGCACCAACTACTTCACTTCCCAGATGACTGAACAACCTTTGTGTTATATCTAATCTATGTAAACTCTTCCAAGAGGTGAGAATACTGTGATACCGCACAAAATCTGTATTCACTTTAAAACTTACAGTTTATGTTTAGGCATTTACATCATGAGCAGTATAAGCAGTAATTGTTATAATAGATTCCATTCGTGATGTCAGCACCCAACTGCTCAACCACCAAGCAAAGATAAAAAGATTGTGAGCCACAATTGTTATAACAGAGAATTGAGATTACTATGCTGAAAAATAGTTACAGACAACTGTCCCAGAAGAAGTCAGAGCAATAGCAGAGACTTCTCATGGCCCTGACGGTCTCTTCCAGCCATAAATGAGGCCAGATGAGACTTGCAGAAACACAGCCTTGGCTGTGACGGGCTTCTGCACCAACAGGTGCAAGCCAGGACCTCTCGCAAACCGATGCTCAAACAGGGCAAGGAACTGCAAGGATATCTGCCTAACAGCTACTCAACATGAAAGACAAGGCAAGGAACAGGAGAGGTAATAAATCAAACACGCAAATACACAAACCCTAACAAACAGCAGATAACAGAGACAGTAACAAAGACTAGAATTCATAAGACGCTGATCAATGGAAAGGAACCTCTGAGTGTAACCTTGAAGAAGTTCAACCAGAAACTTGGTAACTGATAAGAAAAAAAAAAAAAAAGCATTATTGTGGGTTATCAAGAATGAGTCTCATAAAAAAGAGAAAACTTATTACGGGATGTCTGAGGGAGAACTTGCTCTGTAAAGTCTTGCACACAAAACTTGCTGTGGGAGGCTTTCTGGGGGGGATTGTGGCAATGTGTAAGATGTTGTGAGATGTTTAGGGGTAGGATTAAAGGTGAGGAAAGAGAGGGGGTCAGTGTGGAGGGGGAGGCACAATCATAAGAAAACAGAGGTGGGAATTACACAGGCCAACTGTGTGCAAGCAGGCTGCTTGTCAATATGGTTGTCCAACTGAGCCCTTTACCCGACCACCACTGTCTGTCTTACCTTCTTATTAAACTCTGCCCCTCGCTATTTCCTGTCTGAGTGTGTATTCTTTGTGCATAAGATACGCCAACAAACTTCAAGCCAGATAAGCAGGCAAGTGAGACAAAATGTCTGAGAGCTGGATCATGGAGCTGGGGGGGGGGGGGGGGAACGGCATGCAGAGTGGGGCAGCTATCAGAGAGACCTGGACAGCAGGTCTTTCCCTAACCAGCAACATTTCAAAAGAGGATGGTCTGCTCACGCTGTCTGTGGTTGTGTCGGTGTATCTAAAAGCAATACCCTTCCACTTGAGTCCATCTGTTTGTGGCCAACCATGCCCATACAGAATACATGCATGCACGTGCAAGCCCCTCTCAGAAATTCGCACTCAGTTTCACTACTGGTAGCACCCAAAGAAGGGGTAAGCTGCAGCCATGTCTCTCCAGCAGCTCAGGGCAGGAGGAATCGCTCTGATCCTTCAGTCAGACAGATCTGGCTTCCTTTAACATCGACTCCTTAATAAAGGAGGAGGAGCAGATTGTTTGACTGCTCAATTTTCCCAAAACACTTTCAAGATGGAAGATAATAATGAAAAACTGAGTACGAGGTCTCTTCAGAAAGTTCACGGAGAGTTCCTCTGCTGTAGGCTCTCAGAGCTGCTGTTTTCCTCCCACCCCATGCAAGAGGGACTGAATCATTGCTTTTGTTTTTATCAATCCCTAAGCTTGGAGAGTGAAGGTGGCAGAGGCTCTTTTCCGCTTTTTGTTGCCACTGTCTACTACTAGTCCTTTTGACCCTGCTAAAATAAAGACTCCCCCTCCTTTTCATGACTACAAACTACCTGAACTCACAGAACCATCACACAGACTGCATCAAGAATAAGCAGAAGAGACTTATGATCTACTCCAAGCTCTTCTGTAAGTGATCTATTGTAAATGTTATTATCCACCTCATAGCAGGAGGGAAAAGTGATTGTCACCTCCTCGGACAGGACACAGCCTTGCTCTGCAAACACCTTGGACTACACTGGGTTTGGGAAGAAGCTGGACAGTCAGAAATTCAGTGCACTTTCAGCACACAGTGTTATGGATATGTAACAATTTCTCAATAATTTCTATCCTTCTAAAGACAGAGGCAACTTTGTACCAGGCCCAGCACTTCTAATATCAGCCTCCGCTGGTAGGCCTCATCTGGGGAAATTGCCCTAGATGAGACCGCCAAGTCTCATTTCCATCTAGGATAAAAAAAAATAACAACACTCAATTGTTTGAACTTGGATTTGGCTTTATCAGAAGAGAATACAAACACAGTATTTTATAAACGTGTGTTGCAATTTCTTAAAACATGACTAACGCTCTTGCTTTCATCTCTACATTTAATCTTACAGCACCATAAAACCTTCTTGTGCCAATCCACTGGTGATCACCCACATTTCTCTTAGACACACGAAGCTGTAGTCGCTCAGGGAAAACAAGTCATCTGCACAGCAACAATAAACTCTTCAGCTAGCATTTTCTTCGAGCAGACTGGTAGAAAACTGCTAGAAAACTGCCAGAAAACTGCTAGAAAACTGCTAGAAAACTGCTAGAAAACTGCTAGAAAAGTTAGTGTCTAAGGCTATCGTAAAAGTCAAGCTTACTGCTTAATTGTTAGTTATGAGTATTTAGTTGGGATGTTTATTGCCTTTTTTCCAATGCTTCAGTAATTTTATAGTAATTAATGCAAACAAGCTAGGATGTCCCCTTAGAGCTGTCTTTGTTCTCCCTACTTCCACAAGACATTAATTTCAGTTTTCCTTCTACTTTTCCTTCCTGAGCGACTTGTTAAATAACATTTGCAAACTGTTCACTCATTAAAATCTTCAGTCATAAAAGAGGGTGTGGATTCACAAAACAACATTTACTCAACAAGTTCTTGCATCTTATTTCTTAGTTAATTAACAATTCAGTCTCTGAATACCATAACAGGTGGATGCTTGAGAATTGGATTTATGGAAGTAGGATTTAGGCTCTTTATTCTTTATATTGGTTTAACCAAGAAAGTGTAAAAAGCTACGTTCCAATATAAATTCCCATTTAAAAAGCCACTATCCCACAAATATCTGTAAAGAAACACAGAATATAAATTCTAAAAAAAAAAAACGAAAAACAAAGTGTTACTTAAAAAGCCTTAAACACACGTAGGTGAGTAATAATAAAGACCCCATTAAACTAAAAATAATATTTAGCATTTATGCCAAATTTCAGGTCATAGAACTCTTCACTTAAAACCTAATAAATCACTAAAACACAGTGCTAGTAGAACAAATCCGTATATTTGACAGATGTTAAAGCTGTGATGCAGACTTTTGCTTTTTTTTTTAAAAAAGGCAATATTGCATTTTGTTATGGGATAGTGGTTTTAGTTACGCGAAATGCGTACTCTTAAAAGAATCCACTAATTTATTTCTAGTTAAGACCTTTTGATTTAAACACTGTGTGAACATACTGAGCTCCTATTTCCATTCTGTGGTTAGCCCACAATAATCTAAAGAGGTATCTCTCTCTAATTACAATTTATAACTTGAAAGGCATTTTTCTTTAAATGGCAGCAAACAGGAAATGTTTAAACTGTGTCAAAGCCTTTGATGAATCTTTACAACTGCTCATAAAAGATCATCCTGCTTAAAATAATATTGATTTTTCATTTATTTTCCTAGATACTAGAAGATTTACGTTTCATCTGATCAGGATCAAAGCTTCTCCCCCCTCCTGATCACTGGGATTAAAACAGCAATGTCATTTTACATGTTTAAAAACTACACTGCTAAAGCAAGATATAAAAGTGTAGCAAGGCTGATCATAGAGACCTTAGAATAAAAACCCCTCAAGATTCCCCATCTCTCTCCCTCTGCATTTGCTACGGAGCAGCTGTGCCTCACACAGATTCACATGAATGAAAATATTAAGGCGAGAAACCACCCACTTAGTTTATTTTCCATATGACTTTCCTGTAATTATTTTGTAAACTGTTCACACAACAATATATAAAAACATCTGCAAAAACAGGTAATTAATGTGTCAAGCCAAACTAATGCATTTTTTATGGTGTCCATGCTTCGTCAACTGTAATTATAACTCTTTTTAAGCAAATGATGATGTGTTTGTTGCAATGTGCAAGTGGTTATTTTAGATGCTCTGTTTACTATTACTGCAAACAGAATATAAAAACTCTACAGCTACTCTGTTGCACATATAAGCCTTCATCTACACAAGCACAAGCAGGCTGCTCCCTCATTTTCCAAAGGCTTTGCCTATTTCAAAGAAATAAAAATATCTTAAAATGAAAATTGGCTTTGGAAAGGCTGACCAGGCCACCCGCTGACCAAAGTAACAGTAGCCAGGACATTAGGACAGCAGCCAACCATTTAAAATTTGTTCTTTAATTTTTATTTCTAAAGATGGCTCAGCTACAATATATTTACAAAACCAGACGTTCCTAACAACATTCAAACGATCTTGAGGATTTGACGGAGGAAAACCAAAAAAATCAGAATAATTGTGTCATTGAGTTCATCTGTGACTTGCCCGTTTGGTTTCCCATAGTCTGCTGACTTGAGTGAAAAATACAGAGAAGCAGCATTTCCACAGAATAGGTACGCAGTAGTAGCAACTGGGAAAATAGCAATATTTTTGTTTGTCTTCTGCTTACGCTTCATAGCACCTCAGAAGGGTACATACCTTTGAAAGATCAG
Organism: Chroicocephalus ridibundus; assembly: GCF_963924245.1. Classification (NCBI taxonomy): domain Eukaryota; kingdom Metazoa; phylum Chordata; class Aves; order Charadriiformes; family Laridae; genus Chroicocephalus; species Chroicocephalus ridibundus. The sequence continues at coordinate 26,662,862 of NC_086286.1, forward strand.
CTAACTCAGTGTTGAAGTGTTAAGTGTTGAGCTCAGTTAACTCTTTACTCAGGCATCAAATCTTTTGTAGTTCTATTGGATAAGAAAATGACTTATGTTCAGGTATTAATAGCAAAAAGCTATTGAAAGGAGGCCATATCCAACAAACTCAAAAAAAAAAATCTGGGCAGTAAGGACCATGAAAAATTCCGTCCTTTTCCCTGAAATAATCTGGGTTACTAACAGAACAGGTCTCAGCTGCATAGAAGTGCTCTCAAACTTGCTCTAGTCTTTAACTATTCTCCTCCACAGATCTAGGATGAAGTCACGTGGAAGATGTGTATGTTACTGGATGGTAACAAAGAAAGATAGCTCTAATCACCATTTGCCACTAACATATACAATATCCCACATTCAGTAAATCACATAGCACCCACCCAGGAATTCTAGATATTCCTTCCTTCCTTTGTGTCCGACCACTTCCAAATCATCCCCCACCAGGCATTACAGATTTTCCTCAGGAAGAGCCAATCTGTCAGGACAACCTCAGTGCACTCCCTACCTAACTAGCTGCTTGACCAGGGTGTGGGTATTTCCACAGAAAAGTTAAGGCTAAAAAGTTACCATTACCTGTCCCAATCCTCTATAACCTCCATATTCCAAATCTTCCTGCTTTTCTCTCAGAGTTACTAAAAATATACGTGGGCTGCCTTTATTCAAGAAGATATCAGAAGAGATTTGCTCCAGGAAGGAATGTCCTCTTACAGAACAGGCTACAAGGAACTTGTGGGAGACTGCCTGTTGTGCTAACCCCAAACTCCATGTTCTTAACAATTCAAACAGTAAAACTTTCTCTAAATACTGAAATCTTCAATGAAACATTTATAATTGCCAAATCTAACAGCTATAATACCATTTTTTATTTTTAAAAGTTTCTTTATCTTCTTCACAGTCTTCCTGCACATATCACTCAGCTGGATTGCTGAATTTTTCAAAGAATTGCTCTCTATAAAAATGCAAGGGAGTAAGCCTTAAAAGATTTATTTCTTCTCACAATGAAAAGAGGTTTAGCAGCACCTTCCTTATTAGTGGGTAGCCCAGCTGTTATTTTTGCCTAATTGGTTCAAGAGGACCTCTGTTCTTCTTAGGGCAAACACTTCTTACATCATGTGAAGCAGACTCCTTTGTCCATATTAGCCAAACAAAAGCTCAGGCACACCGTAAGTGACAATGCGACTCATAATCCAGCACGGGTTTGTGACCACTTTGGACACAGTTTTATAACCCCGAAATTTATTTCAGGAAGGGGAAGAGCTGCTGATTTTGGAACGAGTCTCCACAAACTTTCACAGGAGTGTAGGTAACCTTTAATTTTCAAACAATTACTTAAGTGAAATGTGGCAGGTGCTGGGGTAGATGGACACTTCAGCATCAAGGAAAGATGCTATAGATTTTAGCAGCAGGTGGCACTTTGGAATTGGGAAATAAGCCTGCCAGCTCATCATCTCTAGTGTGCTATATATTATATTAATGATGAGTTCCTTTGAGGTGGTGGCCAAATTCTGCAGCTGAAAAAAACCCCTGTAAATATTAAAAAATAATACCAAGGTTAAGCCCATTATGGTAAAACACTTTGATGTAAGCTTTCTTTTTTTTTTTTTAACATTTTGGGAGTGTCAGAATTTATTAAAATGCACCACATTTATCAGAAGCATTCTTTATTGCTTTTTGAAGATTCAGGACAGTACTGTACTCTAGCAACCAAGACAAAAAGCCACTTAAAATTTAAACCTCTCGTGCTGAAGCACAAATGCATGACAGTGAGTGAACATGTAAGAATTCTTCTTCCAACTTTCCAGTGTGCTTATAACTATTATGTCTGTATTTTATACGTCATCTTCATTGCAGGTTGCTCGACACCCTTACAGATCGGTGTCGAGCAGATGTACAGATCACAGGACTTCACAATTCCTGTGAAGTCACCAATTCTGCATCCTGTAGAAAACCTAAGGTTACACATCAGTGGTGTAAATGTCTAGGTAAACACCTCTCTGGGAAAAAAATGTTGGCATACATGCCAAAGTTAAGATTACATAGAAGAATGGTGTGGGTGAAATGTGCTTGAGTGACCAGTAAAGCAGGAGTCAGCAACACTCAAGAGAATAAGAAACTTAACCTTCCAGAAACACTAATCAACAAACATCTGTTTATAGAGAAACTCTCATGTTAAATCCACAAGGTTGGCGGTAGCTTTTCATGTGTATGTGTGACTATCTGGAAAAAACTAAAATGAATGGTCACAGAGCACACACCATTTCAGGGAGGAAAAGCTTAACTTCTCACCCATCTGCTAAAAGTTGTAGTCTTAAACTGCAAAGTATTTCACCAAAGTAAGACTTCACAATGTGAGAAATATTCTTGAACACTTTCCTGTAAAACTACATTAAGAATAAGGGGGGGGGAAAAACTCCCATGAACATTGTAAGACAGAAGGACAAGCAGTGGCATCCTAGCACTGATGAAGAAACAGAACGGTGACAGCAGCAGCAGGTCCTCCAGCAGAAGCACCACAGGAAGAGAGCACTGACAGTCAGAGCAAGGAAAGAAGTTACACAGGCCACCACCACAGAAGAGAGGAAAAGATTTGCCAAGTTTTCTGCACTCTTCCTTCTTAATTAAAAGGACAAGTACAAATTAGAATTAGCAAACACAAACGTTCCTTGTTTCAGAGTAGAGGGAACCCAGGTGCACAGACACCTACCCCTTCAAGTAAAAACAAGTTACTGTAGTTTGAAGCAAAAAGTACTGCAGAAAGAAAAAAAAAAAAGACAGATGAAAAAACAATTACGAGATTCATCAGTCCTGATGGCCTGATAGTACTCATATCTATGTGTTAAATATAATTCATATGTAGTTTTATATAGTAGTATGGGAAATGGTATTTTTCCATGAGCAATCACTAAAATCTCTAAAACAGAAGAGCCAGCAGCAGGCCCTGTAGAGATCAAACCTATACTAGTCCTTCTATCTGTGAAGCTAGACAGGCTGTTTTTTAAGATACTGGAAGGGAAAAGAGGGAAAGAGGACAGGAAAACAGAAAAGTACGTGAAAAGAGAGAAGCTGTATAGGCAAGAACTGGGGGGAGGGGGGGAGATAATAATCAGAGCACTGATTATCATGCAGCATCATGTCCTTACACATATCTCTGCAATTTTTCTCTTCCAGCTAGTAATTTGCCTCAATTCACCTACACTGCCCAAGGCATTTAATTCTGCAGCCAGAGACTTCCATTTTCTCACCTAAGGACAGAAGCAGCACTGTAACCTAGACCAGTTCCATCTACACTGTATGCTGGAAGAAGTGGGGCAACCCTGCTAGGTCTTCTGATGGGAGATAGAAGCCCCACATAGCAACAGTCAAAAAAAGATTAATGCACTTAGCTGCAGCTAAGTGCCGGCTAACAAGAGCTGAGATAAAAGGCTGTGCAGGCAGGAAGAGATGTCAGTCAAAGAGGCTGGCCACAAGCAGCAACCTGGCTAGGAGCTGCTCTGAGGACAGACTTGGAAATCTTGGAAAGGTCAGATCAACACCAAGCCAACGAGGCTAGCTGCGTCCTCCAGAAGAGGGAAGAAAGGACAGATTTGTAAGGTCCAGCTTGTCACATATTTATTAATTCTTTAACAGCCACATGCTAAGCAACCACATTCAGAGTCGTCTCTGCATCATGCCCTACATGTTGGCTTGCAGGTGTTGCTACAATTGACCTTCACATGTACTGCAAGGCTCGAAGCTGTGCAGCAGGTTCTAAACCCCAGTCCTTTATCAGCCTCTTGGTGCAGAGAAGTCTTGCAGTTTAAGTGGAACTTTGCCTTGAGTACTCCTTTACATAGCTCAGTCTGGCTGTATTTGTACATTAACCAACTTCACCATACTTCACTGGCAGATGCTATATTTTACTGCTTTGCCACAGTGAAGTGTCTAAACCCAATACTTTTGCATATGGAATGACATCACTCAGAGTGTCACCCAGCATCTACTGCACAGTAATGGATCCTATAGCACTGATCTGCTCTGAAGCTCCATGTGGTCTACAGTAGGCTTGGAAGCCATCGTATTTCAGTTATGAACAGCTCATAGCCCATATTAGCATGGGTTACAGCATCACTGGCAGTACAGTGAGATAACTATTTTTTTTTTTAAGCAAACCACAGTATTTCAAACATGCCTCCTTAATCTATCTGCTTGTCAATAGACAAGTTCTCTCACAAACATCTAACCTTCTAAAACAGCAGCTGTGATTTCAAGATTGTATGAAGCACTAGGAGAGGGAGCACTTGGTATTGCTGCTTAGAAAGTTCAACCCAAATGGTCCTACAGCATCCTCGCAGTCCAACTGCAGGAAAGAGAGATGGTTTTCAGCTCCTTTGGAAGGAACCGGGGCAGGAGCTTTTTGTCCTGACTGCTTCCAGCCTCGGTGGAAGCGTAAAGCTACAACAGCGAATAACACCATAGCAGCACACAGGTCTGAGATGAGGTGGGGGAGAATTACAGTTCCGTCAGTCACCCTGTCATTACCTTTCCCTGCGGGGCCCAGCACAACTCTAAGGTTTACCTGAAGACATCAGCTCACACCCCAATGCATCTTCTCAGAAAACAGATCTGTTGTTTCCTCAAAGATGTTCCTCCAATCAGGCACAGCTGCTGGCTAGCTCAGAAACTGCCTAAGAGATTGTCACTCTCAATGAAAAACACTACTCAGAGGACTTAACAAGCGAAAGGAATTTGAAATAGCTACTGTGTTATAACAGAAGTTGTCTTCATAAGTGCTATTCGACAAACAAGCAAAGGTGCTTTTCACTCTGGAAGCCAGAAACACACTCGTGGAACAGCCATGGCTCCTCTTCCACTTTTCATAAAGCACTGTCTTCTTGGCATTCTGTCAAGCATGCTCCTGTTTGCATCCCTGGCTCCATCACAAGTTCAAATCATAGCCCATCATAATCCCAGTAATTAGACACAAGTTGGTTTGTTTTCAGTATATCCAAAAATATCATCTAGTTGTCCAAAGTATTCCCAGCGTTTCATTGTATATGCATTTCTGGGTTAAAAGTCAAAGTCATTTTAGCAAGGTTCCAGTAATTTGTGTAATTTTTGTTCCAGCTCTGTTTACTAGATAAACATTAAAATAGCACAGAGCAGTGCAAAACTGACATTCGCAGCCCGCTTTCAAAGACACCATCAGCTTATCTAGAAGTTGTAGATACCAAATGCAAAATACAGATACCTAGAAAACAGCTTGTGGCTGCTAAGCTGGCTTAAGAGGCACCACACACTTTATGCAACAAGGTCCATGCTGCATAGCTGAACCAGCCCCCTAAAACAAATAAATATTCATTGTGTCCAGCCACAGCTGCTACACATGTGAAAACAAACACCCCAACTCTCTCACAGAGTAAATGGATCATCTCCCTTCAGACATTAATGTGTAACATAGAGCCTTGTATGTAATAGACCAGCAATGAACACATTTGCTTTCTAAACCACATGGAAAAGATCCTGTACTTCTCCACGAGTTAGACTGACCATATTGTGAAGCGTTCTTGCATCACCATGTGCCTGAAGTTACTGAAACCCAGCAACAGTGTTAACTCTGTGTTTATCAGACAGCTCAGACTGCCCAGATCTATAATGGATGAACGTGAGAACAGCTGGAGTTGGAACAAGAGGAGCAGTTTATACAAACAGGGCTCCCTCCTTTATTACAAAAAACTCTTTCCAGAATTTCAGCCTCCTGATCCATTTTTTCCTAACATAAACTATGCCCTACACCAAAGTCAGAAAGCACTACTTTGCATAAAACACAGTTAACTTCCAGCCTAGAACTTGGTGGCTTGCTATCGATTAGTGCGTTTTTTCCATCACTGGGCCTGAAGCAATACATTGACCTCAAAGTGCTCTGACATGCTAACAAAACAAAGGAACATCTATCGTTGCGAGCCAGTCTCTATCAGTTAGTATACTTAGTATGCTTAAAAAGGCAGAAGATTTGAATTCCAGAAGGTTTCAGCTCCTGAAGAATTATTCAACAATCCTACAAAACCCTCAACAGACCTGCCTTCCAAAAGGCAGCAATGCCCAGAAAACGCAAGAGGGGCAGCAGAATCAGTATGTATTCAGAGGAAAAAGGAAATGATGGCAGCGTTCCCTCTCACTGCATGCAAGGAAGCCCTGGTATAAATGAAGTGCAGAGGTACAAGAGGTACAGTCAGTTCAACGGATAGTCCAAGGGCTCTGCTGCCAGTCCAAGAATGCATTCTCCTCCTTCCCACTGACAAACACGTTTAATATTAAATGCATGTACCGAGCAGAACCAGGCCCGTGATGTATAAAGAGCGGATGCCCAGAGTCCAAGGTATACACCAGCCTCTCGGAGTGCAGACAGTGTTTATTCCCCAAGTGACACACAGATCAGACCTTTTGGCAGGACCGTGAATAGGACATTAGAAGATTTAATACTAAAACTCTGCAAGAGACTAGCAGAGGTAAATCCATATGCACCTTGCAGAGTATAACTGACACCACTACACTTGTGAGAGCATGTACACACAGCTGAAAATGAAGTCAAGATACACATTTCTTTGGTGTAAGCTTATGTGACACCTGCCTCACCTGGCATTAGTATCATCAGCTCAGAGAGCTGGGAAGTTGTCAGGAGCGCATGAGACTCAAGTGTGCTCCGACCGCCTTTATGGAAACCAGCTACTTGAAACTAAACAACACAAGTCCATAAACTCGCAGTAATAAACTTACTCATACATGATTTTGACGAGGCAGCCTTAAGAAGCACCAAGCCTAAAGGAGCATCTGGCAACAGACACCCCTATCTTTCAGATACATCTAACCAACTTACAGAGGCTTTACAATTCTGAGGCGATCCTGAGAGAAGTTTCAAACACAGAGGATGGATGATGTTTCTTTTTTCCCCAGTACATTGGTTACATTTCCAGATTCTAATTTTTAGGTGTCAATTTCTATTTTCTTGGTGCCACCACGTGGCAAAAGTATGTATTACCATTTCACACGCAAAAGCCATTTCCAGCCCATTCTAGAGAGGCCACACATTCTGCAGTGGCTGTACAGTGAAAGGTAATGTCGCTTTATACGTGTGTAAGTATATATGAACACTGTGTTTCACTTTCAGATATTACAAAGGCTTATTTAGACAAATTAGATTGAAAATAATCAATGGCAGAGACCAAAGGCATTTTGTAACAATTGCACCATCCCTCTTTGAAAGGAACACAGTATTATGCATGTGAAATACATAACCAGGGGTGTTTAAATAACTGAAGTGATTAAAGGGTTTTTTTATTGCAACATACAGTGAATATTCACATATCAATGCTAAACATACCACCTTCGCAAAATAGATAGATGTAAAAGTGTGATAAATATAGTTACTGATTTTTTTGTTGTTGTTTTTTGAGGGGTTTTTAATGTCCTCATAGATCCTGAGAAGGTATATATTTTTAGGAAGGCATTTGAATCAGCCCTGTCTTTATAAAGAGGGCATCAGTGTCTCCCTGCCAACTTGCAGAAGGTCCAAAAAGAACGGGACACAAAATGAGCTGTGTGTACCCAAAGTAAGTTCCCAGCAGAGGATGAAGATTCATCTGCTTTGCACCTTCACAGCCATTCTGTGTAACATGTAACACAGACAGCAGAGAAAGAAGAGTTGACTGCTAGGAACTAGCCTGTGTACATTTATGTTCACAAGGGATAAGATGCCAGTTAAAAAGCAACTCATTCCCATTATTCCCTCTCCTGTGCTGATGCAATGTCAGGGTCTGCACAGAAGTTGCAGGTGCTGGCTACACATGTCTTCATCCACCAGGAACATCTCCACCCCCCCACACACAGAGGTACCGCCATTATAAATTTATTAATAACCCCCAATGGACTATCTGAGTGGTATCAAGAAAACAGGGAAGAATATCACAGTTTTCTAAGACTCCTTGAATTTTTTCCTAGCCTGAAAAGCATGGATGCCAGTTGGTGAGAGAAAAGGGTTAGCAGTCATCTGAGGCAGCTGCATACGTAGCTAGTCAACAGGAAAGAAGCAAAGCTGCTTGGAGGAAATGTTAGCAAATGTAAGTAAAAAGCTCAACCCACTCTAGTTTAACAAGTTAGTATATATCAGTTAAGCAAGTGACCTATTACACATGCAAGAAAAGCCTTTCACAACTTCAAGGTAAACATATTACCATAAGGATTACCATGGATTTAAAGCCAACATGTTTAACCACTGTCACAACTCAAGTACACACGCATAGCTACCGCAGCTCAACTGATGTGCGATAGCCTGACTTGTGTTCATGCCCTAATAGTTTGAAACTGTTTAATAAAGAAAGCTTTTTGAGGCTGAAACTTGAACTGTCAGTTTAAAACTGCATCATGGCAGCCTTGCATAACGGCGCAAAACCGAAGCGGTTAGGACAAAACAGCACATCCTTCAGAAGACCATAACTGAATGGCACACAGGTCGATGAAGAACTGTATTAGCAAAGAAAGAATAGCTGGGCTCTCCAACAGAAGTATTGCCAGGACATTCAACATCAAGAATGAAAAGCATTTTGACAACATGGGCGAGGAAAGATAGGGTGCTATTGAAAAGCCACAACAAGCAGCAAAGCAGCAACCCCGCTGACATCACTGGGACTTGAAAAGAAAGAGGTGGATATACCTTTGCCAAAAAGTGTAAGACACTTCAAGCAAAGGCTATGCACATATCTTGGCCCACACCTCTAGTTTTTATCAGTAACCTACTCATTATTTTTTGCCAGGCCCCGTTAAAGCAGCTCAGCAGGTAACTTCCATTCCTAGAACTGTTCAGAGTCTGGACCACTGCTGCGCATCATACTGAGATGCAGCAAAGGCTTCTGCTTGTGTGTGCTTCAGTACTTTAGCATTTAAGTTCAGATCTGGAGCAGCATAATGCATCTGTGCCGTATACCGTCAAACAAAGCCACAATTCTAATCTTACTCATTTGATCTGTGTGGGACAGAAGCACAATACACAGATCCTGAATTCACTCCAGGAAAGAACAAATCTTTTCCTGTGCTTTATAGCTTTAAGCCATTGTTGGACAAAATGCAAATATATGAGGATATCACTCTAGATTCTCAAGAACTAGAGATGGAAAGGGAAAAAATTGTTCCCTGGCTGATAAGGTGCAAGGACACTCCACAAAAATTTGCATGTAGTTGCATCTGGTCAGTTAACAGCTTTTGCAGACATACATTGACACACCAAAATCTTTTGGGAAAAAAAAAAATCTTATTCTCCTCTAGCAGCTTGTACGCATCCTTCAGCTAGAAAAGGAAAACAGTTTAGTGGAAGAAGCAAGAGGCTGTGAGCCAAGAATAGTTCTAATCCTGTTGTGATTGGGAAGTTAACCTGAGTCTGCCTCTCCCCATGCGTAAAATGGGGATAATTAATCCTCACTTAACCATGTAAATTAAATAATGTTTCAACAGTGCTGCAAGTGCCACATATTAATTAATGCCTAGGTAATAAAAAGGAAAGAGGCAAAAGTGGAGCACTTTGCTACTTACCTGCAAGCCGAAGGTTGTGTCACAATTTTAAAGTACGAGATGTTCAGCACTTCGAAATTATCTTAGAGAGAAGGATTTTTATATCTCTGTCTCTCTCATATGCACAGCAACTATCAAGCATGTGAAAGCCCGGCACACATCATTCTGCATTTCATATCACCTCTTTGCAACACAGTAAGCTGATGTTAACTAAGGAAATGCCACAAACAAATGGGAAGATCCATACCTTGAACACCTTCCAGAAGCAGATCAACCCCCTTTCTATAAAAGCTGAAGGCAGCTTCATAATCTTCTTCCTCCTCCTTCTTCAAGGCCAGTTTTATCAACTCGCCTGCTTTCTCCAAGTAATCTTGTTTGCCAGGCTTGGGTTTTAAGCTTCCACTAAACAAACTATGGCTTTCCCTCTCTCCTTCAGGTTTGCTCCACTCCTGCTCAGGTGCCAGTGTGCTTTGTACTGGGGGTTCAGAAGTAAGGCAAAGGCCAACAGCTCTACTGGGAGAACTTTGGTTGGATGCCATTCCATCATCTAACTCAGCAAGAGAGTCTACATCAACTGTCAGAGAGATCAAGTCGCTGTCACTGGAGAAGCCTGAAAACATAGTCAGAAAGACATCCATTATCCCAGATTTCTCATATCCCTTGGGAACCTCCAAAATTCTCTATCCCACCCAAAGATTTTAGTTTTCTTCTCACGTATGCAGCTTCCTGAGACTTTGTGCACAGAAATTCCCCACATAAATTTGTCTTAAAAATTATTTTTTAGTACCTATAGAAACATGTTTTTTAAAATTAGCTAAAATCTCCACAGAGCAACTGGTCTTAATTTTCATACCGGGAATGGAGAGACCAACGTCTAACACCCAACTTAAACTTTCAAAGCCTGCTCACAGTTGGGCTCCAGGAAATTACAAAACTAACCCTTTCAGTGTGAGTGCTATTACAAAAGTCAATCAGGAGGAGTGAAATTACTGTTGCAAGAAATCCCAAATTACTGTTTTAAATCAGTACGGTGAAACATCCAAAAACCAGTAAACTAGGAATTTGAATTAACACAGTTACTGTCAACTTATGCATCATGCAGCACTAACTCACATCTACTATGCACAGCCTTCTTCCATTGCTAACATGGTAAAATTAATTAGCTTACACCACTTTCATTGAAATTTGAGCTAAAACATATTATTTTACATTTCCCAAAAGCTAGAAGTATATACACTTACTGCAAGTTGACCTGCAGCAAGTTAGCGTGGTTCTTTGGAAATAAACAGCAACAAAGATATTTTACATATACACCATTTCATTCTGTAAGGATTATTATCCACAAAAAGCATTCACTCATAATTATGACTTTCTAATAATTTAAATTCCACAAATGTCATGGAAGCAACTTCTAGATCTCACCTCCGCACTCCGATTGGCTCGTAAGTGTCACATCATCAAGCCCACTTAAATCCTTTCGAACTGAAAAGGACAAGAATGACAAAAATGTTTCTGACATCCTTTTGTACCATAGATTAGATGTTCACTTGACATCAAAATGAAAGGGCATGACCCTACCACAGGTAAAAGTACATAATATGAAACTGCTCTTTGACCGGCTATCAGAGATATCCATTTGGTAACACATCATTAAAATTGTGAAAGTGATATTAGATTTGCTATTTCTCATTGCCTCTGAGGTTAACAAACAAAACAAAGGTGCTTGCTTAGGGGGGACTAATTAAAGCCTCAGCACTCCAACTCACCTAATTTCAGTAGCAGCAGCACTTTAATCCCTATCTCACTGCTCTGATGATTTACAGCTAAGGAGACTTAAAACAGGAGAGCCTTCAAAGCTGGGACCTACACACCAAAAAATACCTGCCAGCTTTTAGTCTCAAAAATGTCATTCCAGAATAGTACCCTGCATGAGACATATGGAGTGAGCCATGAATTTGGCAGTGCCACCTGGATATCAAGTAGCAGTTTGTTTTATCACCTTGGCACATGTACCCACAGAGGCAATAAAACAGGCAACAAGGTCAAGACATTTAGCTGTTTGCACACACAGAGAAAGTAAATTATGAGCTAAAACCTGGTATCTGTTTTCGTCTGTATTATCAACAGAGTCAAGAGTTTATCCACATTATCAGGTAAAGTGTTCTGACTTATCTTCAAAAGGCATGTGGCAGTAGCAAGGAGCTGACTCAAAGGCAACTAACTCAAACTTTCTTTTTGATTTTGCAACTCTAGAGTTCAAGGGAGTTTACAATTTATGGAAGAGGAGTAAGAAGGCACTGTAGAAATATTGCTTTTCTGAAAGCTAGCAGTTCCTTTAATGTGATTGAGAAGAAAAAGACACGAAGGAGAACAGATTACCAGCCCTCTTTGTCTGAAAGCAAGGGACATATCTAGTGACACAAGACTACTTGAGAGAAGGGAACAGGGCGCACAGAAGACAATGCTTCTGATCTTTTCAGGGGAGGGACATAAAACAACATGTCCACGCAGAGAAGAAAACTGCCTGTGTAGCCCCAAGTCCTGCAAGAAAGAAGAAAACCTCGCAATAGAAGAGCTGGAGGAAGACAGAGATGCATTAATTAGCGTATTAATAATGGGCAGTTCACCCGCCCAATTTAGGGACAGCAAAAAAAAAAAAAAAAAAAAAAAAAAAAAAGATGAGCTTCCCAGTGAATTGCTCTAAAGAATTTGGCGATTGGTATAGAAAGACTTTTGGAGAGGAAGTTGGATATTTGAACATCCCCATGTCCCCAGAGAGGAAGACAGAGTGACTGTTTGTCAGGAGTATCAGGTAAGTATAATGATGCTGAAATTGAACATAAATACCGATACTCATCTCTGCCTTGTGCAATTTCACTGGGTATATGAGGAGTCAACACAGTTTCCAAAAATTACTGGAAAGCCTGGATAACCTGCCCTTTTGAAAAGCAGGTTCCTGTGAAAGCATGAACGGCCAAACTGCTTTTACAAGCAAGGTACTTATTGCTCATTTTGGTACAAAAACATTTCTACTACTACCAGTTTGCATCTTCTACCATTAACGTGCACCCCTTCTGCAAAGTGAACTTTGTCTGAAAAGAACAGATAAAAGTGATAAAACACAACCCACCCTTATAAGCAAACACCAGCACCTGCTAAGGAATGGGTTTGATACTTCTCAGTACAACAGCTTGAAGGAGCAGTGCCCACGTGGAGGCCCTTGAATGTTCACAAAAACTAACACAGCGAACTAGTCACAGTTAACTATGATAATCAGAGTTGGAAAAATTAGATGCAGGCAGGGTGCCCTGAGGAGAGGCAGGGAGAGGTCTCAGAGTCGAGTATTGCCACTGCCATCTAGAGGCCTTAGAGACAGATGTTTCCTTCTGTCCCTAGTCTCCTCCTCGCCCCAAACTTGCTTTCAAACGTAAGAAAATATGAGCTGGAAGACACATAGGTTTTTAGAAAATGTAACTTCGCAAAAGTCACATTCGGCATCTGGAAATCCTGTGCTCATAGTTGTTGCAAGTATCCCCTAAAAGCACTCCAGCCAATTCAGAAGAAGGGTATCAAAGAATTTTTCTACTTTACAGCATTTTTTTTTCTTTTCAATATTTTATCTGACACAAAGGAAGTGTTTTTCTTCTAAAAATGAGGCCCTTGTGAATAAAGAATAGAAATGTTCACGTTAAGCACTTTTTCTTTTATTAGGCACAATGTAAAATGGGTGCATTGTCAGAATCTGGAATGTTAAATTTCACAGAAGTAGTGCCCCTTTAAAACTAATCACCAGGATTTGATAACTACCCTCTGTAATTAGACAGCTCTACACCTTTCCCTTCACAGAATGAACTATTGTGGGGGCATCAGTTCATTAATATCATAGAAGATACTACAAAATAAAATGCAAAACTCACTGCACATGTAGAATGTATTATGTAACTAAGCATAAAGTTACTGACATTGATAGATCCCAGTGGCAAGTCATACAACCTCAAACAAATATAAACAAAGCACCATTAGAAAACACAAGCACTTCTTGTTATTCAAGCAAAGTTTTACCAAAGCAAGTTCTATGCCAGAAAGAGACCAAAGGAAATTAAGTAATTAAGGAAAAAAAACCCTCCCAAATAAGCTTATTAAGTGTTTGTTTAATAATGTGATATATACATGAGTGTAAAACAGTTCCAAAGGAAAATCTGAAGGGTTGGAAAATAATTTCTTAGAAGTCACAAGGACGCAAGCATAACTCAGAAATACATAAATATCTAAAAGACTGCGTGGTACTTGGCAGGTAATCATACACAGAGATGCTTAAGCTGGCTGAGCCTCCAGAGGCTGGCAAGAAGCCCCAGCACAGTATTTATTTGGGCTGAGTGACCCTACCAAGCTGACCAGCTATACCATTATCTAGTGCAAGTGAAGTGCCACTAAAATTACTCTGCACGTGGTATCCAAGCCATCCATGTGCATCTTTTACATTGTGCTAAGGAAATGCAAGCTTCGGAAAAGGGAGACACCCTCCAATGACAGAGCACAACCAGAAAATGTTAGCAAGTTAAGGAAGATATTTCCGGTTTTCGATCTAACATTGCCCACACTGGCTCTAACACACAACCTCTCAGACCTTCAAGAATAGAGAGTTCTTCTCAGGAAAAGAAAAAATGCTCACAGTTTTTGTAAGAGACTTGAACAACTTGCTTATCTCCCTGAACCCTGCAGTAGGCCTCAACATTCACCACTTCCATATGCTGAATCCAGAAGACAAAGTTTTAAAATACAATGCCAACTCGCTTCTGGATTTTACTAAGCACTGAAAGCATGGCGATAGCCAGAACACAAACAGCTGAATGCGAACCCTCTGAAATGAATGAGGCAGTTCAAATCTTAGACCTATTTTTCATGCTTTAGGCAAATCCAGACACCTTTGTATTTATTCATCAACCTCAAAATGGTTTTTAAGTTCTCTGTAAATTTTTACAGCTTGAGGCTTGGGTCATGAGTAGTAGCAAACACTACCACACTGTTTGCCCAACCTCTTGGAAGCAGGCAGGATTACGTACATTTAAACCAGAGGGTTCTGTTCAGTTAGCACTAAAAGCAGTTCTTTTTGAGCGACAGAGCGCTAGGACTTCTAGAACGGACTAAAGAAACTCCCAGAAAACTTCCTGTTAGAAGCAGACTTTCAGTAGTGAAGAGCTGAGCCCAACTTCGCTTTTGTTAATCCCAGTTCTGGCATTTCTGTCATAACAAACAAATAGAAACTGGATGCCAGTGCTCCTACAAATACAGCACTTGTCACGCACGTGCTGCTTTAAAACAGACCACATTATAAGGTTTCATGAGAAAAGAAAGCAAACCTTCAGAGCTGCAGTCAGACAGGTTGTCAGTAAGAGAGTCAGACAGAGGCTCAACAGGACCAATCAGTTCAGACCCATCATGTACCTCTCCACCCTGAAAAGAAAGAGGGAAAGGAATTATTTAGCTGTTGTGCTCTACGGAAAGTCTCATCATATAGCAGTGATAGTCAAAATTAAATTTCCTAACCAGTGAATCCTCCATTACTTTAGAGCTAATGCATTTAATTAAACTACATAAGCCTGCAAAATTAAACAAGGGCTTTTGGTTAGGCCATGTTTGGTCACCGCAAACTGTCTAGCTATCTAAACAGTTAGCCTACTGCAGCTTCTGTGGCGAGCAGGAGAGTCCTGAACCATCCAGGCTGCAGGAGGTCTGCCTGCAAACCCCAGCGTTTAACAAGGAGAGAACAGTGATGCTTCTGCTCTCTTGTGGTACACACAGTCTGTACCCTTCAGTGGCGTTCCCAAGCTCCGCAGATCCCTTGCGCAGGAGCATTTGCTCATCAGAATAACATCCCACCAATGACCCACTATCTTAAGTTCAGTTGTGGTCGAGACTGGACAAACAGGGAAGATAAGGCCAGAGCCAGCATAAAAGGACCTTATTCCCTCCCAAGCTTGGAAGGAATCAGAGGTGAGTGAAGTAACAACAGGAACAATTAATTGCACAAAAAAACACCTAAATGTTTTGTTCGATTTTTTTAAATTTCTGCTTCACATGTCAGGTGTACACTTTCCAGGCAGCTATACTAGAAACTGCACCATTTTAAAGGCAGTGTTACACATGGGCATTGCTAATCCGTCTTGAACTAGCCCAACACATTTTCACACTAGCCAGCCCATTTTTCTGGAGTCAATAGTACACAGATATACGCAGCACTCCCTTCAGTTGTTTCTAAGATTTCATGGTCCAAGTTTATCTCTCCATGGCTATTTGCACAAAAATCTGAAAAGGAACAAGCCCGCCCGTCAGCAGAGCTGAAAGACACTGGCTGAGCTGGTGACTGATCAAAACCTCAGACTTTCTCTACAGGAAAACATGACACAATATCAGCTAACAAATGAGCCTAAATCATTACACCTGCATAACTCCCCTTGTGGACCTACATGTTCTTATTAAAATTAATGCCTTTCTAGATTGATTCATTGTCTAACAAAGCCAGAAAAGGTCCATTGGAAGGCTAAAATTAATACTTTTGTTTAGCAAAGGAGAGGAAAAGAGTTCTGATCAAATACACAAAACCACAAACCAGAAATATTTCCCAAGAACTGAAAAGTGCAAATGCAAATAAACTGAGAAGTAAAATATTCTAACTCAGCCTCCCATTCATTGCTGCCACCAAAGCTTAAAGAAAATTATCTTAAGTATTTTAAAGGGCTCTGCAATAACTGCAACGTAAAAACAAGTTAGAATTTTTGTGCTTTGCTGTAATTTTGCTTATACACATATATCATTTAAATATACTTAACACATTTCTACACTTGACTCCCATTGCATTCAGATGAGCATTTCTTTAATTCCAGAGAGTTACTATCACTATCATGTTTACATGTAAATTTATGCTTGTGTGTTTGTAGAATGTTGGACCAAGCTAACTAAGCTCCTGAAAATAAAGCGGTTTGAAGAAACTAATGAAAACAAACCGCTTCAGATGTAATAAAGAGGAAGCCTGGATCAACGTATTACCCTAAACTGTGTTTTGCACAGTGGTTCTCACAACACTGTACCGGCAGCACATTTGACTAGTTATACGCCTGGATCTGTTGTCACGGATCTGAATCCGTAACAGGCCATAAGAAAACAAATCTAGACAGTCTTTCTTCCTTTCCTTTGAAACTATAAACACCTACATAAAATACAGAAACATGACAATATTTTTATTACCTCCCTGCTGCACGCCTGCATTTAACATCACAGGTTTTGCTCATCATTCAATAAACAAAAATGCCAAATCCCTTCATCTGACATTCCTATAAAACTTTCCACCTTGTAGAGGTATGGTATAGGTGGTTTTTTTAAGCCACATTTCTCGAGTGAATGGAAAACTCCCAATCACTTCACAAAGCATGTCAGATCAGCTCACTGTCACTCCACAGTTTATAAAGTAAAGCAGAATCAGCACTATGCTTTATTCATATCAGTAAGATGCAAACACTTCTGCAAATACTAACAAACCTTAAAAAACTCTTCAAGCTGTTTGCTGTTATAGAGGGCAGGGATATTAGCAGAAAACTGCAACAGATCTTCAGCACATTGCCTTCTTTCTTCAATCACAGTTTCATCAAATCGCCCTGGAAGAGACACATGGATTGACAGTTTTAGAAATAACTACACATTTATTCTGCAATAGTAACCACCATGGGAAAAAAACAAAACAAAACAAAACAAAAAAAAACAAGACAAAAGCAACCTTCTGGAGACAATGCCCTGAGTCTATGAAAGTCATTCCAGTGCTTCAGGAGAAGATCGCAAATCTTCGAACTTCCTATTCTCAATTGTCCCTAGTCCCATCTTCTGCAATCCGCTCGGATGATGAAAGCTGGCAGCTACGACAAGAACTCTTCGCCCTCTCATCGTAAGAATATGCGAGGCAACACTCTTGATTAGCCAAGAGACACTAACGGGTGTCCAGTGTTATCTAACAATAAATGATACATGCACAATTTGACAATATGCCAGTCAGTGTCAGCCTTGATTATGGCCCAAATCCTGCAAGGAGCTGAGCGTTCTTCATATATGCTCAAGAACAATGCACAATATGAGCAGATAGTAAACGAAGTATTGCTAAAAGCCCCCAAACAGGTCATCGATTCCAAGGTGCCATTTATGGTGGAGACAGAGTGTAGGGGAGATGGTGAAGCCCTCCTACCAGGCACTGAAGCTTTCCTCTGAAGTAGCTCCATGCAGACAGAGTTTCATCTCCTCCTAGATTCAAGAGGTAAGCAGAGCTGGGAAGCAGCTCATTTACCAAAACGTATGATCCTTCCCTTTTCCTGCCCAGCACCCAAGGCATTTCAATTAGAAAAAACATAATTTAAAAAACAATCCCACAGTTCACCTGAGAGACTTGCTTCTCAGGAGAAAGAACCCTTGGATTGCTACCTTAAATTCACATTCTTCACAATTGCACACAACTTATTTTAGCTTTTCATATCAACATGACTTTGTTGTTGAAATCGTTACAGGTTTACAAAAGGAAAAGGGCAGAGGTTAACAGTAATAATTGGAGGAGAATGGAACAGATATTGGAACAGCTATACAGAGGGGAAAAAAGGACTGGGAAGACAAGTTCAAGAAACAGTATTGCTATAACAGCATGACCAGAAAAATAAGAACCACCTGTGACAGCTCTGTGGCATTAACCTTTGAAGAGGACAAAAGAAACATTGAATACAGAAGCAGAATTCATTTATACTCTGAGCAAGTAAAAAAATAATCCCAGAAGAAAGTATCAAAGCAGGATTCTTTCCAGAAATTCTTCAAGTAAATAGCTCCTGCCCATGTGGTACCAGAAAAAAGAAAATAAAACTAGAAAGACACACACATACTCACAAGATCACAAATAAGGCTTTTGAGGGTTATTTTTCCATGAAAGGAAAGGAAAGATTCATTGGGCTAATTTTCAGTTGGATCGGTTCTGTGACTTGTTCACCCTACCCTTTCAACTGTACAAACTTTAGCAGCCGTTCAAAAGAGCGAGCAACAAGCAAGCAGAAAGAAGGCAAAGGCAATGCTACCATGTTGAGTGGTAAAACTGGAATCAGGCTCTATTAAACTGCTCGTCAAACTTCCTATGTCTTCAGAGCAACACTCGCTGGGGGTGCGTTAGAGCTTTTACTTCATTCCACACAAAATAGGACATCATGAAAAAACAACTTCCCCCAGTAAAGCCCAGCAGCACAGGAGAGTTAAATGAATCTAAAAAATAACATGAACACTGTTATAACGAAACAAAAAAAAAAAAAAAAAAAAAAACAATCGCAAGGAAGTAAACACCGAACAAGGCCAGAAACAGGTAACTTTTGCAAGCAAGTAATTCTTTAAGATATTTTTCCTGGTTTCCCAGGGATCTTTCTCTCCCTGATCTGTTTCGTCATCAGACCCAATAAAAATTAATTTTCCTCATTCACACCTTCTCAGTACTTCCACCAGACAGGATGTGTCGGGACCAGCAGAGCCAGGCTGACCGGCGCGTGTTCACCGATTGTCCAGGCACCTGCAAACCCACGGGTACGAGCTGAGCCTGCCTGGGCCCCGGTAGCACCACAGCACGCGCTCCCTTCTTACTCAGCTGCCGTTTCACAGACTTTGCAGAAATATGATCACATTTACAACCACCTTCCCTCTCAAATTTAGCTGATATTAGCTGCATGAGTAAGAGGTTTGACTGTCTGACAGCACAATTACATAAGCCTTATTTTCTTAGGAAGCCGAGCTAAAATAAATAAATAAATGAAACACGTGTTTGAGCAGAGTCAGTGAAACATTAGTCACTGTCACATTTTCCAGCTCATCAGCATCAGATACACTATCAGGACAACCACTTACAGAACTAGAGGACTTTGGGGAAAGGAAGAACATAATTCAGTACTTTGTTCACAGACTATCTGGGATCTTGCTGGCAGTTTCATTCCCAGCCAACCCTGTGTAACTCTTTCCCCCTCTCCCTTTTTTCATACTTTCAAGCAATCTTGTATTGTTCAACACTTTCATTATCATCCTTCTCAATCAGATGTTCAAAGGGCCAGTCTGGCCCAAACCACAACAGATACCCAGCTGACTCTTCAAATATTTTTATCAGGAAACCTTATTTCCACTACTCTTTGCATCTCCGACACATGGAAACTTCATCGTAGGGATTATGTCTTTCCAGGGTTGTAGGAAGCATCACCTACAATCTTAGCATATAACAAATGCATTAGCATAGTTCTGCCATTCCTCCAGCAATGATCCATTCAAAATTTCATATATACATGGAAATCAAATGTAAATTTCTGTGAAGAGAATCCACAGTTCCTCTTCTGGAGCAGATCTGGACAACAAAACAGGCAGCAAGGTTTGTGTTCATGTTTCATTTAGTTTCTCACAAGACTTCCAACTGTACATGATACCTAATTCTTAAATGTGCTGCTTCATTTGGTATTTTCAAGTCTAAACAGTATTGTTATCTGAGCTTTATAATGTGAATCATCTTTCTGACTCACTGCTAACAAGTTATCAGTATCTGGGGTTTTTGGTTTCTCTGTGTCCAGAGGGAGAATATTTTTTTACACTAGAGTGCATTTCTACAGTTGTTAGATACAAGAAACTCTGAGTACAGATTTACCAGATTTTGGTAAAATGCCACGTATAGCCAACATATGGGAATACTTAAAGTATCCAACAAAAAAAGTAGTTTGAAAATACTGAATAAATTATGTTGATGAATATTAGGGAAGGAGAGTAATCACTTCCCAGAAATAGGTATCATAATTGCTGCGTAAGAATTCAGAGAAGCTTTAACAGCTAGATTTGTTAGGACATTTTAGACTCCCATGCTCTAAGTCATTATGTTTTCTCTATAAAATGCGTGGAAAGGGTTCAAGTGAAGCACAGAAAAAGTGAAATGATTTCTTTTCCCCACGCATAACAAGTTTCATGCTTTGATGTGAGCAGCTTTATTGTAACAGCATAAAAATACACACACTTGTACGTTATAATTATCGAAAGCTGTGGTGTAAAACATGCAATGCAGTTCAGCTCTGCAGATGTGGCAAGTCTTTGTTTGCATGTAACATGGAAGCACAGCATGACTCATTCATTTTTAAATACCTGTCAGTTCCACAGACCACCTCCTAAAACTCTAAATGCTGAACTTGAGACTCTGCGCAGGTTTAAATACTTGTGCTACAAGTAAGTTCAACTGTCAGAACCACCAATGCTCATTTTGTGAAGTGTACTCTCCGCAAAATAATAGGTATACATTATTTAAAGCACTCACATAAAAAAAAAATTAACAAGTTGCCAGCAACTACTGGCAATGCTACTTAGTAACTAGTTTAAAAGCTGGAACTAGTGGAAAGTCACCACAGGGAAGAAACACTGCAGAAACGCTCCAATAAAGCAGCTTGAAAACAAAAGATCTTAATACAGATGAACCTTGCAGCTCACCATTAACTAAACGTGACTGAAAACATTTGTCAAAAACTCAAAATCCACTAAAAATATATCTTTCCTGTAGTAGAAAAAATACTAGTACTGATCTGAAGATAAATGCTTTAAATTTAAATAAAACACACAGCAGCTATTATGTGTAGAAGTGAGATGGAAGGATATGCAGTAAAATTTTATGCTTTAAATGGAAAAATTATTCTTAAATTGAAGAGTCAGACATTTCTGTTCCTTTCAGGCATGCAGTAATCACTTAAAATTTATATTTATTACTTCTTCTTTCCTGTATTCTTCTGTGGCTTAGCTTCATTCAAATGTAGTGGGGTTTATTTTGGTTTATTTTTAATTTCAAAGGGCTTTTTGTAAATAACTACATTGACTATTTCTGTAGATTTCCTTCTCTTACAATGTACATTGCAGTCACTTTTGCTCATCAAATACAATAGAAGAATGTCTTTCAGAAGGGGTTTCACTCAATTCTTCCATTGCTTACAGAGCTAGTGCAAAAACAGCTAATTTGCTTTTCTGGCATTTTAAAATTATTTAAAACATTAGAAGCCCGTGCTCTCTTCCACCCTGATTTTCTTTTTTTTTTTTTACCCCTCTTTCCTCCCTTATGAATAGCTACCATAACTTCTACCTGAAATTACATTATGCTTTGCAAATATTAGCTTTTTAAATAACTTGTCCAGTAAGCACTCTACTCTGTAAATCTGATATAAAATCATGTCAGGGTGAAATTAATAATACACTATCTATTTAACCATTAGTGCACAAGTTCTAACACAGCACTGAAACTTACCCACTTCCAACTTCATAAATAAGCAAAATAAAAAGACATAAAAGTTGGATACAATTTAGCTGATGTGAGAGAAAATTTAAACTAGGAATTTTATCCAGCTCTGCAAAGAGAAACATGAAATCTGCATCAGAGTTCAGCTTCCTCGCATTACACTTAGCTGATCCACACAACAAGGGGCTAAATCAGAGGCTCCCCCAAAGCTGTAGGAGCCGTTTGGACTTGGGTTATAAGCCAGCTTCAACTTGTTCAAAGTTGTTTATGTTAATACATTCTTTAAAGCATCTCAATGCCATGCCTACATGCAGTAGACATCAAAAATGAACACTAAATAGCAAAAATTACAAGTCTGTGGCAGCAATTTGTCCTAAAGCATCAAATAGAAAATTTGTGCCTTCCAGGTTGTCTTGCCTGCAGGGGAGTTGCATACAGTTTCTCCACTACTCAAGGCAAAAGAAGGCCAGCAAATACTGCTACAGAACTATAACATCGGGCAGTATTAAAAGTGCTGTCACACAAAGCGGTGGGAAGAAGGCTGACTAAACAACCTCAAATTTTGGCACTTTCCAAACTGACAGGCTTGACTATCCCAAAGTAATAGTAAATGTCAAAAGAAACTCATGCCAAAAAGCATAACACAACAAAAAAGCACAACTAAAGAAAAATTTTTTTCAAAAAAACCACACAACAACAAAAAAAAAAACCACCCAGAAAAAAACAGGAGAAAATGCCGGGGTGCACAAAAGCACACAAAAAAAAGCTTATGCTAACCACATGCAAAAATGCTAAAAAAGTTTTTGCACACTTTTTCCCATGTGTAGCACATAGTAAACACATGCCAGAAACACCAAAAGCATACCGAATGCCACGACATGCTACAACCATGACAAAGGGAAAAAAACATGTAAAAGCATGCAATAGATATAGGTCCAAAAAAACTGCAAAACAAACACTGGATGCTAAAACACACTGATGTGCAACACACAGGAAAAACATGGAAAAATATGCACTAGATGCATGCCCAACATCGCTAAAACTGTATACAAGACACCTGTAAGAAACAGCACTAGATGCATGCCAAAACACACCAAACAATGGCTGGATGCTAAAATGTGCACAACACATGAGAAAAAAAGTGCAAAGACATGCATGACAATAAACATAGAACACAGGCACAACGCATGGAAAATATGTGCAAATACACACAAAAGCATGCATACCAAAAAACACCAAAAAAAAGAAAAAGCAGCCAAACATGCTGGGTGCAAAACCCACCAAAAGCACATCATAGATGCAAACCAAAAAGATGGCATAAGTGTGCTCTATGTTTAAAAATGCACCAAAACATCTTAGAAACACTATGGCAATGGAAAACAACACTGCAACAACACCTCAGCAATGAAAAAACATTCCAAAAAAAGGTGCAAAATCCTTGGCAAAAGAAAAAGAGCACGTGGGAGACGCATGCCAAAAAATACCAAACGTGCTGGACACTCAACACTGCAGCAATGCCAAACATGCCATGGCAATGCCTTAGGAACCAAAATCCACACCAAAAAAACAGGCAAAATCTACACATCTACACCAGAAACCTTGCCAAAAATAAATAAAAAAAAAAGCACACTGTAG
This sequence comes from Chroicocephalus ridibundus, assembly GCF_963924245.1. Taxonomy (NCBI): domain Eukaryota; kingdom Metazoa; phylum Chordata; class Aves; order Charadriiformes; family Laridae; genus Chroicocephalus; species Chroicocephalus ridibundus. The sequence continues at coordinate 26,686,374 of NC_086286.1, forward strand.
ATGCATTCAAGAAAATGCCAACCAAACTGGACAGTAAATACCACAATGCACAGTGCATACAAAACCCATAAACACAGGCTGGATGCTTAAAAAAAAAGCGCACTACCACCCTAAAACAACTTGTAAACATCACAGAAAGCCTTAATAATCCCAAAACACCTTAGACACTGAAAAGCCAGACCAAAACCACCTTAGAAACTGAAAAGCCTGCCAAAAACCACATCAAAAAAAGCACATGGTAGACTCATGCCAAAATGCCAAACGTGTTGGAAGCTTAAAAACACGTTAAAACCCCCAATAATTGCACACAGTAGATGCATTCCAAAAAAACCACCAAATATATGGACAGAAAAATAACAAAAAACAAACAAAAAAACCCGCTGAATAACTCTTAAAAACCTGCTGAAAATCATGCAATATATGGAAAAAGAAAAAAAAAAAAAAACACACCACCAAAGAAGTCCTGGACAGAAATAATGATGTGGCAATGCCCTAGGAACCAAAAGCACAACTAAACATGCCCCAAACCCACAACAGAAACCTTGCCAAAAAGGAGAGCACATGGTAGAGGCATGCCAAAAAACATCAAACATGCTGGACACTAAACACCACAGAAGGTCCATAGAAAAAACCATAAACACAGGCTGGATATTAAAGGAAAAAAAAGAAATAAAGTCGAAACACACACACAAAACCAACTTGTAAACTCCATGGAAATGCCTTAGTAAGCCACAAAACACCTCACAAACTGAAAAGCCCCCCAAAACCACCCTAGAAACCAAAAAGTTCGCCAAAAATCCCATCAAAAAGAGCATGTTGTAGATTCATGCCAAAAAAAAAATGCCAAACACAGCTGACACTTAAAAAAATAAAAACAAAAAAAAACTAAAAAGCTGCACCAAACCCATTCCACACAGTTAGAAACACCTCAGAAACACTCACAAAGCAGCACTAGATGCATGCCAAAAAAACCCACCAGACATGCTAGACATGTTAAAAAATACTGAGAAATGCTTAAAAACCTGCTGAAAATCATGCAATATACACATGAAAAAAGCTACACCTAAGAAATGCTGGACACTGAAAAAAACAAAACGCCACGGCAACACCTTGGGAACCAAAACCCATACCAAGAAAAGGACAAAATTCACACCAGAAACCTTGCCAACAATGACAGCAGATGACAGATGTTTGCCAAAAAATACCAAACACGCTGGATGTTCAAATCACGCAGGGTACGTCCAAAAAAAAAAAAAAAAAAACCCATCACACTAAAACAACTTTTAAACACCATGGAAATGCCTTAGTAACTCCAAAAACACCTTAGAAACTGAAAAGCCTGCCAAAAAAACACACCAAAAACATGGTAGATGCACATCAAAGAACACCAAACACATTCTGGACTGTCAGCAACACCTTAGAAATACTCAAAAAAATAAGTGGTAGATGTATGCCAAATAAAGCCAAACATGCTGGCTGCTTAAAAACCTGCAGAAAATTGTGTGGCATATGCATGTGAAAAAAACACCAAAGAAATCCTGGATACAAAAAATGCCGCAGCCACACCATAGGAACCAAAACCCACACCAAAAAATGCACAAAATTCGCATCAGAAAGTTTGGGGGATGAGGGAAGAGCAGATGGGAAATGCACGCCAAAAAATGCCGAACAGCATACCAGATGCATACCAGAAAAAAGCATAAACAAAGGCTGAATGCTTTAAAAAAAAAAAAAATAATACACTAGAACAACTTGTAAATGCTGTGGAAATGCCTTAGTAACCACATAAGCACTTTAGAAACCAAAAAGCCCACCGAAAACCAAACCAAAAAAAGAGTGCATGGTAGACACATGCAAAGAAATGCCAAACACTTGTTGGACACCTTTAAAAAAAAAAAAAAAAAAACAACAAAACACAAAACAACAACAAACATTAATATGCTTGGAAAAAAGGCTCAAAAGCATGTGGTAGATGCACACCAAAAAGCACCAAACCCGTTCTGGATAGTTATCAACACCTTAAAAATGTCTCAGAAATGCTCACAAAGCACGTGGTAGATGCATGTGAAAAAAAACACCAATGCTGGACACATTCAAAACTGCTGAAAAGCACTTAAAAACCCACTGGATATTGTCTGGCATATGCCACCAAAAAAACAGCAACACTTTGTCCTGAACACAAAGAACACACGCTAAAAAAAAAAAAAAAAAACAAAAAAAAAAACAAGCCACAAAGCCACACTGCTAAAATAAGGACAACACACTGCCAAAAAAAGTGCGGCAGATGGAGTTCTATATGGAGTCATACCACTTCACTGAAAGCCCACCGATAGCTCATTCATGATGACATACACACCAGGATTAAGTTAAGACCTTACACTTTTAAGAACTAATTACTTTTTGCCATGTATTTCTCATGTAGAGTCACAATCCTCTTGTAAGTTGTTTTGGTGAAATAGTTAACTGCTATATGTAAAACAGATCTCAAAAGCCAAACTAGATAAAATTGATAATTACAATCTAATTCCTAAAATAAAAAATTCTTCTCTGCAACAACCACTTGATACTTTACTATAACTCATCACTAAAAATCACAGACAGCTCATACATGAAAATCTTTGTTCATTGTTCAACTACTCTTCACAAAGCTAATATAGACTTTATGCTCCTGAAAACAAGGGAACATATGCTGTAAGGATCCAGAACATATACGTCAATAAATATTTGAGCTAATATCTCTAACATGGAAGCAAGGACATAACTACACCTGTTAAAAAAAAATAAATAAAAGGATCAAGCCATGAGACCAGCACACCTACAACTTAGACACAACAAACCAAAAACTTGTGTAGTAAAAGCACAGGAAAGAGAGTTCCATGCAGCTGCAAACAAGATGTATTTATAGATACTAAGTTATCAGAGAATTTCAGCAAGTCAGGAAGAAATTATGCTTACCAAATACTATCGCTTTGGCAAAAGGTGGAAAGAGTTCTGTATGTCTGCATAGGTTTTTATGAATTTGCCAGAGATCTTTGTGAAGTTTCTTAAAGTCACTGTATCTCTTCCAGACAACTATCTGAAGCAGAGAAAGGGGAAAGAAGTATTAGTGAGGTTCATTGTTCGCATTGCATCACACCACAAATATATTTCTTTAAGCAAACCAGACCACTACCTTCAGCAAATATGTTTAACAAAAACATACAATCTGAACTGTCAACTGTTGTTGACAATGGTTGTTACCATTAAAAAAAAAAAGTTCATTATCGTTCCCCAACCCCCATTTTGGCTAACAAGACTACAGTGCACAGAATAAAAATATTAAGTAAAGGCTGAAAGAAGGAAACGGAGAGGGCAAAGGCAGAACAGTTTCGGTCACACTGAGATCCAGAGCTACACAGGGAACCAGTAAGAGAGGAAAAAATGCTGAATAGTAGTAGTGTTGCACTGTTCAACGCTCAATAGCATGCTATGCTTGGCACAGCTGCAGGAAGAGACATGGGGAAGAGACACAACAGCAGAAGAGAAAACAAGGGAAGAGAAATCAAAACAAGCAAGGGATTCTAAAGGGCAGCATACTGAGCACCCAGGACTACAAACCAGCTTGTAATTTGTTTATGTAAAATGCTGATCAGGTGTAAATTCAAGCCCACATTTTAAATGGTTTATTACTAATAACCCTGATCAAAAATTGAATATGTTCATTTTGTAATCTAGACAAAAATCTCCAACTTCAGGAAAGCAGAGAGAGCACTGGTTCATTATACCAGCTTTTCCTGATCCATCCTTTCCAAAAAGAAGTAGTCATCTCCCAGACAGGTATCTATCTACCTTATCCTTCTTGCATCCATTTTTTTATTCTTTACATTCAAGGAAGAAAGAACTAAGCAACAAAATTTACACTTGACTGCTAACAGGTTTGCTATCAGGATGAAAAAAAAATGAATTTTGACATTTTATATCTTGGACTCATTTTTGGTCAGACTCACTAAGCCGTCATAATAAACCTCAACACTAATATAAAGTGATTGAAGTAGAACAGAAGAAAAAAAAAAAAAAAGAGAGAGAGACTGCAATACATTCAGCAGCTCCAGTGTTCCGTCAGTTAAATGTCTCAATTAGCTTAATACAACTAACCACAAATTAAAAGATTCCAAATATTTCTGACTGATTTAACAGGTTGCCTTCTCATAAGCAATCATAATTGAAAAACTACTTTTTTTCAAGCAAACTAGATTTAGAACTAAGTAAAAGTTTTAATTTTAGAGGGAGGTTTTTGTTGTTGTTTTGTTGGAGTTTTGGAGGGTTTTTGTTTGGGTTTTTTTAAAACACTAAAGTCAGATGCCTTCTAAATTTCAGGAGATGCAAGCTACATGTCCCACCTACAGAACAATGCAGATATAAGGTAACAAGACCGTTAACAGCAGATATGCAAAGCTTATATATAGCAACACTCTATTCACCTTATAAACTTAGCTATACTGAAACTAGAAGTCAGTCCTGATTCAGCCTCACCTATTGTGCACACATTTCCAGGACTCAATTACAATTAGTACTTGGTGCAGTTCAAAAGACAAAGGAAGAAAAATCAGGATCTCTCAAGAAGGCCAACTAGTCATTTTGCTATCAGAAACAATTTTTCAATGCTGTACTTCCATCTAATCCAATATCCAGAAAGTAGATGATTAGCATTTCTTGAGCAGTGTGAATACAGAACATAAAATTGCTTAAGATGGTGAAGTCTTGAAACACTAAGTTACTGTATTGTCAGTACTTGGAGACAACATGAAAAGCTGCCAGAAAATAAGAGCATGAGACTCTGTTCCACTAAAAAAAGCATCATTTTTTACTGTTACAAGTGATCTCTCAATAGCAAGAGGGAAAAAATAAATATAAACATTTAAAAATAAATAAAGCCGCTTGCATAGCAAAAGCAGTCAAGGTCATCCTAGAACCTTTCACAAGCCCACCGAAATCATGCCTTTGCATGCATGCAGCTCAGCAAAGTTAGCAAAGTTCCCACTCTAACATACTCCCTAGAAATCAGATTTGGAAGAAGGACATGTTCTACCCTGAGGCCCAGTGAAGCACAGCAAGTATATCATAAAACATATGTTAGACTTGTAATACAATGAAGGTGCTTGTCATGGATAGAGCCAGTAGATCTCTATTAACTCATGCAACTCATCTGTTCCACAATGAACAACCCTTTCTCCTCCACCAATGAGTAAGAGGAAAAAAACCCCACAAGACTATCCCTAGCTACAATTGCCTTATGTGCCACGTTGCCACCATCAGTCCCCCGAAGCAAGGAAATTAATGTTAAGTCCACTGGCTTTTCTGTGTCTATTAACTCCTCCACACACAACTTCACTTAACTTCTTTCATCCTTTTGAGAAGAAAGCCCATACAAGGTTATCTTCCTTCCTGTCACAGCAACAACAGCTGGGATTATCTTGAATTGTAATTGGCTGCAGTGGGAGAGATGCTGTATTAAAGGCTTGTATCCCAAAGGGCAGTTAAAAGAGGTGACAGAAAACTGGCAAGTAGGGTTGAGGTCACAGTACACAGCCTTATGTACAGTTGTACTAATGTAATGGATCTATTAACATCAAGCAGTGACATTAAAAGAGACTTCTGAATGCGCAGGCAGGCACAGCTAAGTTGTCCTACATAGGTGCGGGAAGGGGGTTGCATGAGACAGATCATAAATCAACAGGGTGGTTGTGTGCACAAAATTTTGTCTATTGAATTTCTTAATTGAGCATTCTGGAAAACTGAGGTAAATTTCTTTTCAGTTGGAACAGGTTAGGAGCGTATTCTTTTTCTTTCAATGCCTGCCCACAATTCTTTTTCCATCATAGGAAGCCACTGTATCAGAAAGGCTCCCAACATATGTGGTTTCCTTCACTACAACGCACCCTCATGGCAACTACCGTCTAGGATATTCATTTTAATAACTAGGTACTTTCAGATGCTTGCTTATAACAGAATCACACCACATCCAACATGTTATCACATGCAAAATAATTAATTTGATGCAATGAAGGGTAGAAAAGGGCAATCATCAACAAGCTCACAGGACATTTATGTCTTCTTGGAGACTAGAGTGTGTGCAATCCTGTATGCCTAACCTACAGGCCACAGATCAAAGCAACGACTAGAAGATACGGTTTTGCTCTTGTTTCAAAACTACTTAACAGGTATTCATGCAATACTCTTGCTGAAAGACACTTACAATATATTTTTCTGATGAATGGCTCATCAACAGCTGCTATGAAGTGTTTGTCCCACAAATGAAGATTAAGGTAATGGCAGAATGTGCTCCTGAATAGGTTCAATTCAGGAGTCTCCCTGGAAAAGGTGAGCATCAAGCCACAAACTACAGTAATGCATTCTAGAACTAGATCCATGATCGTCTCCGATTCTGACAGGCAATTTTAATCTTATAGAGAGTAAAATAAAATGCAAAAAGCATGAATGCTCATGTTTGTCTGATTCTGAAAATTTCAAAGGAGGATGCAACAAAGGGGTGTTAGGTGTATTAGCCAATTCTCACCTCTGCCAAGCCACTAATCAGTAACTCATGTTTGACCACACAGAGATGCAATGAATTCATTTATGGGCTCTTCTTTCATCAACTATCCAGGTTCTCCTCAACTGTAGTAAGAGACTGCACCAGAAATTGAACACATGCATATATTACACAATGTCTGAAAAGCCATAAGGGTGTTCTTTTGAAGGAAGATTTTGCACGTACGTAGCATAACAGTATCAATGTCAAGTGGTTAGTCAAGAAGAAATCAAGAAGGAAAAAGAAGATTTTAATAAAAAAAAAATCCAAAAAAACCAAACCCACAACCCACACCCACGTAGTGTATTTTTTTGTCTCAATACAATGGTTCCTCACAGTCTTTTGAGGTATTAAAGAGGCACAAGAATACCGCAGACCCTTATTCAGAGCCTTTTTGGAAGAGGCACAGAGTTAAGCAATTTTACCAAAGTATATCACTGGAAAATACTTAAGGAGCCTCAGAGAGGCATAATATATGCCTTGCAGTCTAATCTCTCTCAACTACTTCTGTGTTCCTCCATTTTCTTTCTTCACTAATAGACAGTAATGATGTAGGCTTTTCAGTGAAGTATTGGTTAAAGAGGAAAAGAGTACCTACAGCTGAGACCTAAGACTTGGATTGTGGACTGATCTTTAATTTTACCAGTAGGAGTTAAGTAACTATCAGTTTGCCAATTCCAGCCCTGAGAAAAGAGCTTGCAAAGTTATCAAAGCAGTTTTGTCATCAAAAGACATTTTACTCCCTTTGTTTCAAGTCACAATTCCATCACTGAGGGCAGAATTGCAACATGTTACTCTAGCTACCCTTTTCAGCTATGAAAAGTAAAGACAAATGGAAACATACAAAAAACTGTTTGCTCAATTACAACCACAAAACACAGAAATTGATAAATTACATCAAAGATGCTTCAAAAGGCACACTGTGATACACAAAGACATTTGCACAAGTTTAAACTGTTACCTCCTGGACATCCTCTGGATTTTTTCTTGAAACAATCTGAAAAGCAAAACAAAGAAAAAAAAAACCACATAAGCACTTGGATTTTCAGTTGGAAAGTTAGAGAGTTACATACGATGATTTGTTGATGAAGAGAAAAATCTGGAAAGAGGCAAACAGTTGTACGTTCCTCTGCACTCAGAAATGTTTTCATTTAGTTTTAGAAAATTCTAATATCCGAATACAACACGGTGAAGTATTTTAGCAGCAGAGTCAGTGTTATTAGAAAAAAAGACGTACATTCTAGGCAAAATGGCACAGAAGGCAGCTCACAAAACAAAGCTACAAAGAGCACATCCCCCATCATCTTTCCAGTCTCTTCCTATTAATTCATATTAGGGCCACATTACTCCCAATAAGCGGAGCTAATTAAGGCTACTTGGCTTAATATAAACTGCACACAACCTCACTGTGAACGCGAGGCTTTGCATTTACTAAAACAGTATTTCCACTTTACTTACAGCCATCAATGCGCACACACGTCTGACACTATCCTTGTGTGTTTGTTTCTTCTTAAACACTCTTTGCCTAATTAATTATAAATGACTTTGTTCAGAGGAAAATTGCAGTGAAAACGAGGCTTGGCTACACACCACAAAGAAGCCTGTATTTTGTCAGGATTTTTTTCTTTAAATAAATATTGATCACAAAAGTCTTTGTAATCCAAGTTCTGTATTGTGCTTATAAGCAGCAGTAAGAGCATATCCATACAAACAAACAAAACAAATAAAGACATCTTTAATTCATAACTGCAATTATCTCCTGCAAATCAGTATATCCTTCATTATAACTCAGCCAAAGCTGTTTAACAAATAATTAGCCTCTTGTTAGCTAAAGCAAAATAGGGCATTCTCAATCCAAACGGTCACACCCCAGAACAATTAATGCTGTGAATAGGTGATGCATATAGGCAAGCGCAAGGAGACCGCACTACTTGCACCCCAGAGACTAAAACACCATCCCGCTGTACCGCAAGCGCCACGAAGCAGTTGCTCGAAGATGGACGTCACTGGAGCTACATTTTCCTCTTGCTAAGTGACAATAACATACGCCTCACACTTCCCACGAACAAGCTCTCTTCCTCCCTTTCATTTTTCAAGAATCCTTGCCAAAGCCTCCCAGATTTCGTAACATCAGTTTACGACACAGCCCAGCCACTGTAATCTGTCACACGTTTTTGAGGAGAGAAGACAGAAAAGAGAAGCATGACCTTCTCTAGCAATCTCCCAAAAGACCTGAAACATTTTCCTTCACAAGTCTAAGTTCTTTCTCTCACCTTGCACATCAAAGTCCTCTTCTTCCAGCGTAGTCTACATTGATAAAACCTTCCTCAACTTTTCCTCACTCTTGAGTAATCTAACATTTGGCAACTTTACCAAATTTTAACCTTGGCAGCTCTTGCACCTTCATTCACTACCAGGCAGTTCATATGTACAATTGGTGAAATATTTCTAACCTTCTTTTCTAATAGCTGGCATACTTGATGTAAGGAGCCCGTAGAGCTGGGGGAAGAAGATATCATAGGCATGGCTACACATCACAGAAGAACACCAAAGGGCACACACCAACTGCTTTGCTTTCCAGTTCACCTTTAGTTAAAGCCTTGCAATAGTTTTGGCAGGTAGGTAAGTTACCAGATGGGCAGAAGGAGACCCAGAGAGATGAGTAATTACCCAGCCAGTTAGTAAGAATCTGGAATAAAACCCACAGGCCCTGTTTCACGCTTGTTCTAATGTTACATTGCCTTCTATATCTACCAGCCATGCCAACTTTAAGTCAGTACGTAATAATTTATGTGTTGTCCTACTTTGTTCTTCATATCCTTTTCTGAAGGTCAACCTCAGAAGAGGTCTGCCCCTTCAATCCAACCTATAATCAACCTAGAGACTTGGCAAAGATGATCTGATCCCCCAAATTTTCAGTGCACTTTTTTAATCCTCCCACAAGGATCAATGCAGTCAGCTCCTTCTGAAAATCTGTAATGCAAGCAACCTTAATCTATTTTTAAAAATATCATTAGGATACCCACCAATGAGCTAAGCAATGCATAATTACTGCGTTAGGCTCTGAAAACAGAAATCCTACAAGGATCCTCACCATTGAACAAAGTACTTCAGATTATCCTGTTTCTTGTCTGATCTGCAGATATCCAACATAACTCATTAGAGTGTTAATTATAATTGGTAATTGTAATCTTCTAAATGATCTTAACTTTTATTAGTGGCCTATATATTCAGATATCATTACAGAACGCTCCTTGTATCACAACTTGCTGATATTTCTTTCTGTTCTTTAGCCTTTAGAAATGGATATAAAAAAGCCAATATTAATTTAATCTTGTCTGCACTTACAATTATTTCACAGTTTACAAGTACATAAAATATATATTCTTTGCTATAAAAACAAAACCTTTAAGAAAAAGATAGAAGAAGGACAGACCACCTTCACACTCAGAAGAGACTGCATGGGTAGTTGTGCCTTCGGGTCAGATGTTTACGACACGCTAAACAAATACTTTCTCATCCATGATTATTAATCTATCATTATATTGGAACAGAAAGTTCCTTTAACTTTGTTTCACAAAGGATTTACTCATACAGCACTGAAAGGAACCAGAAATCTGCACTAGCACATACTGAGTACCCTAGATCTCAGCCAGAAGAGTATTCAGCACCATGGGAAGATACACCTCACTTTTTTTCTGGCGGTCCCCCAAAATACCTGAGCATCAGCAAATACAGCTGTAATGCTGTGATATCAACCATGTAGCCAGATCACTGCAGGAGCAGCAGAGAAGAGCAGGAGGAGTGAAAAAGGGAGGGGAACAGATATGTACATTGAATTACTTTTAAATCATTTTGCTCAGCATCTAACTAACTCCCCAAATCCTCACTTCAAGTACTATGTCACAGATTACCAGATAGAGCCCTACTGAAACAAAAGTTATTCATAAATACTTCTACATTTGTGAATCCAAAGCATCCTTTGCTGCATAAAAGAAATATTTTTTCACTTTGGGGATTTTAGATATCAAAACACACTGAAGAACTAATGATCTCTGGTTAGCTCAGTTTAATTTGGAGAGTTCACAGACTGATCAGCTCCTTGCTCGGTACTAAATCCCACACAGTCAGCACACGGCCTGATTCTGCACCGCCTCGCTTGGAAAAGCACCTGCTCATCTACAACTTATGGGACATGAAGAAAGAGTGACAGTCCTCACTACTCAGCTACAACTTGGTTTTGAACAATTCTGCATAAACAAAAATAACACAGAGCACTTTAAGTGGCTTCAGCCAGTAAAAACAAAGCCACCAGAATAAAATAAGCTGGTCTTGGCTCATTCCTATTACTTCTGATTGCACTGGCACAACTTTTAAAAACACACACAGACACTTAGCCCATCATGAGCTACTGCAGAAAGATGCAATGGCACTGTTTTCCTCCTTGCCTCTGTCTCAGGAAAGGCTTTCATAGGGAAAAATTACTCTTTTTTTTTTTTCCCCCCCTCTTAACAAATACTACTTTTTATTAGACTAAAAAGAATGTTTCCAACATGTCCCATTTTTGTGTTTGGTGGACTTCTATGCATATATTTGACAAAAAAGAATTAAAAACAATATTTTTAATTTCAGAAGTCACACAAAGTGATCATAGTCAAACAACCCAAGTGCTACAATATATATACACATACAGAATTCTGTATTCTTTGAGTTAAGGGAAGGATGCGTATAAACATACATTGCTGTCACAAGCAGAACATCTACAGCTGCAGTAACTACAAGATGACAGGTCACTAAAATAAACCCTGTCCCTCCGTGACACTTTCTGATCCTCTCAATATATCCCACCATACCTGTGACCTGAACTCCCACTCCTCGTGCGTCTATCTCCACGTATTTACTTACACCCCTCCCTTTTTGGCTGAAATAGGAAAGCGGAGGAGAAAAGAAAGCAAGAAATTTTCCTAGAGGAACAGAAGCTTTCAGCAAAACTAGCACCAAGACAGCTCTTACAATACTGTGATTTGCTTCAGCATTCCTCCTTCTCCTACTAGGCCTCTTTTATTCATCCAGACCCTCTTCTGCCCAAACGGGGTTGTACCCGGGGCAGAGGTAGCCCTTAAGGAAGGGGCTGTTTAAACACTCAGTCCAAACAGCTCTGCGCTTCCAGCGTAGGCGTGCGGCGCCTACACGCTCTGCTCCCTCATCTTCCCCCCGCAGCTGTGGGGCAGGCGGGAAGACACAAAAATCCCAACCTATCAGAGGGATTTGGCGGAGAAGAGGTGGGGGGAAAAAGAAAGAAATAGAGGGTCGTCTGGCTTAAAGCTATTCTGCAACAAACAGGAAAGAAATTGACAGTTAATTGCAAAGCGCGTTTGAGGCAGTTACAACGTCAGGTGAAGCTGCAAGTTTGCAGGCGGGGACCGAAGCTGAGCTCAGGAGAGGCCGCCGTGTCCGGGCCTCCCTCGCCTCCCTCCCACCCGTGTCCCTGAGGGGGGTTTCCACGTCGCGACCGGCCCGGTCCGCGCAGGACAGGTGGGATTCCCCAGGAGCCGGCCGGGCGCAGGCTCCGTTCCGCAGGCAGCGGGCGGCTTTAAAGACCGAACAACGGGCATGCCGGGGCGCGGGGGCCTGAGCAGGCGAGCGGCCGGCCGGCGGCGGCCCGGGCAACCGGCAGGGAGGAGGCCGAGGCCGGGGCCCGGCCGGGCGCTGACTCACCCGCGCCGTGACCTTGTAGACGGTGTGCCCGCGGGGGTGCCGCCGCGGCTCCGTCACCGTGTAGAAGCGGGCCAGGTCCCCGCCGCGCTCCCGCGGGCTCAGCATGCTGCCCACCCCCTCCCTCCGCCGCCGCCGCCGCCGCCGAGCCGGGCCCCGACCCAGGCGGAAGCGGCGCCCAGGAACGCCCCGCCCCGCCCGGGCGGTGCCGGGGGCCTGGCCGGGCCCGCCCCGCCCCGCCGCCGTGAGGGAATGCCCGGGTGTTACCCCGGGGGTCTGGGCCGTTCCGAGCGGGGCCTGGGCGCCGCAGCCCCGGGATGCTGGATGGCCCCCGGCCCGGTCGGGCCCTCTCCCTCCCTCCCACACCGCTTCCAGTTGTGGGCTTTGAGTATCCCCAGTCCCTAAGAGGCGTTTGGGATGTGGCCGCCCTTTCGGGAGCCTGGAAGTCTGCAATGGCGTGGATGAGGCCGAGGTGTCACGGTCAAATCGCCCGGTCCCGCTCAAGGCGTCCTGTCAGGGCAGGGCCGTGAGGGACCACAAACACAGCCCTCCCGTGGCTTCTACAAATCTGTCATAAGACCTTCCACAGAGCGGGTATGCTGCTTCCAGCGGTTTTCCGCAGGCGATTTTAAGATACGCTGCCCTAAATCTGTAAGGCAGAAATGACTCACAGATTTTAAAGAGGAATGTTAATGGCAAAGCGAGTTCAATAGTTACTGAATTGCAATGTTTCACGTCTTCTCCAGGTTCTCTGAGCTGTGCCTGGCTTCCCCCTGCAGATGGGCTCTCATCTGCCGAACGCTTTGGTGCGAGCAAAGTCTGCGGGGTGTGAGGTGCACGGCTTTGGTCCAAAGGAGCACAACGTGGCGATGCACGACCTTCTCTTTTCATGGATTCATAGGATTACAGGTACCTTCAGCCACTTGGCTGAAGTGGGATCTATTCCAATGTAGATCTATGTGAACACACATCACGCTTCAGATTATATGAACTGTTAAGGTTATTTTCTTTTTTTTTTTTTGAATCACGGTGTTTTAATTCACTTAATAGCAGCTGTTAAAAAATCAGCTTTTCATTACCAGGTTATTAATATCTCTGACCTTATGCAGGTTTTTGGCATAAAGAAAAATACTTAATTGCATTTCTCTGTAAAAGATGCTAGCGTCTTGTCCTGAAGCTCATGGTAAACAAGTGTCTCCTTTGAGGATGAATGAACTGCATCATGAATCTTTACAACATTCCCCATGACAGCTATATAAAGCTCTTCTCTATAAACACATTCATTTTCTGAGTTCTTGATCAGATTCACTTCTACAGATCTGGAAGGAAAAGCTCACCTTTGAATCCTTCTAAGCAGTTTTGGTGTGTCACTGTTCGTCAGTACTGACGGAGTTTCACCTCTTCCTTATTCCTAGCAATTACAAGATTACTGTTACTCTTAATTTGGACACTGCCCTCACTCAATTCTTATCTCATTATAATGGGAATTCCAACCTGTGTACCAGAGGGGTTAGACAGAACGATCTCAAGGGCACTTTTTAACTCTCATCTTCTCTCTAGCTTTAGCTATAGGAAACTTGCAGCTATTCAGATGTAGAGGCATCACATCCAAAAACCAAACAGCTGCTTGAAAACACACTTGCTCAAGAAAACAAGGAACATTTTCTAGCATGGTATACTAATTACTTGATATGACATGCAGCTCGTATAACCCTCTAGTGTAATAACACGATTAGACAACCAGTTCTGGTATAAATTTGCTTATGAAATAGCACTTGCTTATAATGTCTCATAAGATGTGGTAGTTTGGAGGTTTTAACGGTATAAATAGAAACCAATGGGACTGAAGCAATCATTGACTAGTCCCTGATGAATTACATAATAGATCTCATTTAAATTTCAATAGCTAACTCATGCATCTTCCAAGGAATAAATTCCATCTTGAAATGCTGTCTAACTCAAAAGCTGCAGTTTGGTAGGAGGAGGAAGGAAGAAGCACTAGGAGTAGAGAACAAAACAGAGAAGGGTGTATTGCAACTGTATAACTCCATAGCTGAACCAAGAATAGCAATAAAAATGATCAGATACATGGAATAGCTTCCCCATGCAGAACAATGGAGTAGTCTGAGACTTTTCAGCATGGAAGAAGGAATAACACGAGGGGATACGATAGCGGTCCACAAAATTATGAGTGGCATGGAGAAGATGGATGGAGATCGATGGATGCAGATCAAGAGAGGTGATTCTCCTCCTCTACTCTGCTCTTGTGAGACCCCACCTGGAGTACTGTGTCCAGCTCTGGAGCCCTCAGCACAAGAAGGACATGGACCTGTTGGAGTGGGTCCAGTGGAGCGCCACGAGGATGATCAGAGGACTGGAGCACCTCTCCTAAGAAGACAGGCTGAGAGAGTAGGGGTTGTTCAGCCTGGAGAAGAGAAGGCTCCAGGGAGACCTTATAGCAGCCTTCCAGTACCTGAAGGGGGCCTATAAGAAAGCTGGGGAGGGACTGTTTGCAAGGGCATGTAGCACTAGGATGAGGGGCAATGGTTTTAAACTAGGGCAGGGTAGGTCTAGATTAGACATTAGGAAGAAGGTCTTTACAATGAGGGTGGTGAGACACTGGAACATGTTGCCCAGAGAGGTGGTGGAGGCCCCATCCCTGGAGACATTCAAGGTCAGGCTTGACGAGGCTCTGAGCAATCTGGTCTAGTTGAAGATGTCCCTGCTTACTGCACAGGGGTTGGACTAGATGACCTTTAAAGGTCCCTTCCAACCCAACATATTCTATGATGATTCTATGGACTGTTCAGTCTCTCTTAACACAAGAACCAGAGATCAGTGAGGCTGGTAAGAATGAGGTCACAAAATAAATAATAATGAAATAGTTCATCGCATGAGTGCTAGACCTGCAGGACTCTTGTCAAAGGATGTTGCTGATGTAGAAAGTTTGCAAATATAATCACCTGGGGGAGAGAGTCACTGAGGGTAACTAAAGAGACAAACACATCAGGCTTAAGAAATCTGCTGAGCTGAAAACAGCTAGAGGCAGGGAGAGTATTCACTTGAAGTTTGCCCAGCCCCTGCACATCTCTAGGCATCTGCTGCTAACTGCTTTTAGAAAGCAGGAAACTGAGCTCAGTGGACCATTGATCTGAACCACCACGGCTGTTCTTATGTGCAGTATAATCAATCAAAACATCGCTCAGTGAGTCAGTAGCCTCCATTCACGGGGGAGTTTCAAAAGCTCAAATGACTCACAAAATACTTGGCTTCCAGTTACAAATCAGAATTTGGAGATGCCCACGTTGAAGAATATCTCTTAACATCGTATAGCCAACCCAGATATACAAAATAATAATCAGAGGATAATAAACAATCCACAGTTAAGTGTTACTAGCTTATTAAGACTTTCCTAGGTCAAGGCAAGAAAGAATAACAAAATTGAGAAGAGAAACAATTTGCATTGTATTAATAGGTTAATCTTTTACTTATCTTCTATTTTCTCTGTTACATAATTAATTCTTATGCTTATCAGGACATCTTCCTTTTCCTTAAGGCTTATCCTAAAAACCCCCAAAGCTTTAGCCCCTCCCTTTTTCCAGCATCACTACTGATATTACTATTATGTAAAAACCTTTAAAGTGACAGAGTAACTCACGTGTCTTAGGCAGGTCAAAATACAGAAAGCAACTGCATTCCATGGGAAGGTTCCCTCTGCTCCTAAAAATAACAGCAGTTGTTGTTGCTATAGCTATGGCTTACTGTCTTCTATCGTACAGATATATCTAATACATAAGAATACTTCAAAAATATAGAAAAGAGAAAATTACCAAAATAACATAGGTTTAGAAAATATAGTTGGGAGATCTTTTACTACTTGGGTATGATGGAGTTAGCAGCTTTGCTCTGCTATTACATTGGGAAGAAACTAATAGATGGGCATTTTTACCTTTGGCCATTGTGTTCAAGAAATAAAGACACAGAATGGATTTGACACATTGCCTAACTAGCACACCCTGAACGTAACTGCGTTATTCCAGCTTGTCTCCCCTGCCTCTCCTGGGAAAACTCTGAAATTATTGTTTATTTAAAGTCACTCATATCAAATGAGTAAAAGGCATACAGAGAAACGGTATTTTAGCTGATTACAGTTCCTGCACCGCATCTGCGCTATTCAGCACTATCGTATTTCATGTGCTTTGTACTGCATTTCCTTACAGGAAACGGAGCCAGCGTTTACCCTGTCCTCAGAAGACCTCAAGAAAGCGTTTCAACCGCATATTCAAGCATCACGGACAAGAGCAGGAGGGGATTGTTCATGCAGCTGTAGGCAGCGGCGGGTCGGTCCCCGGGGCCTGCCGGGCGGGCAGCTCTCCTCAGCCTGCGCAGGGCAGCCGGCGCTTCGCAGAGCCTCTTCGGGTGCATTTTAACCTGCAAATGTTAAAATTCTGCCTCAGGTGAGTGGGCTTTGTTTTTCTGCACACAGTAAACGTGGCTGAAACAGCACCTTGAAATACACAGTAGCTCTTCCCTGAGATACATCAGACCCTCCGGGGACACATGGTAATCCCAGGGAGGAGACTGCGTATGGAGACCTGCTGCATTAGCACGGTGTTACACCCACTTAAAAGAACCACAAGCCTGACATCCAGCGGCCCGCAACCGGCTGTTACCGAGCTCTGGCCGTCCCGCCCCGCCTGGCACCCTGGCCCAAGATGGCGGCCTGGCTTCGGTGCCGGCCTCTCGCCCGCAGCACCTCCGGCCCCGGCCCTTGGACTACAAGTCCCAGGAGCCAGCGGGCGCAGCGCGGCCACCGCCCCTGCGGGGTAAGCGGAGGGCCGGCCGGCAGCGCGGTGGGGGCGGCGGGCGGAGCTGGCGCTGCCCTGGGATGACCCCCTCTGGGGGCGCGGGGGTTGCGCGGAGCCGGTAGGGGGGCCCCCCTGGGCCGGGCCCGCCGGCAGGTAAGCGGGGGTCAGGGGGTGCCGGACCTCGGCGCCGTCGAGGGGCTGTGGGGCGGCAGGCGGCCGTGGTCCCGGCGGAGGCCGAGGCGGCCTGTGCGGGGGCTCCCCGCGGCTGGCGTGGACCCGGCGGCCTCGGAACCGCCCGTTAATGCACGGCCCCGAGTCCCAGCCCGGGGCGGGGCGGGGGGACCCCGGGGAGCGGCCTGGCTGCGGGAGCGGAGCCCCCGGCCCGGCTGGGGGGGTGGCTGCCGGTCGCTTGTTTTAAATGCCCGCCATTAGCCAGAGCAGGGCCGCGGTAAACAAAAACAGAGCGCGGGCGAGGGGTTTTCCTTTGCCAGGTGCGGGTGGTTGTGGGGAGTCGCTGGCCTGGGGCTTCCTAAAAAGAAGGGAGTCTTTCTCAGTGCTTTTTCCTTAAAACAGGTGTTTCAGGATGCCTTTGTAAAGGAGCTGTGCCTTCTCCTCTCAGCTCTGTCTCAAAAGCCGTGGTCCCCGGCGGGGTGTTTTGTTTATGTGTCTGTCGAGCTAATTGTGGTGCATCGTGGTGGAAGGTGCTGTTTCAGAACAAGCTGGTTTTGCTGAAAGTTGTATTTAGGCTTATTTGCTAGGCTGAGTGGCAGCTAGGAGGTTCTCACTTCAGTTCAACTTCAGGTGTACCAAGCTTTGATATCTTTTGTCTGTAACCTCAAAATACACCATCTTATTTAAACAATGAGGAAGCTGTGGCAGGTTGATGTCACTCGGCCTTCCTTCCTGCGTTTCTGTTGAGACTCAGATTTTATTTTTTTTTTTTCTGGAAAAAAGAAAAAAAAACCACCTTATTTTCATGGCTTTAATCACTACGCTACAGTTTTCCCACAAATAAGAATACAAATTTACTCTGTAAGCTGGTGCCAAACGTGGCGTGAAAGTTAGCACATCTGTTTCCCTCTCTTGTTGGCATTGTAGTTGGAGCCAAGTCAATGGCTTTTTAAACAGATTTCTGACTGCTAGAAGGAAAGTGGCTTTCTGATTCCTTTCAAATAGCCTTATTATAAACTTAATGCAGCATGCAAGAGCGACCTTTTGTAAAGGTCATTACACTGAGCACTTGAAAGATCTGATAGTTGAATTCAACAAGGCAGAAAATAAATTGTAAGTAGTTATTCAGATGGATAGAGTTTGAAAATTAAATGGCATTTGTAAATCTGAAGGGGGAAAAACATACAAGATTGCTTTCTAAGGTTCCACATTTAGGTAAAGGTTTAAATATCTTGTATATATCTAAAAAGGTTTGAATATCTTGTATGTATTAACTTGTAAAGAAAGAATACTTTGTGTAAGTCATGACCAGGATGACTTACATGCACAGCCTTCTACGGGTGGGTGTACATGTGTGTAAGTAATGAAACTTATGCTTTCTTTGGTAGACACTCCATGCTGCCCCGCCATGTGCAGAGGCTGGGCAGAGACTGGATCGCCCACCGGAATGGTTCTCAGATACTTGCCTTGAACAGCCCAGTTTCCAACTGTATGAGATGGGCCGGATGCTATCCCTGGGCCTCATTTCCACTTCCTGTTCCAGCTGATTTCTCAGCAAACTGGAGAGTTCCTCCATTTCTTGGACCTTGGAGACAATTTCAGAACTCTAATTGGCAGCTTGATAACTTCATGCAGAGTTCTTGCTTTCACCTACCTAACCCCAGTATGAAATCTGAGGGAGAAGAACCACTGACAAAGAAGAGAAGACTCAGTGGCCAGCATGATACTTCAGCTCCTGAAGAAGAAACAAACTTCTCTAATCAGAAGGAAGCATTATGTCTTTCTGTAGCACAGAATGAAGAAAAACATAGCAGCAAGAAAGGTAAAAGATGCTCTTTGCTCAGTTTCCTTGTTTATTTGTAATGCTAAACACATCTAACAAGTTATAAGCAATATTACTTGCACCTCTTGAGTTGCTGTTTTTCTTGGCACCTCTCTCAAGAACACATCTGTGTTTGAAATGTTAAAAACTTTGTAATGCTGTTTAGTCTGTAAACTTGTATTCAGTGCCGTCAAACAGTCTGCCGGAGCTTGGTTCACTTCACTTGGTGGTAGAACACAGTCAGTTCTGCAAGGTCTTGCCCAGCTAGGGAGTCCTGGGCTTGGTTCAGACAACTCTGTCTTGGGTGTCTGTTGCCAGACCAAGCCTGTTAACTTGGGAACTCTTTTAAAGCAAAAAGATTGAGCTAACTTGCTGTAGGGCTGAGCTGGGCTGGCAGCTGTATAGCTTCATTCCTTGTACCGTACCTGAGCTCATAAGCCCTGCTGGACCTCAACTGGCTTCTTTCTGAGCCAGTTGAATTATATGTGACCTAGATAACTGGGACTTAATGGTGTTTGCCTCCAGTGTGATTGTGTGGTTTTGTTTGTACAACTATTCTGCTACTGGCATGTTAGCAAGTTTTGTGTCAGACCATGACTGGCAGAGCAAACAGCAAATGCGCTTATCCAGATAAATACAGTAAGAAATGCAAAGATGTCTACCCAACTCAGTAACAGAGTTTCATGAAACTTGGAAGTGTCTACTTCAGCTTATTATGGATATAGTCTTCTACATAGTATCCAAATGTTTTACTGAGTATTGTGGATATTTACAGTTTTGTCTGCTGTGAAACAGATAGAGGGGCACAGTCAAAATTGGTCCCCTCTTGCATAAATCACTTCCTTAACAAAATAAACTGGAAGTTGTATTATGACTGAAAAGGGTGACTGATGCCATCAGCATCCCAAAGAGACTTCTGGACATAAGGCTTAGAAGCATCACTCTCATCTTCAGGAGGTGAAGGAAGGGAGTTTGCTCTGTGCCTTTATTGCTAAGTCCTCTCTCAACCCCCTTAGCAAGTACATTTTGACATACCTTTATCTGAGAGTAGTTAATATTGTGGTCCTTCCTAGTTATCTTTTGTTTGCATATTGTAAGGTGACAGTAATTAAAGATACCTGCTAAGGAGCAATGCAACCTTTCTCCCACTGTAGAAAGAGTACTTAAAGCCTTGCTGTATTCATTGCAAATACTAGATAAAGTCCTGAATAATGTAAGCACAGTGATGAAATTTACTACTCAAATAGGGCAGATATTAACAGCTATAGCTGCAGTCTGCCACTAGTTCATTGCGTGGATAACTGGATCTCGGCATGCTCTCAGATGAATTGGGACATAAAGGCTGAAAGGCATCTTTGTTCACGAGTTTTGTAGGTGGAGAAATACATATCTGAAAAGTAATTGGACGCTTAATGATGGGCAGATATATTCTTGTAAACTTTGACATAACGATACTAACAATAAGTGTGAAACTAGGAATGCCAGAAGGGCGAAGTAATCCTTTTCAGAAGTTCTTGGTAATTCTGAGGCTTATTAATTTTTTAATTCCTCAATCTCACTGAGGGAAATCAGGTTCATTATCTGTTTTGGGACCCCTGTAATTGACACTGTTGCAACTTATGGCTGAGTTTGTCAGACTGCATACAGTCTAGAGGCGAACCTCCATTCCTAACCCCTTGTTAGTCACGGATAGAGAGATCAACAAGATGCCCATATGCTGCCCTGAAGGGTGTATCCCAAACTGACATGCCCCATCTCCACTGAGGGGGTAGGGCAGTGGCACTATGTCAACAGCCTGGAATTATCTTACCAGTTTGACAGCCTTTCTGCAGGGAGCAGCGTGGTATAGTCTGTCTGCAGTAATCTACTTGAAACATGTCTGTTTCCTAATTTCAAAGCAGTTGAAATCCAGGGCATATGATGGTTTTGTGCTGTGTTTTGGGGGGTTGTTTTGTTTTGCTTTTTACCGATGCTTATATAAATTTAATCTTAAACAGAGAGTCTATATCACTGCTAATCAAATAAGCTTTTAGCATTGCTTAAGCAATTTGAAAGACAAATAGTTGTCAGTAGAATGATTTTGAAGAGCAGTAAGAAGTCATATGGTGTATTATGTAACTCTTTTTGCTTCATGTGCTTTTAACAGGAACCATCAAAAGACACTGGGAATATTTCTGTCAGCACAGTAGAACAATGAAAATCTTTGAAAATAAAGAAACCAACCAAAGCAATACAGAAAGTGAGGCAAAATTTGATTTTACAGTCATGTCCTACAATATCCTCTCACAGAATTTGTTAGAAGATAACTCCCACCTGTACAAACATTGTAGGCAACGCTTATTAATCTGGACGTACAGATTTCCCAACATCCTACAAGAAATCAAACAGCTGGATGCAGATGTGAGTAGAAAATGAACACATGGATATTTCTTAAGAACTGATAAACTGGAGTAGCAAATTGTTGCCATTCTCTATTTTGAGGTGGGCTGTCGAGTGAATCCAACTGAGCTTTTAGTTCTGTCATGCTTAATGGTAGTTTTGATCTGTGCTTATTCAGCTAGCGTATTCTGTGCCGTCTGAATTTACAGCTAAGCCAGACTCTGCAGTACATGTCACTCATAGTTGTTGGTTTTGACCAGAACTTCCTGGAATGGTCTTTTTGATGTGACTTTGGTGTTCTGATACCCTGCAATTTTTTTATAATTCAAACACCTTTCTTCTTCACATAAATCTTTCTCAGTCTGTGCCTAAAGCACACTTGAGTAGAACGCTGTAAATAAGGCATTGAACATAAGAACAGCTATACTTGCATAGGCCAAAGGTCCACCTAGAGGCACTCTGGTGAGGATCCACCTGGTGCTGTTAGAGGTAACAGACAGTTCTCCAGCATGGAAGGCCTGGAGCCAAAGACAGCCCCTCTAGCAAAGAGTAGTTCAATTCAGGGCACTTGCTAAAGCCTGCAGAGCCACACAACGCAGCACTGGGGTAATGAGGTGATAACCTTTTATTGAGTCATGATGAGCAGCTGCACACGGACCCTCATAGGTGCAGGTGCCCTTTGTGCAAAGGAATTTCTTGCTATAGGACATAGACTTTTAACTGATTCATTATTTTGAACTTCAACCTTAAAGTGAAGCAGAGACTTCAGAATATTGCCTGAGATTTGGTTGTCCTTTGAGACCTTGAATGAGTTTGTGTCAGTCTGTTGCCGCAGTTCAGCAGGCAGTGCTAACTCACTACCCTTCAGGAACTCAGTCCTTTGTCAGAGTCCCAGGGTGTTTGTAAATCTGTGTGTTACTGCAGTGCGCAGGAAGAAGGCTCCAAGATGCTTAGAACTCTCTTAACGGAGTATTTTGAGGTTAATCTTTGGTTCAGATTGTCATAATATGGAAACTTGCTGTCCACACTGTAGTTAAGGAAGTGTGTGTCCTTGGCCTCTTCATCCCACTGCTCTGGCATTTAGCCCTCTCCTAAACTGCTGAGAATGTATTAGCAGGTCACTCTTTCAATTAAATTTGATTTCACATCTGAAAATGTATGCCTGTCTGAGAAAGGGTGGGAGGATTGGGGGCCCTCTTGACAATCTTAAGGAGCATTTTCTATAGGAGAGTGAATCCTTTTGTGGGATTATGGAGGCAAGAAGCCTCTGAAAATTTTTTAATTTTTTTTTTTGTACCTATACAGACTGGCCAACAGAGATATGATCTGCGAATATTTTGATGTGCTTACTAATATCTTTTAATTGCAAACTTTTGTCTTAGGTACTTTGTTTACAAGAAGTCCAAGAAGACCACTATAGAACAGAGATCAAGTCCAGTTTGGAATCCCTGGGTATGATGAAACTCTTATGACCAATACATTGTCTTCTCCCCCACCCCAGTACTATTTTCCTCAAAGACTCTCAGATTATAGAATCGAGTCTCCTGCCATCACATGCAACAATATCGTGTACCCCCTTTTATAAATTCATCAAGTGCTCTTTTGAAACTACCTTAGTGTTTTCTACCAGTATTCCTGTTGGATAGCTTTTCTAGGGGATGTTTTTTCTGGCTTGAAACCTTCCAAATATCAGCACTAAATTTTGTCCGTGGTCAGTTTATATTCATTAGTTCTTGTACTAGTACTATCTGATCACTCTGCCATGTGAATTTACGGAAAGGGACATGCTGCTAGTGGTGTGATTCCACGGTGGTTTGAATGGATACTGTCATTTGATAAGTGTCTTAGTTTCCCTATTGAAAGCTTGCCTCTTGCTGCTAAGTGGATAATTACATAATTTTGTAAATACGTTTGAGACTATTGTTCTATGAATCATTTTAGACAGTGATTCATGACTTATGGTGATTATTGCTTTTGATTGGAATACTTCACTGATATTATTCCTAAACCATTGTGGTAACATCCAGAAAAAAGCTCAGTACACAAGTCCACCTTTGTGTGACTTGTGGGGTTTTTTGTTACTTTGGTTTAGGTTTTTTTCCACATGAGGAGAGAAGAACATGCCTGGTATCTTAAAGTATGTAGATGCTTACACATCACAAAAGGTACTAGACCAGGTTTCCTGCGGTATCTGAACTGAAGCCAGACAGGACAGAGTGTCTCTTGTGTTCACTTCTCTATGTGAACTTTACATAGACTTTGGTACTTCAGACTGAGTGTTGACTACCATGTGAGAAAAGTAGCGTGAGGCTTTTTCTAATTAAAAAAAAAATATTAGTACAATTTTTTTTTTTGTTATGTTTTTAATTGCCTTTCTTGCAGGGTATCACTGTGAGTATAAAATGAGGACGGGGAGAAAACCTGATGGCTGTGCTATTTGCTTCAAAACTTCCAAATTTAGCCTGATCTCATCAAACCCCGTGGAATTTTTTCGCCGTGATATTCCACTCTTGGACAGGGACAACGTTGGACTTGTGTTGCTTTTGCAGCCTAAATTTCACTGTACAACTAATGCTGCAATTTGTATAGCCAATACACATCTGCTATATAACCCAAGGCGAGGGGACATCAAACTGACCCAACTTGCAATGCTCCTGGCAGAGATTGCTAGTGTTGCCCCTCAGAAGGATGGCACCTTCTGTCCAATTATCATCTGTGGTGACTTCAATTCTGTTCCTGGTTCTCCATTGTACAGATTTATAAAGGAAGGAAAGTTAAATTATGAAGGACTTGCTATAGGGAAGGTAGGTAGGCTACGTATTTCACTTCTCACAAAAAAAAAAAAGTTAATGCTGATTACAGAGAAATATTTGAGTTGTGGTAGCATGCCATAGCCGGGCTTGTATTATTTCCATTCACAAATCTTAGTGTCCTTTACACAGAGTATATTAGCGGTGCCTTACAGAATATTGTATCTGCTTCTAGCATTCTGAAATTAAAAACTTGCAAAGAAATTAATTGTTCTTGAAAGGTAGTTATCTGCAGGATGATTGTATCACTGTGGTTTAAGTGTCCCAGTCTTTAAGTAGGATAAAATAACTACTGAAATACCTACTGTGCACTGTACAGAAAGATGACTCTTATTTTAGATAAACTTTGAATTACAGTGGCTAGAATAATTGTAAAAGCAAAAATACAACTAGATGCTGAACATAAACTGTTTCAGGTTGGATCGTTTTTTGTTGTAAGCTCTTGTATGTAGCTGTTGGATGTGTCAAATGCTACTTAGTAGAAAGTTAAGTGGAGTACCTACAATGAGAAAACGTGATAAAATAGCCCCACTGGTGTTTGTTATTAGCGGATAGTTGCTTCAAGCCCTGCTTTGACTTGACTTGCTCCCAGAAGAAAAGCATCATGAAGCGTCTGCTAGGGAGCCGTATATTCTCAGTTCTGTTCTGTTGCTAAAAGTGTTCTTGGTAGTCTCTCAGCTTAGTGTCACAAGAACTAGCTTGACAAATTGGATAGCTGCAAAAAACTTGATATGAGTAAACAAAGAGGGTGTCCATAAGGGGTGTTACTATTTTTACAGAGATTTGACAAGTCATTATAAAAGATTTATTCTAGGGGGGTGGAGTGGTTTGGGTTTGTTGGGGTTTTTTTTTTTTGCTTAAAACTTCATAAAAAAAAAAAAAAGTCCGCTCATTTAAATTTTATTTTTTTAATCAGATTTCTGTCTGAAAAAAGCTCGTGTTGTCTTTCTTAGGTCTCTGGACAAGAACAGTTTCCAAGGGGACAAAGAATTTTATCTATTCCAATTTGGCCAAAAAAATTAGGTATTTCGCAAAACTGTGTATATGAAATTAAACAGCAACAAAAAGAAGAAAATGCAGGTCAGTTTCTAGGTCCTTTGAAAACATGATTCAGTTAGCACTGAAAAACAGAAGATCTGTTCTAGTGGGGGAAAAACAGTCTTGAGCTTGCAAAGCATCCTTGTTGGTCTCATTAGAATGTAAAGTTATTTACAAGTAAGTAAATAATAATAAATAATTTACACATAAGCATTTGCAAATTTGAATCTTTAGAAGATCAATAGCTAGAAATTGCCATTCAGGAGCTGGTGCGTAATATTTAAACTGCTGTGTTTGTATCCTGAAAGTCAGTTGTGCTGTGACTGGGAAAAGACAGATGTAAGAATGCAGCACATGTACCTAGCATAAACCTACATTCTGCTTCAGTGTTTATGTATTATAGTGAAAACGCTTTATGGAGCAAGTGGGAAAAGCAAGTGATTCCTTGCTGAATATTATTACATCTTTCATCCACCATTATTTCTTTGACAGAAAAAACAATTTTAAATGAATGGGACATAATTCGAAAGAGTCTTTGGAGGGGATCTTACTAATGGAACAGAAGAATTTAACCCAGCTTTGTGAATTGTATCTTGCCTGCTGCAAAAAATAAGTGTACTTAAAGATATTATTTTCTGTAGCTTTTATTTTTCTGTAGCTCTTCAATATTGGTCTCACCTACATCCTGTTTTTAAATGTAAATTGAATGCATGTTTGTTTTGCAGGAGAAAAATTTGAAGCAGCAAAACTGGACGACACTCAGGAGGTCGTAATAGCACCTGAAAAGTATGTGTTTGGGGGGAAAAAATGGAAGGCTTTGACTGGTTCCTAGTTTTGGGGGTCTGTTTTGGTTTTAGACCAAACTTTTATCTGATTCCAGACATGGATACGATATGCTCGCCCAGCCCAGTCTGCCTATCTGACAAAAAGTGATCTTCCATTTAAACATGAAAAGGCTGATCAGACAGAAAAGTCTAAAACTGGAAATAGTGAAGGAGTGTGTGTTCCTTCTTGTTAAACTGAAGGAGGAAGTCACCACTAGACTGCTGAGAAGGAAAATGTAACTGCTTTTTCAAAGGAAGAATATATTTGCATTTACCAAACTGGTAAAAGCATATAAAGTAAGGCACAGAAGAAGGAAATTGCCCCAACTATGTATGTGTCACATCAGGCTCCAAGTCAGCCATTTCTTATCAGAAATGAGATCTTGGTATCACTGCAAATAGTTATAATTCTTGGTGATCAAAAAGTTAAGTAATGGCATTTCTGAGAAAAGTAGTAGATAACAAGACAGGAAGCCCTATTCTGTGGTGTAAATCCATAGCGTGACATGTGTTGGACGCTGCTTGCAGGATTTTTTTGTCTCATCTTAAAAAGGATGTTGTGTATCAAGAGCAGAAATTACCACCCTTCTCTGTTGTACCAACTGGCATGTTTGTTGGCCTTCTCTAAGGCAGGCAAGTGACGTGCTGATATTTTCTTTTTTAATTGCTTGGTTTTTAACCAGAACACACTGCAGCTCAGGTTTAACATGCAGCCATGCAAGGTGAGGCAGGTACAGCTGAGGGATGCATCATTTGCAGAGCTGATGGGAGCAAATGGCTGAGAAGGAGAGAGGAGTTCTTTTGCTCAAAGATGCGGTTTTGCAGTTTACTTTCAAGATAGAAGAAGTCGGTGAGACAAGATGGGCTGAACTGAAGAGGAAGAGACTGACAGATGATGGGGAGAGGCAGAATGGTAGCCTGAGCAGAGGACAGAAGATGAGGCTTAGCCTAACTTGAAAACACTCAATAGCTTTAGTTTGGGGGAGAAAGAAAAAACCACCTAGAAGTCTTAATTTCTCTGTATGCTGAAGGGCTTGGTTAGATGAGTTCATAGTTTGTTGCTTTCATGTAAGCTGCTGTCATGGACACTTCTACCCATGTGTCAGGGAGAGACTGCTGAATGAGAACATGTGTAAAATCTTACAAAGTGTAGATGGAGGTGAAAGCTATGTATATTTAAAGAGTCAGTTAATCCAGTTTTGATAAGCTCTTAGGTATCTACCTTTTACTGAAAAAGCTGTCTGCATTTTGCCTACTAGTTTAGGCTACTAACATAAAAGGCTATGGGGTTGATTGCATGAGAGAAATTTCCCTATCCAGATAATTCATTTTGTTTATAACCAGGAACTATTTGGTATTTCTTCATTGCTTGTTTTTTCTGTGAAAGACAAGAAAACAATATTCTTTTCTTTGATTCCTGTTTAGGTTGTCTTCAAAATTGCAGCACCATTTTAAATTGTCTTCAGTCTATTCTCATTACTTTCCTGAAACTGGGATACCAGAAGTAACAACTTGTCACTCCCGAAGTGCTGTCACTGTGGATTATATTTTCTATTCTGCAGCAAATGATGATACTACTGCCCAGCCAGGTAAAGAAACCAACTTTTAGTTATTTTTCACAAATGCTAAATGGGAACACGTGGATGCTGTTCTAAGGGAAATGCAGTGATAATTTAATCCATGTGAAGTACCTTGGCTGTTTTGTGGTAGTGCTCCAAGCATCAGCTCTTGTCTAAGAAACATGGTTGGCGTTGTCGACTCACCACAGTTGGACTTGTAGTGTCACACAGGGCAAACTTTTTCACCGAACTGAACGCTCCTGTAGTTGCCGTCTCAGCATGGAGACAGGAGCTGAGGCTACAAAACCACAGCAATGTGAGTAGCTGACAGAGAGATACCGCTGTCAGTAACTCATGCGGGACCTTAGTGGCCGGACCTACAACAAAGCAGTATTTGCAGTTATCTAATCAAAATAAGGTGAACGGCAATATATGATGTGCATTAAGGTGATAAATGAACTGTTTCTTAGAAAGTTAATTTTCAGCTAGTCTTGATGTAATATCTGTCAAGTAAATGACCCTTGTGGCCTCTGCTCCGACATCAGTCGCTGGCACATGCCGCGCTGTCGCTCTCTTGATTGCAGTTGCAGCCAGAACTCACCAGATGGTGCAAGAAAGACACGGTACCTCTGCGGGTGTATTTCCGGATGGGTACCAGGCCGCCCTTTACTGTGTTTGTGCTCTTACCGTGGGTACTTCTGAGCAGTGGGCTTTCCTTGTCATCGTGAGTTCTGTGGTTTATGCCAGCGTCGGAGGTCATGGCACAGTGCAGTGCTACCAGATACGTGGCTCTGCAGAATTCGGAACAAAGAAACATGGATTCCACTCCTGCTCCCACTGTAGATTGCAACCAATTTTTACTAATTAACATTGTATTCAGTATGTGAAATTAAAATGCCACCTTCATCTCTCATACCTTGAGACTAGGTTATTAAAATTCATTGAGTCAATGCACAAAAGTCTCATTTGTCATAACATGCCCAGTAAGTCCTATCTTAGTGTAAAATATCAAATACAAAAGCTTCACAATACAGAAATAAAAGCTTTGACTGAAAAACTAGGGTATGAGAAGTATCTAAATAACTTCTGAATGCTGTGTGCTTTAAGAGGGTGCTGTGTGACTTCAGGGTGCATCCCTGTGCAAAACTTAATCCTAGTTTGCCTGCTTATGTATCTTGCTGCACCATCGTTGCCCCAGCAGTGCTATAGCACTTTTTTCTTTCTGTACTCGTTTTTCGAATGGATTCTTCACCCCACATTAGAGTACAGAATGGGACCAAACTTGAATTCTTCAAGTAGTGTAGTTTTTATTCATTGGTTCTTAGAAACTAAGTAATAGTCTGGATTTCCAGTTTTCTGATGACCTGGGCCTCTGTGTTAAAAGTTGTCAAAGTGTGACAAGTGAGTATTAAAGGTGGTCTAGGCTGATTGATTGCCCTTTTCCACTTAAAGGGGTTGGTTGGTTTGTTGTTGTTTTGTGGGGTTTTTTTAAGTGTTCATAATTTAGTCTGTGTCGTGCTTACCTGAGTATTTGGTTTGGTGTTCAGGATTTACTGTGAAAGCAGGGTTCAGTATCTACTGTAGTCCTGCAGGACTCACGTTTTGCTGGTTCCAGAGTGCTCTGAGCTGACATTAATCACTGCATGCAGACCAAGCTCTCTGTAGTAACAAACTGCTCCTTTGTAGACAGGCAGGTGTTGTGCCAAATGATAAATTCGGCTGAAGAGACAGGTGGACGCATGCTCTAGAGCTGCCGAGGCATCTTTGCAGTAAAAAAGCTTTTCTTCAGAGCAGCAGTAAATAACTGCTGGGTTGTCAGAGGACTGGAAATGGAGTGAAGCTGTTGAACTATCCAAGAGGTTTAATGGTTGCTGGATAATCTTTTAAAATATGCCTACTGGTAAGCCAGTACCAGGTTCAGCCAGCAAGTTCTGAAATTGCTGATCACTTTCATACAGCAAATATTTTTGTTAAAGTTACAGCTGCCATTTGTGCTGGTCCTGAAAGCACTTGACCTGCTCAGTATGATCTTTACGGTCTGAAAGCAGTAGCGAATAGTCATCTCACTGTAGTAGATAGCTCAAGAAGTCGTAAAAGTTTGACATGTCATGGGAGGATCTCATTCTCGATGGAATTTCTTTACTTGAGTTGGAAAAAGTTTGTAACTCTTTGATGGTTTTCTGGGTTTTTCTTTTCTTGTTTTTTTTTTTTTTTGAATGAGGACACAAAGATTTTAAGTATAGTGTAATAAGGTGTAGTAATAGCGTGGCTGTGCGTCATCTTTGCCTCTTCCATGAGCAATGTGGTGTTTCTTTGGTGTGTGTGGTGGGGGATATTTTTGTGTGTGGTTTTCCCTTTTTTTTTTTTTTTTTGGCAATTATAGAAGGAAATAATGGAGGACGATCCCTTTCTTATGATGAATAGTTAGGAAGGGAAATGCCAGAAGGCTTTCATCCCTCATCCTTATGAGCAAGAGTTCCTGTATGACTTGCCTGCTGGAAAGGTGTGTGCTTGAGGATGCAGAAATAAAATGTTATGTGAACCAGTAGCTTTCAAAAGATCCTTAACTTTGCAAGCATCAGCTCTGTCTAGCTATGCTGTTGTGCTAAAATACAGGACTGGATTGTGTGAGGCTTTTTTGGGGGAGTTACAATGAACCTTTCTACTTCAGTTTATCTCTCTGCAACATGGAGGGGTAGTATCTTTCTGAGTATTTTGAGCTCTGTTATAAGCTCTGCTGTGATAGTGGAATAGTAAACAAGAATTTCCAAACCAACTTACTGGTGTTTCTGCATAGAACAATAACAATTTCAGATTATTTCTGTCATACTGTTTTCTTCTTTCTTCATATGCATGAATGTGTGATTATATTATTATTTTTTTTTAGCCCACACTGATTAATGTTTCCACTTTTTTTTTTTCTTTTTAACCAGGAGCTGAGGATTCTTTTCACGGAGGTCTGAAACTTCTTGGCAGGCTGGCACTTCTAACAGAGAAAGATCTTTGGACTGTTAATGGTCTTCCCAACGAAAACAATTCTTCTGACCACTTGCCATTGCTAGCAGAGTTCAGACTTATTGAACGGTAATATCCAAAGGACTTTTTGTGTGGGTAAAGTTACCTTCACCTTCTCTCTTCATGTGATTGTTATTTTTTTAAAGGTTAATTCAAGCACTGCTGGTCCGGTTTAAGTAAGTTTGCCTGCATGCTGACGTGTTAGTGTTGTGTAAAGTGACTTTTTAAAGAGACTTTTGTTTTTTTTAAACATTTAAATTACTTTATGAAGTCTTTAAGGCAAAAAGAAAAGATT
Source organism: Chroicocephalus ridibundus (assembly GCF_963924245.1). NCBI lineage: Eukaryota > Metazoa > Chordata > Aves > Charadriiformes > Laridae > Chroicocephalus > Chroicocephalus ridibundus. Next base: position 26,717,381 of record NC_086286.1, read on the forward strand.
TTACATTAGCTTCCTCTTTGATAATGAAAAACATCTGCCCCAGTCTCAAAATGGCATTATTTTTCATGACGATGCTGTAAATGGTTTTTATTGTAAATCATAGTAAAATGGATTATTCTCTGACAACTGGGTGCTTCTTCAACCAAAAGGGAGTGAGTTTGTGTGTGTATCACACTTTATAATGAGCTGTCAGTAATGTTTTACTACAAAGGTGCTCTGTAGACACTTCTATCTAAATACTTCTGCAATGGCATTTCCTCAGTTACCTAGAGTGGAGTCACTGCGGAGGCTGCAAGACTGGACTTCCAAAGGAAGAAGATAACTTTGCAGGCAGGCAAATATTTAGATGTTTAAAATTTACTTCTTGCACTTCTAAAAAACACCCTAAGTCATTAAAAAAAAAAAACAACTACAATGATATTTTATTGAAGTTTCATGCTGTGCATAAACATACAAGTGATTAAAAAAAGTCATGCATGTTTTCTACGCTCTGACCACTTTGCAGTAATTTAGAACAGTCACTAGAACCACAGTTAAGACAAATGCTATTATAAGGAAGTTTCAAGAGAATACTTCATCTGAACTTCAAAACAAGAACCAAAAGCAGTTTGTCACGCACCTCTACAGCATTAAAAAGTTTCAGTATAAGTTAGAGGGTAAGAAAAAAGAACTCAAGTTGTGCTGGGCAATGGTAAAAACTATATAGCAATCACCATTACTTGAGCAGAAGTAAACCATGGTTTCATAGAAAAAAGCGTGCAACATATCAGATAACCTTGTGCTATAGGATACGGCTGATCAAGGTAAGTTTTTTCACATCATTTTACCCATGAGAAATCTAAGGAATACATGAAAAAAATTATGTAGGTCACAAGACACTGAGCAGCACAAAGCTTAAAACAAACTCTGCAGCTGATGTCGAATTACACAAGAATTTCTACCAAAAAAGCATCTTCCCTCTTCAGTTTCACCCCTGAACCAAAAAAATTCCTATTGTGAACCCAGGAGTGGAAAAGTTTACAGAAAGAGGGATGGGAAAGGCCTCCCTGTAATTGATATGGTAATCTTGTATAAAGAAGTATAATACATTTGAAGAGTCTTCTTTCTAGGCCTTCTGAAATCTAATTAGTAGAAAGTCTTTCACTGGTTGTAGAAAGTTGCTGGGTCTCGGTGTTGTCTTCCTGTCCTAGGTAAGTGAGATTCATTGACTTTTTTGAGCAATGAGGTCTGTGCACAAGCAATCGTCTCCTCCTGTATTCGTTCAATTGCTGGCTGGCATAAGTGTTCTAGGAGCTTAAATCATTCAATTTGAGTAAGCGTTATTGTCACTGTGTTACAGTGTCCTGTCTTCAGCGAGATCCCAAAAAAATACAAGGCCCATGGCAGTATCATCTATAAGCACAGCACAAAGGGTAGAGGCTGGAGTTGTACATCAATCCAGTTTCTATTTAGGCACCTAATGAAATATTTTCAGGAATGCAGCACTTGAATGCTTCCAGAGAACTTCACTAATGCAAAGGGTGGACCCCAATGAAAGTCTTACTGCGTCACTTGAGAACGCTGCTGTCCATCACAGGTCCTCAGCTAAAGTCTTAGAACAAAAGGACTGAGCAGGGAGGAAGCAGACAAGCTTCACGTACAATTTTAAGTTATTGCTGACGTTGTTCCAATACAAGCTTCCTTATGCAGGTCTGACTAAGCTGTTTTTACTACAACACGTATAGGAAAAACTCCCTACAGCAGCATGGCAGAAGGCTCACTTCAGCCTGCGATGTCTGATCTTAATATAAGATGTCAAGGCATCACCATCTGAGACTGCTCAGCCTTTCCAAGAGAAGGTTCAAAGTTACACACAAACATGGCAAGAAAAGCATGTGGACTCAGGTGAGCAAAGCTGGCGTTTGTGCCATTATTCCAGGAACACATACGAGAAACAGACAGACTAGTAGGTGAACACTTGTCTCTACAAAACAGCAATCTCTACAGTTTGTGCTTCAGCAGTGTAGTCCCAGAAAGACTAAAAGCTTGTGACAAAGTATAAAAAAATTCTGAAAATTTAAAAATTCATTATATATTTAAAAAAAACCCAAAACCTCATATCCTGCCTAATAAGATGTCAGTGTTTAAGAATACACTTGCATATTACTATTACAACTTTCAGCAACATGCACAAGAAATAATACAGGTGGCAGTAAAACATCCAGTGCTGTTTTAATACTACCAGAAATGCTGGGAAACAGTACGAATTAGTTACAAAACAATAATACTGACAGTTTTGCATATCTATTAAGTTTAGTGAGGTAATGTTGATACTTTAAAAATTCATGCCACTTCTGCACTGCTTGTTTTTATTGCTGAATTAAATATTGAAACTGAACATGATTTTTATTTTTTTTAACTGCACTGCACCCCAGCACATCTTAACACTAAGAATATGATTTCTTAGTTATCCCAATGTTACTATCCAGCACAATACCCAAATTCAATTAATAATTGTACAGGGAAATCATATTTGAAGAAACTCTCACACCACTGGAGTCACCTGCTACATGATGGAGGTAAAAAAAAAAAAAAAAAGTCTTATATCCTGGTAAACATAATTTTAGGTTCTCTTCACTTATGCCTCTTCTATGAATTGAAATAAAGTAAATACTGCCACCAAAAGGAGTGTCCCCCCCCTTCTATTTTCTAGGTAAAACTTTTATAGTAAGAGTCCACAAGTTAATAAATAGTCCCATTCCTTTTTCCTTCCAACGGAGTGCAGGTAAAGTGCAGCGGGAAGCACCAGGCAGCCCTCTGTCCGCGTATGGCTTTGTTAGATGCGGAGCTGGTAGCCTACCTCGTTGAGTGTAGCCAGGTCTCCTTTCTTGTCCACCACCGCAGGCCTGCGAGCAAAGGAGGGAAGAGGGCGCTGCTCACCAGCAATCCCACACTGCCATGTGGGAGCAGAGAACAGTTGTCAAATCAGGAAGGGTTCACTTCAAAACAGGAGTGACTAGGTCTAATTTTCTCATCGTAGGCAACAATCCTGCTGAATTTGTCACGTGAAATAGTGTGACTGAACTACTCATGTGGGTTGCCTCTGCAGCCAAGCACCAGCAAAGAACAAGTCGTCCCATCCTGGGGTCTGTGATCTGAGGCCGGGAGAGCCCCTCTCCCTCCCGCTTGAGAGGGGGGACTAAATGAGTAGCTAACGCTGGACGCACCCCACTCGTGACAGGACTCCGGCTTTTAGAATAACATGGAACCTGCTGAGAGCAAATAGGGCAAGGCCTCTCAGACGGCCACCATGTGTTATGCCTCTCAACCGGCCCTTTCCTGTTGGCTAGCTCTGTGCGAAGGGCTAGAGCCCACCAAACAGAAAACACAAGATGAACTCCCTTCAGCCTCCAGGCATCTTATGTTCTGGTACAGTCCAGCCATTCCCTTGACCGATTACACCCATGCCGTTGGGTCATTTAAGAATATCAACAACTCACTGAACCAAATGAAACCTTGAAAGTGAGCAATCGGCCTCCCCCTATTTAGCAAGCAATGGAAAAGCTCCTGCAACAAAGTTGTCAAAGCGAAACAATCCTACTGATTTATAGTCTATAGAAGGGTCTAATCTGAGAGCTTATTCCAGGCTTTTAGCTATTTTCACACAAAGCTGTATGTTTGCTTTTCTAAAGAAAGATATTGTTTAAAATACACCTTTCTCATAGTAGACTCTACAGCACATCTGCTTCGCTGCAGAAACACAGCTAGAGCCAGAGTACTATAACATGAAGCTGGTAATGGCCCCAGTGCTTTCCTACCACTCCTCAGACCCAGTTTCCAGCTCTTGCACTTACTCTTTGCTCGTTATGCAGCAGATGTGACCCATGAGTTTGCACACACAAGGCTGACACTTACCTCCTCGTTGCCGAAGCTGCTCTGGCCAGGTAGAGACAGCGGGTGGCCCGCAGGCTGTGGGGTCAGGGACAAGCCCTGCCTTGCCTGTGGCGCCCTGCTGGGTGCACGCACCAGTCTAAGAGCTGTACCACTGCCACCCAAAGAGGTGGGCACCTACAGCTCACAAATATACACACAGACACGGGTGGCAGGGCCTCAGGAATATTTTTGAATTCTTTGATTCAATAAGTGATTATTTTTTTTTTATTAAGAGCAGAGCTGCTAACACATCTCTGATGAGAATTTGCACAGCCTTTGAGAGCTGGGAACTTTGTTACGGACACCTAATGCTCTTCTGCCTAATCGCACGCTGAATGCAACCAGGCTTTTTGCCACTTATCCAAGCACCTCTATTAATAACCCCATCATCCTCTTTGCAGTACTGCCCCGCACCCTGCCTCGTGTTTCTCTCAATTTGTAAGTGCTTCACAGGAGGGAAGGTGTCTTCACTGGTCTCTGTCACATGCAGGAAGGGATCGCACCTGAAGAAATCATAAAATAGTTTGGATTTTTCCACTTTATTCCTTCAGAGCAGATGGGATTTGACTGGCCAATAAACAAGCTCCAAACTGCATCCCTCAGAGCTTGCGCAGGAGTCAGAGACCAGCGAGAGATGCACTGCATGAAATTTCCAAAGTGTCCTTCCATCCTGCCTCCCTCCCTCAAATTTAGGGATCCTCTTCCCTTCCCACCCTTTATCTCCTTCCCTCCCTTTAATTTAAGCCAGAATATGATTTTAATTAAAGCACGCCTGGATGGTTCTACCTTCTCTGATTATCAAAAAGAGAGATGGGGAGTCACTGCACGCCCATGGTGACGCGCCAATTTCCACTCCATGGCAATTCTCTAGCTTGTAGCTACAGACAGACTGTCCTCCATAAGGCTTCTTTTCATGGTTTTAGGAAAAGGATTTGTTGGAGCAGAGGCACTGCAGCCTCTATTCACCTTGGCTGGCAAATGACCTGACGTCAAACATCCCCTCTGAAGTGAGGGACGTCTGCTGTACTGGCCCATCCGATCGCACCTCCTGTCCGAAATGCTGTGACGAGGAGCAGGTGAATAAGCTGTGCATAGCTGCTGGGTACACAGTATTCATAAGCTGCCTGCAATCGATCTGCCTGATTTTGCACATCCTAATATAATCTAATATCATCCTGCCCCCTTGTACATCCTAATATAAGGGAGTTAACAGAATTTTCCTTTCAACGGTTAAATTAGGCCAGAAGCACACAAGGCCAGTGTTGCTATGACACTCAACAGAGCACGCATGTGTTAAGCCTCAACATGAAATTTAAAGGAAATAGATCTGGTGAACTGACATTTAGGAGCAGAGATTGCTTCAGGCTGCTGCATGATGCTCTGTTTCAAACTCTGATCAACTCTCCCAGATCCCTCCAGCCCCAACCACTTTTGTTGAGGAAAAAGCACTGCGTTGCCTGTTCCAGTGCCGTGGCTTGCAATTTACTGCACCCTCCTGCTTTGGGACTTCAGAGGATGGACAAGTGGACACAGTAAAGGCTTCAGACTAACCAGAAACATTCACACCACCCTATATCCTCTTTATCCATCCCCTCTGTTGAGCACCTTTAGCAGGATAACATCAGCTGTGAGCTAAGGGCACACGGACTGTTACCTAGCTCAGTTAACGAGCTGCAATTCGACTACACACCAGTCTCCTAGCCAGGCACGTACGGCTTATTGTGTGTTCTGCAACACACCCTTTCTGCCTTATAGCTGTATTTCCACGCTAAAATGCTATCGTGGGCTTGCTAGCAGCCACCACTGGCATTTACCTAACAAACTAGTAAGGAACCAGGATGAGAAGTTAAAGGGGTTGAGGCTGTAAAATCTACTTCCGTCCTTAAGCACCGCCTCAGCTTTTGTCCTTCAGAAACAATCCAAAGACATTCCAGTTCACCTTTCCAGTTCATGTATTTTTTCACTGGGAGATTTCTCCCAGCAGGCCTGTATAATTTTATTGTTGACAAAAACCAGGCTGTAATAACAGCTTGTCATCAGCAGGTGAGGCCTCTCAAACGAATGTGTTATTCAGCGCCTGCCAGCTCACACTACAGCAAAACACTGCTCTCCCCCTCCCCTGCAAGCTCTAAAAAGCTGTAATTACAGCATGTAAGAGATCCACAAAGAAACAAAACACAGTGTTGATAAGCACAGCCATTCTTGAACTAGGATTTCAACCTAAAGCCTAGCAAGCCTGAAAGTCTTTCCTCTCCTGTGCCTAACAAAGGCCTCTCACTGCAACTAGGTTCTCAGAGATCCATCAACGTGCGGAAGAAAATACCTAATTTCCCCTCTGGTGTTTCTCGCCCCGCCATCAGCCGCTGTACATGCTGGTACACATCACTCAGCTCATCCCTGATGAGGGGATGCCATTCCCCCTTCAGATCCTGGAGACCTCCGGTTGCACAAACTAGCAGATCTCGATTTTGGAAACAAAAGGGTTTTATCACCAGAAGGGAACTCCCTACAGCAGCCCACTCCTCTGCAGCATCACTCCTGCTGGGGCAAAAGGCACAGTCAGCCTTCAAGCCACCAGCGCCACTGCATAGAAGCATCATTTTAACGTCAGGAACGCAGTTCTTCTCCCTGGCATCACTTTTCTAACAGAGAGCAGCCTCTTGGGTCTGTTAAAGGGCCCTGGACCTGCTGAAAGCTCCTTCACTCCCCTTCTCCTTCCAAGAGTACTGGCCAGGCTTGCAAGGGGGCTGTGCAGGACCTGCAGGGCTGTCATCCAGCCACAAAGCACAAGAATTCCCACCTGCTCTGAGACACTTCAACACCTTCCGCCAAAGCAGAGATGAAGGTCTTGCATGCGGAGTTTGCTCCCAGTCTCCTGCTGCCTGCCATCACGCTGTAATTGGGTCCTGGATCTTTTATCATGGTGACCCAGGGTTTATTTTAGAATAACATATAATTCACTCTAGATACAGAGCAATACAACAGAACCACCAAGGAGGTAACAGGTGCTGAAGCCACTTGCAAGGCCACCAGTACTTTACTTGTCTTCCTGTCCTGGAAAAGCAAAGCCGCCAAGGAGGAACCAGCCACTGCAGAGCAGCCACGTGCCCAGCAGCTCTCTCAGGAAACCAGCCCAACTGGCAAGTCTCCAAGCCCAGCAAGACTCACTCTTCTCTCCAGACATATGTGATCCACTCCAGCAACTGCAGAAGCACTATCAGAAACCAAAAGATGAAACCATCCCTCAAAGTGAATCTAGGAGTTGAAGCCTGGAGTAGCCGAGCCCATTACAATGATAATTACCCGTGCACTAAACAAGGAGCTCTCGGTGATAAAAGGCCAAAGGACAGCATTGTGGACTGAGCGTGAATTCACATGTAAAAATAAAAGCCTGCTGTGAAATCACCTGCTGCTAAAGTATCTTGAAGTTATCTTTAGAAGGTTAGTCTAATGTCTTTGTTAGCCGCTTTAAAATAAATAAATAAGTGCTGAGACAGTAGTCTGGGAGCCTATTTAAAAAGCGATGATCATAAATATGTGACTAATCTGGGTTACGTATAGGCTTTCACAGTTGTCAGCTTCCTGGCATGAAGCAGTAGAGCTAAAACTCAACTCTTCCACATCTAAGGTACAGGAGTCTGAATTGCCAGTGGCTGTAAAAGGGCTGTGATCTAGAAGCCCAGTTTTGTCCATGTAGAGGTATTGCATGCAGTTAGTCCATCCTTCCCCGCACAGTTAAAGAAAAACTATTAGCTACAACGTGTGAGGAAAGTGGTCTGGGCTTTTTTAAGACAATTAAAAAATACAATGCAAGTGATGTTTCTGCTTTGGCAAAAAGGGAAAAGTGTTACTTTTTCACCTTCTCTGTAAGTTGGACCAGTCCTCATCGAAAACCACTCCATCCAAACAGCTCTGTACAAAGGCTCATCGCAGAGAATCCAATTTCTGTCTGAGTGACCATGACAGCAGGGAACCCCACCACTGCTACCAGACTCATCCTCCTGTTTTTAATACCTATGTCTGAACACCCTTAAATGTGATCTACTTTCCCTCCTGTGCAGGTCCCCTACACACCAGGCTGGGTCCACTTCTCCAGAAAGGGGACTGTATAAAGAATTAAAAAAGAAAAGGCAAACCCCACACTTCTATAGGGTGTTGGATGACTGTGAAAGTGGAATTTAACCAAGCAAAGGCCATCAGGGCCTCCAAGGACACCATGCAGAGAGGCCATCCAGCAGCAGCAAGCACAGCAATGCCAGGACATCGGCAGCACCAGCGGCTTCTGGAGCCTCTCAGGCAACCAAGATATCTGGCACTATTTTCTTATATATGCCAGTGTGAACATTTAAGCTTCGCACAGCAAAATAATACATTATCACCCTCAACTTCTGACCCACCAGTGATGGCAGCAGGAATACTCACGATTTATCTCTTCTGCACGCCCGTCTCTGAGGGCTGGCTTGCCTTCGGTGAGGGGACAATGACTTACCCCGTGATCTCTCTTTCATCGGAGAATGGGCACTTGAGGGTTTCAGAATCTGCAAGAGATGGGGGAGGGAAGGAAAAGGCATTCAATAAAGGCAACGATTCACCGAAAATAAAAAATAAAAATAAAGGGCCTCATACAGTAGTGGGGACAGCACACAAAGAGCCTTCAGTCCCTTGGAGCTTATTCAAACCCTGCCCAGGTTAGGAGGAACCCAAAGCTGTTACCACGTGATAGCTGTTCAGGGGCCCACTGCAAAAGTTAGCTGGTGTCACCAATTCAGTTCCCAGCTAAATACTGAAAAAGAGAGCCTTATCCACAGCTTTCCTCAGAGCTGGCAACAGCAAGAGATAAGAAAAACAGCTTTGAGCCTCAGCTAAGCCAAATCGCTCTCTCCAGCTTTCCTCTCTGCGGAGGCGATCACCTCTCAGGCTGGAGTTGAACTCTGTGTGACAGTGGGACTTTTCAGTAAGTCTCCTGTCCATTCACACACTTGCCTGCATCCCCCAGGCCCTCCAACCTCAGAAGTCCATCAGCATGACACTCGCACTCCAGGCTATTTCAAAAACCTGATCCTCCAAAGTCAGCCCCCTTACAGGAGCCCTGTGAACTAAGTGGCTCAAGTTCTGAATTAACTCAAGGGAAGAGTCAGATGCAGGGCCTTCAGCCTTCAAGGGTTCAGGGCTGTGGTCCTGGCCTTTCAGGCACTTGCCAGGTCTGAACCCAGTGTCACAGCTCAGCACACTCACAGAGCTGGTCCCTCTATCAAAAGCAAGTACTAAGTTCAGGAAGTCATCCATACGTATGGACTTCTTCAACTGGAGCCTGTTTCAGCTGTTTGCTCTCCAGATGGTATTAAAAGTGCATGAATAGAGAAGATGGGGGAAAAAAAGCTTCATTACATCTGTAATCAAGCACACGTGCTTAAGGTGACAGTATGGTACAACTTGGCCCTCAAAACATCTTGGCAAGGCAGGAGAGGTGGTGGCAGGACATTGGGGCTACAATGCCATTGGTGACACTCATCTCAAGGTCAGGGTGAGGGGGCAGGTGTCTCAGCAAAAATGGCACGCGGCTGCTACGTAGGAGCCATTCCTCAGCAGGGCAGGGGACGGGAACCCAGAATAACTTGGACGCGATGCCGCATGCCTCTCCACAAGAGCCAGCCCCATACTTAGCAACACACCTGCTCTGCTCCTGCTGCCAGCAGCAGGCTGGAAAGTCACCAAATCCCCTTCCACCATGACCACGACCAGCTCCTTGCCCATGGCAGCCCTAGAGGCACGGTCAGGGACACCCCTTATCCGCAAGGGCAGCCAAACCTTCCAGCCCCCTGGCAGCCTGCCTTGTCTCCCCATCATTTCCTTTTGGGCTCTTCAGTCCAACCAGCCAGTGAGGGAAGCACCAGCCTGTCAGGGATTTCCTTTCCTCACCCCTTCTATGTCCTATTTTGTGATTTAGCTGAAGGTGGTGAGCATCAGGTGGCACAGGGCAAGCCCACTGGCATACCCTGCAAGGAAAAGCAACCACTGACATGGGTGTCCCGTGGCATCCTTTGCAGCTCAGGTGCAAAGAGCAGAGATCCCTCCCTGCAACCAGGCCACCCTCCCCATCAGCCCCAGGCACACTGGTTCTTCCCAGCCACCTTCTTCCACAGTTGGTGAGAAAGGCAAACTAGGCAAAAGCTCTTTGATGGCCAGGGACAAGTACAGTTTCAAGTGTTTCCCAGGCTGAAGGGGAAATCTTTGAACTAAAACACAGCTATAAGGGCTTGAACATACACCAAACCCTGTGGGAGAATCACCGAGACAGATGTAAGCACACCCCCCAGCCCACCCAATATCACCAGTATCTCAGGCCGGGGTCAGTCTGCTGACATGGAGCAAGACCAACCTCTGCAGGATAGGACTAGGCACATCTGCCTCCAAGTCCACCGCCCAGGCACACAGACCTACCTTCATCCTCATATCCCTGGCAAACTTCTCCAGCTCCTTCCTGACTTCTGTGCGCATCATTTTGGATACATTCAGGACCAGCTGTTTCCACTCAATGGGCTGAAAGCTGTGCGGCTCGTGCGGGACATATAATCCAATTTTTACTTTTTTGACTGAATGCAAGTACTTTTTATAGGATTCTTCAAATTCAAAGATGAGGTCACTCAGAGTTCGGTAAGTTAGAGGTTTGTCCATCAAATCTGATCGTCTGCTCATGCCCAGCGAGCCGTACCGGCCGTTGCAGTAAATCCCGAGCACCACATGATGAAAATAGTTCCCTGAGAAGTGGGTTTTAAAGCTGATGGGGAATCGTTCCACAGAGGGCTGCCCGTTCGTTAAGTATCTGGTGTGGACTGCATCAAGGCAACAACAGCACTGAGAACACACACAATTACACCTGTAAGACATCTTTAGCAAGTTTTTTTAACTGCCAGGATAAATGCTTTCTTGCAGACACAAATTTATTCTCGCTGTGCCCCAGAAACAGTCAATGCTGCCAAAGCCTATTTCGCTGCTTGGAGAATAAGATGCAATGGTTCAGACAAGGAAGGGCCTGACTCTTAAACATGCTTGAGGGGAAGGAAAAAAACAGAACAGTGTTTGGGTCAGCACACCAGAAGAGAAACCATCCTCCTCAGATCTGTGGGAACTCCCCCATTTGATATCAATACCAAACTCCCATGTCAGAGCTTGGTACGATTCAGGTTATTGATCCTCATTTTCCCACGTCTTCAAACAGTATAACAAAATCTGAATTCCTGTCCAGGGTGTCAGTCTGCCTTTCCATCTGTAAACTGGCCCTTGGCATGGCCACGCCTCACACAAGAGTGGTTTTGCCTGTTATCCTTGTAACACATTGCTGAGATGAACAAAGTAAAGCTCCCAGACGGATAATTAATTAGATAAGCACAGAGATATGGTCAGGAACAAATGCTTTTAAAAAGCAAAATGCGTCCCCTGAATCACTGGCGGGCCATTTCAAATGCACCACGTGCAGAGGCCGGGGCCAAGCTCCGTAACAGCATAGTAGATGATCTCAGCGAGGAACTACGCGTGGTCCCGGGTCACCTCCTTGGGAGGCTGCCGGCCTGTGCCAAGGGGAGGAGAGACTGAGATTCCCTCACGCAAGCAGGTTTGCGTCAGCACCTACGTTGCACGTGGCTCCCTGCTGCTAATCCCCGGACAGCTGAAACCCTGGCTCCACATGCTGACACCCGGCCCCTGGGACAGCAGGCGCCCTTCCCCTCTGCAGCTGAGACCCCCACCCACGCCCGGGGAATGGAGGAGGGATGACCAGAAAAGGCTGCAGCAAGATGCTCCAGCCTGGGGTTACTCCAGCCAGAGGCACCTGCTGTAACCCCAGAGCCAACCCCAGACGCAGACATGTCCAAGGCAGTCAGTCCAAGCAGTGCCTCTGGCCCACGGGGGAGCACTGCCAGGATAGCATCAGGGCAGCCTCAAGAAGAAAGGAGTGGGATCGGTCCCCACTGGAGCTGAGGGAACTGGCTCAGACCAGTCCTGCTCTGGGGATCTCCAGCATCCCCTCCTCACCCCAACCCATGCCCAAAAAGGAAGTCCTTAACAGCAGTGAAACAAGAGTCGCTGCACAGCTGAGAGGCCCTGAAATGTTACCGCAACCAGCCTTCCGCCCCTGTCTGCGTAGCACGGCTGCCCAACAGCTGCTGGGAAACTAAGAACACAAAAAGCCTTTGTACCATAAAACACAATTCGGGCTTGGTTCTGGTTCTGCCAAGCCTGGCACCCCACCTCACCACCAGTGCAACTCCTCGGGATGCTGACCCCCAGCGCGCACCCCGCATTTAACCTCTTCTCTCTACAGAGATGCAGGAAAAGCATCCAGCGGCTCCCATCTGTCTCTAAAGCATTTTTTCAAGGGGATATTTCACCTACCTGACGCTTGTTGAATTTTATATATTCAAACTTTTGCCCTCCAGGTGAATACACGAACCCACTAGTAAGAGATTTGTGAACTGCCCAGAATGTGAGGACAAGAATAACGAATTAAACCTCTGTACAAAAAAAAAAAAAAAGGCAAGAAAAAACACATTGGCAAAAATCTTTCGTAACAGCCACAGGGAAGCTTTTCAGTTTCGTGTCAAACATATTTAATTGCATTCAGTGCTAGATGTCATCCGCTTTAGCAGTCTGGAGAAAGTGTATTTGAGGGTATAGGAACAGACCACACTATGGGCTCAGCTCCTGGTGCACGTCAGTATCTGCATGACAGTAAGCCCGGCCAAGCGTGCAAAGCAGAGCGCAGACCTCCCTACTGCACACCCAACTCCTCACCCAGCCAAGGCTACGTGTGCCCACCTCTGCCCATCTGCTGCCCCACCTACACCAAACATGGGCACCCTGCAGCAATTGTCAAAGCTCACCCTGATACCAACTACACTGACATGGAACAGAAATAGCTCTGTTGCCTTCGGTGGTCCTGTTGGATCGCTGTTGCGTTACAACTAGCTTCTCCAAGAAAAACCCCACGCCATTGGTAGAACTAAAGATTATAAATACACTGCAAGGTCAGAATGGGGCCCAGCACCATTATATCAACTGTAAAACTCAGCCTACAGTCCTCTCATTTAAAAGGTCACCTTGCTCCAGGCCTTAAAAGGAGCATCCCGTGTACATCAAAGTCATGTTACAATAATTTGTGTCCTACAGTCAGATTCTTGCAGAAGCCCATTGTATTTATCATTCTGTGTAACTGAAAAAGCAGTATCTTTTATTAATACCTATGAAGCTTTCAAACATCACCACTATTTTTCCCCCTCATTATGAAAGGGTTTTCTCTCTGCTCCCTGAGTGCCTTTCTATTAAGTCCACATAAAGCTTTGGTGGCCACCTGCCACATACACACTTCTGCCACAAGGTCTCGGAGAAGTTGCAATTTAATCTCATTAAATACTGAGTAGGAGTAAAAGAATCTTTTGAGGACGGAAATTACCCACCATCAAATAACCCAGCAACAACTGCTGTGGAAATTAACCTTTAGGTACGGGTTGCTTCTGCTGAGTGACTAGTTAATGAGAGTCCCCACCCGAGATGAAATACACAGCAAACGGGCTGGAAAGGCACATCAGATCTACCCCTCCATCCATGCATCATTGTTATTTCTTTTCCTTTCTGCTCTGCCCAGGGAGAGCCGTATTGTGGCAAACAACAGGCAATGACACAGCAATGCCGCAGCTGTAATCACACTTTTGAGCTGGGACTGTAACTGCAGGATGGAGAGTCAGGGAGTAAATTATGTGCCACAATACAGAAGCAGCGCAGAACAGGAAAGGGCAAAAGCAGCTGTAACGAAAGCTCGGTGGCTTCCCGATCCCACGTCTTCAAAAAGCAGAAAAACAGCACTGAGAGATGCTGATCTCCTTGGAGATCACACAAGAGGGACACTAACATGGCTGGCCACCTCTTGCCCCAATATCCCTTCTCTTCCCCTACACCCAAGAAATGAACAAGGACAATACCTAGAGCTCCACCAGGGTGTCATGGGAATGGGTCAGTACGGCACATCCCCATCCCTCGGAGATTCCCAAACCCTGCCCACCCTGACTCTCAACCTTTCTGCAGCCTCATAATAGCCCTTCAACCTCAATTTCTTCCACCCTGCAGAGACACTAGCGCCTGCCAGTCAGGGCTGCACGTATTAGGCAACCGATAAATTCTGCTCTTGTACCCCAAGAGGCTGATTTGAAAGAGACAGGTTTGATTCAAAGTAGCGAGAGAAGAACTGGGCCCAAAGCACACAACATGCTTCGGGGTGACAGGCCATTGGGTCAAACCAGTATGGCTCTATTAACAAGTAGGCTTTCTTGAGCACACCAATACTGCTAGCAGCCTGTAGAGAGCGCCTCATTTCCCGTGCCAGCATGCAGCTCCTACAGATCTGCAAGTCGACACAAGCACATCATCCTCTGAGCCACAGGTTGTTGTGCTTCCTGTAGTCCCCTTGCCTTCACCACCCAGGCTCTCGCACAACCTAGCTTGGATACTTAGGAGACATTCAGATCCCAGGCTCGAATACAAGCAAGACCTGGGGCACAAAACCTGCACTCTAGCCACCACCTGGACCTTCCTGGGCAGTGGGGCAAGCGAGGAGTAGCATTCTTAGTCAGTTCAAAAGAAAAAGGAGAGTTAAGGTGTTAGCTGAGTCAACCCTTTGGTTTTAAAACTCTGGAGCTGAAAGCATCTGGATGGGTTTTCTTTAAGTCTCCACACTCACACAACGGCTCAACCAATGCCTGTCTGTGGTTTGTTTCGTGCGGTTTTTTTTTACCCCACCTCCTGGTGAATTCTATTAACAAAGAAGCCCCAGCATCTACCCCCAGAACAGACCCTTCCCTACACAGGTGCCTCCACTGCAGAGCACAAAGCAGTTCCCAGCCAGAAGAGACAGTTGAAGCCCTTCACCTTGTTTATTTGCCAGCAGCAACTTTTAGAAAAAATGTTCTCTCTTGCCTTTTTTTCCTTATCATTAATAAATAATTGGAGCAGGATCTTTCCATCTGCCAGCACTGTGGCTCTAGTCTTCGAATATTTCTGGAAATAGGTCTTAGCAGCTGATAGCACCCACCGGACAGCAGCTGGCTCCCCATGGCTAGGTCAGCTTAGGTTACTTGCCACCAGCAGTTTTCCCACCACCGCTATGAACCACAGCCAGCTGAACAGGAGGCAAGGGGACATGCCATGGGGACCTCAACCCACCTGCATCTAAACCAGCTTCAACAGGAGTATAGCTGGGAGGAAAAAACCTGGTGACTTTGCCAAGATGACAGGCAGCGACTGTGCAAGTGGTACACTATCAGCAGGTGAGGAGACAAGTGCCATCCCTGCACCGTGCCTCCTCCCTGCAACACCAACAGGGACCCAGAGCTGCAGAGACCGCCAGAGGCAGGGGACGTGGGGAGACCCTCCTCCTCAGAGCCCCGAAAGAAAAAAGCCCAAATGTAAGTCAGTGCAGCGAGGCCTTGCGTGCCCATAGCAGTTTGAAAAAGACAAGGACATTCTCAGGTTTCAGAGGTAATTGCCAGCATCAATTGTTTGACCAGACCACCCTGCCAACAGTGACGACTGAGCAGGTCTAAGCACTCAGCTGTCCCTATACCCAGTCACAAGTGCTTCTCCTACAGCTGCTGGAAGACCCAGCATCATGCCTGACACCTTCTGGTATCCCCACTACAGGTCCCACTCTGCCTTGCAAAGCTTAAGACAAAAAAGACAAAGCCAGATGAACCTGATATTGAGCAAATGAATGCCCATTGCGCTGCTTATGCTGATCAATTTGTTATTTATTAGTTTGAAATTCTCCCTTATTTAACTTCGAAAAGATGACATTGCAATGCTTCATGTCTTAGAGCCCAGCAAGGGTGTTTTTTGCTGAAGCCCGGTAGAGATGAGCACAGAAAGACATAGGGTGTCTGGTCCCTTCCTCTCCTGCTGCTTGCAAGGGCTGGGGAAGCATGAGCAGGCGCCCTGAGCCATCGCAGCAAGCTTTGCCACAGGGCACAAGCAAGCTGGAGGGAATGACAGGAGACTGAGAGAAGAGAGGAGGCAGTTTTATTTATGCTAGCAATGTTGAAGCCGCTAACTCAGAGTGAGGAGGTGGAACAGGAGGAAGATAGACCTCAGGCTTCAAAACCATCAGATAAGTCTACAGCAAAAACAGAAGAGCTGTTTTTCCAAGCAACTGCTCACAATGTCAGAGGGCCTCCGACCACCAGCTGTAAACACTCGGAGAAGTTTCCAACCACAGCCTGGAGTCCAATGGCATTTTCCACAGGCTCCAGGAGTGCCAAGATCTCAGGTTTGGGATTGCTTACCATGAGGCAGAGTGCTACTGAGCCCACATTTGGATATCATCTGCACATAGAGCCCATATTCCCCTCAGCAGCCCCAGTGCCCATGAAGGAACGGCTCAAGCAGCTGGCTCAGCCTCCCAAAGCGGGACTGCCAGGCAGGTATCACTCCTTTTGTGGTGCCTGTTCTCCAGTGCCCAGCTGCAGTCTGAGGTGGTTAAGATTAGACCACAACAATGGAATAGACTCTCTCCCAGCTCTTTCCAGCTACCAGAGGGGCTGTAGATATTCAGCAGGACCCTGCTCGCCTGTATTTCAGTCAGCAAGTGACTCGAGCTGCAGACAAGCATGCAGGAGGCAGAGGGGCACTGTGCGGGCATCAGTATCCTGTAATAACTGCAGGAAACTCTCCCCCTTACTGAAAACACTCGGTCCCAGCCCAGCGATGTACCTGCTAGGCAGGAGAAGGATGGGCCCAGGTCTCCAACAGTGATAAATATCATCCACTGATTAAATGTGCAGAAGGCATAGTGCAGAAGCTATTAAATCACTTCTCCCTCCTGAGGCACTTCTGCTCTCCTCTTCCTCATTTAATGATATTATTGGACAGGGGGAGGTCTCATACACTGCATGGGTCTGATCGTTACCTCGTATGAACTGGGAGAGGCACGCTGAAGGCAATGGGAGCGTGTTCTGTTCACCCGACGCAGACAGTGATGCTCTGCAAGACTCCCAGAGGATGGATGCATCGTGCCACTTCCCTCCCCCCTCTGATATTTTACCCTCCCTATTTTAATAAAGTGAATACAGCACAGATAACATTACCTTGGCAATTTTTGGTTTACTATTCCCTTTCTTGAGCACAAGTTTCAATCCTTGCTCAGAAAGAATGGGCTGAACGCACCATTACTCAGCTGATTTACAACTGAACTGAGAAATGCCCTAGGGAACACAGCAGGAGGAATGCCTCTGGTCAGGCATTGACAAGCAGAAAATGCAAGCCAGAGATACAAGGCCAGTTCAGACAGCTACATGGAGAAGATCCGTGCAGATTGCTGCAAAATAATATTGGAAGATCTGTATGATCTTTTGGTCATCTCACAGCAGCTGCTCCCTTGGGGCATATACACAGGGTAGCTCAGTATTTTAACTCATTGCTCTCTAAAAACGCTTCAAGATCTAGTGCGAAGGCAATTATGCAAAATTTATTTCTGCACCAAGAGGGATTATAGAAGCATTTTATAAGAAGTTGCGTAGTAAAAGGCAATTGCATGAGCCAGCAAGCAGCTCAATTAAAATGACATCTTGCTAAGCTGCTCTGTGCAAATCGACCTTTGAATGAAGGCTCACGCCGAGGGTCCGCTGTAGTGGGCTGTGCTCTTTTCGGTATCCAAGCAACATGGCAAAGCCTGCCAGCACACAAATTACAAGCAGTACCTTATTTCCAGAGACAGAGAAGGGAACCAGAGGTTAACACACGCACACACGGATGCTCAGGCATATGAGAAGACATTGGTTTTACACTCAGGAGAGAGTAAGCGCATCTCTTATCTGGTAACCACCTTACCTTGGAAAGCAAGTTGCAGCTGCTGGCCTCACTGCATCCACAAACAGAGGGCAATACTGAAGATCAAAATCTCACAGCTAAGAAAAATCACCCCATGTGCTGTTACAAAGATGCCTCCCCAAAACCCACATGGTGCACATGCAACGCAGCACAGCACCATGACGTTCTGCACAGGCCTCATACCAGCCACTTTCAAAACACACATATTCAGACGGCCCATCACTCACCACTGCTACACTCTGTGCATGTCCACACCTCAAGCAAAATACTTTAATGCATCTGTTACGGCACCAGAACCCCAGCAGACAGCCCCTGTTCTCACACAGGAGGTTTTCAAGACAGCAAACAGAAGTCAGAGGAAGGCAGGTCTGTCCCATACCCTCCCCCCCAGCCTAAGCCGTCTCAATTAAAAAAAAAAAAAAAAGTTTTTCATAAACTTGTTTTTAAAGTAGTTATCTAGAGACAGAAAGATTCATCCAAATCTTAAAAGTCCAAAGAATCATAGAACGGTTAGAGTTGGAAGGGACCTTAAAGATCATGCAGTTCCAACCCCCATGGGCAGGGACACCTCCCACTAGACCAGGCTGCTCAAAGCCCCATCCAGCCTGGCCCTGAACACTTCCAGGGATGGGGCATCCACAACTTCCCTGGGCAACCTGTTCCAGTGCCTCACTACTCTCACAGTAAAGGATTTCTTCCTAATCTAAATCTACCCTTTTTCAGTTTAAAACCATTACCCCATGTTCTATCACTACACTCCCTCATAAAGAGTCCCTCCCTGCCTTTCCTATAGGCACCCTTTAAGTAGGGGAAAGCGCTATCAAGGTCTCCCCAATGAGCCTTCTCTTCTCCAGGCTGAACAACCCCAACTCTCTCAGCCTGTCTTCATAGGAGAGGTGCTCCAGCCTTCTGATCATCTTTCGTGGCCCTCCTCTAGACTCGCTCCAACAGGTCCATGTCCTTCTTATGTTGAGGACTCCAGAGCTGGACGCAGTACTCCAGGTGGGGTCTCACCAGAGCAGAGTAGAGGGGCAGAATCACCTCCCTCGACCTGCTGGCCACGCTTCTTTTGACGCATCCCAAGGTGCGGTTGGCTTTCTGGGCTGCAAGCACACATTGCCAGCTCATGTTGAGCTTCTCATCAATCAACACCCCCAAGTCCTTCTCTTCAGGGCTGCTCTCAAGCCATTCTCCGCCCAGCCTATATTTGTCCTTGGGATTGCCCTGACCCACGTGTAGGATCTTGCACTTGGCCTTGTTGAATTTCATGACATTTGCACAGATCTACCTCTCAAGCCTGTCCCTCTGGATGCAAAGAAACTTCAGATGACACCAAATAGTATAAACCATAGCTTTCAACTATTTTGTTTCCCTCACCGTGGAAAAAAAAAATAAAAATTTTTGAACAAAAGTCAGGTTTGAGGCAAGTAGAAAAATACCTCTTTCCAAAAGAAAATAAAACAGTCAAAACTTTTACATCAGCGAGAACACTTTTAGGTTATCACAGTCATCTGTATGCCATTAATCACGCTCTGCTTGTGCGGTACATGGAGTCATTGGTTCAGTGCTAGAAATACAGCATTAGAAGCCACACTGACATCAGTACTGCAGAGCAGCATCAAGTCCACCTGGGGATTATTTACCCCACCCCTTTGCTCCCCAGATAGTTTGGGACACAACCCTGACACAAGGGCAAGCACAACAGATCCACTGACATAATTTCTGTTTCTGGGACAGCACCAGTTTCAGTCTCTTGCTGACATCAAACCCCCAAGACTCCCATTCCTCTAGCTGCACACAGACCCTGCCAGCATTTGCAGGGGAAGCCCCGTCAACCAGAGTCACCTTTCAGATTCAGAGCTGAAGCCTCATCCCTGGCACATGGGGAGCTGTGAACAGCACCCAGTGCACACCACAGACCTCCTAGCACAGCAGGGGCTGCATCCGGCATCAAGTCTCGCACACCACACATGACACTTGCTCAGCCCGTGTCCCCTTCCTACTCCACAGTAGCCATCCCCTCATGAGCCAACACTGGGCACTACCCGCAGGGCTCTGACAGATGCTTCTCCCACGAGAGGGGGCAGCAACAGCACGCAAAATGCCGCAGAGACATGCCAGAAGCTGGTTTGCATCGGGGTTTATTTCGGGTTGTGTTTTTGTTTGGTTTTAAATCAAACTTGATCAGTGGTGGTAAGATGTATCAGGCATACAATTATTCCTGTGACCCTACGTTGCCCTGCTCTAGCGTTTTAGGATGATGCAGGTTGATTTGTCAGTCACAGCACAAGAGGGTCAAGAAGCGAGTCAGTCTCTAAATGAAAGTTTTCTTGGTTTTTCTTTCTAAGACTGAATAGGAAGCAAGCATTATGTTACGGTAAAGCTTAAATGTTTAACTATAATACGCATATGTTTCTGCGCAAAGCACAGATGCGTGCTGAGAGACAAAAACTAACATGACAATGCCATGCAAACATTAGACAAACACAGGATGGAACTTGCGTTCCTCAGGTGTTACCAAGCTCCAACAATAACCATCACAGAAACACTAATGAAGAAAACAGGGACTGTGTAGACAGATACTTATCTGGGCACTTTGGGTCAGATCCTGCCATTATGCAGATTACCAGGGCAGGAGGCAAAGTCAGTATGGCCAGAGCATGACGCTTAGGAACTGGGCACACAGCATCCAAGCTCCTATTGACAAGCCTAAGCAATTCGGCAACTTGTTGATCAATACCATAGCAGTTCCCCGAGCTACTAGCACTCACCTTTGTCTGTGACCATCTCATGCACCATCTGGGAAGGGCAATAATATATTAAACAGCACTGCAGTGGAAAAAGCCACAGGCACGTGAAAGGATACATCCCCAGGATAACTGCTTCAAGGCATTTGATAGGTAAGGACTCCCTGGTCATTTCTTTTGCTGTCTCCATTAACCTAGGACAGAGGAGAAGAAGAAAAAAAAAAAAAAAATCACAGTTTTCAGTCCTTTCAGTTAGAGCAGCTGACAGGACTCAAAGGATCCTCTCATGCACTGAGAGCTAGGCACCTCCAGCTCTTATCTCAGCAAGTGCTGGTGAACTTGATTCTTCTCTTCAGCAACTTGCCAGAACTGTGTTGGCTTCTGGAGAACAGGGAAAACAAAAACAAAACAAAACAAATGTTTGGCATCCCAGTGCCTTCCAGCCTCTGAAGATGGGTTGGATGAATACAGTTCTCTCTGCCTCTCCAGCAACTCCACAAGCATCACTTCAGACTGTAACACAAAGCCCTGCTGAGCTGCAGAAGCTGGCAAACATGCAAGCTCCCACAGCAGGACCAAGTTTAGCTTATTTTCAAAATAACCCTGACTCTTCTCTGGAAAAAACAGGGGAGAGAGGATGGTTACATGATGGTCCCCTGAAAGCTACAAATGCCTCCGTGAGTCTATAGCTACAGGTGCAGTCAAGAATTTAATGCCTTTTTACCTAAGTCTGCTCTGCAGAAAGCTCTACCACACTGACACTTCACACCACTGCAAGCTGAGCTATCATCTTGCTGCTGCTCCCTATCTCCCGTGGACTGGCAAAGTGGTAAAAAACATGGGATTTCCCGCAGGAGTGCAGGAAACCGTGCATGCCCAGGATCTTGCAAGTTCACATAGTTACAATCTGTACTTTTATCTTTGGAGTTATGTGACAGGGACAACACTCAAATGAGAAACAAGCAACCTAATCTCAGCTCAGCTGAGAAAGCTGTCATGCCAGGCTGACGCCGCATCGTCAACCAACCAAGTATACTATCCCCTTCCACAAGCAGATCCTGAAATACTATAACTGGAAGGAGATAAAAAAAAGGCCAGAAGATTCATATTCAATGACAAACAAAAAAAAAAGAAGCTAAAAACCAAACCAAAGGATGACTCGTTTAGATGTGGTGTTAAGGGATATGGCGTAAGGGGGAACTTTGTAGAGTGGAGTTGATGGTTGGACTCGATGATCCCAAGGGTCTTTTCCAACCTAAATGATTCTATGACTTCTGCTTTGAAGTCTTCTCTATCCACATCCTTCCCCTGAGGAGAGCTTTGTAAACAGATCCCTACTCTAAGGAAGCACAATGTTAAACGATAAAAATATTTGTATTAGAGAAGATGATGAAAATATGCATCTGAAACCATTAGAGTTTGTTTTTCACACTTTCTAATTCACCCACCTCATGCATTTTGAACCTTGTATTGACTGCAAATAGCAATACAGCTTCCACTGCTATTACAGCCTGTCACAGCCATTCCACCTCCCATTTATCCAAGTTAGAAATTATCTTTTCATTTGTAAACAACCGCCCTTTACACTCTGCCTGCAGTACAGAAGACAAATTAGTTAGCCTGCCTCCTACGTGCTCACAATCGGTCACAGAAACCCCACTGCTGGAAGCAGGGAGCAGCTCCGGCAAGGCCACACAATGGGGCCCCTTCATACCCCACAGTGGCTCCTCAGTGCTGATTGCAGCAGTAGCCACTGCAAAGCTCCGTCTCCGTCCGGAGAAATGCTACATGCAGAAAACATCTAGGAGGTATCCACGAACAAGACAATCCACTGAATTTCCTATCTTCTAACTCCATGGGGGAAGGGCAGGGGGGAAGGTCACAGCTGATTATGAATGTGTATCAGAGGCAGGAAAAAATTCAAGTCGTAAAGCTGTTTAGCTTCAAGTCATTTGGTGTGGTGTGTGTCTGGCTAACGTGGTCTGAGGGACAGGGCCAGCATCTCCTCCTCAGCTCCACACCTGCACTCACCCCACTGCCAGCAGCCAAACACAGTAACCGCACTGGTGCTTCCTTGTCACCATGTGCAGCATCAGGCCTCCTAACACCTGCTTTTATAAGCTCATTGCTGACAGGATTTCAAGGTGTTGTCAGCATGGAGATAATATTAAAGACTTCACAGCCAGGGAGGGAGTCTTCAAAATAATTGGCCTAAATGAGCAGTCAAATTACTACCAACTTATCTGTCACAGCAACACTCACGCTATTTAAATCCTAAATTGTATTTAACATGTACTGTTTGCAAGCCACATACATGCTAGTTCTGAAGCAAAGCTCTCCAGGACACTATATAGTTATTGAAACAGATTTAAATCAAACAGGAGAGGCATTTTGCTTGATTAAAACCACACTGCCTCCTAGTGCACGGGTACCTCAGCTGTCCCTTCTGAGGGAAGGGAGCAGCAGCCCTCCCTTCCCTTTACATAGCATCATCAGGTAGCTGGGCTCAGCAGGGACCCTGAGAAGACCTTGTGTCCCACCTGCTCAAAGCACCCTGGTACAGGAGCTGCAGCAGGTGCTCAGTGGCCACCTGGGACCTGGCAGCTCAGACATCCACAGCCTCTGGACCATGACAGTGATGAGGATTTGTGCGAGGGGAGCATCGGTCAAGAAGCGCCACCAATGGTCAGCAAACAGGCATCCATCTGCACCCACAGGGCAGGTCACGACCTTGCACACATCCATCCCAGTGACCTGGGGAATAATATGCTGCAAACATTTTGCTTTTTCCTCTGCATTTGCAAGACAGACCACAGGGTTCATGCGGATGACCCAGTTCAATAACCACCAAGAGAGTCTTTCTTTTGCTTTCAACAAGCTTGACATGAAGCATGCCCTTAAACCCCATGTTCGGGTTGGAAGCAGAGCCTTTGGAGGATCCCCAAGCCACCGCTCTGTGCAAGGTAGTATAAGCCAAATTTAAATCACTCCTCACAGATAATTTTCTAACCTACTTTTAACTGGGTTCTCAAAAGCTCACGAACCCAACAGTTAATCTATCCTATACTTAATCTTGCATCTAAGAAGGTCCCCTAATGTTTAAAGAAAATATTTCCTTTTTTGCAATCTAAATTGGAAGATATTTTGGCTCTTCACAGTGGGCATGGAGACCATTTATTATCTCTCCTCTTGCAACTGACATTTGTATACACGACAGAGTGTAATCTACCCTCTCCTCTGTAAACATGAGAAAGCAGACAGGTTTTTTTTCTTCTTCTTTTGTTTTCTTTTTAATTACCCCTCTTTTCTCTCCCCAAATCTTCCCTTAGGTCATGTTTTCTAGACCTTGGGCAACGCTTATTGCTTTCGTCTTGGATTCTCTTCAACTGACTTGCATTTCACAGTCCTGAGCTGAGCCCACCACACCAATACAGACAGACCAATTTCCTTCTGAGTCCAGCTTTCAGCGTATTTTTTTGCTACAAACCCAGTGTTGGGTTTTTTTTGTTTTTTTTTTTTTTTTTTGTTTTTTTTTTGTTTTTTTTTTTTTTAAGATCAGCTCCATCTGTGCAAAACTAGCTTTTTGTTCTCCTTTGTGTATTCCCACAGCTGGCGGTTCCCAAATCCTTTCTGTATTTGCCCTTACTCAAATACCTCCTGTTTGTACCAGCCCAGTTCTCTCTTACCCTTGGAGATCACTCTGAATCCCAACTCCACTTTGCAAAGCCTTGTCACCTTGTCCGGCCTGGACGAGAAAGCACACCTATTAGCAAACAATTAGTCTTATCCATACCATTAATGAAAAACCATTGACCCGGGACAGAGACTGCACACCTCAACTACCAACCTCTGCTAGGCAAGAGCAAGCTATTGGTTAAATACCACTTTCTAGGTGCTGCTTTTCACCAGGTTGGGTCCTTGTGTCAAAATAGTTTCTATTTAGTCTCAAGGTTGCAGCCTTATCTGGAGGCTGACAAAAGCCGTACTAAAGCAAAGAATTATCACAACCAGAACTCCTCCCTGACTGACAAAAGCACTTACACTCTCATAGAAGGAAATTATCAGAACCAAACCATGCCAAACTGAATTCATGTTGCCTATCACTTACCACTTTGCCCTAGCATTTTTCCTGAAAGTACAAATAAACTCAAACTGTTCCTAAACTTATCTTGTCCCTCTTTTTTTTTTTTTTTTTTAAAAGGATGGTATCTTTGCCTTTCCCAATTTCCAACAGGAGCACCCATCCTCCCCACACCCTCTAGCAGAAGTATTAATGGTTTGGAGGTTGGTTGTCAGTTCTCTAAGAGAGCATCTAGCTCATTTGAAAACAACTAGTTAACAAGTGCTCTTTGACTTGTCCTTTCCCTATTTTCTTTCACTCCTGAATTCTTACCACCCGGTCTCAGATGTTAATTGTGACCGGAAAGGCTGCGCCACTAAACTTGTGAATGAATATTTAAAGAAAGGGGGAAAGAATTAAAACACAGTATCAAACATTTCAATTCCCTGCCTGAGCAGGCTTTGTTTCTGGGATTTTCTTTAAATCTTTCCAGTTACCTGAACAGACGCTACATATATGATACTCTAACGCACTACTTGTCCATCTCGTGTCACAGTTAGCTGCAAACTAGTCCAAAGCCACCTTCTCCACAGACCCCCAGTGAGCACAGGGGCAGCCCATCTCTTCCAGTAACTTGAAGACTGCTACCGTCAAAAATTCCCTCTTCATGACATTTACACAACTGGCTAAAGTCTGCCAGGCAGATCTCTATTCCAGACCACAGTGAACATTTCTGCCTCTAACAGGCTGCACGCTCTTCCCTCAAGATGTAGTCCTTGGCAGATGGTGATACTCCCTCGTAAATTGACTCAAATTCTTTTCAATGTTATCAGAAGTCCACCTGCATTATCTCCTTTGCTTTCTGCACTAAGAGAAGGCCCATAGAGGAGATGGTTGCATCTTTTGGATGCTGTCTGTTTAAAATGGCAGCGACTGCAGTCATCTCAGGGCAGCCATAAATTCCTTTTGCTCCCACATTGCCCACTAGGGGATCCAATCTCATATACGGGTTAGAAAAAGCTTCAAACATTTTAGCATGCCCAAAACTGGAGGATCTCACCAGCTAGCACCCATGACACTAGAGCCACATCAGAGACGACCATGCTTAAGAGGAGAGGTTGCCCATTATCTTCACCAGAAAGACTCCTACAGACTTCAGTAAATTTTGAATTAGTGACATCCTCTAGCACATTTTCCATTAGGCTCTCCTTCCCTAGGCCTAGGTAGTTGCATGAGGTCCATAAAACCTCCCTCTCCCAAGTTCTAAGGCTCCTGACAGTTTTATTCTTTCCAATGAAGCAAAGAGAGAAGTGAAAGGCACCAACAGGAATAAAAGGAGATAAAACAGTGGAGCAGCTACTGCTCTCGTGAATCTTCTCAAAACCAGTTTTTCTCAATGGCAAAAGCACTTCTACCACATGCTGAACATAGCACCATATCTGTAACATTCTGTCTCTGTGCAAGAGAAACGGCTGTTCAAATACCTTCTGCAGTCTATTGTCTGGAAATGGTATGAGCCCATTTTTCTTTACAGCTCCATCAGGGTTCCTTAATAACACAGTGTGTTGAAACAGTATTATTTTCCATCTCCCCCCTTTGCTATTATTTGATTGCATCATTCCCACGTGACTGCTTCTATCACACTCTTTTATTGCAACTGATTACTCGTTATATCTGCAGTCACTGAATGTCTCTCCATCGTCACAGAGCAGCTTCTGAGCTGTAATTTCTCCAAGTCCCCAGAACCTACCCAAACATCACCTTTTGCTTCAGTTGTGGGTCCCACCGATCAGCTGGCACTTAACTGGAGGGAACAGCACAATACCGCACCTATTTACAACCTCCACAGATACTCTGTGGAAGACAAAGATATTTTTTCCTCATTATGTCTCTTGCCTGCATCCTAGAACAGAAGCTTGCAGAGGGCTTATTGCTCCTTTGTAAATCCAGTAATAAAAGTTTGTTGGCATTGAATGCACAGTTACAGATATTACTAGATATCCAGAAATACATTGTTTTTCTAAAGCTCGTACATGATCTAGGCTTGGGAGTTTTAAAGAATGACTATTTAAATTAACAGTGATGTTTTTTATCAAAATGGTTGTACTGACAAAAGCTGTAATGTAGGTTTTGCCAGCATAATCCTGTCTGGGAAAACACATCACACACATACCATGTATCAGTAGAGCTGAACTCCACGGGGTGCCTTTACCTACCTAGTATGAAATGGTACATCACAGAGCCCATGTAAAGGACACCATCCCAGGTCAGGATACCTTGTATACTATTAGCAATGCACCCTATGGTGGATGTAGCTACACCTGTAAATATGGATTTTGTGCAAATACAGCAAACTCAGGCCAGCTAAGATGCTTTTTCAGACACAGTTTGCCAGTACAACAGGAATACCACACAGTTTGCAGGATCATGTCTCCACCACCTCGACCCACACAGCTACGCCAACAGAAATCTAACATTTTCAAAAGTGTTATCTGTAGTCTAGACAAAGCCACAGGGTGTCTGGCAGTCTAGAAGCAAGCTGGTAGCTAACAGTGACTTTTTCTTAAGAAAGATTATAAGTACTGAATTATAGCAAGCCTGTATCCCTTAATGTTATGAGTTCCTATAGATAATTTATGCTGCTCTTCCTAAGCGCAGCCAGGCATTTTTATTTTCTCATGCATCACACTGATGCTGACAGTAAATCTCTATAATATCTAGTCCTCCATAATAGAAAAACTCATTAATATGCCCCAGCTGCTTTAGGACACTTTCACATGAATTTATGAATATTCAATTTCCATCTAGTGCTCAGCTTCTTTGTGTCCAGCCACTGCTCTCTCTTTGGCTGCCAAAGATCTCATAATACTTTCATTAGCTTTGAGCCCTCATATTATGAAATAAGCAATATGTTTAATATCAATAAATCACAGCTCTGGGAACAGCCTCAACTTCCAAGAGCCGGTAGCAATTGGCGGCACTCAGCATCTTGCCCGATCAACTTGTGAATACAAACTTTGTCTTGCAGCAAGCGAGGCCTTTCACATCACAGAAACTTGCTCAGAGCAGCACTTGTTGCCTCAGCACAAGACGCCTGTTGTCACACACTGGAAGCAGATTTCTTGCAAAGAAGAACATACCTCCCAGGAAAAAATTCTCACACCTGCAAGATTTTTCAGCTCTGATGAAAAAGCTGGCCTGTCAGCAGGAGAACAAATCACTGAGGACAACTGCAAGAGAAGCTATCCTCAGCTGGTATGAACAGTCACACACCCCAGATGAAAGAAAGGAAAGCCTTCAGGGACACCTCAACATTACAGGGCGACCAACATGTTATTCCCTTTCTCAAAGTTGGAGAAATCAAGACAGGGCAACCACTCAAGCCTAGCTGCAACACGACAGGATCTGGGCAGCTAAGCGCTCCTAACAGCTCCACTACTCCTAGCACTCCCGTCCATCAGGTCAAGGAGCAAAGCAGCACATGTCTTAAGATTTAACGCTGTGTAAGTCCTGCATACACCAGGTGCAGGCAACTGTGCCTGGCAAGTTGGCAGCAGCTGCCCCAAGGGGTTGGACCACTTCCAGGGGGACTCTCCTTATCTCTGCAGAGGTCCTGCCACCACATACTAAGTCACTCACAGAAGTCCTAACAGCAACAGGACAAGGAGAGAAGTCAGACACAAATCCCCAAGCAAACACTAAGGCAGAGGAAATGGTACCACTTAGGAGAGGATCCAAAGCCACGGGTGCATCTGCAGCAGTGAGCACTACGTTGGTTCCCTTCCAGGAAAGAGTACCATCCTCGTAAGCCAGGCTTTCATCCAGCCCAGGAGGACGCCGACCTTTCAAGCAGTGAGTATTGAGAACAATTCATTTTCATCCTCCA
The DNA here is from genome assembly GCF_963924245.1 of Chroicocephalus ridibundus. Lineage (NCBI taxonomy): Eukaryota > Metazoa > Chordata > Aves > Charadriiformes > Laridae > Chroicocephalus > Chroicocephalus ridibundus. The sequence continues at coordinate 26,745,855 of NC_086286.1, forward strand.
GTTCCTTGGAAAAAAGTAATGGCACAAATTTAAAAGTGAGTGACCAGCCTGAAAATTGGTTTAAGCTTCTGTAAACCCATCTATCATTCAAGGCACAAGATTTCTTCTAAACTAGTTCCACCAGTGCAGCGAACATTACATAAAGCAAGGAAGTGGGAAAGATTGCTGTCAGCAAGATGAAAACCTGAAGTGCAGAGCTGGGATGGGGACTGGAATTTACAGTGACTGACCATTAGATTAATAATAGGCAGCTGGGGAGAGCTAGAGACAGGCCAGTCAACAGAAGTAATTATAATCTGCTTATCTAAATTTCACCCTAAAATAAAAGCATAATTTTGTCAACATCACATCCCGCCTTAACCTGCTAATTTACTGGGTCCTATTAAAGAGCTGTCCTAAGTATGATGCGGTTCTTACATGCAAGGGATCCCCGCTCTCTGTTGCCAGGCTCCCTGTGCACACATTCGTACTTGCATTGCACAACTCATCGCCAACCAGCGTATGAGTCCACCTCAGGGAAGGAATGGCAAGATGAGCAGCAATGGGAGAAGCAAGGCCATGACTTGAATGGTCTGTTGTGATCCTCCAGGGGAAAGGACTGCACCTAAGAAGACGTGAAAATTCCTGCAGCTTTTTGCACAGTTGATCTCTTCCTACCATCAGTAAAGGCATTACAGCGCAACCAGAATATCAGGACTTACATAGTTTCCATAAAAGCAGTTGAGCCCTCCCAACCCAACAGCAACAAGTGAGAATGAAGAGTTTTCCCAACCCTGTGCATTTAGTTTTGGCCTGCAGCTATGCAGCTCCTACGCAGCTGCTGAGCAAGACCAGCCCTTCCACTTGTTGGCTCTCGATGGTTCCATTTGCCACCTGGCTGCAAGCTGGGACCCTCCTTACAAAGGCAACAACAACACACAGTTTTGGCCCAGACAGAGGAGCTGTGGCACAGAGGAGACAGCCCTCCCATGCCATAGTGCTACGGTGCTTAAATGTTCAAGGTGATCAGATGGCATGATATGGAGCAAGGGCACTAGACCACTTCCAGAGACACTTACCCACTTAGAGGTCTGGTTTTTCTAATCTCGAAGAACTGTGTTCCCGTGTGATTGTATCTGAATTTTGTCTGTTAAAGGAAAGTAACTTGAACAGTCAAACAATAAAATAACAATGCCCAAAAAGTGAATTTCAGTTCTGATTTCCTGTTGAAACATAAAACAAGCAGTTAACAGCCATTGACTCTCAACAGAGATGAAAACCTGGCATGTGAAATAAAGCAATTTTTTCACTTGTCTTTTAATATGACATATTAACTGGCATTAGGTGAAGAGTCAAGGAGAAAGATTGTTTGTCTAAAACAACACTTGCATTTGGGGGTTATGAATTCATATGTCCTCTAGGTCCCACTCACTATTAGATTACAAGTTTGAAAAAAAGTCTCTATTTGGGCAAGAAGAAGCTTTTACAGTCAAGCCAAACAAATCAATATCTTTCGTGATTTGAAAGAACTGATTTCCTTTTTAAGTTTTTAACTCGGTCAGCCACATCGCTCACGTATGACCTGTAGGTCTGAAGCACGGCAGGTGCATCCTTTTACATCCATGAAATATAAATCATTTTCTAAAAAATACAATGCAATTGAAATGGAAATAAGTGCAACTCAAGAACATTAGTTAACACTATGAGCATAGGAGAAGAGTTCAGCACAAAGTATGCCAGCAGACAGTCACCCATCAACCAAAGCTCAGAACCACTTGCCTAGGAGTGCAAGCTACTATGCAGCAGCAGCAGCACCAAAAGCAGACTCTTCCCTGCTCCTTGAGCATAGCTGTTCAAGCAGTAATGCAGTAAATCTGATGAGGACAACTAATCTGTCCAGTAAAAACAAAAAAACCTCACCCCAACAACACAATAATTTAAAAAAAAAAAAATCCCATCATCCACTTATTTTTGCTAGGTGCTTTTTCCAGTTGAATCTGTTCCCCAGCCTTGTCACCAACACAGCCACAACAACATTTACACCAGCAAAATTGTGGTAGTGATACCAGGGCAGAAACAGGTGACCCCCACGGAGGCAAAGGGTACTTTGCAAGGCATAAATAGCACAGCTGCTGGCTGTATAACCACGGTCTAAATAAAAACTCCAGCTCTCACCAGGATGCTCTGAACTGACTTCAATTAGAGTTCAGAGTTCTCCGGAAATGAGGCTTTGCTTCCCTCCTGCCTTCAAAACGTAATTCATGAGGCCCTTTCAGAGCGCTTTGAACAAAGCATACAGCCTCTTTTAGCCCACAAAGGAAGTCCAGACCCTGTTCCCCAGCTCACATTGAAGCTTTTCTGAACACAGATCCAAACCCTGTGCCTAAGGCCTGCTCCTGCTATGTAGCTGAGTTTAGGATTTCAAGACCACTGGGGAAAAGAAAAAAAAAAAAAAAAGGAGGGGAATATAATTTTTGGAGCTCTGTGTGACATGGTCTCCTCTCTGGCACAACTCCACTGAGCAGTGAGCCTCTTGTCCTGCCCAAGTGGCCGACATGCAGCAGAGAAACGTGCCATCCCCTCACAGAGCAGGCTGGCCCCAGCCTGCCTCCCCACAGCAGCTGCTGCGGCTCCAGCCCCTGCTGCCGCCTTGATCCCAGCCACTGCTCCCCAGCAGGCTAACTGCGCCTGCTATTTTTGGATGCTCTTCCAGCTGCCACCCATATCCTTTCTTAATCCTTACCAGGACTTTACATTCATTCCTCACCCCCACTGCTTACACACCCATACAGACACAAAAAGGGAGAGTTTAGAAAAAAAAGAAAACAGAGAGAAGAGCAACATCTGGGCCAGGAACCGTCTCCTCCAAGATTCTCTGTCATTAACAGAAACAGTCGGGTATTAGGCATGGGGCAGTGATAGGAAGCCGGGATAGATGTGTACATTTCTGATGAACCCCCCAAGCGAGGTGGGACATCTGCAACAGGGGCGGGGGAATTCCTTCGGTCAGTTCTTGTGCCACAGGCAAGGCTGTCCACCTCGGGGTCAGGACAGCTGTTTCTGTCCCCAACCTTACAACAAGCACCCCCTGCAAGCTGAGCATGTAGGCAGTCCTCAGAGAGCCTGCGGGGATTGCCAGGACAAAGGGAGAAAGGATTTGCCACAACACTGGCTCTCCCTTAGTCGCTTTATGATGAGATGCCATATCATGTCTCCAGGCATCATGATCCAATCATAATATCCTCTAAACCAACTGCAAAATAAGCATTTCTACTCCCACCAATGTCACTTCAGTTAAATTCTTCAGTATCATTTAACGTTAATTACATCTCCCAGAGGATTGCTGTTACAAGCTCAGTGCTGCAGGTTCTATCACAAATCCTTAGAGGAGTCCTTTCACCCCTAAATGATCCCAAGCCCTCGCAACCAGCTAGTGTTTCAGTAAAGCCCCTGTTAATTCATGCCGGGCACAAGCCATCCTTCTCTCCCAAAACCACATCCGAGAAGGATACTGCAGCATCTTCATGTAGGTCTGTATTGCCTGGAGCCATTCTGGGATTGACATGGAGAGCTTGTAGTTTGGCACTGGCGGCACTGAGGGCTGGACACAGGAAAAAAAAGATAAAGAGGTTAGACAGTTACCGCTCCCTGTAGCGTGGATAAGTGATTTACTTGGGCAGCGGTATGCGCTTAGTGCAATGCAACGCAGCAGCACAGATGGCTCGAACCCCACGTGAACTCAAAGCATCAGGCAAAGTCATCCTGCTGACAATGGGGGCTGCCTGTTCACTGGAGCCAGCCCCAACCCTGCTGACATAGGGAGGCCAGGGCAGGCCCCCACCACTACAGGCTGCTCATCCCAGCCACCGACATCCCTCAAACACCACCCTATGTGGGCATGCAGTCCAGTGCAGAAGGCCAACACTTCCCATTTTTCCCCTCTAGCACAGGGCAGTTTGGATGAGCAGAGCCGCAGCACTGGCTCTGCTGTCCTCCCTCCCCTGAGAAGCCATTTCGAGTCTAACGTTTGGTTTCCTCTACTGCAAGAGAAACATAAAAGGAGACAAGGATCCCAAGCTGTGTAATTTCCCATCTGCTGCGTATCAGTAGCGCACCTGCTGGGCAGGGAGCACATGGTACCTAGAAGACCACCTGGGACCCAGATATTTAATGATATTAAGACACTTAAAGATATAGACTGGCACCATAATGGGATTTTTCCAAAATCTCATAAGACATCTGCTTGTGCCTAAGCACTTTAATAAGACAGGCCCTCAATCCACATTTAATCCCCACAGTTACGTGGCTCCTGAGCCTGTAACCACGCAGGAAAAAGGCCTTGTCCCAAGTCCCCTTATTTTAAGGATGAGACTGCAAAATACGGGGTCAGCAGATGTTAAAGCGGGCAGAGTGGCTTATAGAAGTTAGTACAGTTCTCACAAACATAGTTTATTTAAATATTAATACAGACCCAAATTCAGGAACCAGCAACTTGGGCAGCCGTGACAAAAGGCGCAAAGCAAAGCGTGTGGCATCTGCGGGCCCACAATGTTGTTATGATAGTTTTAAGATTATAAAGTGAAATACCACTGCTTTAGAGACACTTCAAGTCAGCAATTACCAATACGAAAAGCACATTCAGGCAGTACAGGACCTTCTCTGCCACAGACTTCCCTCTCCGGTTCCCACCTCCACTATGATGGAGGGATTGTGTGTTTGCTTTCAGGGAGCAAGCACCAGTAGTCCCAAAACAACCAAAAGCCAATATTTACTACATGTAGCTAGTTACTACATTCAAACAGTAAATACACCTCCGAGAAGAGAAAAACACCCAAAATAGAGATTCCTACATTACTGGCACACAGAAACGTATGTTAAGCAGCAAGGAGACAGACGGCCAGGCCCCAGCACACTGCCGCCATCCCCACACAGGCGACAACCGCATACACGCGGGTTTTCTCTCCAAACAAGTGGGAGTTACAAGCAAGGTTCATTAACACTTCTTAATCACAATTTCCACACCTAACCTCTTCATTAGAGGCAATTTTGGGGTTTCACAAGTTCCTTCCACCCCTGGCCCCTTTGGTCTGGCCGAATTATTCGCCTATCCCTCTCGGCATGAGGACAGGCCTGGAGTCAACGCACCAGATGGGCCTCAAGTTTCAGGAGCAGCAAGCGGCTGGAAGAGGGAATTGAAGCAGGCCTGTCAAATCCTTCCAGACGCAGTAATTCTTGCTCTGATGTAAACTCTCCTTTTCTTCAAAGACAAAAAACTCTGGGTTGCACATACACAACACACCAAGGCCATGGGAGCAGCAAGAGGCCTGGCTGCTGCAGAGCTGCCATGGGGGTAGCACCCCTTTCCCAGCCCTCCATAAAATGGAAGCCCCTGCCCTCATCCAGCTGGAGGACAGGATGGCACCCCATAGGGACCATACCAGTGCAGAGGGACACAGCCCTTGCTGTAGCCCACAGCGGCCACCCTCACCACAGGGGTCAGGTTTGGACCTCCAGGCAAGGTGCTTCCCCATCTCCAAGGCGGAGGATCATGGTGTCAGCCACCAGGGCACGCTCAGGTAAAGAGAACCAGGGTTTTTCCAATGGCTGACGCATATCCCGTCACTTGTCTGTGAAAGCTACCTCGGCAGGCTTGCCAAGCCAGGAGGTCCACACCCCTTCAGATCTCAGGCAACGAGGGAGAAGCAGCCATCCATCTTCCGCCGTGCAGGACGGCACACTGCTCTCCTCTTTCCAGGGCTGGGCAGGCAGTATACGGCACCATGCCCCCAGCCAGGTCAGGTGGTGGAGAGCCACCCACCTCTCCCACTCCCTCCAAGCAAAACCCATTTTTTCTCCCCCCAAATTCCTAACCCCGCTGCAGGAGCGCCAATCAGAAGCCAGGGCTGCACCACGATACCACAAGCGAAGGAAACTGCGATGTTGTGATTGAGGCTGCAGCCCGCCAGCTACCTCCAGAAGCTGGCAAAGGTTTGTAGCAGGGGCCCAGAGGCACTGAGAGGAAACACAGACAACAGCACTACAGCACCATGAATTTACAAAGCGAGTGAAATTCAGAGACCAGGCAGATGAAAGGGCCTTGACCCAGTATCAGTATTTCCAACCAGCAGCAGCTCCAGAGGCAGCAGAGATGCTGCAGTGCAAGAACTTGTGGTAGAGCTGGAGACCATCCAGCTAGAAACGTGGCTAGAAACACTGTGGTCTCAGTTCGCCACAGACATCCTATATGAAACTCATCTTGCTCGACTCCACTGTGTCTCATTTAGTGACCAGAAAGTCATTTTCTGTTAGCTCACCCTGCAAGTACGCTGTTACTTAGCATGGATGAAGCTGGCAGGCTAGAGCCCTCAAAGTTGGTGAGAGTCTTTAAGATCTGCAAGTATCTCCAAGATCACGGACCACGTAAAGGATTGCACAGCCCTACCAAACCAGGGGCCTGCACCCTTCCCAGAGCTCAAGGCAAAAGCCAGAGGTGTGGGGTGTTGCAACCAAGGGACACCTCAGGTTCTGAAATTGCCCTTCCTGCAGACAAGTCAGCTTTTTATGAGGACTGTTCGTCCCAGGCGAGACGCAGCCCTGCATGCCTGCAGTTTGTATTTGTTCCAGTAAGGGCAGCTTCACTGATACAGTAAGAAGCTACTTACCGCCCCGCATGTATGATAGCTGAGACTAATACCAAGATGATTAGAGCAATCAAGTGGAGCTTCTTGGGGAGGGGATGAAAACTCTCTCCCATCACTAGGGATTAAGAACAGGTCAGATGCAAAAATGGAGCAGTTGCACACACCACTCACTCAGCCTCCACCAACTACCAATGCAAGCAGATTACAAACCATCCTCTCAGAGGCACGAGTTTCTCTCATCACTCCCAATCAGCACTACCTGGTCTTTTGCAGGTTGCCACAAACCCAGCAGCAAAAGCCAATTAAAAAAGATGTACCATCATTTAAGGAACAACTCCCCCCTCACATTCCTACTCCAACCTAGAAATTACTATCACAACTTTAGCAACTCACTACCACCTTGTAGCAAACAAACCTGCTCCCACCCTTCAGTTGCTCACCTGAGCTGTGTTGGCCTTAATAAAGACCAGGTGGTCCTCACACTACCCTCTGACCCCAGAGGTCCCAGGCTTAGCCAGCAAGGGCTAATTAATCACAGGGGACACCAGGCCCTTCTGCCCTTGAAGAAGTTAATCACTGCAACAGGCAGTTTGCTGCCAGACACTGCTGGAGGAACTCAATGCAACTCTTCTACAGCACTCTCCACCAATCAGGAACCAATAATTAAAATCAAATGATTTATCCAAGCAGATTTCAAAGCAGCACATGTCGCACTGAGTCAGCCTTGTGCTTTGGTACCAAGGAAGAAGCCATGGGTGATGCTCTCTGGGGCACTCTCACAGGCAGCACGCCGGTACATTGGAGCCGCTGGCACGTCTCTCACCAGATGCTTTGTCAATCCCTCCGGGTACCACCAGTAAAACTCCCATGCTTTGGAGCTGGGAAGCAACGGAAGGAAAACAAGTCCAGCGTGTGCTTTGCCATCTCCTAATGCCAAACAGATCTGTAGGCTGTTTAGACTAGTGTAAGCTGGTCATGCTGCTGAAGCGAGAAGTTCTGCCCTCTCCTTGCCCCTTCATTTCTCTCTCAAGCGCTTGTGCAAGTTTGAGATGAACCACACCAGGGAACCACAAACACACACACAGCAAAACCAGATTATTCTTTCACTGTATCTGCTCCCCAGTCCAAACAAAGGCTGGTGCCGGCACGAGGGAAGCCGGGGAACAGAGATTGCCCCTTTTGCACTTACGCCGAACTAAACATTGCAGAAAAGACATTAAAGGCCCTTTCAGTTTGCATCTTACTTGACAAGAGCCTTCACAAGGTGGCCCTACTCAATACGCTTTCAACTTCCCCATGCACAGAATTTTTCCTTTCTGCCCCACGTAAAGAACAAGCATACATATCACTGACAACCAGGGCTGTGACAACGCCAGCCCCGCTATCTCACCGCAGCGTGCAGAGGGGTACAAATCAACTCCGACTTCAGCGGTCAGCTCGGATTAATGCTGCTTGGTGGGAGGAGCGAACCAAGCTCAAAGTCTGCCAAAGCCGACGGCATTAAAGACATTGTGATCAGTAATGCAGCCCAGTGGTGAGAAGCCCTGAACATCAGCAGACAACAACATTTTATTTGCCAGCTGGAGGAAAAAGAAACGATTCGGGTCAGGCAGAGCTGTTTGGAGCTTGTACCAAGGAATGCACAATACAATCTTGCCACGTACTGGAAATGAAACGTCTGAGTTTTAAATCCCTTATTACATTTCAGGAGCAAGGCTCCTGAAATGCTCCAAAAGGCTGAGCAAGATGTGCTTTAAATTGCACAAAGCGCTTCATTCAGTCCCGGAAGATTTCTTTTAATTCTTGTTTTCCGCTTTTTCTTCCCCAAGATAAATCCATAATTATTTTTTTTTTCTACTTGTTTCCCAAGACACCAGCTCTTAAGCATCCCGTACCCGTCTTCTGTTGTTTCCAAAGAGCGGACGCTCCACCTTTCCCCTTGCAGGGGCCGAGAGCATCCTCGGGGCCGCGGCGGGACAGCCTCCAGCCCAGCCCTCGCGCCTCCCCGTCCCCTGGACGCCCACAAAACCCGGCCGCCTACGGGCTTGACGGCACCCCCTCGGTTTTTTTCCGGGGGCGGACGGGGCGTAGGGGGAGGGGAGGGGGGGGTTCACCTTACCCGAGCCAGGCGGGCGGCGCTCCGGATGGCCGCCGCCACGGCGCCGCCGTCGGGGTGCACCCGCTCCACGTGCCCCCACATCCGCTCCCAGGTCTGCCCGTCCATGGGGAAGCCGCTCTTGTTCACTAGGAAGAGCGACCCGCCGTCCCGCTGCTCCTCCTCCTCCGAGCCGCCGCCGCTGCCGCTCCCGCCGCCCGCCGCCCGCGGCTGGGCGCTCCGCGACCGGCCCCCCGCCTTGCCGACCGCCGCACGGCGGGTGCTCCCGGGGCCGCCGCCCGCCGCCGCGCCCGTCATGGCCCCGCGGCCATGCCCGAGCCCGGGGGCGCCGCAGTGGACCGCTGCCGGGAGGTGCCCCGCGGTCTCGCTGCCGCCCGGGCCCTCTCTCTCTATATATAAAATATATATATGTGTGTGCGTATTACGTGCGTGCGGAGGAGGCTGGGCGCGGGGACGGCCCCCTCCCTAGCGGCGGGCGCCCGCTCGTCCCGGGAGCCCCGGCCCTGCCCCGGCCCCGGCCCCGGCCCCGGCGGCGCGCCCCGCGCCGCGCTCCATGCCGCCGCGTTACCACGCTACCGGCCGCCCGCCCGCCCTCGGCGCGCTCCCATTGGCGGCCGCAACAAAGAGGGGCGGAGCTCGGGGGGCGGGATGAGCCGTGAGTGGCGGAGAAGCTGAACGGAGGCGCCCCCTGCCGGGCGGCCCGGGTCACCGGAGTAAGGGAGGCAGGGTGAGCCCCTTTGCCCGCAGCCGTCCGGCGTGGGGCTGCGGACCCCGGCCCTCGCTACGCGAAGGGCACCTGGAGATCAAACTCTTCATCGGAGAGCTGGGCGGTTCCGTTCTTCCTAAGAGAGCTGGAAAATTCCGCGTTAACCATTGAGTGTTACGGTGATGGCAGCGAGATCCCAGCCTGAAGGTGAAGGCTGCTGCTGAGCAAGGAAGGCTACAGGGCTCTTCGGTCCAGTGGGCAAAGGAGTGCCCCAGACCTGGGGGATTCCCACCCCGGGGATGAGTGGCTGTGGTCTTATCACAGCCTGGCACCCTCCCTCTGCCACGGCTGGCTCACAGTGTGGTGTGCTTGTCCTCCATGAGAGTATTTCCTGCTCTGGTACTAGGAGCACTGGGTGCCCAACCGCTGAGTAGGAGGGAGGGTAGTCCCAACATGGCCTTTCTCTGGGTGTTTTGCTGCCATATAGACTGCCAGAGGGCTGAGTGAGTGGTCCATGACAGCCCGATACTCAGGAGTACTCACAGCAGCAATGTCCTGCCTCGATCCCCTGCAGCAGTCAGAGGTACCTGCCTCGCATGTCTGCGCGCACTGCTAACACCACAGAAACAACGGCGTCTGGTCCTCTGCTTGTGCCCAGTGTGATGGAGCTGTGGATGAGAGGAACTGGGAATACATCTCTCCCACAGGGCTTTGCCCAGCCGTGTTGGTGGCCTTGCAGCATCTCCTGTGCAAACAACTCCCTGGCTGCTGCTGCCATCTCCACCACTCGACTCGGTTCCCTGATGATGATTTCCATGCTCAGAGGTATTTTTTTAGCACTTTATATCAAGCACAACAGTGTCAGCCTAATACAACTCCTAGAGCTAGAGGTGACCTCCCATCAGAAACAAATAATAGTCTAAGAAAGGTTGTTCCCATCCCCTGCCTATGCACTCAGATACTCCCGCCACTCTGATCTCCCCTGCTCCCAGCCAGGCTGGGTGCGTACCTGTGCATCTCCTCAGCAGCTGCAAGTACTGATTTTCATCTCTCAGCATAAACAAACCTCTCCAGTACCCTAATCAGCTTCCTGGAGGCTCTTGGGAGCCACGGGTGTAAGTTGAGTTGCTAATCTCTCACCGCAGGAATTGACGTCTCTGTGTGTCTTACCAGTAATCTGCCCCGCTGCATCCCGGGTGCGTGGACTGCCTGAATCTCATCAGGAGCTTTAAGGTAAGGGAGGCTGGAGAAAGGCTGTTCCATCAGCTAAAGCAAACCAAGGGCTTCAGCTTACACGGCTGGCCCAGTGTCAGCTTTCAGCCCCAGGAGGCTTTGGTCTAGGGAGCACCCCGAGCTGAACATGGAGGCTCTGTGTAAATGGTGACTCAAGCTGGGGGAGAGGAGGGAAGGTCAGAATGCATTTAGAGCTGCTGTGAAGTCTTCACCCTCTCTGCTATGTCCTGCATTTCCCTAATAATCAGGCAAAAACTGCAACTGGAGGGCAAATGTGGTCCCACACTGGCCAGAGGTGATCCACACCCCCCAACTGGCTTTGGGAGCAGGATCCCAGGGGAAGCGCAATCCCTCTCTCCTTCTGGAGCACAGATGAGGCTGTGCATCAGCAAGATGTGAGAGCACCAAGATGAGCTCCAGATGGGAGCTGAAAAAGCACAGAGACCCAGAGAGGCTGCAGATGGCCGCAGCCATGGAGGAGCGGGCTGTAGGGGAGCAGAGGGAGGCTCAGGCAAGGCAGCACAAGGAAAAGGGGGCTGAGAAAGTCTGCAAGTTGACAGGAGCAGAGCCAGAGGAAAGCTTGAAAATGATTCAGACGTGGATCTTAGGACCAATGGGACTATGTGGGTGGTGACAGCCATGCGTGAGCAACCCAGGGGCATGACCCCTTCCAATCAGGACCAAAAGAAAAAAAAAATTTACAAGCTCCTCCTTGATGCTCAGGCTGAAGAGGGACAAGGTGAACTCCTGGAGGCCAGCCAGCATGTCCAAGGCCAGCTGTGGGCTGGACAGGCAGGGCAGAGGTTACCTGATGTCCTGAAGCTAACAGCAACTTTGAAACAACAGCCTAAGGGGATAAAAGCAGAGTCCCCAAGTCCCTGCAGCTAAGAGAGTCTTAATTACCTTCTTCCCAGCTACAAATTAAGAGTAAAAATAGAGGAATGCTGTCTTGCTTTAGCCCAAGCCCTCCCCGGTATTAGACATTCAAGATGAGTAAGAGCAGGGTGGGATATTCAGCGTGCCCCTCTGCATTCCCCCAGCATCCAACGGCTTTCACCTTGTGGGACTACCTAATTTTGATATCGTAACTCTCAGCAGAGCAGCCTTGTTCCCCGCTCTGTTCGCAGCTCTTCCTCTACCCTGCCGGTGCTGCCCTTCCCCTCACACCCCAGCTGCTGCCCAGCCTCTGCTCCAGAGTGCCAGAGCCTTTCGATTTTGAAATCCAGTCACTTTACATGGAGGTACCTTTCTAAAGCTAGCTCTGAATAACACCTCGCACCTATGGTCTTCTTCCTCATGCGGCGCTTGTTGCTACCACAGCTGCTTTCTGGGTCAAAGAAACTAATTTGATCATAAAATCATGTAAGAAGGTTTTAACCTTCATTATTTCCAATTGCAGACTAATTTAAATGCAGCATTCAAAAGGCCCTGCAGCGCAATTACACAACCAACTGCGGGAAAATTAACATCTCTTAATTGTACCATGGCAGCAAGGTGATGTCAGCATCAGCCTTTTTTCCCCAAGAAGATTTCTTCTCCAAAAGCATTACCTCCACACCCCCCAAGGAGTCCCACTAGCCCCTTCCCCAGCAAGCATCTTCTTCTTACACACAGCAACAGATTCATCCTTGCTGTATAGCAAGCCCTCACTGCCCTGGGATATTCCACACGCACAGATGCAGTTAATTTATGTATTTATTTGGGCTTATTTGGGAAAACACTTCCTCTATTACCCATTGTTTCCAAGCAGCCCTTCTTGCTGGCTCGGTGCAGGCGTGAGGAGCGAGCAGGAGGCGGCTTCCCTGGTCAGCGGCTCCAGCCCAATCCAGCCTCGGGGCAGGGAGCTCCAGCCAGACTGGGGAAGGACCTGCTGGCTTTGATGGAGAATGGACCACTGGTGTGATGAGTGCCTGTGAGGTGTCATGCACTGCCCATGTTCCCGCTCCACTGCTTTGAAATTCGATGGTTTTCTGCTCTGCAGGTCCTCTGCCAGCACGGCTCCAACCTTTTGTAAGATCTTAGTAAGGCCTTGCCCCAACTCTGCTATCAACAGACCTGTGTTAAAATACGTCTCACCATGAACAGGAATGCCGCTCTGGCTGCCAGGGCACACAAGTGAAGCACCAAACCCAGAGGTGGAGCAAGCTCAGCAGCAAAAGATGGGCTGGTCAGCAGATTGCCCCTGCCCTGCCTGGCAATCCCTCCTTCTGCAGCCCAGCCTCCCAATCCCTCTGGCCCAGGCTGTGTGGTCGTTCCCCTGGTCCCAGCCCACACCAGCGCCCTTCTCAGTGCCACAGCCATGCCACAAAGCTCCTCCCAGTGCATTTGCTTTGGTGCCTCTGCAGACAGGCAGTGGGGAGCTGGCCTGCCAGCCCAGCCAGCAGGGGCAGGAGACACCGCTCACCTTGTTCCAGCCCTCCTAGGAACAGCTGAGGTTTGCTTTTCTGTGAGAAGTGGTGCTCAAAGCTGCTGCTGTCCAAGGGGGGCTGGGAAACAATAGCCAAGGAACGGTCTTACAGCACCTGAGCAAAAGCTTGACAGTTTCTCTTTTCCTCTTTCCTTCCATCAGATGGATGCAATTCCTGGCAGCATGGTAGATCTGGACCTGTGCTGTCATCCAGGTCAGGCCTCCAGCTCCACACTCACTGAAGGTCCCTGTACCAGCACTGAGCATATGAGAGACAGGTTGGTTACTGGTGGAGCAGGAAATATGCCCAGTCCCTCCGGCTGGCAGCAGTCAGTGCAAAAGCCTGAAGCCTGCATACCTTGCAAGTGTCCCCAGCTTGGGCACACTCTTCTGCTAAAGCCCGGCCAAGCGATCTTAATGGCCTTTTCTGAATTTAGGACCCACTGTATGTCCAGAAAAGCAGCAGCAGTTCAAACTTGCTACCAACGTGCTTCAGCTTTGCAGAAGGGAAGCAGGAAAACACAGGTTGAGAAAGTTTACCTGCCATCAGTGAATTGCATTATTGCTATGCAAACATTAGCCCATTTCCTGAAAAGACCATAACGACCTCATTTGATCCTTGAAAAGGAAAATAGAACTTGTTTGTTTGGTGCTTTTTGCTAAACTGGAAGTTATGCTGGAATGGGATTTGTTTATAATAAAATGCAAGGTTAAACTGTGATAAGGATGTAACCATGGTAATATGGGAATGGCTGTTGATGCAAGTTTGCAGGAGTGATTTGCGTAATCACTAAGAATGACAACTTTATGTATTCATCAATGTGATCGTTGGGAAAATAAATATGTAAAGCATACAAAAAAAAAGCTATAAAAGGAATGCTTGAGGGTGTGCTTCTTTAGAACTTTCCCTAAGGTATCCCTTTCTGGAAACTCTTAACACACTAGTTATTTCGCAATGGTCTAGCAGAAAAAACACCCATCAGCTGCTTTGCCTTTAGCAATGAAGAAAATCAGCAATATCTTTTGATTTCTGCCAGAACAAGTCCAGGACCTCCTGCAGTAACTCTACTGCAACAAATCATTACAGTGTTTATTTTAGATGGGTTTGTATAACTGGGCTCCAGCTGATCTCAGCCTAATCAAACAGGCAAGATTTCCAGCATTAAAAAAAAATAAAAATAAAAAAATCAAAGTGGCAGGAAAAAAACCTATAAATCAGGCTTCCTCCAGAACTGGTTTGCAAGTTTTCTCTTTCCACCCACATTGCAGGTCAGCATGTCCTAGTTGGCCTCAGCTTTTGCTGACAGTGAAATATCCCTTCCTCTTCCGTACTTATTATAGTCACCTCACTCCCATCTACAACTAATAGCATCAGATGCAGACAACACTGTTGTTTCTGAGGGCTACAACATCAGTGTCCCTATTAGCTTGCCTTACTCTTTCTGTCTTGTTCCAAAGTTTCAGTCATAAATATTGCTGTAGCTTGGGAAAATAATTACGTCAATACAGTTTGCTGCAAAGGTCTTTCTTGCCAGCATATCACATGATTTGGTCTCTGTGCTTATAAAAACAAGGAAACACTAATGTAACCTTCCATAAATCTCGGCAATCCATCTTTTTTGGACTCATTACTTCTTTAACCTTTAGTCAGAGGGTAACCTACCCAGCACAATCACCTTTTTTTACAGGGGAACTGCATAATAAAACTACAGGTAGCAAAGAAAGGCAGTGGCTAAAAAAAATCTGCTACTATAAATGAGATCTCTTTTCAGCAATCGTCAGCACCTGCAGCCCTTGTCACAGGGGAGCTGGCAGCAGTGGCTCCAAAGGTCCTGAGAGTCAGGACTTACCTCCACTGCCAAGTGAGCACCTGAGTCACCCCCACCTGCAATAAAACCCCTGCGTCTGCTTAAAATCAGAAGCACAATTGTTGGTGCTGTTGTAAAAATCGATTAAGCAACATAGTTCTGTTATGGGATACCCTGTGCCCTCTGGGAATAGTATGATGCCGGTTAGGAAACGCTCTGAACAAACGTCATCCCTATGTATTAGAGTTCCTCAAATGCGTTGTCTTTCCAGGCAGTACTTGAAAGTGGACTGAAAAAGTTATTAAGTTTAGCAATAGAACGTGTCACAAGCCCAAAACCCACAAGCCTTGAATTTAGGTGTTGTGTGAAGCCTGCAAAGAGAGAAATGTGTAATACATGGTTTTCAATGCCACGGTACAACAAGGTATCATCACAACACTGATGACTTCATCAAACAGTTTTTGATCTGAAGCATCACTTCAAGCATCCCTAGAAGGCAGTGCTTTGCAGATTAAGATTCCCCCTCTCTAGAGAACAATTGAACACTATTCAAAACACTGCATAAGCGCCTGAAGGTGAGTAAAGTTCAAATATTGTGGTAATTTAAAAAACTTAGAGCTCTTAAAGGAACTATAGTCATCTGGAGCAAAATGATTTTTTTTCAGCCATCTTCATTATTTGCCATCACATAATTGATATTCATTTTCAGAGGTAACTGGCAAACTCAAGAAGCCTACAAAGCATTTTCCAACTTTGAAATCAAAACCAGGAACATCTTATGTGTTATCATGCAAACTGCAGACTTCAAGGAGGCTTCATAACGCTCTGTGTCCTCTTCATGCACACAGACATTTCAACCCTCGTGAGATTCTTACAGCTCAAGCCTGAGCAGATGGAGTAGGTCAGAGGAAAAACCACACCAAGCATAGGACACTCTGCTCCCCAAAAGCTGATGCACCTCCATGCCTCCTCTGACAACAGTCTGATTTGGGTAAATGTCAAGTTTTTGAGTCTTCCAAGGACTCCTCTACCCTTCTGAAGCTTCTGTGGAGCACCAAACAAGATGAGAAATCATAGTATTTCTAGGCTTTAGGCATTAGCTTCCAAGTGAATTTCAGGCTTTTAGCATTAGAACCCTATGTGAATTTCAGCTGTTCTCTGGGAGCAAAAGATAAACAAATTCAAGTCCCACGGAGCCAGTTAATCATCCAAGGATGAATCATTCTCACCCTAGTGGGACAATGCCTCTTCATTCAGCACAGGATGTAGGTTTTGTCTAACGCCTCTAGGGTTGTTCAGAATTAGCTGATGAATTATTCTGAACAAATCAAGTTACCTTCCAGGAATTAATGGAGAAAACAGTACGCATAAGCTTAGAATCTGCACTGTTATATTTTAACTTCCTTTTCTCTTGGCAGCAGGCTGGACAATTTCATTTCTGAAAGGATAACTAACTATGCACTCATCTGCAGTCCCTCTTCTACCTTATCCAAACTAGTGATCAGCATCTGAGCAACCTTAGGGCTGCCCCATTCTGAAAAAAAGAACTTGGGAAGTTTCTGGCTCAGCGTAGCACAGGCTAGGAAAACTTCTGAAGTCTTAAATACTTCCCTGGGATTTTTCCCAGCAACTTTCACAATGCTCTAAGAACCAGGGTTAGCCTCTGACATCTCCAAGTCATGCTGCTCACCAAGAGCCTGGGTTTAGTAGTTCCCTACCTAACCTTTGAAAGCCAAGCAGATGCACAACTACGAAACTAAAGTTCAATTTTGCTCCTACAAGTCAGCTGAAGAAAAAACTTTCAAAATAATTTTCTAGGGTAAAAGCCAATTTCTCCTTTAAGGAACATCTAGTCAGAGAACTAAACTATCATCCAGACATCCCATTCTCTCTCAGTAGGTTTACTCTTCTTATTCAGCCAAAGCATTTCTTTCCAGCTGGTATGTCCAATAATGCCAACGATATTTTACTCAATGGACCGAGTCCCATCTGAGACTCTTTTTCACATGGCTTTTACAAGGTAGTTTTTCAGGATGCACACACAAGTACAGGTGAAATATAAAGAGAGACAAAACAGTAAGAAATTGCTACTACAATGATAAAACAGACATCATAAGCCAACGTCACCTAGGCATGGGAAAAGGTGGCTTCTAATTACACCTTCACGTTCACTGCCTCATCTACAAAGCTGGTGAACTCTGACCGCAGAGCTACAGCCACAGCGACAGCACTTCCAGGCTCACATGAGGCATCTTTAACCACCTTTAACCAAAAAGCTAGTTTATAGCTTTTGTAGGGTCTTGTATCTGTTTCTAGAACTCGTAATGCAAGGTCACAATGCTGACAATGCCCTTTAGATAATATTTACAACCTTTTTCAACAGCCTAAGCGTTGTTACAAGCAGAAGCACTCTATTGAGAAAACACCAGAAATCAGCATCCTAGAGGCTGAATTTTGACTACATCTGATATTAAGCAGATATTAGCCAGTTACTCACAAATACACATATAGTTACTCACAAATCACTAACTATGCCTAACCATTGCCAGTACTGAGCCTTTTTTTTACTGCACCATATCTGCTTAAATCCTTTCTACAAAGTTCAGGATATTATTATTTTGTCTTCTGAAAGATGTTGTTTAATTGAAGATACAAATATTGATTTAGAACATGGTCAGATAAGGTTAGCTCATTGTGAAGCACAGCAAGAAGGAAATCCAGCAGGCTTCTAAGAAACCTTTCCAGTCTAGCAGGCAGTGGGACTGTTAGGCACCTGCCTATTTTATCCATGCACAAACCACATCACTTTCTGGAAGGGCTAACACTTGTTAGCTTTGGATACATGGGGCCTCCTCCCAACTATAGAAATGGTTATCCGACTAACCATTGTCAGGAAGGCTTCACATCTCCCACTTACCTGAAAAGGCTTCTGGTGTTTTCTTTCAGGAAAGACTAAGCATCTGCCAAAAAAAAAAAAAAAAAAGAAACAGGAACCTTAAGGCAATAATAATTTGCCATGATTGTTCCTTTGTTCCTTCACAGCTGTGGGAATGTTTAAATTGCAATGCTAAATGAGGCTATAACCTGCAGCTTTCACAGAGATACTATAAGGGGAATACAACCTTATAGTCCTGGTTGTAAAATGAAGAGCCTGTCTGAAAGTTCAACCCACCGTTGAACTGGATGTTAGCATTGCTTTATGACAAAAGGCTTGTGTTTTCTGTGCTCTGCAGCACCTGCAACCTCCTTCTGTGAAGAACTTCTTACATAAAAAAAGCTTAGAGATAGTCCCAGTTTTGTGAAGGAGGGAGATTAAAAAAAACAAACCAAAACAAAACCCAAACAAACAAAAAAACCCCAAAACAAACAAAAAAAACCTCAAACATTTTCTAGTTTCTTTGAAGTAGGTTCCTCAAACTTACCTGGCTCACAGCTGATGGTGCTGGGCTAAACACCTGAGGATAAGTGACAGAATCCTTGCAGAGTGCTCACAAGGGTCCTGCTGTGCTCCCGTTGAAGACTACTCTGGTTTTAGAAACAAAAGTTGGGCCATAACTGAAAGTAATGTCTCACTCCATCCGCTCTAAGAAGTTGTTCTACTCTCTCTCCCCATCTAATCTCTCTAAAGCTGGGTGCTTTGTTAAAATAATATTTGCACTACCCTTAAGGAGCCGCCTTTGGATTGCTTTTAGCAATCCCCTTAGATGAGGGGTTAACTGCACTTTCTTTTCCTCGCAGAACATTTCCAAAGCAAATGAGAATAAATCACTGTGCTACAGCAGTCCAACGCAACTACTGATGCTAATACTTTTATTCCACGCCCCGAGAAAATTTCTCTGTAAGCCAATACTCTTGTGTGGAATACATTTACATACCCTGCATACATGCACACTGTATATACGTGTGCATGCATGTTTGTTAATGACACAGTAATATCATTCACTTATAACATTTTCCTACATTAAATGGCAGCTTCTAAGGAAAAAAAAATGAATCATTTTTAGACCATCAGCTGTATCAGCAGCTGTCAAAAATGTAATCTTAGCTCCAATCAAGTTACACATTATACATTTTATTAGTAACATATAATGGTAAGGAATGATGCCACCCACATATACACATACGTACAATATTGCAATAAGAGAATATTCATAAGGAATTTTTAATTTTTTCTTGAAATAAAGAATGAGACACTAACAGAACAGAAATATTGCAGCAAAAATATTTTCTATCTTCATGAGAACAAAGACACGAGCAGTAAATTACACAGGTCTTGCATGGAAATACCTTTCTCTTAGGAATATTTTTTGCTTAATTCATTCTAGTTCATGCATTAACATCACTTCTCCCTCTTCACAGACTTCAGATCGAATGGTGGTGGTGGGGAAATCACAAGGAGTACAATAACTTAGCTTGTGGTTTATGAATCATTAGTAGCCTATAACACTTAAGAACGTGCTACATACACATATTGAAAGACGGCAAACGAAAAGGTCACACATTCCCATTCACACAGGAAAACTCAAGAGTTCACAGAATGGGAAAATGAAAGCAATAAACACTTATAGCTTAACCCAATTTCACTTGGTTGTAGATGCACAAGATATTCCAGAGATTTCTCAAAAAGCATTTTTTCATTAGGCAACATGGTCTGGCAGCTCTAATTACACACTCCAGTGACTGTCTCTGAAACAACAGACTGCCTTGAACAAAAGAGATGACCAAGAGGATGAAGTTAGAAAAGCCCTATTAACCTGAAATGATTTGTATGTATTGTCCCACTTTTCCCTTGTTCTTTCTTCCTCATAAAACATGAGCATTCAGCAACAGAAAGAGATGTTATTGCAGACAAGCACTCATCTACAAAATAACTGCTCTGAAGGGCTTATCTACCAAGCTGAAGAAGAGAGCTCCCAATTGCAGCAATTTCAGATTATGCCTTACAGGTTTTCACACCCAGCCAACAGAAATGAGGGTTTTAAGGCCATGTTAGGAATCCTAAATAAAAATGGGTCAATGTTGTCTGGGTCTCTCCCACTGAAGTTAGCAAAAGTTTAACAAGGTCTGGAAGAAACAAAGAAAGAGTTATTTTAAAGGCTAATCTCTGAATCTTGTAGCTGAAAGTTAGCAATTACACACCCTGGTGGGAACCTGGGGGCAGCCCTCTTGCTTATGCTCACCATTACATGAGTTCTCTTGCATCTTCTAGGGTTCTCTTGAAGCACTTAAAAGAAAAGCATATTGAAAAGCAAAGGCTGATGCATGGGACTGGGATGTCTCTCCTCACTTGGTTTCCTACTACATCCTCTAACAGTTGACACTAAATGATTACCTCTTTAAGCAGTTAAGCTTTTTAGATCCCACTTCTACTCTTACTGGAGGGCTGAGCCAGAATCTCAAGGCTAGGAGAGCCAGAAACCCTATTTCCAATTCCAGATGGATGTTTGATTGAGTGGATGTTGTTTGTCTAAAAACAAAAGTTAAAAGCGAAAAAAAACCGCAAAGCCCCAACTACCCCAAATTTATTTTTGCCATGAGCTAGAACCTCAGGCTCTTGACAGACAGACAATAAGATTATTACATAAAATACTGGTTTGTTCTTTATTTTGCTGCTGAGCCTTTTATCTAAATACTTTATCGTTGCCTGGAAATAGCTCACAGGTTTCCAACTTTCAAGCTCCTTTTAGAGGAGGAGTATTAAATCCAGGATGTAATTAAGCCTTCATTATTAGGAATATTTTCTTTTTAGGGACGCAGCAGGGTTTCCAGTATGCCAAAATCTTGTTTGGACTTTTCAGAGGGTAGCTGAGTAAGTTGGCAGAAGATAAAAAAACATGAGGAGCCAGAAGGGCTAGACTATATTTTTCAATAATCAGCTGAACATAACTAAAGAAACTGGAAGCCAGTAGTGAAGAAAAGAATTAAAAAATAAGTTTTAAAAAGAAAGAAAAAAAACCCTCAATCTTTGAATTTGAACAGTGTGTACTGAACATCTCAGGAAGCATTCTGGATATTGCCGAAGACTTTATATTGGACATTTGAAAACACTTCCGACAAACTGCAAAAATACTATCTTGTTAAGATTTAGCAACAGCAGAAGTACGAAGCAACCAAAGGCCATGAACACAAATGTTTACTGAATCTGTATCTTGCCGAAGAACGTATATATTTTGGCACACATTATTATCATTTTTCCAAAGGGAAAAGCCACACACAGATACCAAAAGGCAGGAACTTTGCTCACTTGGGCTGAAAACATGTACATCCCTTGATGAGGCAGCTTCTATCACAGCAAGTCATTAAATGTAAAGAACTGACATAATGAAACCATCTCTACTTCCACTCCTGTACTCTTGCCTGCTGTTTGAATACCCGAGAGTCACTTTTCCTATATTCAGCTACCTCACCAGAGGCCTCTTCTCGCAGGGCTCACCCCTCCAGGAGCAGCAAGATGTGCCCATTTTCTCTCTAGCGCTGGACTGGGCAGAGACATGGACCCTTTTTGGAAAGGCGAGTGTTCCAAGCATGCTTAGCTTATTCTGATATGTCTATTGCCATTCAGTCTTCCCATGTCTGAAGCATTTACCATACAAAATGTTAAATCGAGATCATCAAGTTCAGAGGCTAAGATTAGACAGCTAAGTTTATAGGGTTTTTTATACAAAAGGATTCTCTAAATTTACAGTGAAACAAGGAAAAGAAAAGCATTTAGCGATACTTATCATACTGAAAGACTATCTTGGGGTTAAAAAGTTCCCCATTGCAACAATCCATGGAAAACTTCAAGTAGGATTCCACCTTCTGGATGGCACTAAGCCACGGGAACTCAAAGAGATGTTATCATTCATGGTACTGCACCTGCAGGCTCAGCTTAAAGACTGCTAAAGCTTAAATGTTTGCAAAAAGTCCGGTCACTCAGTTCTGACTTTTTCAGTAATAGTAGGGCCTCAGTATTATTGTAGTGCTGTCAATTCTTTAGGTGTGCAAACAGAGCACAGGGTCAAGGAGAATATTTTCAGAAGCACTACAGTGAGAAAACCACATCCCAAATTCAGATGAATGTAATAACACAAGATCAATATTAATGAAGTCTGCTGCTTTTGTAGCTAAGATGCATGACATAAACAGCAAATATTTCATCAGACGAAGTGAAATATCACTATTTTCCTTTCAGTCATCCTTACAGCTTTTAAGAAACTGCGAAAGACATGATTTAAGTTATACGAGCATAAAAATTTCACAAGACAAATGATACAATTCATAACGCAGAGAAATAAATGCAAAAAAAAGGATAGAACACATTTTTTGATACTCCACAAGTATTCAGAGGAGGTTTAACAAACAAAATGGAATTTCTTCAGCAGCACTGATTAAACTCAAGATGAGGCAAGGATCTTCTTTACAAAGTAAAGGCACCAGCTCTTTGTAAACACATACTCCTCTCACTTTAACTGAGAAAGCACTCAGAATATTCCATGGAGGCAACCTGTGTGGTAGTGTTCCGTCACCTGTAAATACTTCCCAGTAGAGGTATCAAAGGCCTTTCTCCTTTTTACTGTATTTAATAAGAAGTGTTGGGTTTTTTCAATTTATCTAGTGGGAAACTCTTTAAATCTCCCTGGAAATGTTACAATGAATCTGTAAGACAGTGTTTTCTCTTATCTGCCTTCTGATATCTACCACGAAGTTTCAAGGCAAAAGAAATGTCAGATGCCAGTATGAAACGCACACGTTTGCAGTCATCTCTTGTTTTCAGTATTGTGCTATAGACAGCTTCCCAGAAGGAACTATTGGCTTATATTAAAAATACAGATACATTTTAAAAAAAGGAACTTCTGAACAACCTCCAGCGGTGCAGCTACCTACGTTCTGACTTCTCAAATGCACTAGCAAAGACTGAACACGAAAAGAAGATTAGATACTTCTGATCATGACGACTGTACTTCAGGATTCCAGATTTTTTCAAGTATGCATCCTGAATGCACATGTCTCTCTAGCATGGAGAGTATTCACACAGTTCTTTACTAATGAAACTGTAAAACTTGAAAACTGTTAAAATAAATATTCCATACAAAGGTGAACTGTTTGCGCCTTGGGCAAAATGAACGGAGCATCTTCATAGTTTCCACTGCACAACTATCACCTATATCACCAAACACATTTTACTACTCATACACACAAATCCAGTGATTACACTAATTGATATTGTTCAGTATACAACCAAACTTGTGCTTTGCTAAGTCACCTTCTCCCAGCTTTACAAAGCTGACTGAATTTTTGATGTAGTACTTTCAGGTTCTACAGGACTGTCAACTGGTACCTGGAGGGGGAGGAAAAAAAAAAAAAACACAGGAGGAATTAAGCTATTATTCAGCAAAAGCTATCCCCAACCACAATATTCTTGGGTAATTCCTAGGTTAGATTCCAACAGTATATGTAGTTAATTAGCCAAATTCGGTATTTATAGAAAGCCCTATTTTTCCTTCTCTCTTTAATAAAGAAAAAAAAAAAAAAAACCAAAAACCCAAAAAACCCCCACTGAATTGAGTTTCTTAGCATAACTCTAAAGTGTGTATTTACTGCATATAGATATTTATCACACGGAGATTAACTTTCAGGTTTTTTCTCCATTACATTTAAACACGGTCGAAACTTGATGATCATGGTTTGATATCAAAGTGCTATTGTACTTTATTAACACAGGCAAGCTCTCAATTATTTACGGTACTATCAGGGCAAAGACTCCAGGCTTTTATTACATTCTGGGTAATATAAATGAAGTTGTGTGACAATCTAGGCTAATTAACAAGGTGATAACGGAAAACAGACAAGTCACGGACCACTGCCTACCATCAGCATGTACACCCCAGAGATGGCCCCGACCCAGGCTGGTTAGCCCACAGGATGCCAGAGTGTGCACACAGAGCTGCACAGGTTTCAGATTCAAGTTAGCTCATAGAGCACCAGCTTGGAAGTTTCTGAACCTTATGCAGACATTACCAGTGTGCACCTGATTGCAGACGATCAAAAGCTGCTATACATGCAAGATACCTACACATAAAAAGAAGCGTGACAGAGGATCTTACACTATTGACTCCAAAAAGCTGTTTCATTATCTTGATCCAAATGATCAAAAAAACCACAGAACTGAAAAAAGTTTCCAGTGACTGCCTTATTTCTTCTACTAGTAACTGTGATAATTTGGAAAAGCTGCTGAAACATGATTTTCAGACCTTTTGAACAACACTCTTCATTTAAATTGAGAGGGTGCTGAGCAGAAGAAGAGACCGAGCTCTTCATGCAGCACAGTACAGAAACTGCAGCATGACTTCTGTTCGTCAGACACCGACTTCACTTGAAGGGACTGCAGGTATTTTAAATAAAATATGTAGTCTGTAGCACAGCCTCCTAACCCAATACACAAAAAGGCTTCACAATTTACGCTACCTGAAAATATGAAAAAGCAAGATTCAAGCAATCAAACCAGAGATTAATATTAGCCACTTAAAATTCAGGAAAATCTGCGAGCAGAAAGTCTTTTATTCATGGGAGCTAAGGGGAGAAACAAATATCTGAAGGCAGCATCCCATGTGGTTCTATTGTTCCAAAACATCAAGGAAAACAGTCATATTAGAGTACAACAGTCATCCGGGGTAACCTTACAGCGGCCTTCCAGTACCTGAAGGGGGCCTACAAGAAAGCTGGGGAGGGACTGTTTGCAAGGGCACGTAGCAATAGGATAAGGGGCAATGGTTTTAAACTAGGGCAGGGTAGGTTTAGATTAGACATTAGGAAGAAGTTCTTCACAATGCCGGGGGTGAGACACTGGAACAGGTTGCCCAGAGAGGTAGTGGAGGCCCCATCCCTGGAGACATTCAAGGTCAGGCTTGGCGAGGCTCTGAGCAATCTGGTCTAGTTGAAGATGTCCCTGCTTACTGCAGGGGGGTTGGACTAGATGACCTTTAAAGGTCCCTTCCAACCCAACACATTCCATGATTCTAAGTTTTTGTCAATTACTCTTTTGCTGTTAATATTATTATGCCAAGAGAAGACAAGTATTCAAGTATGCTAATACAATCACAATAAAAGAGTCACCACTTACAGCTTTAACATCCAAATTCATAATCCCTGAATTCACATTATGTCTTCGCAAATCTGATTTTATTAAGGCTGAAACAAAAAAAATAAAGAGAAAGCTGGTTCACAACTTTGCAAATGACATGCATTTCAAGGGAAATGTTTGTACAGTGCAAGCACACAGAAGCTGCTTTAAGCACGTATTCAAAATACCTGTATTCGCTCTTGCGATTTGAACTTACTGACAATTTAAACTTGCTCCTCACAAAACACATAGAAAATGACAACAAAAGCTTTTAAACCATGAGTACTTAATGCAAAGCTCGACGGTTTTAGCACTTTCAGCACATTTGTAGGCACCAGCATGTGTAAGTCACTGGTACAGTTCAGGAATACATCAGCAGTTTCTTGCATTTGGAAAACTGCAAACTATCTCCATTTATGTATTTGTTTACATATGCTATCCTACTATGGAGACAGACATCTGCCTCAAGTTCAAGACACGACTCAAGAAATGGGCCACAGATGGTTGTCCATATATTAGCAACATCATCCTTAAAGGGTGTGCGCACAGCAAGTATTTAAAGTGAAAAACATAGAAAAATGCCCGAAACCCTACACTTCAACTTCTGTCGGCCCAGACAGGAAGCCACATATTTAAATCGTAGATGTCTGAGTGAATTTCTAGGTAGTTTTTCAATGTCTACCTCAAAAAAATCTCCACATTTTTACATTAAAGAGAAAACATTACTTACATTTCTGATTAATTACCTGTTAAGATAATGCCCACAAAAATCCAAGCACAAAGAAAGAGGTTTCCTGCACGAGGACTGTAGTCTGTTGTGAGTTTTCCTTGAACAAGTGTAAAAACAATTCCAAATATCTATAAACAAACAAGTCACTTCATCAGAATTACAAAGAAAAGAGTCATCACTTTACCTTGCAAAGTTTCAGGTCACATCTTATAGAAACCAAATTAAAAAAATTAAGACTAGAGCAACTCATTAGAGGCTTAGCAGTCAAGTCTAAGAAAGCCTTCTCAGATTCAAACAAAGTGGCTTTCATGAACATTACTTCACTTAAAGAACTAAAATGATATAACCTGTGCTGATGCATTAAGGAGACCTGAGGAAGTGCCTTCAGACTCTGGGTATGTAATTTCCACAGCAAATTCAAACCCAAGCGGGAGATAGCCCGTCATGAAGAACCTGTTGAAGAGGAGAGTAAGAGGATAACAGGTGTGGCCTTCATGTATTACTATAGCTAAGAAAAATCAAACACAAACACATGGAATTATGAATTAGCTGGTATTCTGAACTGTTTGTTTTCAAGACCTCACATGATTCAATACTTGCTTTGCCTGCTACGTTCCCCTGACCTCATCCAACAGTTTTAGCCATACATCTCTCTTTTTAGGACAAAGATGTTTTAAAATATTTGTCCTGTTTCCCATAACCACCTGCACTCCATATATATGAAACGACCTTCTCTGCCCAGAAGCCACTTCATACTTGAAGCCAATTACTTTCAAATGAAAGACATACACGAACATCGTCATTCGATCAACCCAAACATCCATACTGGAGGACAAAAAGAGACCATCAGTAGGAAGTGAGGCTGGACACTGAAATGACTGCTAGAAGCTGCTGTGGAAGAAGCTGAGGGGACCGAAGGGTGACAGGAAGAGCAGGGGCTTAATGCAGCTGAGGTTGGTTGATTGGTTTTTAAAATGAAATTCTCAAGACATTTCTGGCTCTACCTTGACTACCGTGTGCGGATACAGCACTATTCCTTCAGCACTATTCCCTTTGGGGCTTTTAGATTATGTATCTATGAGAAGTGCTCATGTTCTTCTGAGCGAACAAAGCACCCAGCACGTCGCTTGGGCTATTGAAAAATATAAACTAATCAAAATGCACAGAAGCCAGTCTTCCTGGATTTGCTCACTTAAACACTGGTCAACAGAAAAATTCAGCTTTACTGCAAACAGCTTTTTGAATTGTAACCAAACAAACTGACCGCGTACAGATTTCTGTTAGGTCCATAAAAACGTTAAATGAAATTCACTGAAAAGTGAGTTACTTTGGATTTATTCTGATGTAACAGAAGGTGAAACCCAAGTAAACCCTATTTGTATGTTGAGCTATAGGCATAGGTTGAGAGCACGGTGACAGAAAACAGTTAAATATTGTTTCTGAACAGAACTGCAGTAAGTCTTCTAATCCTCTTTAATTACTCACCCAAGTACTCCTCCAGTCACGAACACTACTATAAGGTATCCGAGGTCCAGGGTGAAAGTAAATACCAGCAACCCAATGAAAGAGAGAATGTAAACAATCAAAGTAGTTTGCCTGCAACCCAACCAAAAAAAAAAAATTAAAAAATGAACATTGTTAATATAAGGTCATAGCACATTGCTGAAGCATGGAAGAGTAACGTAAACATTACTTACTCTCTAACAACTGACATTCTACAGCTATAAAATTTGCTTTGTGTAATTCTGACTCAAACATATCATGCAATGACAATGTATCCCTTCCCGAACCCTTTATTGCCTTGATTATATGACTGCTGCACTCAAGGCTAAAGAGACTTACTCAGACTCTCAAAGAGTGGACAATCACAGCAGATATATTATCTTAAGACTATTTTAGTTCTCCACTACATTGTGCCTCTTGGCCATTCTGCAGCACTGCCAATTATACAATACATGAGCAGCCAAATTGAACACCATTAGCAATAAAAGTCAGCCTAAGAGGCAAGTCAACAAACCTCATTACAATATTCTATTTATTTTAAATCTGGAATAAGGGATGTCATCCAAAATATTAAAGCACATATCACTTATAAATAAGGCCAAACACATGCAGAAACAATGCCAACCTGCAGCATTAACATCCATTTGGTTTCTAGAGCTCTTGCACATAATGTGCTAAGAGTCACAGGGGAGAACTACTCCACCGCAAGCAGCGCTCCAGGGCACTGCTCACTCCTGGGGGCACCACACCATGGGTGATGGACCCGGGAGCTCCCACCCCAGAACAGAGTTCTGCTCTGTGGTCATTCCTTGAATTAAAGCTTACTAATAGGACCAGGAGTATTAAAAAAAAAAAAAAAAAAAAAAAAAAAGAGAGAGAGAATCCATCAACTGTCCATTTTACAAAACAGTGCAGAGTAGGTTTTCAGCCTTTATGCTTTTCTAGGAGAAGGAGCCCACTGGGCCACCTGGCCACTGTATGTAGAACATACAGTGCTTTCCTTGTTAGCCTTACACTCCTGAAAAGACAGGAGCAGATGGAAAACCACTCCACATCTTTACATTCTCCTGTCTCATTTCTTTTGGCCAAGAACCAGTAAGAGTCTCAAGCTTTTGCTGTAGCCTCAGAAACTAGTCTCCATCAAGGCTGCTAAAAGATCAGGGATGAACTGCATCATCAGTTCACGTCAACCCTTACGTTGCAGTATTTTTCTAAAGCAATTGCACCGCTCTCCTACCCCTAGCCCCATACATGCCTACCCACACTTACTTGTATGTTTTAGTGTAATCCAGCCACAAACCACAAATAATCGAACCCACCATTCCTGCCACCACCAGTGTCAAGCCAATTCTCCCAGCGTTCACTTCTTCTCCCTTTCAACAAATATTTATATTGTGCTCATTAATAACTTTCTTCCACTCAGAGTCAAGTTCAGACCTCTTGGCAGTCATAAGTGCAAACAAACATTCCTATGACTCCCATAGCTCTATGGTGCAAGAAACTGTAAGGGGGTATAAAGGAAACCAAACGTCTGAGCACACATAGCGCCTACATAACAATAAACATCACCTCTGCAAATGTACAGTTAAAAAAAAAAAAAACAACACCAAAAAACCCAAAGAAGATCCAAGAAACTTACCTCATAATGAGTCACTATCATCTGGTTTAATAACGTGGAGACAGAATAAAATGCCCCAGTCATAATACCTGCAGTACCAAAAGAAAAGCTTCGGTCATTCCAGGTGTACCCCGAAGATCTGCTACCCTAAAGCGTTAATCTTCTGATATTTAAGACTCACATCAGAGGCAAAACCTTTTATCTGCCAGGTAAAATCTCTTCACCAGAGCAACAAATGGTACTTTGAATCCTGTCAGATTTTCCAGCACCGGCTGCTAAATACATAAGAGTTTGACACTTCCTCCCCCATAAACAACCACCACCACAACTAAAACTCGATGTGCTTTCAGCACACATTCAACTGTTCTGCCAGACTACAGCCAGACAGCACCACTTACCGTAACTGATCAGCAAAAGTACAAATGGAATGTTTCTGAACAAGTTTATAATCGACTGCTTGTAGGAATAATCCTCCGGAGGCATGGTTTGCAGGACTGCTTGAGAATGACTAGGAGGGTATTTCGGCTTTTCTTCAAACACTGGGGAAAAAGAAGAAGGAATAATTTTGATTTGTCTTCACCAGACTAACGCTTTTTCTTTTTGAAGTGTTTCAGTTTGATGAATTTCACAAGTTTAATTTGTGGTTTATAACACTTCCATAAAAAAAAAAATTCTAGATGTTCCTTATGGAAGAATCAAGTCACAGCCACAATGGATGCGCTAACTATTTGGTCATGTCTGATTGCTACCAACATACGGTCAAACACAGACTTCATCTGCAATGTGCCTAGGCCTTTGTATCTGAATTGTAAGAATAACACAGAAAAATCATATTGTATCATAACGTAGCAAAAAGCCTAAGTCCGCTGCGTGTCCCGAGAGGGACCGTTCCATGTGAAGCACAACATACAGTAAACTAGTTGTCGCTTAACCCTG
The DNA here is from genome assembly GCF_963924245.1 of Chroicocephalus ridibundus. Classification (NCBI taxonomy): domain Eukaryota; kingdom Metazoa; phylum Chordata; class Aves; order Charadriiformes; family Laridae; genus Chroicocephalus; species Chroicocephalus ridibundus. Next base: position 26,775,634 of record NC_086286.1, read on the forward strand.
GCACAACAGATAAGCGAACACAAGTAAACCTGAGAAAATGTAATCTCGACTACTTTTAGCAAAGTCAGATGCTTGAAGTGAGATGTCATAAACACTCCCCATGGTCACCGTTTAAATTACAACAACGGAACACTTACCAACTCCTGTTAAGAAGAACAAAAGCGTGGACACTATCGCTGTTCCATAGAACATGATGCTGATGTTATGTGCCATTAGATTGAGATCATTAGGTGTATTTGGAACCAAAACAGGTGGCAATAAAAAACCAATTGCAGTGCCAAGCTGTAAAACAAGAGAAGAAAACCAAAAATCATTTCCCTGTGAACATAAAAACGAAGAGAAATTAGAAGCCTTACCAGGTAGAGTTCAGAATTTCTATCATAATAAGTATTAACAAAACTATGAAGGAAAAGTGTTCCTTTAGTATCATACCTCTGAGCCATTTGCTCTCAATGACGTTTGACAATCAGGTCTTCAATAACTCAGGTTTTAACCTTTCCATTTCTAAATTAAACTACACCTAGTATATAGCACATTTAACAGCTAAGCATTAAGGAAGTTGTTTTGCAGAAGAATCTTTCACGGGAAAATACTGTGCACGCACATAAATTTGTATCAGTCACCCTGCAACTGAAGGCCTAGAGATGACAGGAGACTCCAGCTACTCTTGTAGAAACGCTCTTCTCTGTCTCAATCAAAACGTTCCACTTGACGTCGCAATCCTGACACTACAGTAACAAAGACTGCAGAACTGATAGAGCAGAAAAGAGCAAGAGAAAAGGAGCATCCTTACTAAGAACCACAAACCCAAAACCTACATCTGCAATTATTGCTAAGGACATAAAGAAAAATCACCAAATATATAGTAGTGGCTTTGTACGCGGAGTGAATTCCAACATAACAACCAATTTTATATTAAAAAGAGATAAAAAACCAGGACTGAAATTTTAGGTATATATACAAAGCATTTGAAAACATGAAGGAACAAGTGTCTTGGACTACTCTCCAATTTATCTCTGCTGCTCCTCCAAAACAAAACTGCATTTTAAAGTGTTAGAACAATTTTAGTTTTTATTTTTTGACTAAAAAAACCTGCATCTATTTCAGGTAAAAAAAATAAAATAAAAAAGAGCACCAAAGACTGTTAGAGCAGCAAGCTCAACGCTCAGAACTCACTCAAATTAAAGGTGTGCCAATGTGCTTACAAAGTGCCCTTTGTGCATATGCCTGATGAGGGTTTTGCTGCTTTTCTTCCCCACAGACCATCAGATTTACACAGTACCAAGTGCTCACCTGAAGAATTTGTCTCTTTTTATCCTCACCCTTCAGTATATGAACTCTACAAACATGAACTGAGTACACAATTACCCTTTTTCTTAAGGTATGTTTTTTTCCTTCCCCAGTGTGAGCCAATACAGTACCCACAGTATTCCAAGAAAGTCAAGTGGTACCATTTTTCACCTTTTATATCTCAAGAGGTTAAGGCCAATGAATTTGCTCTGCCCGGTTGAAGATGCTTAATACTTGTGGAAATCTAGCACTCCTAACAACCCTTGACAGGTACATCACTGCATTCCCTGTGATTTGCGTTTCAACTGCAAATGCTTAGCATCTCAAGAGATAACAGGTGCAATCTGATTTCTGATAACTACACTCTGATAACTCTGTCCCTCCCCCGCCTGCGGTCCTCAGCCTTGTTTGCTGTAGCTCTGAAATTATGCGAAATATCTGATAAGAAATCAGACGACAAACAGCCCAGTTGGTTATAGTAACCCGATTCTGTTACATGGTTCACCTTGTGCAATTGAACAAGTACAGTGAGGCTGTATCATAATGCATAGGCAGAAGTGAACTGCATTGGGATATATGGACATTACCTCTAACTTCCAAGCGCCTAATTTGTCATTTCACTACTCTTTCAATCTAGCTTTTGAGAGTTTGTTTGTTTTTTTAAGAAAGCAAAAACTGAGAACAGAGAAATTCTATTGTTTGACAACATTATCAGTGGGTCACAAGCAGGACTGGGATCTTAAGACTTCAGTAGCACACAGCTCTGAGCTAGCAGGGTATGGCATAGCTGCAGGATAAGCCATTATCCTTCGGGCAGGACTGCCAGAGGGAGATGGAACACACTTTGTCAGTGCGTTTCACAGGCGTTCCCCTGGCAGAGGAACATCAAGCACACTAAAATCAGTCCTAGCTTCTGGTGAGGAATACGGTCCAGAAATAACTAAGGTTTATTTTGTTCACACCTCTGTTCCCATTTTCCTTGTCCATCTTTCTCGTGGTTCCTATCCGCACAATCCCTGCTCTCCTGCTTCTGTCCTGCACCACTTCAACACCCACATCTCAGCATCCAAGTGAAGCACCAATTTCAGGCTCCGAGTTGGATCCTTAGCACTGTACTGCAGAACGGAAAGCCCAGTAACTCCTTGTTATGGAGAGGACTGCTGCATGTCAGGAAGAGTCGAAATTTAGCTGCCAAAGAAACCTTTAACCTGATTCCAGGACGCAGATGCAAAGTTTTTGCTCAACTGCTAAAATAACCAACCAACAGCCCCCAATGTCTTCAGTCCAAAAGGGACAGTTGACTTATCCACTGGAAGACTTCAATGCCAAAAAAATTGTTTTGAAAAGCATTGGGAAAACTGTACACAGCCAGGTATGAGCTAATGAGCAACCCTAACTATAAATATGTAACACTAATATTACCTGTAATAATCCAAAGTGCACAAACAAAAAATCATGAGACTCACATGAGGAAAACCAATCCCCTGTTACCTTAATTAAACTGTACCTATGACCTTAGCCCGCACCAGTGATGCTGATGGGAATCTTAACATTCTGTTTCCACAGAAAAGCAGGGACAGCAGCAAGAGGTGAGAACAAGGCCACGGGAGGGGAAAAAAAACGCCATCAGCATCATATCTTCACCCGTGCTTTCAGATGCGCTTGCTCCAGCGCTCTCAAACCCACCAGGACCAAGCAGCTCGAGGAAATCCATGACTCAGTTATCAGCTCCCCACAGTGACGTGAACTATCATAGCATTACAGAAAACTTCATGAGTCACCAGGACATCGACTACTGGCACTTAGTGATTCCAGGCCATATTTTAGAAAGCAGGGACTAGTAACATGTGTTGGCACTGGGGCTCTCCATAAAAGTTCAGGTACTTCACCCCACTCCAGCTGGGGGTGGATTCAGTCAGACAAACGATGCCAAACGCAAGAGGAAGAGAAAGCGGAGCAGGACAGCTTCTGAAAAGCGTCTCGACTGATGTACGCCAGGCAGCTGGCGGAAGCAGCTACACGCTGCCAGGCAGACAGGGTCCTGCAAAGCCTGCCTGGCCGGGGAGGGCGGCACATAACATCACCTCCACGCTTGTCCCTGCTCCGCCACTCTTCCTCTCTCCCATGCTGCCCCGTAACCCTTTCTGGGGGAATGGTTTTTCCCACGTAAATGACTTATTTTTAAACTGACACCACACCACGCTCTAAGGAAGCTCACTTCTCCCAATCCTCCCTTGCCCCAATCCCCGCTGCCCCTACCTGGTTGCCCAGCACAGCCACGGCACAGGCGGTGGAGACTTCGGTGGGGCCGAACCAGACGGAGGCGATGCGCGAGGGCAGCCCCAGGATGAAGACCTGGGCCACGGCGCAGACGGCCTGGGCAGCCAAGGTGAGGGGGTAGCGGTCGGGGGCCAGGCTGGCACACTTCAGCCAGGCGCCCAGGCCGTTGAGGCCGGCTCCCAGCAGGGCGGTGAGCCGTAGGCCCCGGGCGTCCAGCAGCCAGGTGGCGGGCAGGATGAGCGGCACGTAGGCCACCATGTAGACCATGGAGAGCCAGTCTATCTGCGTGAAGGAGACGCCGTAGAAGCCGGCGAAGACGTTGCTGAGGATGCTGTACTGGATCCACTGGAAAGCGTTCACCAGCGAGTAGCAGCTGAAGACGGCCAGCACCGCCAGACGCCGCCGTGACAGCCGCGTCTCCAGCCGCCCGCCGCCCGCCGCCAGCATGGCCTCGGCCTCCGCCGCCGCCGGGGCCGCCCGCCCGCCGCCGTCCTCCGCCTCCTTGCCGGGGAGGAAGCCGTTGCAGCGCTGCAGCGTGGGCGCGGCGGCCGCCGGCATCTCCCTGCTCTCCCCCTCCGCCTCCTCCTCACCGCCGCCGTCCTCCACCATCTCGGCCGTCTCCCCACCCAGCTTCCCCGGCGGTAGCGGCGGCGGGCACAGCCCGGCTCTTCCCTGCCAAGGTCAGCAGCCTCCGGCTCCGCTACCGAACACACGCCGCCGTCGCCAGCGCCCCGCCCCGCCCCGGCCCGGCCGCCCACCCCCGGGGCCGCGCCCCGGCGGCCCAGCCCGCCAGGGCGGAGCGGGAGGCGGCACCGGAGAGCGGGGGGAGGTTCTCGCCGGGCGGGGCGGTGCTGGAACGGGCGGTGTGTTCCACGCAGGCGAGGTCGGGTGGCTACAGGCCGGTGCTCGGCGGGTCAGGGCTTGGTTTTCGCCTCCCTCCCGCTGGGCGCGGCGCGGGCCGGAGGGGCTGCCGCGCTGCGGACACACAGGCCGCGCCGCTCCCGGCACGTTCAGGGGAAATCATGGGGCTTCCCAAGCCGTCCTGGGCTTGTCCCTTCGCCGCGGCGGTGCAGAGAAGTGTGCCGAAGTGAGGGATGGGCAGAGGTGGAGGCCCAAACGGCAGCGGAGGTTTGGCCAGGGCGGGTGCCTCGCCCAGGGCGGGTGCCTCCAACCATCCGCAGCCGCGGGCAAAGCATTCCTTGTTTCCACTCGGCCTCTGAAATCGGATTTGACACATATCCCCGAGAACTGTCCCTCCGGCTGCCCTGCGGAGGCGGTGAGGTGTCACCGCAGTGAGCAGTCCTCCCTCAGACCTTGCTGGCCGCCCGTCCGCACCTTCTCACCGCTTCTAATCCTGCTGCTGCAGACACCCCACCGCAATAAAAGGTCGCATTGTTCTCCAGAGAGCATTAGGAAAGTATTTAAAGTTTGTTAACGATGTCAGAAGTATTTTACTGGCCTCTGTGGGAAACCATTTTGCGGGGGGGGAGGCAGTTCAGCAAACACCATACTGCACGTTGCTCACGGATATATCGGAGCCTAATCAGATCTGTGTCTGGGTGGTAGATGTGCTCAGCCACCAGCCTTAAGTTCCCTCAGTAATTATGAATTGGTATTTTACTCAAGATCAGGCGATCTATGTAAGACACAGCTCCTGATCTTATTACAGTATGAATAATAATATGAACACATGCTTCAAAATATTAATTTGGCTGTGTTCTGAGCACTTAGCTGAGCAATGGTAGTGATTGCAGGCACCGTGGATTCTTACAGACTGCTGGAAGTGAATCCTGACTTTGCAGATCACAGGTGTATGTTAGAAACTGGCTTTTTCAAAAGAAAGTTACCTATGTCAGGTGCAAGCTCTTCTTGCCTCTTTTATTCATGCCAAGGCAAAGCCTGATTTATTTTTACTTTTCCTGTGTAAGATCAGACGCTGGGTAAATTCTTCTGAATTCCTCTGCCTGATTTCACAGTTCAAGTGCTGTGTGCTGTAGCAACAAAGCCTTTTTTAAAACAGGACTTCAATAGGAAGAAGTGCAGTGGGAATTGTAACAAACATTATCAAAACAGGACAGCTCGCTTTCACTTTAGAAACACGTGTCCGTGTTACGCATTGGTAGAAATATGTTGAAAACACACCTGAGATTATATCCACACCAGTACTTCCAGCAGCGCTCGTTCATGGTCACTGGGACCCAGTCATCCCCACTGCTGAACTGCTACAGCAATCCCTGACACAGGCTGTGGGTTGGCCTTGGGGCCGGGGAAAGAGCCATGACATTTTGGTCATATAGATGTAGCATTAGTGTCCTAAACAACTCTTGGAAGAAGGTGTAAACGTTGATCTACAGCTGATTCCATGTAACATTTTTGCCCCATTGAGTTCTGGATGACCTTAAAGTCCATCCAAAGATAACATTTCCTTCTTTAAAGACAGAGGAAAATAGGCTTTGTTCTTCTCTCATTCTTCCTTTTCCTACTCTTACACCCTTGGTAGGTGGAGCTGCTGCCAGCTAATACCCTCAGTGAAATATCCGAACTCAGCCTGTTCTAGAATGGCCAGCACGCCTTGGGTTTCACTGCCACAGCGCCTGCGGAGCATCGTCTCCTCTGTCCGCCTGACAGACAGTTCAGCGCACAAAGTGTCATCTGCTTCCCCCACAGAAGAAATAACTAAATATTAGGGAACTGCAGAGAAAAAGAGACAAAGCCTGGACGTGGAAGGGGCGCGTGGATGAAAACTACCTCCCATACGGGAGAGTAGACTCCTTCCAGAAAGAATTTTATTTACAACATACCAACACGAAGTCAAATCCACCTCTGCCACAGCTGCACTGACCTTGGTGAAGTAAAGCCAGGCTGGCTTTGAAGAGGTACCGTCAATGCAATTCCATGTTTGGGGACATATATCTCCAGAAGTAACCTCCTAAACAAGAAAGGAAAAGACAAACCAAATTGACAGCACCAAGGTGAAACTTTGATGCTTATCTCCTGACTTTTTACACTGCTGTATTTCATAGGCTTCACAACCATTACTTCTGATTTACACCCATTCGTATGAGAAGCAGGGCCAAGGACGTAGTTGCTCGGCAAGAGAAGTTATCCCAAGAGAAACATCCATTGCAGGAGTTCACTTAAAACGCGCGTCCTTGCATTCCTGCATTTCATGGACAATTTATTAAGCTAAAAACAGGACACTAATGTCAAGGTTTACAGCACACGTTTAGCTTAAAACTGCTGCTATTCTTTTTCAATCTACCCTCTCTAACTGAAAATTTAGTCTCTCATGAATATTCCTATTAGTGATACAGCCAGAAATTGCTCATGTATACCCAAACATCATCAAAGTTGTTTTCCTGAATGCTGTGAAAAGGCTGAAATATGTCTTATGTATCAGGCAGTCACTGGGAAGTAGCTTATACTAATTTACTCCACAGCAATTATTTTCTTCTGCGCAAATTCCAGAAGTCAGGCAGAGGCCAAGCACTCAAATTTTCAGGCTGGAGAAAGTTAAAAAGCAATTAGAAATGCAGTGTCCTTATTGGAGTGGTGTTACTGTTCCTCTGGCACCATATGTTCCATTGAAAGAACAATGTATTTTCCTAATGGTTTCCAAACTTTTTATCTAGCAGATAATGCCACCTTTGTATAAGAAATGGCTCCGACGGTGCCTTTTTGTTTCAGTCCAGGGCATTTCACAAAATAAAGGAAACCCAGCTATAGAGAGCTGCTTTCAGGGTGTGATTAGCTTTCTGACATTCCTAGATGGATTATTTCAGTGATATCAATTCCTAGTTATACCCTTCCAAACCTCAAAATGCTAGCTAAGCCACCCCCCAAAAAAAACCCCACAAGTCAGTCCATCTTTGTAAAACTTGAGCCCAAGATTAGGAGTCTGAAATAAACAATGTAGAATGTTGCCAAAGTATCAACACTTCTAAAATAAAACTAGACTTTTTATGTACAGCAGGCGCACAGCTAAGACTTCTAGATTGTCTTTTTTAATGTTTCAAACCATGTATTTCAGTCTCTAAAGGGAAAAAACCCAAGCCCATACTGTTTTATAATGCATTTAATTCTTGGTTATGATTTTCAATGCAAAAGTTGATCTCTTGATGCAGAGAAAACCTACATGGCAGGAGTGCACTAGGTACTTGTCTTCCAGGCAAGTTGTTTAAACGAAAAAACTACAACAGCTTAAGAAAGAGATTTCAGAACAAAAGATCTGAAGTTCCAACTGAGCTAGAAATGAACTATTTCAGCAGGATATTAAACAAACCTCAATAAACTGGACTTGAAAGAAAATGAGAGTCACATGTTTGAATTTCTTGATTGAAAGCTATTAGCGAATACAGGGGAAAATGTAAACATCCTCTTCCTCCTATGCAGTCTTCCAGCAACATTTGCCCACTCTTCCCACAAGAAAAAGCCATAATCCCAGCCAGAGAATGACTGCTTGCAACACAAGGTGCTTAACTGAAATTTATTTCTAGCTGCAGGTGTTTGTCTGGCCACATCAATTTTGGAATATGACTGCCCACAGTAGGCATATTTGTCAATGACCTGGATTCAATTTTTGATGTACTGACAGAGATATAGAAGTATACTCTTAAGTATCTAAGAAAAGTTATGAATTTTAAAATATGGGTGATAAACTCTACTATAAACAGTAGAAATTTGTGTTTCTGGGTGTCTCAATCCGTATAAAAGATGCAGAAACGTACATCTGCTACTTCTGTCAGGCTGCCATCTGGTTTTCCTTTTGTAGTTAGCTATCAATTTCATATACGTAATGGAATTTTACCCCTGAGTTTCCTATCAAAGCAAGCAGGGGAAAAAAATTATGTACACAAAATAAGTTCTGTGTACAAAAAAATAAGCATATTTATTGGGAAAGTTTATTGGGTTCTTATTCACTGAGATTAACAGGCTCTTCTTGTATCACAAAAAGTGTAACCTCCATCTGAATCCTTTATACATAGTAGGAAAAGTGTATATGCCCACAAAAAAATTAATAAAAAGCATGATCTGGAGAAGGGTTATCTTGGATGAACATTCTAATTTTTGACAAGCACTCACTCACTCAAACATTGGTTAACTTTGGGGAAAACCTTCGAGGCATTTTTTGTTGTTACTTGACAAATCCTTTGCACAGATACTTGCCTTTCACCGCAGGAATGTGCTGGCAGACAATTCAGATTTCTCTGGTTCATTTCTTTCCTAAGAGATAATCAACTGAGCTCTTCTGTGAGAGAGATCAAGTGACATCAATCTGACCCATCAAAGGACCAGGGGACAGAAGTGATTAAGAGGCCACGCAGATGCAGCCAGCTGCACCTGACTGGGTTGGCTCGGTTCACCTGTAGCCAGAGGTGCAGCAGTTCATCCCATCCTAAATAGCACACTGGAGAGATATTGCAGGTTTTCACCAACGCAACCCATTTATCAACTCAACGTAGAAGAATTCAGTAACGTGAGAGGAATTGCTCCCTAAGAGTTTTCTCTACTGGCTATAGCGGGATCCCAAGTGACTAACTCGGGTGCAGCCATCCGTGGATGCAAAATATCCACTGAGAGCTTACGCTCCCTGCCCCATCTACGTAGGAATATATAGCAACGTTGAAGGAATTAGTTGGTGAACCACCATTTAGAGCAACAAGGATAAAATAGCCTCTCCACTTCTAGGAGGTCTCAGATAACTTAAGAGTTACAACAATTTAAAGCGCTATACTAATGAAAAAACACCATAAAGTAACTTAAATTTTCCAACTCTCTTTCACTACCTGCCTGGTCCGTGTACGCACATCCTTTGAAAATTAAATGGAAGGGACATGTGAATTTGGAGCCATTAAGAGCCTAGTATGGAAATGTGCTTGTATTTTAAGGACAGATTGCTCACCCACGCTTGAGAACTGTTGCTACTTTTAACTCTTGAGGAAAACCAAATATTTAGTAACAGCTTGAAGTTCCCAATTTCTCTCTGAAGAGGTTATCAGCAGGAAGAGAGCAATGTTCTTTAATGGTCTACATCTATTCGATAGGGAAGATGCTGGCTGATGTCAGCTTAACTAAAAATCAGCAGGGATTTTTTTTGTTTAGACTGACTAACAATAAAAGATGCCTGCCCAAGCCTCTGGCTGCAACAGTACATTATAGAAAAGGCATTAACATTCCAGCAGCGTTAATCATTTTAACAGGAACTCAGACAGACAGACACCAAGAGGGACTCTCCCTGTTGGAGCTCCTGTGTTGGGAAAGCACTCCCAGTGTTCCCCAATGACCCTTTCAAACCGTTATATTTTGCCGCACACCTAGCCTGATATAAACTATTTCAGACTAGCTGAAAAGCCAGAATGTCTCTCAGAAAAGTCCCTCCCTTTTATTATCAGGGGAGACAAGCCTAGTGCCCCTGTCAGCCACGCCGTTACTGCCACAGCCACCAGCCACTGGGCACCTCCTCTGCTAGGACAACCCCAGAGCATCCAGAGATTTTAGCATGTGAGTGACAGCATCTACGTCATCCAGATGTTTAGAGAGCAGGGGAGAGCCTGGCCTTCTGCTTCCACCTCCTGCCTGCACACTGACCTGCTCAACACGGGGCCCAGCTCCCGATGGCACTGCTGGGAACGGAGGGCACTCAGCACCTCCGGCACGCACCCAGCACCTAACATCCCTGAGGTGTCCACAAATACATTCATCAGCGTGTTTTACTGGAACATGTCATGTAATGTCAGCCCAACAGCCGAAGTGTTGACTTACAATTTGTTTCTCTATCTTGTGAGATCCCTGTGGTTCTTACATATACATAGAATCATAGAATCATTTAGGATGGAAAAGACCTTTAAGATCATCGAGTCCAACTGTTAACGTAACACTGCCAAGGCCACCACTAAACCATGTCCCTGCGTGCCACATCTACACTTTAAATACCTCCAGGGATGGTGACTCCATCACTTCCCTGGGCAGCCTATTGCAATTTTTCCTAATATCCAATCTAAACCTGCTCTGGCACAATTAGAGGCCGTTTATTCTTGTCCTATCACTTGTTACTAGGAAAAGAGACCGACACCTATGACATGCAGCCATATATATATATGCATATATTATTTTTTTTAAAAGTAACAAGACCAGGCCAGTAAAAAAGAACATATGTAAATGTTACATAGCACTAAGGCTCTCAAAGTGCATGAACGTTAGAGAGAATATAGGAAAAGGATTTTAAAGGAGCTTAAACGTAGGGACTAATCCACATGCTTTTGACTATACCTCTTTTTTTGGAGCAAGGGAAGGGCACTAAGTCTCCAAGCAAATGTTCTCCAGTGGAATCTGTTTAATTAAACTTCTCTCACTGGTGCAGACAGGAAAATAAACAAGACAGACTAGCCCATGAGAAGGTCAGTCTCACTACAGTAATCAATATACAAAATATCTACTGTCTCTGCCAGAATGGCATTCAGACTGTTTAAGCCTTTGGAGATAATCCTTTATTTCCAATGAACTGCAAACACAGGCTGAACAGAGTATTTATGTCCCTTAAGACCTCAAACAATACCAACAGTTTATAGCTTTTAGAAACCTTAGGAGGGGAATGAAAAGGAAATAACTTGAGTCCTGAGGATAACTCTGCTTTGGGTACTTCCCTCTGCTGTCTGTGCAACAACCTAGGGCTCCTAGCAGCTGTGCATAGGACAAAAGTGATGCCGGATGCCAGAAAGCGGACTCACAGAGCTGCTGAAAAGGTACGGGTCAGTTTAACGCACTGGTGAAAGAACAGCACAGCCACGACTCGGCTGGCAGCTCGGGGGCACCGTGCTCAGAAACGTGCCAGCATCCCTCCTCTCAGCCTAAGTGAACGGACAGGGAGAGCTCATTATTGCCTCCGTTTAGCTAGGCAGATTTAGCACTCTCGGTGACTCTCCCGTCAGCTCAGCTCTTGCCAAGGCAAATGTCTGAGTGCTGGAAGCAAAAGACTTTGTGCCTCCATCAGGCCAGAGGGAGGTGATGGAGCAGCCAGAGCCTGGGGCAAGAGCAGAGCTGGGCAACGTGTGGATGGATGGTGGTGAAGGTGAAGCTCCCACCACTCCCTGACAGGGGGTTGGCTTGGGAGAGGCTGCATTTTTGAGGGACCAAAGTTACTTACATGTCTGGGAAACTTTCTTTCATTTGCAAACACCAAACCATTTCACTGTGGATTTCATACTGAGCTTTCAGTTAAAAAGTGTTGAAATGCTTGGTTTTACGTGGCTAATACTGAAAAAAAATCAGCCTCTCATTTCAAAATGAGAAGTTTTGTTTGAAAACAACAGCCTGTGGGAGGCTTAGCTTCAAACTGCTATGCAAGGTCTCTTTCTCATATTTTTTTCCAAAATCCAAAAAATCCCAGTGTCTTACTTTCATTCCAAATGAAAACAAGTTTACAGGGGCATTAGCATTTTTCATGGTGTGGAAGTCGCCCCCCAGCCAGCCACAGCCAACCCCCCTGTCCCTGCTAGTATCGCTTTTCCTTCTGCATTGATTCAGGTACTGGAAAATGATAGCTGGAAGAGAAGGCAAAAGGCCAAGGCTCGTGCAATCCAATTATAACCCTGCTGAAATGGCTTCCAGGAACTCCGCAAGGACTAACCTGATCATGCCTTGTAACGGCCGGAGGAAAAGAAAAATAATAGCCAGCTTGTGCCCCTTCCAGAGTGACAGACTGTCTCCCAGCAAAGTTACGGAGCAGTATGTCCCGAACACCTACAATCTACGCAAGAAACCCAGGGAGCTGGGATCAGGCTGCAGAGTTGAGCAACTCAAACACCGTGTATCAGGTTTTCTTGTGGTAGGACAAGAAGACTCCAAGATGATAGTCAGTACTACAGTCACTGAAAAATGCAAAGCTTGGATTTGTTAACCCTGCCCTCCATATGGTGACATGGCTGCTGAGACTCCCTCAGCCCGCTGGTGGTTAGGCAGGTACCACCAAATTAACTTCTTATCAGACACCAGAGGACTGGTAACGCGCACATTTTTCAGTTAGCACTTGCCTGGTCCCTTTTGGGACTTGCAAATATAGGAAAAACTTTTTGCTGTAATTGCTTATCTACCTCTCTTCCAGGTCCACAGCCCATTTTTTCTGTCCTCTTGTCTTCTGCCATGCTTATATTTTAAGTTATGCATAAACCTAATTGTTTTTAAATGAGTGGAAAGGATATACAGTTTTTTCCCCATTAGGTAAGTAAAAATTGGAACATATACATCTGCTTAAAATAGTCCACAGGGAGAAAAAAATCTCATGAAATCATACTTTCTTACCCTAATTCAAAAAACCCCACTGTACTGGGGAATGCTGAGGCAGCAGCTGTTTTGCTCCACTGCCTTCACCATTCCCCCCAAAGTTACAGTACTTCCCTTGGTCTCTGTTTCACTAATTTTCCATCTGATGTACTTGTTCAGGTGTACTTTGGGATTACATATGTTACTAGGTCAGTACTAAGTAGTACTCCTGTGCTTTCCACCCAGGTCTCAGTAGACATTACTGAGTCTTGAGACGTACATTCCAGGCAGAGATGCATTACCATCACCTCTGTGTAAGCAGAGGCAATGGGTGCGGTTCTTCTATGTGAGCAGAGTCATCTCACAGATCACTTCCAAAACATAGATTATTTCTAAGCCCAGGTCCCATACTCTCTGTAAAAAAGACAGGAGCAATGCCTACCTATCTTCTTCAGGAAAGCAATTGCTTGTCTGCCAGCTAAGCAAGGATGCACATTTCTGCTCAATGCAAACATATGCCTTAGAAAAGCAGAGTGACACTGAGTGAGTTCATCATTTTTATCTTAAATATTAGTTTGTTTATTTTTAGAAAGCAATAGCCTCCCATTAGCAACAAAAGCAGCCATGGAGATGAGCAGAGCACTTGGCACTTGGAGCACAGTGGAGAGACAGGAGCACAGGTCACTCGGGAAGACAGCCGCGTGCGGTTCGGAGGAAGGCTTTGCACCTGCTCACTGCACACAGCCATGACAGCTGTGGAAAAGCAAGGCAGACCTGTTCTTTTTCCTTCCAGTTTTCCTTCTATTTCATCAGTTTTGGTGGTGGTGCACGTCCATCAAACACATTCTAAGATGATGGCACTGAACAGCTACCATGGAGGGCACTGCTTGATCTGCATCCTTTTGCTATTGGAAACGTGAGGGAAAGGACCTCACCAGGGCAGGCAGTCTGGGGGAAGGATGCTGTCCTACAATGATTTTCCAGACCAAACACAGGCAGATGTCCCTTTCCGTGGATCCAGATCCCTAATATCTATGATTCTATTTTTTGTGGATGTAGCAGCATAAGACATGTCAGAAGTCACATGCAAAGGTAGTTTCGAATCCCCCTTTACACTGACTCTCTCCTGATGCTGTTTTGAGCAGGCTCTTACAGCTGGAGGGCACAGAGTGAGGAGGGGCTGCTCTGACTCACCCTGGAGTGGACAGAGAGGAGAAGCAGCAGGCTGGGATAAACAGTCCTTTTATCCAGCCCCACCTTTGTATCTGCTATGCTAGTTCCAAAGGGTTTAAGTGGAATAGCTTGCAACGGGCTATACCCAAAACACCCTCTCCTGATCGCTCGAATTGCCTTATGGCCAGATTGCATGGAGGGAGCACAGCAAAGCAGTAGTGCTCCAGAAAATCTGATCGTTGATTTCCTCCAAATATTTGTTTTCCAGCAATCACCACTGGCCATGTGTTATTTAATTTTTGTTGCCATTTGCATCCATCTGAAGTTTAAGAGAGGCTTTCACAAGTGTTGGATCAAATTTAACTTGTTTTTATTCTGTCAGTGCCCTTGCCACCTATGCGAATACAGCTATGACCCTTCCCCGTGTATGTAAACTGCATGCAGCATGCTTATTTATGTTAATAAGAAGATAAGGTTCTTTGGCCCGTCCTCCCTCCTCCAATGCAAGTTACACATATGAAGTGCTGAAACCTGAACTTGAGTCAAGAAGCAGTTTTTGAGAGTAACTGGACAGGAGGCACATCTGCTCCTGGGCATCATGGACAAATCACCAGCCAAGTTCCCTGGAGGTGAAAGCAGGCCCTCTTTTCGTTTTTCTCCCCTTGTTCTGATGAGAACCTTTCCTCTGCTGCATCATGTAGCCTGGGAGAGAAAACAAAGCCTTGAGAGTAATTATCAGAAGTCTAAATCCTGAGTGGTCCTTTTAGAGAAGCATAACCCAGCTACCACTGAAAGGATGGTGTGGGTATTAACAGAAAAACATGAAGAACACTAAAAAGAAGTCTCCTCTGGGAGAAAGGCTAGGAAGTCTCCCACATCCTTAGCAGAAGCACAGCTGGAAAGGAACATTTTTCCAGTTCGCGTTTGGCAAAGACGCCATGCTCCTAAATGTAAGTGCTCGCAAGTATTGTTATTTTTTCATCTCAAGCCATTGAACACTTGGATAAACTCAAACTTCAAAACAACCCCTGGTGTTCTTTAGAGGATGCCTGTGGAGCTGTGATGCAGGAAACAGGTGTCGAGCCTAGTTAAAGTCCAAGGTATGAAGGAGACACTGTGTGAAAGGTTTCTGGCTCACACCAGCAAGTCCAGTTGTTTTGCCATGGCCAGCTGCAGCACAAGAACTGTCTGCTGCTCCTCGCGTTGCTGAGGCATGGACACGAGCCATGGAGTGAAGTCCAGCCCAGCCCACACAAAGAGCCAGTTAAGACTTCACAAAATGCGATGGACTTCAAACTGTGGGGATCTAATGCCTCTGCTAGCTTAATTTCCTCAGGAGAGTGACAGAAGCTCTCAGCAATGAAGAAACAGCACCCTCCAAAAGGCAACATATGTGGAAATGTAGTAACATATGAATAATAAAAATCAAGAAAATGTGACATCAGCTATGAAAATACTCTTGGTAAAGAGCTAACATAGCTTCTCTAGCTTCCCTGCAACGTCTTCATTGCAGGAAACCAGCATTTCAGACGTCTATCAATACACCTCCTTGTGGAATTTTGCAATTTTCATTTTACTCCTGCACGAAAATAGCCAGGAAAATAAAGTTTGGGGATTTAGTCCCAACTCATTTCATATCTATCCATGCAGAGGAACTTAAGCAGCCAGAGATTGCAATGAGTTACAGGCACCTTAAGGCAGTTTGCATATAGTCAAATCAAGCAAACTCTGGTTGAGCAGAAATCAGAGCATATTACCTTGCTAGTGGCCACCAGTTTATCTTTGTATTTCTCAAAGAGCAGGAGGACAGATTCCACATGCATGTAATAAACCCGCTCATGTGCTTTGTAAAGACTGCTGGCTGCTAAGCTCAGCCACAGCAAACAAAACCACATGCAACTGTATTATTGTGCATCTCGAAATGCAAATCATTAAAATGACAGTCCAGGACAGAGAGGATCAGTCTACTGTGTTACTGACAGCTTCTGAACAGCCTAATTACTCAGCCCTTGGAGAAGAAAATGAACAGATAGATTCAAAGAGGCCTGCAGGGATGCTAGTCCAGGTAACTGTGATAATGAGCAGAGGAAGAAAGACCCCATTCTTCCTAATTTGGCTGAGCTGAGTCTCATCTTCTAAGAGCTGGGAAACCTCCGAGAAAGGCATCTTGGCAACTTAATAGGTCCCTGGCAGCCTGCTCCTGGGTGGTGTCCTTCCCAGAGAAAAGGCAGTTGTCAGTGGCAGAGAACAGGTTTCATTGAACCAACCTACCAGACCAGTCCCATGAATCGCTACCTTTTCAGCTGAACCCTTCATCACTCTGGGCTATTCAAGAGCACAGGGTCATGCTGCACCAGCAAACAGCACACGGACACAACAATTTCCCACGGACCCTGTCCTCAGCTTTGGTAAAACTTCACTGTGGGCTTCCAGCAATGAGGCCCCCATCCAGTGCCATGTGGGGCAGAGGTGAGGAGGGAAGGAGATTTCTCCCCATCCCTGGAAGATGGGAGCAAGACAGCCTCTACCAGCAGGACTCCCACTGAACCTCAACTCTATCTGCCACTGGTGGCAACAGGCTCAGCACTGACCCTCCTCGAGTTATGCCCCAGCATTCACCCTCCTCTGCCACAATCTGCATCCACTAGGACAGCAGGCATGAAACAAGACCACTGCATGTAGCTGCACCTCTCCAAAAATGGGCAACCCAAGGACTCCAAGAGGGAGCTCTGATCATCCTGATACCACAGCAGCTTCCACGTGCTGGTCAAGAAACAATCTCTTTGGATAGATGGTCCCCCCACAGACACATAGATTGTCAACGGATGTGCTGCACTCACTGGGGGCGCGGAAGGGATTATTTTGGAGCGTGCTGCCATCTGCTCATTCATATTATATACCACATTAGCCCACTGCTATTGCCTCAACCCAGCACAGAGGTCCTGTGTAGTACAGAGTTGAGTTTCCACCCTGACTTTTCCAGACAGGAATAATGACCCCTAAAGAGAAGGGAAGTTATCCAGTGATGCTTTGATTGGAGCTCCCCACATAGTGCTCCATTTAACTTCTTCCCACAGCGCTCCATTTGTTCGCTTCCTCCCGCTTTGTTGTGCATCCAGAAATGTTCTGAGCACAAAAGTACTCTCTCTATATATTTATAGCAATAAGCCAGTGCCAATCAGGACTTCAAAGCTGCCCTCTCCAGGCAGTGCACTTCACAAAGAAAGACCTTCCTGCTAGATAATCCCAAGTCCTTTCCATTTCATGGGTTCACCAGTGGTCAAGTGCTGTGCAGACCTAGGAGGTCTCAGGCAGCGGGTCCAATTCTACTTGGGAGTGGCAGCGTCCAACACACATTCCTATGGAAATCAGTTAACATGGTCATGCTGTCTCCTAGTCCACATCCACGACTCACAGTTTTTGACAACAGTCAACAAATTTTGGCAGACAGATAGAGCTCTTGGAGATACAAAGCTCCTACAAGGTTTGTGAGAGCTGGTGACCATGTGAATGACACCGACCCTCTCTCCATTCCCCGTCGAGGCTACCAAGAGGAGGCACTCACCCAGCTGCTGAGGCTGACGCCGGCAGCTGTCCAAACATGACCTACCCAGCTCTGGACTAATCTCAGCATGTGCTATTTCTTGCCTAAATGGCAATCCAACAAGTGCAGGTAGGCAACATGGAAGAGAGCTGCAGAATTACAGGGAAGTCACAGGGACACAGAAGAAAGCCAAAGCCCTGTGGTGGGCAGAGCCCAGAGGGTACACGGAGGGACTGGTGGTACCGTGGGAGGGATCAGGGAGACACACAGGGAGCTGCGAATGCGGCACTGGGAGTGCTGGACCATAATGAGAGCGTCACAAGACATGGATAGGAGACTGGGATTGCTGTGGTGAGGAGGTCATAAATCCCTGGGGAAAAAAAAAACTATATTGGTTGTGCTGTTTGCGAGATAACATGTCTTCTATCAATGTGGGACACGTACTTTATGTAAGCTGCAGTTGGGCGCTGATAAGGACCCAAGTGTCTGTTTGTACTCTTTGGTGACAGAGCATACAGCCCTGGCACAGACAAAATAGCGGATGCAAAATCTGAATGTGCGTATTAAAGAAGTCAAATGCAGTCTCCACACCCTGTCACAGAAATACAAAATACACATGGGAAGGAGCCAGGCACCTCAGCTGGACCGTGGCGCTGCCCTGCTCGTCTGCTCTGCTCTGAATTGGAGGAACCCCAAAGCACACGGTGACGGAGTCGGGATGCCTTTGGGGGGTGGGAGGAGGCAGGGACATGTGAGCTGTTATTCCCGGGCAGCAAGCGTGGCCCAGGTGCTGTAAGTGCCAGCAGCCGCGGGGACCTTGCAGCAGATGGGGGGGACACTCGGTGCCACGGGGCAGAGCTCTGCTGCTGTTTTACGCCTACAGGCTGTGTTGATAGGGACTAAGGAGGGTGAGGAGCACAAACAGCTCTCCCGCCTCTGCAGGCAGGCTTTGACAGCCAGCCCCAGCCCCAGCCCCAGCCCATGCGCTGGTCCAACCTTCCTGCCAGGTGATACCTATGAGGCCTCATGGGTTCAATCACACTGCCGATGGTGTGATTTTCCACGTCTCACCCCCTGTACTTCCAAAACAGGGGGATGTGGCCCTGCTTCTCCCCATGCCAGTGTTGCTTTGTGGTCCTTCAGGTTGGGGTAATCATTCCCGTGCTGGGAAGCTGAAGGTTTGCCCAGCCATGCCACGGTGCCGGTGCTCTGCCGTGGCAGGCTGGACTCATCTGTGTGCAGCCACCAACCATGGACACCACGCAGCCGCCTCACCTGCCCTTGGAGGCAGCATTCATAGACATATTACCTCACCCAGGAACTGCAGACAAAATCCATATATTTTGATGTTGCGTGTCACTTTGGTAGGACATCAGATATGTCCCCAAGCATTGTGTCAGAAGTTGCTTGCTCTTCAGACCACAGCCCTTTGAAAACAGGCCAGATCTTCCTGTCCTGTGCACGTGGCATTTCTCTACACTTTTTTTCAGCTTTGCCTTAAGTTCCTTGATGGCACCTGCGCAACTCACTACATGACAAGCATGACAAGTATGACAAGCATTCCATGCACCAGCAGCTCTGTGCACCAAAGCCCTCTGCGGCAGCCAAACCAAACGCCGGCACCGCTTGTTATGCTGTTTTCTAGGGCAGAGAGGGGCTACACCTTGCTCCTACGGACTCCTTGATGCAGTGCTTCCTTGTTTCTGCTTTTTCAGGTCAACCACATCACCATTTTCATCAGCAGACCCGGGTGTAGTAGTGGTCTCCTGTGTCTGCATTAAGTACCCCGTTGGCAGCATCTCTCTGTGCGCAGCACTGAGCATTTGGGGAGACAAGTGTCTGCCCCAGGCACAGGCTCATCATGGCCACGATCCTCATTATGTTTTCTCACCCAAGGAGGGGCATAAAAATTTGCCAGGCCCTGGAGGGGGTACTTTGTACTCACTGCACGGTGGGGCCACCACGCAGGGCAGTGCGGGTTATCATACCCCAACCAGTTCACACCGATAGAAAAGCCAACCCCAGCAGGGGAAATGAACGGATGGATAACCACCTGCTGCAGAGGAAAATGCTGAGACAACTAGGTCCTATGGCAATTCGTATCCTTCCTTTGATCTCAGCTGCATCTTTTTACCGCGTATAGAAAGCAAAGAGAAGAACAATAAACCTTTCTGCTAAGCCAGTGGCGCTCTCAAATTAATTTTCCTGCTCTGTAACAGGAACAGAGGATCGAACCCCTGCCTGTATTAATGAAAAAACAAACAAAAGCAGAAGTTCATTAGTGATGAAAGTTGCATTTCCCGCCAATCATTTATTTGTTTTTGCCTCTAAAGAGCCTATCTATGCATGGCATAGATAGGCTCTTGGAAGCACCTCCAGTAAAAGTCTTTGGTCAAATTGTTTAAACTCTTGTCACAATAAACAGCAGGATTAAACAGCGTATCATCCACTTGGCCTCATCACCATCTCCTCACTTGTTCCCATGTCAAAATCTGGAGAAACTCATCACCCTCGCAGTTTGCCCCAGAGTTCAGCAGATTCAGGCCCTGTTAGTCCATGACTAAAAGCAAGTTTCAGAAGAAAGGCCCCAGGAGGACAATTGACCTGCAGCCCTCCAAAAAATATTTGAGTGAGCACAGATATAGCCCTTAGTTCAAGTGACTTATGCTGAAAACTTTCAGTTCTACAATACCCACTCCACTCTTGCAAATCACTTGGCCTTCAAGCAGAAATCTCTTAGGTCTTGTTCCATGTGAGTCCTGCGAACAGCGTGACACAGGTGGCAAAAGGGCGGTGACACCAGCCAGCCGAGGAATTGCAGTTTCAGTGCCCTTCCAGCCCCTGCTACGGATTCAATGTGCTCATTGAACAAGGAAAGTGCAAAGTACCTCTGTGTGATTTGGTAGCCATCGATGACATACGCTGGTCCACTATTTTGTCTCTATCAACAGACAAATCCACTTTAGAAGCTCTCTAGATCTACAAGCTCTGCATCTCTGCCTATGGAAAGTACCTTCATGTTATTACCGTCAGCCTGCATCCCCCTCGTTATTTATGCCTGGTGTTACGCTACGCACTTACTATAAGCCCTTGCACGTGTGGGAGTCCCCAGCGCACCCAGTGCATCTGCGTGTATTATTTTAAGCCCGGAAAGAACCGTGCAACATGAGGCCTTTTTTTCTGGCAGAAGCTGTACCATCCAGAGCTCCATCGATAACAGAGCACTGACTAACGAGCGAGGCACTCTGAAGGCACTAATTATGCCAAAGAAATCACAAACCTTTCTTGATTTCTATCACATCGTGTACACCCTGCAAGGCAGAGAGACATGAGGAGTCAGTCATACAAAGTGCAATCAATCAGATCTGCTGTTTGTAGAATCGCAGGGAAAGGTGCTGGCTAAAGGTATCAGATGGATCTTGGGATCTACCGCTTTCCATACTGCTGCAGACCATCCGTGCCATTCCGCCTCTGCGAGACAGAAGTCACCAGGGCTGTTAGTGTCCCCCAAAATCAGTGGCATGACTGAAAAGACCTGGGTCTCCACTAACTCTGTGCTTTCTCTCTCATTTCCCCACAGGTTTCCTGAAAGCTGAACAGGGCATCCAGCTAAATTTGCACTGGGTCTTTCCCTGAGTACGTCTCTGGCCACTCCAGTGTCCTGTGCTACGTAGGAGGGGACATGCCTTCCCCAGACAACCTGAGAGGCTGCAGCAGGGCTCAGCACACACACTGGTGTTGCTAAGGCCAGCCTTTGTGGGAATGGAGGGTTTCATGGTGCGCAGCCACAAGGCTCCCCCACCAGCCGTCCTGCCTTCCCGAGCCCCTCCGGACCAGGCGTTAGCAGGCAGAAATGCAAACTCTCCGCTAAATTCCCTTTTCAAGGTAAAGACTCAGGATGACTGCTGAGGAATGAATGATGTTTTCCAGCTTGGAAACCACACATCCTCCCCCCGCACATTAGGGCTACCACCACTCCTGAGTGAGCACCTTAAAAAGTTCAGTTTCCTGCACAAAGAGGACTTTATTTATTGCCAGCACCTGCCATTTCCCCAGCACTGACTGCATGGGTCTGGGGCAGAGCTCACACAGCAAACCAATGGCACCGGGAAGAGGGTGCTACTTCTAACCCTTGTTTGCTTTTAGGGATGCCAACGTGGGATGGGAATGACACTGCATTTTCCTTTTCTGGAGCGCCAGGCCACCTATGCCATGACTTAGCTCAGGCGCCGCAGGTCTAAGGAGAGGACAAAGTCGGTCTGTTTCGCAGTGGGTGCCCTGCCAGGCTCACCCTACCCACGGCTGCTGCAATGCCAGGTTTTTCTCGCCCAGGGAAGGGGGGAAAAAGCAGTACCGTGCCACCTCTCCCAGCCCCAACCCCACTCCTGCGCCACCGCAAGCATCTCTGGGCCCTGCTGCTGCAGGGACAGGGGACACAGGCTGCGTCCCCCACGGCTGGCCACCTTCAGCGGTGCCCTGCCCAGCTGGGAGCCGCGGGACATGAGCGTGCCTACAGGTTTTTGCAGGGCTGCAGCAGCAAAAAGGGACTGGAGAGCTCGGGCCAGGTGTCATCTGGCTGGGAGGCTGAGCCTGAACCAGAGCAACGTTACCCCCTTGCAGAGAGAGGGAATTTGAGCACACTAATTACTTCGTATTTCCCTTTTTGCAAAACCAATGTTTTCATCCAAGGCTAAGAATTTTATAGAGAATAATAGTAATAAGGGCAAAACTCTGCAAACATTTGGACACAGCCTGACTTTTTCCCGGGAGCATCTCTACACATAATTGCATTCCCATACGCTACTGGGAGCCTTCCCGTCACACAGGCAGCAAGAAGCATGTGTAAGGCTGCCTGGTATCGCCTGTTTAGCATCTCCAATAACAACATGATTATTAATCGTTAATGTCAACCGCATTAATATTCTAAGGCCTTTGCACACCTGTTCCCTAGCACCATCTGGAGGCAAACTCTGTCCTTCACCCAATTTAGTGGAGATGGTGCCTGTAGATTCAAGATAACAAATGGCTCTAACTACTCTGGGCCAAACATTCAGCAAAGATTCAGGTGTTTGCTGTTCTGAATACATGTTGTAAGAGAGACAAATTACTCAAGTTTGGTTGTTTGCTGCAGGCCAAAAACTCTTTAGGAACATTAACTCTAAGCAAAAAGCAGAACACCACAGCTGTTCTGCTAAAGACAGCAAAAAAAACCCTAAGAAACTCCTGACAATGTGGTTTTAAGAAATAGAGGAAGAAAATGTACAGGAAACCAAAAGTTTGAGATGGGTATCGCTTACATTACGAGCTTTTGCTCCCTCCCTTCCCCCCCGCCTTTTTTTTTCCCTCCTGTCTGGGAGCGGATACCTTCTCCATCTACATCCTCCTCAAGACAGGAAAAAAAAACAAACCAGCCCTCGCCTTGCAGTCCTACACCCCAAAAGGCTGACATCAGATTAATTCAGAATAGGGTATTACAAATCATTTTCCAAAGGGACAATCGGTAAGATGCTTTAACCAGGAAGACAGGAAAAAGTCTAATCTGAAAAAATCACATAGGTACCTGAGACATAGAAGACGCGTGCCCAAATCTTAAAGCCAAACGCTCTCACCATGGGCTGATATCATGCATAATTTTGTACCTGTGGTGGTCATGGACTAAGTTAATACCTGTATATTTTCTTCACCAAGCTAGTAAAACTCCTTGTAAGGTGTTAAAGCCGCCACTTCCCTAGTGGCCCTCAGAACAATTGTCATAGTTCTCCGCAGTCAGCAAAGTTTGGATCAGCATTTCAACAGGCCCACGTCCACGCAGGTGCTGTGAGGGAGCACGAGGTTCAGTTTTTAGGACACTGGCCAACGTAGCAGAATCCACAGCAGACAGGTACCCCCAAGATCTCACAAAATTGGGCTTGTCTCCGTTTCACATTCCCCATCTCCTGATACTGAGCAGTCCGAAGAGGAAGTCTTTGAAGTAATACCAAACCCAGGGTTCTTCCTTTGAATATGATTTGAAAAAAAGTCAAAGCAAACCCTTCTCAAAATAGTGAGGATCCGAGTGCTGTGAAGTTACTGTATACAAGGGGAAAGGAGAGAAGGGCTGTAATTCTTTCCTTCCAACTGTATTTTGAAAGAAATCAGAGTCGTTGCTTCTGCACCACTCGTTGAGCTCAGTCAACATGACATACAGAGAACATCCATCCCGCTCAGGTATTTTAGTGGCTCAGAAAAGGATGTGCAGTCTGCAAGTCCTAACAGGAGCTCACGTTATCACGAGTGGGCCCACAACTGAGTGACTTCCACTCAGCAGAAACTAAGGAATGAGGGGGACATTAAGCACCGCACACTACCCATCTCCCGGGCTAGGAGCAGCCGAGCAAGAGTCTGAGAAACTAAACTGACAATTTTATGGTGCTCTTCTTTACAAAGTATTCATTCAGAAACACGAGAGAGAAGCAAACGAATAACCTGTCTATCACATCTAAGAGTTGACAATGGTATGCACTGAAGAAGGTATTTGAGAAATTCACTATATTCATCCTCTGCACCTGTATAACACTCTGCTTACTTCTTGAATTTTCCAACAGCAAAACTCCACTTTAAGACAAGATGTGTGTTGGTTTTATTTATTATCCCATAAATAATAGCTGCTACAATATTATACATTTTAGCTTCTAAGTCTATAGCCGTAGAAAGTTCCGAAGTTTGGGGAATACTTTAAGTGCGTTCTGTGTAGTCACTTCTATAACTTCTTCAACTGGAATTCCTTTAATTTTGGCAATGTATTCTGCAGCAATGTAAATATTTTTTGGTTCATTTCTCACCTGAAAAAAAAAAAAAACCAGACCCAATTGCAAATCCCTACAGATGACAAATGTTTCAGATTCAGTACACACTGACACAACTTCAGTCGGACTGTGGCATCTGTGACCGAGAAATTACATGTATCTATTCTTCTTGGTTTACAGTTAGACTCAATGATCTTTAAAAGTCTTTTCCAACCTAAATGATGCTACGATTCTTGGATTATTCTCCCTTTTTGCCCATTCCTGGAATTTCTTCTCCTTTCCCAGCCTTGGGAACACAGACTTGTTCATCTCAAAATTTGCACTTGGCAACCCCTTTTGTCCCTTGTCCATGCCGACACTACTCCACTCTCCCATGCCAGTAACTAACCTCTGTAAGGCCTGGGTTTGGATATACATGCATAGAAGTCCCTCCCCCCATCACTTACCTGTTTTTCAGGCCCCAGAGCAGGAGAGTCAGTTTCTAAGCACATACTTTCCAGAGGTAACAGTTTCACAAGCTTCTGCTTCTTGAAGAAAACAAGACAGCTATTAAACGCTTTATGCACTTAGACCTGTGGGGAAAAAAATGCATGAAAGGAGGACACCCCTGCATTTAAAAGCAACGTCGAAAGACGTTGGTGCCACCATCTGCATTTTATCAACAATTTCAGAATGGAAGCAAGAATACCAAGGAGCTGCTAAAGAAGTCCCTTCAAATTAAGATTATCCTGTTTTCTAAATATCTGAAGTACCATTATCTAAACACTGAACCCATTGTTATCTATGAAATCATGTAGTTATAATTGCACAAAATACCCTTTATTTAGAGTTATCGATGTAATTTTAATTTGCTGGCTTTCTGTATATATAATATTTGTGTACCTTTTTCGCATCTCTGCTTTTACCCCTCAACCCCAGTTTGCTTTCCTTTCTCCAAGTTCCTAACCTCATCCTCCACCTATATCCATCCCTCACACCCCCTCCACTTGAATCATGCCTTTTCCTTTCTTACATTTCCTGGGCTGATCACAGAAAGCGATGATGGTGCAGGATGGAAACAGACCGCTACTCCAAAATAAGAAGTTAGCATAGTTTATGGCAGCCCAGAGTAGAAATTAAGAGAGCAGTCTCATCAAATCAACGGCTGAACCTGACCAATTCTGTCTTTAAAGCGACTTAGCTGCTTCTCTGCTGTGTGCACCTTGTGATAATCACAATTTTTCAAAGGTCTGTCACTTAGCCAACTGTGAGCAGATTTCCTTTTGTATAGAAAGTGCCATAGCATGGAGACAGAAACTAGTCCTTTTCCACGTGTCATGTCCCTACTCTAAAACAGTACAGTGAGAGAAGCTTCCAAAGAAGAGCTCACCAGAAATCACAATAAAACGAGAAAGAAAAAAAAAATGCCTATTTTCTTAACCCTTGTTTCTCAGGAATAGCTGAACTGTTTTAACCAATATTTCCCCCAAAAAGTCTAGCTAAGGCAAAAGCCCCAGGGAGAAATTTAACCAAAGTAAAAATGTGTAACACTATAAGGAACTGAAACGTCTATTGAGAAATGTCAGGTGACAGCAACCCTATGTGAGTACTGCTAGTCCCACTTCAAACTGTACAGACTTAAAGAACAAGCATATTCTTGAGCTGCACAGTGAAAACATTCCTGTTTGCCATCCTGATAAGCTGTCAGCTATCATCTGCAAGCCCCAAGAAGGAGCAAATCCCTTTAAATGTTACCTGTTCACTCCTTATAATGGAAGGAGGAATGGAGAAGAAGTATCCGGCTTTCACCCCTTCCATCGCTACAGATGGCTTCCCATCAAATGCATGAAGCAACACCTTCGTAGCACCTCAGAGAAAAGAAGCAAACCAAATCATTAGCAGTGTTTACAGTAGGTCTGTGATGTCCGCTTCCAATGAGACCTTGGTCCCATAAAGAATGAATACAGAATCTCTGCGCTATTCCTCCCAAGTTTCATGTGCACAAACTGGTGTGAGGACATGGCACAACTAAAGAAATTCGGCTGACAACAGCCATGACAGAGAAAATACATTAAAAACATACCTTGTTCCTTTAAAAGATTAATCGTTGGTCTTCCAGCTGAGCGGGAATGAACATTTCTGCACAGCAAGGAGAGGCCCGACATCAGGAAATTCAGCAAAATACATTTTTTTAAATAGTACAAACAAATTAACAGCATCTTGAAGACAATAATTAATCTGCATTACATCTTTTATCAGAAAAAAAATCTAGAGACATATATATGAATCATTTTAGCTACAGTGAAGATATAGCAACAACAAAGCAAGGACAGGACACAGAAGACCACTGTATCCAAGTGCAAACATAGGGAAAATTCTATAATTAAATCTCAAACTGGAGACTGATAGGACACTAACGCCAGTTTAATCCATGTAAGAAAAGTTCTGTGGGCTCTTAGTAACTATAAATCCTGGGAAATGTTTCCCATGTTACTGAGATCTGGCAAATTCTCCTAGTAGTATAAACAAAACGTACAAAGGCAAATCCAGGCTTCTTGCTAACTCAATCTGCTTGATCAAAACCTGTCTTTGTCCTTCCTTCTGTTCATCCGTGCTGGCAAATCTGGGAGTGAAATCTAGTCCAACCTACAATACAAGAAGAGAAGTGAAAAAATTTTACAGACCTAACGCTTGACTAAGCCACAATACCACACATAAAGACAAAAAATGCTTCGAAACTGCAAGGCATTCATAATATATATACTAGAGACTGCAATTAAAATGAGCTCAACCACAGCTCAACTCAGAAACAAACCCATTCCCAACCATAAGCTCTTCAACTATGAAAGCATTTGTGGGCAGACAGTTACTAACAAGTGTATTTAGCATTTTAATCTCTAACTGCTTTTCTGAGGTTCTAATATTCTATTGAATAGATTAAATCTTAAATCTGGATTTCCAATACAGGACCTGAATCTGTAGCTTTATCTCTACCAAAAATTACCCATTAATTCTATACTTTTTTTGATTTAAACACATTCAGGCAAAATTCAAAGTTTGTCAAAGCAGCCCCATTCACAGTTACATCAAGCAAAGTCCTCGATATACAGTACAAGTACAACATGGCAAGTTTAGCTACAAAGCTCTGCTGATAACTGCTTTTTCTGCAGCCAGTGCAGAAGCAGCCATAAGTCCCTCCAGTACCAACACACAAAAGAGGCAGACTCTACCCTAAAGCTTTCAAGCCTCGGTTAGTTTATAAACAAATGTAAGACAGGAGACAAGACATGGATACAGACAGATAAGCGATCACAAAAAAAGAACTGTACAAGCCGGTGAGGTGTACTGAAGTCACAACTTAGCCTAATTTTGTCAGGGAGGAAGGCAGGAAGGATCTGAATGAGGATAACAGTGTGACTTGACACTTCATTGTGCCAGAGAACAGGTCAAAAGACAATATAGCATAATTATGCAATTCTTCCTACTAAATCCACCAGCGTAAAAGCCATCTATTTCCTAATAACAATAATGAAGGAAAAGAGGGAATCAGGCAAATCTATGAAGGAAAGCACTTTAAGAGTTCATTAAGTTTCACTAAGTTTTTGTAGTTCTGGTGACAGATACTGCCAAAGCCATACACATTGAAACAACTTATGGAATTTTTACTTACTTCTCCGATCCCCACCAATTTATCTTTGTAGAGTTCTATAAGCGGCAACGCAGCATCCAGATCCTGCAAGAACAAACTAAAGATGCAACCCTCACTGCCCTTACAAGATGGAAGGGCTATGAGCTCAGCATTATGATTAAATTAGCATTTCCTTCATCATTCTTAAATTCTGTACCTTAAAACTTGCTATGACTGTGAGTTGTGCGGTCAGGCAGACTTTAGGAATGTGCAGAATTTCCCTTCTTTATTTAATGACCCTTCATTTCAAGTTATCTTTCCACAGGAGCATTAGAAGTAATTAAAACAAGGCCCATAAAAAGCCTGGTAACATTAAATGGCTGCAGACAGCTCTCCAAGTTTTTGGGGCGAAGGGCACAAAGGGTCGCCTTACACTTCCCATACTAACAAAGGGACATCTGCAGACACACACCCATGCTGTTTGCTGTAAGTAACGCACTCACTTGGGATTCCTAAAACTGTTTCGCTTCAGTAATACTGCCAGATGACTCCAGTGAACAATTCTGCTTTAGGACTAATGCGGACAAACGGATGCACTAAGAGACACAGGGATTTGGTCCGCTGGGTCTCCTGTATCACAGAAGCGCAGAAAAATCACTGGGCAAATCTGAAGTTCAATCAGGCAAAGCAGAGCATCCCATCGTGCGCCCCGAGCAGTCCCAGCAGGGTTTTATAGCTGCGCTGATCTAATGCGATGGTATTTTACCTTCAGAATAACACTGCGCTGCTCCTCCGGCGAAACCTCTTGAACCGGGTGAACTCCCAGGCAGGGCAAAACAAACCCTGGGAACCTGGGAGCGTGAAACGACAGAGAAAACAAGCTTAAAGTCAAAAAGAACGGCCGGCCCAGCCAAGGAAGACAGCGGGACTTCCCTCCCCACGCTTGGCTCCCGCCAAGGCGCGGACCCCGCGGCCGGGACGCGGGTGGGCGCCGGGATACTCTATCCCCCCGCCGTCCTCGTACCTCTCAGAGAGCGCCACGACACTGCGGAACTCCTCCGCCCGCTCGGACACCACCACCAGCGCCGACACCGCCGCCTGCGACAGACACAAACCCCCAGCCCATTGAGGCCAGGCCAGGCCAGGCCGGGCGGTGGGGCCGAGGAGGAGCGGGGGAGAGGGTTGTTGCCGGCTGCCTCACCTGCTCCGCCTCCCGCACTACGGCCGCCACGTCCTGCAAGAGACAAGCACCGCCTTAGCACCGAGGCCAGGCCAGGCCAGGCCAGGCCAGGCCAGGCCAGGCCAGGCTAGGCTAGGCTAGGCTAGGCTAGGCTAGGCTAGGCCGGGCCGGGCCGGGCCGGGCCGGGCCGCCGGCCCCTCCGCGCCTCACCGTCTGGAAGCAGGGCGCCGCGAGGTGGCAGTGACAGTCCACCGGCCCCACCACCGCTGCCGCCATGCTGCGCCTGGGTCTGAGGGGAAGAGGCGGGAAGGCGGCGGGTTCTGCTTCCGGGCCGGCATTTTCCCTGCGTCCGAGGCGGGAAATGGCTGCCGGCCCAGCGTCGCCGTTGTTGCCGCCGCCGCCTCCGCAGGAGGCGGGCGCGGGGCAGCCGCCTCCCAGCCCGGCCGCCGCCGTCTGGCGGGACCCGCGAGTGCGGTGCTGCTCCCGGCGCGGCCTGGGCGAGGTGATGGCGCTCTGCGCCCCCTTCGTGCGGGCCCTGGCCCAGGGGCAGCCGGGCGGGTCCGCCGCCGCGGGAGACGCGCTATGGGTGAGGCTGAGGCGGGGAGCGGGGAGGCCCGGTGCTGCCGGGACTCGTCTCTGGGCGCTTGTGCCCGCTTCTGTCAGGGGCCCGGCACAAAGCTGAGCCGACCCGTGGTGTCAGCCCAATTTTCCCCGAGGTAGTCAATTTCGTGCGGCAGGAGGGGCTTTTCCAGGTGTACTTGTGTTGTAGCCGTGCCTGAAGGATGGCTTCTGAAGCTCTCCCATCTCTTGCAGAACTTTGAAACAGCGGTGCGGGAGAATGTTACGATTAACGGGCAGCCCTGGGAGGAGACTTCGGAGGACTGCAAGCTGCAGAGCGGTATGTGTTGGTTTTCATTCATTTCCCGCTGGATGGTTTTGTTTTGGTTTCTGCGTGTGGTGTTCTTAATTGGGCGGGTTTTCCCCCAGCTGTCTGCGGCAGTAAGGATGTTCACGGAGAAGGTAAGGTCAAACACCAGCTCAGATGTGCCCACGAGAAGATCTGAAGTGCTGCACTGCAGGACCACAATTCTTACAGAGCAGTGTTTGTAAAGAAAAAGAAGGGTAACCAATACACGTAGGGATCTGTATCCAAGAGAAAAGTGAAGGGGAGGTGCTTTATCTGAAGGACCATTGCTTGTTTGACATTTCTGTCAAGATCCTTACAGATCTCAATGCACGAGTTCCATCTATGACTAGTATGGTGCCTGCCTGACTTAAAGGATCTGTCCTTGACTACCAGAGAAATGTCGCTTAGAGACACCCGAAGTATCTGATATTACCATGGGAAAAATAAAGGTTTCACTAGGTTTAGTAGCAGCTGTCTTGCCGAAAAGTCTACAGCAACCTTTTAGAAAGGTGGTATTTCAAAGCAAGATTTTTTCATTTGGGTGGTTACAAAAAAAAGGTGTTCTATTTAATTGTCTCCTTTTATTAGAATAAAGAGAGTATTCAAAATTTAATTGAATAGGGTAAGTTGATCTATTTTTAAAGCTAGAACAGTGCAACAGGATCCATATTTGGAGGCTTCGCATCCTCTCTGGGCAGCCATTTTCTGTGTTTGACTGCCGTGTTGGTGATAATTTTCTTCCCTGTGGCCTGTTGAAATGTGGCATTCAAGCTAGGGTGGTATGGTCCAGGTAGATGAGAATCCTGTCTGCATCATTGAGCTCAGAGAGTAGCATTCAACGGTTCATACCTTTTACAAGCAGAGTTCCTCAGGTGTCTGCTCTGGGACACGTTCTTTTTAATGTGTTTGTTTATCCATGACCGGGGAGGAGATGGAAGATGCTTTCACCCAATTTGCAGCTAACATCAACCAGGTTGGTGTGCAGTGAATATGACCATTCAGGGGAATGTAAACAGGCTGGAGAAACGCATCTATGGGAATCTCATTAAATTCAACAAGGACAAAAAGCAAAGCCCTAAATCCAGGAACGGGTAACCCCCTGCAGAGGTACAGGATGAAAAGGACCTAGGGGTCCTGGCAGGCTTACTCTGAGCCAGCCTAATACGCTGTGTTAACGGAGTGTAGTCAGTAGATCCAAGGAAGTGATTATTTACAGCACTTACTAGAGCACATCTGGAGTAGTGCGTGCGTTTTTGGACTCCCCCAGTATTGGGACATTGTTGATAAACTGGAGTGAGTTCATCACAGGCTGCCAAGATGGTCAGGGGAGTGGAGCACTTGCTTTATGGGCTGAGACTGAAGAAACTGGGCTTGTTTAGCCCAGAGAAGACAAGCCAGCCTTCCAGTACCTACAAGGATGTTACTGAGAATATGGAGCCAGGCTGTTTGTTGAGATGCACAGAGGCAAGGGTCGTAAATAAAAAGGGGAGGTTCTGATTTGATTTAAGAACATAATAATTCACTGTTGGGATAACTTAGCATTAGAAAAGGTTGCCCAGAGAGCTTGTGTAGTCTCCAGTGCTAGAGGCTTCCAAGAACCAACTGGATGAAAGCCCTGAGCAACCTGGTTTGGACTGTGTGTTGGCCGAGCTGTGAGCAGGAGGCTTGAGTCAGGAGAGACCTCCTGAGGGCCCTCCCAGGCTGAGTGATTTTGTGCTGGGGACATTGGCCAAGGTCTGTTCCTATCAAGAGACCCTAGTGGTATGTCTGTTTCTACTATTTAATATAGAAATCAAGTATATGTTTATAATTATTGATATATAGTCATATGTAATATATACAATATTTTTATAATTATTTTTTATAATTGTTTTTTGAATAATAGTAGTGGGGACTCTTGTTAGTCTGGTGTCCAAAGAAAATTTCAGTGCAATTCATTTCCTTGCCTGTGTTAGTGTTAGATGCTCCTTGCCTTTAACTTAATGCTTTTTACAGTTGCACAAAGCCAAAAATACAAGTATATTAAGCTAGCTATGGAGAAGGAGCTCCTTGAACTGTTTTTTGGTCAGGAGGTTTCTGCAGTTGTTCTAAAATGATAAAACTCAACTCCTTTGACTGCAAAGTCAAAAATGCACTACAAAGTCTTGCAGTGCAAAATGCTGAACCAATTGGGGCTCACTTCACTAATTCCAGTTTGCTCAAAAATTCTTGAGAGGATTTTCTTAACAGGAAAACTTTGACCAGATGGATAGTATTTTCAGTAAGCTAGCCTTTGTCTATACAAGCCTAACATTGTGCCAGCTGAGATGCTGTCATCTTCCAGCAGGTGTAAGGACTGTATTGTACTTTTTAATTTGATGTAAATTTACTCATTTGCCTATCTCTGATCCAGTTTGAGTCACCAAATGATCTGGCATTTTGTGCCTTTGGTGTTTAGGTTGACCGGTGGCTCGAGTCTTTCCTCTCTATACTTAAATGATTTCATAAAACAAACAAACCAAACAAACCCACAGGCTCCTAAAAACCTTGATTTTGCCTTTCTGAGGTTTACAATCACCTGATTGTACACAGATTGACCGAGAGAGGGTGCTCAAAATCCATTCTTTACCACTAGTTTTCTTCTACAACTCTCAGTTTTTGTAGTTTGTAATGATGGCATGTGATGTCGGGACAGTGCAGGCATTTACTTGTCTAAATTTTGAAACCAGTTTTAAATTATTATTTCAGGCTTTTAAAATTGTTAAGTTTGATTGCAGTCTCGGAGAAGCTATGTACCTGTAGTAGGGTAGCAGTAGTCAAAACACTTTAGTCAAGAGCTGAAAATATGTTCTAGGTATTTAGCCTAATCTTATAATTTGAAAAGCAAGCTATGAAAGTTAGCTCCTACCACATACAGTCTCTGGGGCCTGAGGTGTTGAAAGCAGACATGTTTTGGTTTTTTTGCAAACTCCATGTGACTAATAGTTACAGATGTCCTCAGGATGCAGTGTAGTTCAAGGAACTGGATTTCATTAAGGTTATATATTTAACCTTATATAACATATATAACCTTATATATGATATAAGGTTATATCATCATATATTCTCAAAAATTCATAGATGGATTTTAAAATTAATCTGTATATCTGTGCTCTACATGATATAAGATCAGTTAGGCTTCAAATTACTGTTTGGACAGTTGGTGTTTGTTGAAGGGTTGTGAATGACACAGATTAAGCTGCATCTTGCACTGCTTCCCGTCAGTTGAAAAACAAATTATCTCAAAAGATAACCATTTATTTGTGAGACTTTCTTCGTAGATTCAGAGTTCATAGAGAAATGTTTTGGATTTTTTTCCCCAGATGGTTCCCCTCTTCGCCCACCCCACCACTAGCTCATTTACTTCAAAAGTAACTGGCCATTATTGTGTTGTGTTCCAGTTTCTATATTGCCTTAATTAAGAGATCCAAGACAGATATATTTATCTTTTCATTGATAATCAAGCACGATTTCTTATTTCAGATCTAAAGCTGTCTTTTTCCTTATACCTTTGTCTCAAATTAAAAAAAAAAAAGTACAAGAATCCTACAATAACTTTGTGTATTCATCATTTTTA
This sequence comes from Chroicocephalus ridibundus, assembly GCF_963924245.1. Taxonomy (NCBI): domain Eukaryota; kingdom Metazoa; phylum Chordata; class Aves; order Charadriiformes; family Laridae; genus Chroicocephalus; species Chroicocephalus ridibundus. The sequence goes on from NC_086286.1 coordinate 26,809,253, forward strand.
GGTTCCAGCATCAAAATTCTTGAAGATCAATTTGATGAACTAATAGTAGAGACAACAACAAAACGTAAACAGTGGCCTAAAAAAATACTGATGCATGCTATCCAAACCATGAAAGCAGAGCAAGAGATGCTGGTAAGTAACCTAAGATTTTCAGTAAACCTTTGCATATAGTAGCTGCTGACCACATGTAACTTGAAGAAATAAATCATCAAACGTTGACCTTTAAGCTCCTTCCCATAGTTGCTTTTGATTCTTTGTCATATAATGAAACTGTTTCTTTGCATTAATTTGCTCTGCAGTAAAATGAGAGTTACTACAAAGTGTTGTGACTATTGAGTGAATTGGACCTGCAGCACAGTTCAGCAAGTCACTTAAGCAGATTGCTTCAACATGATGACTCGTCATTTACAAGCCAGGATACACCTATTTACCTTGTCAAATCCGGGTTTCTGAAATCCTTGGCTGAAGGCTGGTTGACATACTAAATGTTATGATACGTACAGAGAGATATTATCATGTGCAGTAGATGACTGTTAAAAAGATGTCTGTTTTCCTAAGCACTTTTGTTGAGCTAATGACTACATTGAGTAAGTACTTTCAGTAATGAAAGAAAAAAAAGAGTGAATTAATGAATAGGTGCAGTAATTTCTCTGTTTTTTTGACACTGAATGTAAAGTAATTACTGACATTAAACAACCCAGTCATGTCCTTCATTGCTAAATTTCTTTCCTGTGGTTACATTAGGCCTGCTTTTTGCTTACCTGCTGATTAACTATGAGTCAATTTTCTTTGGTAAAAGAAAAAAGGACAAGAGGCAATGGGCACAAGTGGAAATACAGGAAATTACATTTAACCATTGAAAAAAACATAAAAAGAACTGTGAGGGTAGTCAAACACTGGCACAGGGTGCCCAGTTTCCATCCTTGGAGATACTGATGGAGATATTCAAAACCTGATGAGGCCCCGAGCAACCTGCTGTAGTTGGCCCTGGTTTCAGCAGGGGCTTGGACTAGACCGTCTTGAGAGGCCCTTTCCAGCTTCAGCTATTCTATGATTCTATATTAAAGAAGACAGGGATTTTTTTAGAAAGTTGTTTAAGAGCTTGCATTGCATTTCTGAGGACTAAAATTGACAAAAGTAACTCCAGATTAGGCAGGCATAGATGATTTACAGTAAGTAAAAGTGCATGGGTGTATATTTGTCTTAAACCTGAGATATTTTCTAACATATATTGCCTTTTGTGATCTCTCTGTCTTGTCAATACATCAAGTATGTGAAACAAACCCAAAAAAAACAACTAAAATAAAATATGTTATTGCGTAACACCAAGATTTAACAAGACCTTTTAATCTTTCTGCAAAAGGAAAACTACATTCTACCTGAGTCACAAAGTGGATTAGTTATTTAGAATGCGCCTCTCACTACCATTTTTCTGTTGCTGATCTCTCCAAATCTTACACCGCCACAGCTAGATGATTATTTTAATTGAAAGTGTCTGCAAAATATAGAAAGGTTTTACTTTACCTCTGTAAATGAAGTGGCTTATTTACAGAGCTACTCAGCTACTTCTGCAAAGGTAGTAGTGGTTTTTCTACTTTTGGTTGAGGAATTTTTATGTTCTTTTTGGACCCTAGCTACTCCTGTGATGCATGTTTTCTGAGGCATAAAGAGCAGGTATGAAGACGCGGTAATTAACTGCAGTTTATCTGGAGACAACCACTCATTTAGTGTGGTGATCTCCCTAAAGAGATCATCCTGTAGGTTTTCAGTCAAAACATTCTGTTATGTTTGAGGATAATGTTTGTTGTTCTGCTTGGAGCTGAAGTTACTGTAAACTTGCTAAGAAGATGTGTGAACTGTGAAAAATTTGCGCTGGTAAAAACTACAGAGAGGAATAATTAACTTTCTTCCTACTTGTTTTTGGTTGAAGTAGGTTGAGGCTCCTGAAGTGGAGAAAATACTAACTTGCAGATGATAAAACTTAGGTTTCCATGTCTTTGCTTTGTTTCCTTCTTCCCCAGTAGTTACTTCTGTTTCCACTTTTAATATAACTAAATATTAGTTATATTCAGTATTTATTATTAGTTAACTTCATGTCACAATAATTAACTGATGTCAAGTCACAAGACTCACAGTAGGACCAAAGAGCCAGAGGCTGGTCTGTGAAGGAGACTGTTATTATTCATGCATAAGTAATTACAGGGCTAGAATGTAGTCATTTAAATAGTTTTCTTTTTCTTAGCTTTTTGTCTTAATGTACCCTTTGTTCGACTTTGGTCCTCTGTGAAAGCGTACTGTTTTTGTGAATGGCTCCTTAGAAGCCAGAGCAGCTCTGTTTCCTCTGTGGTGCAGCAGATGGCAATGCTTCTTCCAAAATGCCTGGATTTCAATTTAGTTCTCATGCTTTAATAACCAGAATCCTGCAAACTAAAGCTGATCTTGGAGACATGTTTGCAGTGAACTTAAACTGTGTTAAGCAGGACACTGTTTCCAGTAACTGAGTATCTGTAACTGTACCTCTAATACATTCCTTATCTAAATTATTCCACCGCCAACTCACTGTATTAGCCTCTCTCCATTGTTCTGACTGCTATGTGTATATTAGATATCTATTAAACTAAGAGGGTATTTCAGAACTTTTCTTTTTTTTAATATGCAGAAGCTCTACCAGCCTTTTGTAACACCAGAAGAGATAAGATTGCAGCCTTCTCAAGGTAAAGATTTTGCGGGGAGGGGAACTGTACTGAGGAAACACTGCCTACCTTACTGGCTAGCTGTAAATGCTTAAGAAGCTTTCTTTAAACTTGTTTAAAATTATTGACTGTTGAAATAATTAAATAAAGCAGCTAGAAATTTGTCATAACTGAATGTGTTGGAGCATCAGTTTGTTGTACCCGTTTCTCCTCTTCTGAGTGCTGTCTGCTGTTAGGTGCTGTACTTAAAAGCAAAAGCTGGCCACTGTGTGGGTGTTGGGTAGAAATTGTCCCAGAGCTACCTTCAATAGGTTTTCTTACTTCTTTAATCACCGCTAGTGGAGGCCAGATAGGGAACTAGATGGATCGCTGACATTATACTTTGACCGTTCTTGTGTTTCCTTTTACACGAATACTAGAAATTCTTCAGTCTCTCTTCCTAATCAGTCAGTTTCTTCAGGGAATTGAAAGCAGTTGTGTAGTACTCAGTGATGGCAGTGTTGACTCTCCTAACTTCCAAAGTAGGCATCAGATTTTGTCCTGCCTGCGTCATTTGTAAGTGTTGATGAAAAAGAAAACCGCAAACAACATCCTAAGTTTGCGACATGCTTCTGAAAGATTCCTTGTACAAAATCCTTGGAAGAGGGTGGTGTATTTTGTAGTTGGTGATTGGAATGTGCTTTTTTGAGGCTGGCCTTAAGAAATTGAAAGTTTTGTCTTGCCTGTTTTTAAGTATTGAAAGATGACAAAATTTACCAATGCTGTTCTGAGTTGAGAAGCGTGGTTGCGGAGCCCTCACGATGGGTTACTGCACATGATATAAAGCTGGTGTAACAAGCAGTGGTGTTAACGTTTGAGAAGCTGAGCTTAGTCTTCCAGTTCTCACCCTGCTGATCTGACTTCACTCTAGGCATCATTTCCTCTTTGTAAACAGGAGACATTGCTTCCAGAAATGCCAGCCTGTGCAGCAAAGCAGCTAAAAGGAGCAGTAAACAGTGTCACTTCATAGCTGCGTTTCTTTTGGTTTCTGGTGTCCAGATCTGTGTTTTTCTGATGTGAATTAACTACTTCTTGTAAGTTAGTAACAGCTTACACTATGGTATTGCCTTTTTAGGTTTGGTAACAGCGAAGTCCTAGACAATATAGCATAGAGTTTGTGCTGAATTTTAGTATTATGTAGTCTTTGGGAAGCTTATGTATCCCAGTTTAGCAAGCACAGTGGCCAGAAACCAAAAATGTTTAGATTACTCAATACCTTTCATTTCCTTTTTTCATTTCCCTATGTTTTGGAAAGCCTTCAACACTGAGGAATATAATGCTGTCCATGTCAAGCTGAACTCCTGCAGGCAAATTTCATTTAACTGTGTGTCAGTCTTTCTGTATAACTGGAGTAATCCAAGTAATTATTTTTACTTTTACTAAACTCCCTCCCTGCTATTTCATAGGGTCACCAGTCTTTTAATCCCAATACTCTACAAAGAATCCTCCATTATAGACATATCCTTCTTTTAGAGAATGTCCATTCATAGACCTCAGTGGTGTGGTCAGAGAGGCTGCTGTAGGACTGGTTTTCCTTCCAAACTCTGAATGATGGTGAATTTTAGCATCCATGTTCATACATGGATTGTGCGTTCCTAAACCGTGTCTGATCAGCATATTGGGCATGCGGAGAGACAATTTAACAAAACACGGTCTCTTGCTGCTTACTACGTTTCACCAGGGGATCACTGTCACCCTGTGCTAGAATACAGTGATGGACTAACATTGTATCCTGCAGAAAAATAATAGTAGTGGAGGCGAAACTGCATAGTTCCCAGGAGCAGGCTCACTTATCTGCTGATTTTAAGTTTTTGTTGATGGCGTAGCATTGCAGACAGAATAATGGTGGACAACATGCAAAACAGTTTTATAATAATTTAAAGAGTTTAACTCTTGAGTAAAGAATTAATCGTCAAAAATGTATATTGTGTTGATGATCTTATCATATTGTTAATGCAATTAAACATATGCCATTTTCCCCCAGTATTCTGCACCTACTTCACTGTTCCTGAAAGCTTCTTTTTCTTTCTTTTCTTATTAAGCCAGAAGAATTAATGCAGTTCATGTTGTTCACACTTGGTTCTTTTTTATTCTTGGTGTTAATGCTTGGTAAGTTAAGCTAGGAGAAAAATGTAGCCTTTATTGTAAAAGCTGACTTGTTGGAGCTCTAACATTATTTCCATCCGTCTCCCCTCCCCTTATGGAAGGAAATGGGTTTCCTTCATCTCATTTTCTCCACAGTTATGTTTATTCTACTTCTTTCTTGCAGTATCATCAAATGTAATATGAGCTTGAAAGGTTTGAAAACAGATCTTTTCTTTGTATTTTTCTTTATAACTGTTCCCTTCCTTTATGTCATATACTGTCTTTGTGTCTCATGTTTTGTTTAAGCTGTAGGTTTTCTAGTGAACAACTTTGTGGCTTGCTATAATTGAGACTTCTAGGCGCTGCTACATTTTGAGTGATAAAGAGTAATCATAGTAAGATAAAACATACAAGCTGTTGTCCTCAGTGCTATAATGAAAGGGATGTGTTGTAGGTTTAGGTTTTACACAGGGACTCTACTGCTTTTCTGTCCAATTTCTAAGAAGTCAATAGCAACTATTGGGGGGGCGGATTTTGTTTCAGAGGTTTATTTGGGCTTTATGTTTTTCTGTAGATGCTTACATCACAGATTTGAAGCAGGTGACAGAAATGGCATCCAAAGAGATCGGTGCGGCAATGAAGGTGAGATCTCTGTGTGCTCCAAGAGGATACTTTTTATTTTCTTGATGTGAGAACATGTCATGAAACAGGAGTTCTAACTCATCTTGGTTATGGTTTTGTACAAAAAAGCCTGCGTGTGTATTTTTGGAAGCAAGTACCTCTTTAGGTTTGGACTGCTGAAGTTGTATCTGTAAAGCATTCCCCTTCTCATGGTAGTAAGGAAGATTACCCTGTGGCAATGGGAACTATTTTTTACAGAGATTTTAGTACCTGAAGCATGTGGAAAATAAAACATCTTTTGAAGACCTGTACAACTTGATAGAGCATGTGACATTTGTTACTTCAGTACCAGCTTAGACATGAACCATGGTGTTCCTGTGATACTTACTCAGCTTAAAGGCGTAATGAAGGAACATTTAAACTCTGTATACTCTTTGCATGGCTTGTGAGTGCAGACCCTGGTCACTATTAGGCTGGTAGCTCTGACTTCCCAACCTTCACCTGCCATCCTAAGGATCATCTCTGCAGACACTGAAGCTTTTGTGTCTGTCAGATCTAATTAACACATTTCATTCATTGTAACTGTTACTTTCCCCATGTAACTTGAGGTACTTGGGTTTGTTTTTGCAGTCTCTCCCAGCGCTAATAGAAAGAGCAGAAGGTTTTTCCCAAGCGTTAACTTGGCAACCAACCTTGGAACTCAGCAAGCTGCGGCAAGAAGTCTTTGCTGGTTGCAAGGCGAAGGAGGAGAAGAATGTCCAAAATCTCATATCACCAGGAGAAGTCACACCAACAGATGCTGATACCAGGAAAAATCCTTGTGTTTTGCTAAAAAGAAAAAAAGCTGCAGATTCACCAACAAGAAGACGCTACCCGCTTCGACGCAGGAAAATTGCTCTCAGTGCATGAATTTCTCATTTGGTATTTTCAGATTGGAAACTCAGTTGTACTCTTGTTCAGTGCGCTCAGTCTTTTTTTCTTAAACCTTTGTCTCCTTCTAATTTTAGTGCTATACATGGGAGCTTCCTTAATTATCTTGTCTTTGCTCTTTTTAAATATTTCCGTTTTTACTGTCATACCGATGGTATATGAAAGCCTGTGCGTACCAGTAACATCTGATATCCAACAAGTACATTTGCTGATTAACACTCATTTTTTTGCTCTTTTATTACAGCATTTAGCTTGAGTCGTCATGCTTCTCAGAGTTGTGCACATGCTTTATGTACATGGGCAGTCTTTTAGTAAACCACTAAATGCTCGTTTACATTAAGCATGCACCTTCATTTATTACTGAGGTGGGTGGGTATTTTTTTATAAATAAATGAAAAAGAAATTCACACTGGAGCGTATTGAAAACACCAAATTTGATATGATGTTACAGTTTTTAGAAAATCCATGCGCAAATGTGACACTGGTCCCTGCTATTCCACCTTTCCTGCATTTAGGTCAGCTGGACTTATTTATGGTCCTGTTTGTTTAAACTTGGATTTTTAGTAATTGTATATATTTACTTGCAGTGTGCCCTTCTGGACAAGGATTTGACCATGCACATCTTACCATCTGGTATTTCGTTTCATGTAATGCAATTATGCTGTCTGGGGTTTTCCGGGACAATATTTCTGCAAATTACAGGATTTTGACTTGGGTCATGTACGCATTTGTGATGTTTCCCTGAGCTTTAAAGATCATTATAGGCTACCAATAAATGGTATTAAGTTGAGCTAACTTACTTTTTTTTTTTTCCTTTACACATTAGTACTTAGGCAATTGCACAGAAGTACTAAATTGAGTTGTGCCTTAACCGTTCATAACTTTTTCTGGTTTATGATCGCATGTGCTTGCAGTAAAATGCTCATGTCTAATATTTAACGTATTTCTCACACAGTAAATGGAGGGGTTTTTTTAGAAGCTGTATTAATGAAATGTACTGTGGTAAGAAGATAGGTCCAACTTAATGTCTAAAAGACTGAAAATTTTCAAGAAAACTTGATAGATTTTAGCATTTGTTTTATAAAGGTGAGCATCTGTACTGAGACTTTGTGTATTTAATCATATGTAAATATTTGTTTCCTGTCGCTCTTGTATGTACAAATATGTGTTTTTATACAAAGTAAATTAAATCAATTAAGGAAGATCAAAGTTTCAGATAATGTTGTCAGTTCTAATCCTGGAATAGATGGTGACTGAACAGTGCGTGTACTTCAGAAGACATCTGTGATAAATTTTGGCTCGAGTAACTGAAGTAGTTCCATTTACCGCCTTTGAACTCACAACTGTTATTAATCTCAGGGCTACAAAGCGTCTAATGTAAGAGAGGACAGGATGTGAGAGGGACTGGAGCGGCGAAGCTGTGGAACGTGTGAGTGGGACGGTTTTTCACACAGCAACTCGCTATTCTGGTGGCTTTGAGTACGTGTGCTCCATGCTGCCGTGAAAATCCCCACCATGGCTTTCTTCACCAAGATCCACAGATACTCTTTAGTCTGAGTGTTCCTAGAATAAGGTGACCCCTGCAAGATTTTGCATGGCTACCATTATAGTATTTGAATGTTTTTTGTGTTAATAGGAAGATTCCCTGCTAGTCTGTATGAATAATGATTGGCAAGTACAGAAAATAGCTAGGAACAGGCACATCTCTCTGAAGAGGTCCTATCAAAAATGGACAAGGTAGGACGAATGCCTTAAGAAATAAGGAGGGAGAGCACCGTGGATTAAGACTTAATAAGCGAATTAATGAATTCCCCCTACGGTGCATGTTAGCGTTAAGAGATTGCAGAACGGTTGGTGCGCATGGGATTTGAGGGAAGAGGGATCAGGTGCCCTGAGCTAGGGCAGTCGGGCCTTCTGCTGTGGCCCTGGTTTCAACCGCAGCTGGGTGGAAAAAGAAGACCAACGCGTCTGGAAATGCTCGCCACATCAATAGTGTAAAGAAGTATGAAGAAAACAACAAGATTCCAAATACAGCATATAAACTGTGATTTTACAAATCTGATGGCTACTTTTGGCCCATCGGCACTGGAAGGTGTCAGAGGACCTTCCTTTAAATGCAAGTTCTGTGATGAGCTAAACTCGACACTTGATGTTCAGCTGCTTGTTCAATGATTATTAAAAATTTCTACAGCAAGTGATCTCTGCAACTAGCCCCACCTGGGATCTGTTCTTCCCACTAGCAGAAATATATAAAATACTTCATTTTTTTCCCATTCCAGTAGCCTTTTGTCCTTCAGTTAACTTTTCATAGAAATCAGCAGTGTTGTGCAAGACAAGCGTCTAATCGGGCTTCTACTGAAATGTCACAACATCCAAACTTCTTATTTTTAACTCGAGGCGAATTGGTGTTGCATCAAGAAATGTCTGGTAGTTTTTCTTTATATAGCCCTTGAATTTTGTAAGACAGCTCAATGGTGATGGATGCTTGGGAACATTTGCAAAGCACGTTTGAATTCCTTGGCTTTTTGGGGTGAGGTGGAACGTCTCGCTGTTTGTCAGCCTGTACTGTTGCTCGTGAGGCTGGGCCATCCCTACCCAAGAAAAACTTGCAAATTGGAGCGATGTCCATGCACATGTTTGCTTCGTGTAGTTGCTGAACAAAGGGGATTGCAAACAAAGGGGATTGCAAACAGTGTGCTGGGAAGCTTCTCTTTCAGAAATCTTCATGTGGACACCGATGCCTGTTTGGAAGCTCGGTTGCGCTGGTCCTCTGAAACCCTGTTCCGATACGTGCCATTCTTCAGAAGAGCCAGGCCATGCTGAGCTGCGTTCCGCCACTCTAAGTCTGCATGTGTGTAGGCTGCTTCAGGGCAGACAAAAATCACTGATAAACTGCCATTATAAAATGTAAACTCAGCTGACTAGACTGCTTTCTGGGCTTGTTTTCTCTCCTGCATAGAAACGCTCTGCCTTTACTGCTGCGTTACCTGGAATTACTGTGTAGGCATTTCTACAGATGTACCAGAGATAGCTTTAGTACCGAGCAGAAACTTGTTCCCACAAGCAAATTCTGACTTTTCATTTCCTTTGCCACTTTGAACAAGAGCAGACTGTACTCAGGCTCAAGGGGACCGTCCCGTGACTTGTCCCATACTCGTGGGATCCCAGAAACCTTACTCTACAGCTGCCGGGCGTTGTTTGATGAAGTAGATATTTATGCAGTACTAATAAATTCTTGGTAAGCTGCTGAGACTTGATGCTGTTAGCCTGCTTGTGCAGTTGCCATTAACGGCAGCGTTATTCTTGGAAAAGCACGAGGGCTTGGTGTGGGGTCAGTTCGAAGTCTCTCTGTGGAAGGGGGCTTTTTTTCCTGCAGATGGCTCTGAAGGGCTGTTGAGGTATTTTGTCCGCATCGTTCATAGATTTTATTGCAAGAGAATATACCTGTTGCCTGAGTTTATGAAAACACTGTTTACTTCAACTGTGCTTAAGTTACAAAAGCAGCAAGGAGCCCAGCGCTCTGTTTTTAAGCAACTGCCCCAAGGAAGTCTTTGCTCGTGTCCATATTTCTACTCGTTTTCTTTAACTGTGTGATGTGTAGTTAATGCAAAATTGGACTGTTTCAAAGGAGCGGTTGAGAGCAATTCACCCTCTAATCGCTCACCGCCTGGCGGCCAGGGCTGCCTTCCAGGAGATGGTGGTTTGGATCCTCTCAGCTGGAGAACTGCGCTGAACCCACAACTTCTGCTGCCTCCATGAGAACCCCCTTGGTGAGCATCCTCGCATTGCCATGTTGGACGACGGGGGAAGGGAGAAGCAAGGCTGCTTTTAAAGAAACCAGAGGGCTGGGAACATCCTGAAAGATGTTTGGGAGACCCAGGGCAGGTAAGGTCAGGGTGATGGAGAAGATGGAAGATGGAGACATAAGCTGCTTTGAGGTGGAACAGCTGGGGAGAAGGGAAATCCAGCTCGGGTTTTCCAGTAATGCTGGTGGTCCCAGAGCCTGCCAGGAAACCCGTGGCAGAGCGCAGACCTTGGTTTGACTCTTGGGCTCATGGGCAGTGTGGTTCTCTCACCTTCAGCATGAACTGTGAGCCAGACCTTCCTGAAAGGATGGTCTATATTTACTCAGTTTGCAAACTTTGTAACCTCATCTTTGTCTGAGCTGGATGACTCAAACTTCTCAGGAAACCAGAAAAATAGGGAAGTATTCGATTTATTAAGATACCTGGGGCTTTATGACTGCCTGCCCTGCAGCTTGGGGGTACGTCACCCTCCTGGCATGGATTTGCCCCTGTGAGTTGAGCAGAGCCGGGAGTGCCGTTAGTTGCCATATACAAATGCACCTACGGTAGAGTGAGGATGTTGCTGAAGTACCTGTCGGTGCAAACACCTTCCTTCCCTTCAGAGCGAGGGCCAAGATAACGGTTCCATTAAAACGCAAGGAAAATGTTTGGAGGGGTAAAAGAAACGCTGTTCAGTCTGTTAAAATGCTCCCCTCAGAACGGTTGAACAGAGACATTTTTGTCTGCGGCAACTGTGTTCTCAGCGATCCTTGTCCTTCGCCTTTACAAGAAGCCCGTGGCATTTCCTTATTATTTAAAGGAACAGGGCGAGTAGCGAAAGCGAAAATCGCTGTATCCCAGCACCGATGCCGTGTCCTCACGCCCGTGAACCCGCAGCTGAGCCGGCTGTCTCCTCGCTGGAGCTCACGCCGCTTTGGAGAGCCCATGTCGCAGGAGCGCGGCGGGCAGGAGCGGCCGGGGGTGAGCCGGCCCCGAGCACCGGGGGGAGCGGGGGTCGCCGCGGCAGGGGTGTGCCGGCTACCGGGGGCAGCCCGGCCTCCCCGCCCCGCCGCCGGGAGGGGATGTGGGGAGAAGAGAAAGCGCGGGGCGGTTATTTCTGCAGGCGAAAGCATAAGTCGGGTCGCCCGGAGGGGCGCCGGCCCCCGGGGCTGGGGCTCTCCGAGGGATTTTCAGGCGGCTCCTGCCCACCAGCGCCGTGCCCCGGGGGTGCGGGCTTTCCCCCGGTTCCCGGGGGCTGAGCCGACCCCGCGGTCTCGGGGGACGGGGCGCTCTTGCCGGCGCGGGGGGCTCAGCCCCAGGGGGACGCAGTGCGGGATGGGGGGTCGGGGGAGTCCCGGGGTTCCCGGTTCCCCGGGCGCGGCGCCACTGCCGCCGGGCGCCATGTGCCGGCCATGCGGGCGGCGGGGCGGCCCGGAGCGGGGCTCCCGCGGCGGGACGGCGGCTCCGCCCCCGGGCCGGGGGGGTGCCAGGTGCCGGGGCGTCCCGGGGCGGTGCGTCCCCCTGCCCCGCTCCGCCCCGGCCCGCCCTGACCTCCCCTCGCTTCCCACCCCTCGGCGGGCCGGGGGAGCCCAGCGGCGCCCCGGGGCGGCTCCGCAGCCGGCGGGATGTCGTGCGCCGTCCCGGTGGCGGCGGCGGGGGGCAGCGCTCTGCCCCGGAGCGGGGCGGCCGAGGGCAGCCATCAGGTAGGGGCAGGGCGGCGGGGCTCGGGCGGGCGGGCGGGCACATGGGGCTGAGTCACGCCGCGGGCAGCGCCGGTGCCCGCTCCCCCGCCTCCCCGAAGGGCATCGGCCCTTCCCTTCCCGGGAGGCGTCTGTGGTGCCGGCTCTTCCAAGTAGGAGAGCGGGCGAACCGCCGGCGGCACACGGCGCGGTCAGCGGGAGGGGAGCGGGGCCGCTCCGCCGGCAGCCGGCGCGGGGGCAGGGGGAGCCCGGCTTTCCTCGCCGCCTCTCGCACCTCGGTCCCCTCGTTCGCCCTGGGGCGAGGCAGGTGTAAAACGCCGCCCGCCGGGCAGAGCGGGAGCGCGGGTGGCGGGGGGTGCCCGGGATCCCCCATCAGCGGTACAGCGGGGGCCCGCGGGGCTCTGCAGCATCTCTCTGCCGGCTTCCACCCCTCCGCCCCGGTCCCCACCCGCGCAGCGGGGCAGGGGGACGCGCTGCCCTTTGCGGGCACCGTGCGGTCCGTGGGGCAGGGGCTGTGAAACTGGGAGTACGCGCTCACGCTCGGCAACCCTTATACACCTGACTTCGGGCGTCTCCGTGCGCACCTTAAAAAAACGGTGAGATGTTTCTGGCTTATGTCTTCCAGAGTCATGAAGAAGATGACAGGAAGGTAAGGAGGAGAGAAAAAAATCGAGTTGCTGCACAGAGGAGCCGGAAGAAGCAAACTCAGAAAGCAGATAAACTTCACGAGGTGAATGGGTACTTGATGTTTTGCTGGCACGGCTTGGGTACCGAGTGCGGGACTTTACAAGAAGTGGGACTTCTTAAGCAGATGTGGGCCTGTCTTCACGCTAATCCAGCTGAGAGAGCTGTGGGTGTGAGGCAGAGACAGGCGCGCTGCAGGGGGCCTGGTCGGGAACTCCCGGACACTGATGCTCACGTTGGATGGTGCAGCTCTGCCATCGGTGACACTGCCAGGGAGAGACATGCGGTCCTGCCCTCACTTCACCCACCTTCTTTTGCTATTCCTGTGACCACCCAGTGAACTGGATCACAGGGTTCCTCTGGGCTAAAACAAACCCATTTTCTTGGGTAAGCTTGTCACGTTTGCTGTGGCAGTGGATGAATTCTTGCTGCCTTACGAGGAAGAAGGCGATGGAGGAGGAGGGGATCATGCTGCTTAGTGGCAGTGCTGGCTTAAGTCAATTCTAAAACTGTGATGTGAGACAGAAATACCCAGTTGAAAAGGCTTCTTAGGAACTTCAAAACCTCCAAGCGTGAGAGCTCAGTTCAGTTGGCTGTTATACTTGTATGCTCTGATAAGTAACAGTGGGTGTTTCCAAAAAACCATGAAAGTAACTGATTCTTCCAGCTTAATACTTCTTCTCAATATCACAATGTGGTGCAGTTTTCTTGTGTCCCCAGTGTAAACGCTGGAGGACAGGAATCCCCTTTCTCTGGTTTTGGATGTTACCTTGCACAACAGTGCTTTTGTTGCAGCCGGGGCTCTTGGGGTAAGTGTTAGTTCTGCTGCTGCGATTGTGGCTGAGTCAGTTGTTCAGCTCTAGAGGTTCATCACAGGCTCTTCTCTTTCTCAGTGTGGAAGGATCTGCCAACAGTCAGCAGAGGCCAAGAGGGACAGCGTGGGGAGTTTTGGGTTTGGTTTTTCCCAGATCTCCTCTGAGTCAGCGCCTGAGAAAGCCAGGTGCAGGGTACTTCTGGAAAGGGGTAACCCCTGGCTTTTGTGGAATCGTCTCTGGGCAGAAATGATTTTGTGGAATCGTTTTGTTCTGCAGCCTCTTTGATGTTCCTCCTCGACTCGAGGATCTTCCTCATGCTGGGAATCTTCATTCTCGGGCATGCAGGTTTTGCCAGATGCAGGCAGATCTGGTTGAATAGTCATTCATTCTTAGCGAGAACAATTTGATAGTCTCATCTCTGAAAATGGGACAGAGCAATGGGAGAGTAACACTTACTCCAAAACCAAACCCCATGGGGTTTGGGGCAACAAGAGGTGAGCAGAGCCAGAGTCAGGGATGGACAACTTTGCTGGAGTTGGCTACAGCAATGTGGTAGGAGGACCATGCCTGTTCTACTCTGTGGGTGAGAGGTGGTGGCTGGTGGAAGGGTGTGAGGGGGGGCAAGGGGATCCAAACTCCTGCAGCAAAGGGCAGCAGAGGCAGCGCCAGGCTGCCCAGAGGAGCATTGCGTGAGAGGCTCTCCCTGCTGCCTGGTAAACGGGCCTTTTAAGGCATGTGTAGGCTTTGAAGTTTGGTCTGAAGCTTTCCAAGGGAGGTGAGATTGAGTGGGTGAGTGTTGAGCCCTAGGCCGGCAGCGAGGTGCAGACACCTGCAGGTTTTCCGTGGGCTGGCTCTGAACCTCTGAGTCTCTTCTCTTTGGGATGAGAAATCTTGACAGCAGGGACACTTGAAACATGCAGTTATCAAAAAATGTGACACGCGAGTCTCACATCCGTCACAGATGTATGCTGTAGAGCATCTCAAAACTCCCCTGCAGTTAATAGCAGCTTATTCATTGCCAGAGAACCCTTAGCTCAAAAGCAGCTGGGGTCAGGGATAACCAAGGCAGTGGTCAGACCTTCTGGTGACAAAGTGGGGTTGGGAACAAGCTGGCATGATGCTCCCCTCCTCGTGTTCCTGAGTTTCCAGGCATCTGAGCAGGTGCCTACAAGCCCTGGCTGAGCTGGAGGAGCCCAACTGGCTCCGGGCATGTTGTGCTAGGTGTCCATCTCAGCCAGCACCTGGGTAAATGGCCTTTCCCTGCAGTGGCCCGAGGCAGGGGCTGCCCTTTCCTCACCAGCAATGCCAGGCACTGGGTTTTCCCAGCACCTAGCTGCACTGGGTGCTTTCATTTTCTCTGCTCTGACAGTGCAGAGCTGCCCTGCTTGGCCCCTCATAGCAGAGGTGGCCCAGGGCTGGAAGAGGCCACCACGGGGATGCAGCCGCCCACGCCTGCAGCCCTGGGCTACTGGGGAGCCCTGAGGGCCAGCGGCACGTCCTGGTCTTTGGGGCTATAAAAGGAGCCGCAGCATGGTCAGGGTGCAGGTTGTGAAGCACTTACCCTGTTCCAGCACCCAGGCTATGCCTGTCTTCCCTTAGCATTTTGCACATTGTAATAAGAAACCGCAGTTTTTCTACAGTTACATGAATATGCTCAAGGTGGGAGCACTGAAAAGAATGTTTTGACTATGAGTAGGTTGTTTTTTTTTTCTCCCTCCTTCCAGGAATATGAGTCTCTTGAGCAAGAAAATACCTCCCTGAAAAGAGAAATCGGAAAGCTAACAGATGAAATGAAACACTTGAGTGAAGTGTTGAAGGATCATGAAAAGATCTGTCCGCTATTGCACTGCACCATGAACTTTGTGACCATACCAAGGCCCGATGCACTCACCAGCTGCCTGCCAAGATGAGAGCTCTCCTTGATCGTCTTTAAACTTGATGTGTGAAAGTGCCATTAACAGGGGAGATTTGATGAACTGCCTACTTATGGTGCCGGTTCTTCCATCGAAGAGGGCTGGATTTGACCACGCAGCCCTTCTCCATGTTGAAGCGTTATAGTCTTCTGAATCTCAGGAAAACACCAGTATGGAAAAAAGACAATTCGAAATGCGACTTCTTGTTTGGTAGAATCTTCAAGCCACGATTTTGCATTCAGAAATGTCAAAGTGCGGTGCAGCCCACCATCGCGCGATGGAATGTAGACAGGGAAAAGTACCGACCTTGGGCTGGGATGCCTTTCTCCCACACGTCCACTGCCAGTAACCCTTTGTCAGTTGTCATCCATGTATATCACATTCTGGCTGCTGGGTTTTTTTTCTCTAAACAGGTTTGGTTAATAAAAGCGATGTTCCACGTTTATCATGTTCTCCACCTTCTTCAATAATCAATGTCTTTATAACATCTCTATTTTTTTATTACTGGTTAAATCCAAACTCTAATGCTAATCTTCCTGTCAGTTGTTTTATTTGGTTATCTCCTCTTTATTGGTTCCTCTTTGGAAGTATGCGTAACAAATGAGTTTTCCCAGTCTTTATTTCTTTAATAACCCCAATTGTCAGCCCTGACGATTCTTGGAGTGCTTTATATCCTAAACCATGGCTTGGCCAATTTCTAATGATGATTGCCTGCTCTGTGTGGAAGAAAAGCAAAACAGAGTTTGCTGGTTCTACACATTATTTTAAAAAGCAGATTTTACAACTTATTGGTTTAATGCACCCACTGGAAATGAACAAATCTTTATCCTTCATCTTGCGTGTTGCTTCTGGTAAATGATGCCCATGGATAGAACAAATTGGCTTTAGCTAAGCATTTTGTTCTATGTCCACACTGAAGACGTTTGATAACTGCTTGCAAGAAAAACATGTTTTCTTTAATTGTTTTTTTTTTTTTTTTCCAAAAGGAAGAATTATGACAGTGTTAGTGAGAAATATAGAGAAAAACGTGTTTACTTTCTCTGAAGATTCTTAATAGGTCTAGGAATGTGAATGCTGTAGCCTGGGATCCAGCAAAGAGTGTTTTTCTTATAGTATTTCGCAGTCAATGAGCACCTTTAGATAATAAAAAGCCCCACTCCTTTGCCAACTCTCTCACTTCAGCATTTGGATTTTTTTCAGTTCAACTCACGGGATTAATTTCTCCCCTCACCAGGACTGTAGTATGTATCAGCAGAATATGATCTGAAATGTCTGAAAGATTTTTTTTCTGTTTTAACTTCTTTAGTAGAATGATGCATTGCTAATCACTGCCAAGATAGAATTGGGGAAAGTGCATAGTCAACGCTGCCTTCTAAAGGGCCCTCTCATGCCATCGTCTTAGGCTAGAAACAAGACAACAGGTGTGAGCTGTTGGCTTCTTTAAAAGTTTGCATTAGGTTGTCCCCAAGAGAATTTTCAGCATTTGCAGAAGCTATCTGTCGCTTAAATGCAGTCTTCAAAGTTTCTTATGGTCCTGTAGGAACTGAGTCATCCTGCAAAGAAAATCTGGTGCCAATGAAAACGCAAGTTTCAGGACACTTCGAAATAGGCATTTTGGATAATGTCCTTGATACAATTCTGTGTGTCGCCCTTAAGAAAGGAAGCAATCTTAAGCATCTTCATCCACCCACCCGCATTCCTTCAGGCCCTGGATGCCACTGTGTAATTTGGGCAGAGTAGAGGTGTAATGGAGAAGGAGAAGCATAGTGGAAATGAACAGCATCCACTCTGGGAAAATTCATTATAGCTTAGGATGGAGAGAGAGTGAGAGGATGTCTCACATCTCTGAACAAGGTATGTGCAATTGAACTGAGGCTGGGAATGGAAAGTAGCTAGTTGAAGGCAGGGCTGGTGCAAAAGCATGGTCTCTCCTGTGGAGCCCTGCAGACCCTCAAAAATAGGAGGAAAGATCAATCGCCTTGACCAAGACAGTCCATCCCAGCAGAATCCTTTTAAAGATTTTTGTCCTACAGATGCTTGCTTCTAAAAGTAGAGATCTAGTTCCCCATGTAAAATCTTCCTCCTTACATCATTCTTCTTCTAAACATCTGTCTAGAAACTGGCTCCAGCTTATTATTTAGTAGTCCAACTTCTATTGTGCACTCTTCATCAGTAAGCACTATTCTTGTTCTGTGATGCAAGCTTTAGTCCACCGTTTCTGCATTGGAGTTTATTGGTCTACTAACTGTATAGTGTCTGTGCAGAGTGTTCAGGGGAAAAAAACTGAATTCACAGCAACGTTGTGTGCTGGCAACACCAACCTAAGTCCAAGGTGATGCTGCTCTTCCTTGGAAGGGCTGGGAGCCCTGCAGGGGCCCTCACTGCCTCCAGTTCCTTCCCACAACCTCAGGGTGTAGCTCCAGCCTGTGCATCACCTCCATTAGTAACAGTGGGCTTGGAACCTGGAGCCTGGGCTGCTTCTTCCTCCTTCATCTATTGCATCACTTTTTTTTTTCCCAGCAGCACTATTTCCAAAGGGCCTGATGCATCGTTCTTCTGTTTAATAGATTAACCGAGGCATCTCTCACAAACAGTATATTGGGTGACTAATGTTCAAAGACAGCCATGAAACCTAAACAAAAGAAGTGAGCAAAATGAGTGTCCCAAGCCAGATAAACCCAACATTCTGATGTATTTATAGAATTAATGTCATAGCTGAATCATGGGTCAAAATGGACAACAAACTGTTAAAGCACAGGCTTAGGTATCCTTAAGCAAATAATACACCTACAGGCCGATTACACTCTTTGCAGGAGCTGTTCATGATATTGATTTACAGAGAGTTTCAAAACTCAAAGTGTGTTCTGGAGCCTGGGATAATTTTTACATGAATAGGGAACCAGAAAGGAGAACAGAAAGGAAAAGGCCCATTTGTTAAGGAAGCAACAGAATGTTCTTTTTTAAATCCAAACCTCTCCTTTTGCTGCAGAGTATTACACCATCACAAAAAATGTTTCCTACCTACGTATGGCTAAAATGCTGCTTGATGTATTCTAGCTTCAGAAAGATTCCAGTTAGTTTGACTTGTTCCCTACAAATGTCTGTATTACATTCACATGAATTTCAGATGCAGGTATGTAGGGAAGATCTTTTCTACATTCAGTTGGTGGTTCATGTGAGGAGTACTGTGAATTGCAGTCTTGTTTGTGGATGTGTAACTTAGATGAGGGTTGCCAAGAAAGCTGGATTTTGCCTCTTAGGTTCACAATGAAGGTTACAGTTTGGCTAGATTTTGTTAGCGTGGATTTCCTTTTTTTATTTTCTGTGACTCTAATGAAGAAGCAAAATGCTCAGTGCAAACCTACCCATAGATAAAAGTATTTATTCCAGGAGCAGACTGGGTCCAATCCAGCTATTTGTCTATTCATTTCTTTCGGTTGTTGTTGGGTCAGATTTCAATTGATCATGTTTTGGAAAGATAATTTTAGCCTTCAAAGGTAAAAAAAAAAAATCAACAGAAAGACAAAGACAAGCTTCCCAAAACTGCTAGTGTGAGTATAACAGAGATCAACTATTACACCTCAAGACAGCTGATTAGAAAGTCTTCCCACTGATGTTTTACGTTCATTTATAAGCATCTTCATGTAGTCAACTAGATTCTTGCTAAAAATAAACACCTTTTAAAAATATATTTAAAACAGCCTATTCTACAGACTTTCTGTTCTTTTCCTGGTACCTTTTACTGTCATCTACTGCTCCTCCTGTAATACCTGCTGATCTCATCTGCATTTGGTATTTGCAGTAGCCTTTGTAATCTCTCACCGTTTAATTTCCAATGCCTCTTTTTTTCCTTCTTCCTGTTTCCTTCTGTTCCTATGTAGCTTGGTGACACCATCGCTTAATGTTATTGGTATTAGAGGACCAAGGCTAATCTGTAGGAGTATATGGAAATTGAACTTCACTGATATACCCTGTGTATGATTAAAGGCTTTTACGTGTGGCCGGTTTTGTCACTTGAATATTAAGGAAGGTGTCTGTGCAGTCTTTTAAAATGTACTTAAAAGTAACATAACCTTTACTCTAGCCTATAAAACCCATACTGTTTCCTGTCCATAGATGAACGCTTTGCTGCATGGCATTTGGGGTTTCCATTTGTGAATCAGTCTAGAATTTCTGCCTCAGTGAAAGTGATAGATAAAACAACCATTCAAAAAAAATCCCTTTTCTCCTCTTCCCATCAGTGCAGTGATATAATTCCTGTCACAGGAAGGAAGCACGTCTGATAAGCAGGAGAAGTGGTAGGTTTATTTACTGTTACAGACTACTGTTATTCTCTTTATAAAAGGGTAGGAGTTTTTTGTTTGCAAACCCTGGGTTACTGTCAAGTAGTCACTGGAGACACATTTTACATGTACATACAGCATGTGGTGTGGGCATACAAGGGAGTGAAAGAATTTGGATTAATTCTTTGCAGAAACACGGGGTTTACGTTGATTTCACTGGAAGCAGAAACGGTCCTACTGCTACCTCAGAGGACATGTGGCACTATGCTTACTAACTTGAGTAGTATTTAACACAAGAGTAGCTACAGACTAGCTTGAAGTGGTTCAGTCTTAATAAGGAAACCATAGCAACGGTCATCCCTAGGATTGCGTGCTCTTTTTCTAGTACTCATTCAGGTTTTTTCCTAGATAATTCCAATGGAAAAAATCTGTAAGAATAGAGTAGGAATCTTTTCTCCCACTGAATTTTTAAACCATGACATCAAATGTAAGGGCTTGACTATTCTGGAAATAGCTGGCATAGCTTTTGTAAATAATCTGTTCTCTACTAGTTCTGTGTTTGGTCTGCTCTAAGGGAATCATTATAGTTCTCTTTAGAAGTGGATAAGCTAAACCACAACGGGCTGTCCTGGTACAGAATGAAAACTTTCATTTGAGGAGTTGGTCCCGAATGACTACTGTGCTTCAATTTCACAGCTTATCTCATCCTGAAGCAGCTTCTTCATGTAGCCATACAGAAAATGGTATCTCTAATAGGTGTGTTTGTTTTAAATCTGCATTAGAAGAGTTATTATTGTATGTGCTTCGTAAGCTTTGTAGACTGCCAGTACAGCCTGCTGCACTTATCCAGGTACTGTCCAATTAAGTCTACCACAGACCGTTGCCCTCAGAACTCAGTTCTGGATAGATGTCTCCAATTACTGGAAGAACTTTCTCCTTTAACTGTCTTACAATGAACTTGTTGTAATGTTTTCATTATTCTAAATTATTAAAATGTCAAAACTCTTGAGATTCTAAGCAAGGGTCATAAGTAATCTCTCTTGGGATAAACAAACTCTGAAGATTTGTCTTCCCATTGTAAAGTAAATTTTGAGAATACTAATTTGTTATCTGTCTTAGGTAAAATAATTGAAGATAAGGAATAAGCAACAAGACTCTTCTTAAATATTTGATGCAGTGCTATACAAGATACAATTACTTCAGCTGCAGATGATGCAAAGTAGTCCAAGAATTGAAAAATAACCAGAGAACTATCTGCATGAAAACGGTGATATTTTTTTCGAAAAGGGAGCCATCAGGCTAAAGAAATATTTATAAGTGGAGGTTATCAAGGATTGATCGCAGACCACACATTTGGTATCTTTGATAAGGACTTTGGATACAAAGGAACTATTAGTATAGAAGAAGATTGGAATATAATGCAAAAGAAACTGCATGACCTTGCAGAAGAGAATAGAAATGCCATGATAATGAATCATAGAATCATAGAACAGCCCAGGTTGGAAGGGACCTCAGAAGATCATCTGGTCTGGCCTTTTGTGGCAAAGTGAACCTAGATGAGATTACCTTGAACCCTGTCATGATGCAAAGTATACAATCACAAACTTGAAAAATTATTAACAAGAATTCCTGTCACGAGGTGGACAGTCATCAATTGGAAAGGACAATGGAATGAACAAGCAAAGGCATATTAGTTGGTAACTAATGCTGAGGCATCAATGCAGTGGGGTGAAAGGGAAGTTAAATAGGAACTCTGATGCGTAGGAACGGGGTAATTTCTTTATTTGTGTATTTGTGTTCTTAAAGGGAGAAATCTCAATGTAATTATGCAAGGACATGTCAAAACCTCATCTGGAATTCTGCATACATTTCTGCTCAACCATGACGAAGAAAGATGAACCAAAACTATTACAGGTACACAGAAGGGCTACCAGAAAGATTAAGGGAATTAGGAATCCATTTTTTTCAGACTTCATTTTAGATCAAGTCTGAGAAGTGGTAGGATCACTGTCTATGTAATTACAGCAGAGTAAATACCATATAAGGGAAAGGGCTATTGTACATAAGGAGTAACATTAGTAGAAGAATAAATAGCTATAACTTGCACATATTTTTGAGCAATATATGTGAGGAAGTTCCTACGTGTCAGAAGAAAGATGCTCAGGAACAGCCTTCCAACAGAAATGGTGTATGTGAGCAATTTTGTAGGTAGGCTTGTATGCATGCAACCTGCTTAGTTTTAGGGTGAAGCTTGATTATTTAATGTGAGACCAACTGACTACACTGGTGATCCAAAATATTTCCTCCTATCCCATGTCCTTATTCTCTTTGGAGAAGGCTTGCAATTGATCTTTAAAAGCAAGATGATCTTAAAACAAACAAAACAGAACAAATACAAGCAACCCCCTGGAGGCCCTGACTCTCACATCATTATCCAGAAGCTCATTTTGACAGGAGAGCTAACACAGATGTAAGGTTTTGTCAGAAGCAAAGTCTCTTGTCAAATTGAAAGCTTTGATAGCATCCAGGTAAGGAAAGAGCAGAAAAGAAAGGGATTATTTTTTTTTTTTTCTAAATGCTTACCATTGAACCCTGATATGTTCCCAGAAAAGTCAGAAAACTGTTCACAGAGAAAGAGAAACAAAATCTAACAGGAATTTGGGGAATTTCCCAAACTGTTTAGTTGTTTATTTTAAAAGCTGAGTTACTCCAACTTTGCAAATATGCATTTTACAGAAACATTTTGTTTCTGTTACATCCAGTTCATTGATTAAATATATAAACAGGATGTCTTTAAGAGCAGAAGGTTTTAAAACAGGATTTGATACTAAGCAAGAGATCTGCTAGTTCCCTTTTAGCTACTTGAGTTTCATCTTTGCTTATCAGAGCTGTTTTAGGGTACAGTAATTTCCAAGTGCACTATTGGGTTGCGAGGTAAATAATCTCTAGAGATGAATATTTTTTCTTTCTTTTTTTACTGTAAATGACAATTGTACATAGGCTAGAAATTTCCCTTGTAAATTCTGGTCATCCCATTTGTTTGCTAAGTTCCAGTATGGACTCGGGACCTATTCTGTCAGTGCACTGAGAGGTTACGCACCCTTGCTCATGCCTTTCTAGGGGTAGGTGGTCCATCAGCTGTGTTTAAGGACTTGATTAATGGCCAAGAGTCATCACATTTGAAAGAGACTTTTTGATCATACAGGGGAAGAAATTAATGACAGCAACTTATGTATTGTGTATGTAAGTACAGAAGTCCCTTTTCCCAGGTGAATAAAATGCTGAGGGAGCTTGCCTTGGTTTGAACCTTTGTCCTGCTGGTAGTCCCACGCTTCTCCTGTCTGGAGTTTCAGATAACTCAGAGAGTCTTGAACACTCAGTGAGATCAGCCCACGCAGAGCAGCTTGCAGCAGGGAGAGGATACAATTCAAGCAGAAGAGTATAAACAGGGATATGGGTGATTGAGAGCTGTAATATAAAGTTACATGACTACTCAGGCTTTTTATGAGCAATTTTAAATGATGCTCACATGTAAATACCTCTGTATTTTTACCATCATGTTAAGAAACTATGTGATCAAACTTTTTCCCCATAAATTATTAGATGATAAGCTTTTTATGTCAATTTGATATTTTACAAAATCCAAAAAATTCTATTTAATTAAAAAAAATTCTGTTTAATTCATATGAAAACCAATTCCTACAGTTTTCACCAATTGGTTTTCCATCATCATTTGTTTCCATTTATTTTCTTTATATTTCCAACTACAAGTTCAGGAAACAATGTACAATTGTAGATAATTACTTTGAATCCAAGTTATAGCTTTTATAACGGTTGAGGAACAATGAAATTTTTTTACTTTTTAAATGCCAGCTACATACATTCAAAAGAAAAAATGGATGATGTGTTTTCAATTTCACTTTTATAGCAGTATGTGACATCAGATGCATATGGAGAGACTGTTGGCTGTTGTTTTCTTGGTTTACTCTCACAAACTTGAAGAATATACTATTACAAATGATAACATAGGGATATTAAACTGTTGCATTATTTCTTAATAAAAATCACATTGCACAGTCTGAATATTTTTTTTATACCTAAATAGTAGTGTTTCAAGAGCAATAATTCAGTTACTGAATGTATATTAAAAATGAGTGAGAAAGCAGTAATCTATCCCAAGTCAACATGCAGTCTCTACTTCTTTGCTTACAAACATTCCAATTTCCCTAATAATAACATTACAATAATATTAATGACTTCCTTCTTTTTTTTTTTTTTTTTTTTGCATTATGCTATACATTTTCAAAATGCTCTTCTTTCAGGGCCATCATGCTTTGCAAAGTACAAAAGTACATTGCTATTGATCCTTCATCAGGTAAAATGTATCTCTTTCCAGCGCCATCTACCCATTTTACCTACTAAGAATATAAGTTCTTCAAGGCAAAGGATTTGTTGCAATAAGTAGCCAATTCAGGGAAATGTTCCAGTACTTTCCTGGTCTTTCCGTGCACTGATACACTTGAACAGAACTCCTCTGCTGTTACTCATGCTTTGTCATGCAATAATGACAGCTGTGGGAATATCAGGCTGTATCATGTGGCCTGCAATGGTCGGTTCTGTGTCTCATGGGTTGAGCCTTCCTAATAATTCAGTGGTGCCTTCCAAAGCCACTTATCTTTTTATCAGCCATATGCCCTGCCCTATGACAGCTGATCCCTTGTACACTTTGATTTTAGCTTTTTTTACTGTCCCTTCACAATACATCTGTATTATTGCGTGTTCAAGACCAGGCTGAACACACACAAGCGTTCAAGGCCAGGCTGGATGAGGCTTTGAGCAGCCTGGTCTAGTGGGAGGTGTCCCTGCCCATGGCAGGGGGGTTGGAATGGGATGACCTTTAACGTCCCTTCCAACCCGAACCATTCTATGATTCTATGATTATTACATGCCCATCACAATAGTATCTGTTCACACTTGGCTCAGGTTGGGATGTTTGAACTGTAATAATTCAGTGTGATTTTGTTTTCACTTTACTGAAATATTTTCTTAACTACACCAGAACTATGTCAGTGTTACGCACATGTATAGTGCATATTTCCTCAGTTTAACTCGGCTGCTACTTGGAGGCCCTTCACCACTGAGTTCAGCGAGGCTGTCATCAGCCACATGGCACCCAAAAGGCAGACCATAGAACATGGCATCTCGTGTACAGCGATTACTACATGTTTAAAAAATGTGTCCAGTCCTGTAGCACATTCAAGAAACTTGGCGCATCCACATGGTGGTCTGCATAGGCAGAATCTACTGCTCCACTAAGGGAGTGTAGCCTGACAGGTTATGCCTTAACGTGAGAAATGAAAAAAAGGAATTTTCTGCTTCAGGGTTCCTTTTTGCTAGACTCCTGCATTATATCTGTTCTCTCTAAAATGGTTTTATAACACATTCTGTTTGCCAGCACAATATTAAATGGTCCCCAGACACTGTTTTAACTCATTTGTCATGTTTGCTACACTATACCTCACTTTGTAATTACTGCCTTCCATTGCCAAATAATTCATGCCCTCCAGAAGGCCCTGTTTAAGACTGAGTAATAAAATACTGAGAGATTAATATTTGGTTGATGACAGATCATTTAATGCAACTCTTACCAAAATTCTCCAGTGTCTAGGAAATTGGCAGAATACTGCTGATGGCTGCTTTCTGATGTCATTCAATTAGTAACCAAGCGTTAGTTCTCTGAGGTTACTCTCCAGAGTTTAAGGGAGCTGATTTCTTTTTAATTTTCAGTCCTCTCAGGGAACTGTATGATGTGAGTTTAATTCATGTATATTTGGCATGAAAGTGGATCTTCTTGGATTGCAAACCAAGACTTGCGTTACTGTTTCAGCACTGTAGTTAGTAAATTTAAATATTTTCATTTAATCGTGTGCTGATACTCCCAGTGAGAGCACAAGAGCTCTGCATGCATGAATCCATATTCAGGTTCTGAAATTGCATGTTACAGTCTAGATTTTCTCAAAGTCTTATGGGAAATTGTAAACTTATGCATGTGTTGCCAAACACTTGGATGATTTGTCTTACTGATTTCAAAATTGCAGTCCCAACAACTTAACTAATACAATAAAACATCACACCTGTTTCCTTCCCTATACCTCCCTCCCCCACCCCTTAATGCCATCTTGGCAACACAAAGGAATTTTAAAATGGGTGTGGAGGACATTTCTCTAATTTACAAGCTGATTTCAGTAGGAGTGTTCATGTGGGTACATTCCAGCTGAGTAAGAGCACTGGCAAATTGGCTCTGGTAAATTTAGCAGCCACAGTTTTTGGTGCATGGATATCACTCTGCTATTGATTACCAGAACCGAGAGAAGGGGACATACCCCTGCTTAACCTACTTCAGTTCTCACTCAGATGCCTTGGTTCCTTTGAAAGGCCACTGATGCTTTAAGGTAAGACATTGCAGTATGCTTATTTGTGTTTTATTACCGATGGAGTCAGAGAGTGAGAAGTTTTGGTTTTAAACTTGTGAGAAGTGATGGTGTGAAACCCGTTCCTCCCCACCTCCAAGTCATTGGGATTTGTCATCAGGGACTGCCTTTCTGTCAGGGTTTCAGAACCAAGGTGTTCGGTTCCTGCTGAGCGTGGGGGAAGAGCAAGGGAAAGGGTAGAGAATTCAGACATCCAGAGGGAAAAATGAACTTTGGATACTGTTTGAGTGTATTTTCAGTGTGTAGGGATGTGTAAAAGCACCAAAAGCAGTCCTTTGTCATTAGGTGCACAAACAGTTCTCTGGGTGGCAACATCAGCTAAAGCAGGTCTTACCTGCTCACCCCCACCTTTCTCCCGTATTGCTGCCCTCTTTGTGGTACCAGCACAATACTTATGGGCTGCATAATAAACCCAGTCAGTGAACTGTAGCTGGTTGAAAAGTAATCTTGCATGAAAAAGAACCTTTTTTTGAGTGTTAGTTGCCTGATCCTGTTCACATAATGGCTTGACAAACAGCAGGAATGGCACAGCTGAAAGAAGGGAGCTTGCCACGACAGAAGTAAAGGCAGGGGAATGCCTTCAATTGGTAGGTTGTGCTTGCTACCAAACACTTGTGACATGAACCGCTTCATCCTCATTTGGCATCCAACATTTGTATACATAAACAGGATAGATTATCTGTCATTTGATAGCTGCATACCTATCTCAGCTGGCTTGTTAACATGCTTTAGTAGTAGCTGAACTCTTGGACATTAATAGGTGGTTGTGATGCTATCACTCATTTCCTGAATTAACCACTTTCAAGCAGATGAAAAAGACAAGCTGGTTACTCAGAACCATAGTCTTAATGGTCATCATTTCTCTGGAACTTTATTGATTCAGATGTAATAATATGAAAAGATTCCTCTCCTTCTCCACTTTCCTTTGGGACCAAATAACGTAGAGAAAACACTGGAAGAATTCATGACCGAGTTTGAGGTTTTTCTGTGATGAGAATGATGAGTTTTTGATTTTGTATGTGAAGGTATTCTTTCTGGTAGTGTCTTCTTAGGTATTTTGTGAACCTTTAGTGTCACACTTGTCTTTATTTTTTAAGAAATTCATGCCTTCAAGAGGACTTCAGTGCTAAATCATTTTCACCTCTACCCTGATACTTGCTAAAGCAGTACTGGTTGATACCCAGTAAGAGATTACTTGTCGTAGTTGGTTTTAGCATTTCAAAATCCTAAACTAGCCTTCACAGCAATGCAAGCACGATATGCCCAGTGCATTTGAATCCCATGGATCAGGCAGGATAGGCAGTCCATCCATACATCAATTCACTCTGTAGAAATGTTTGTCATCACAAATAAAATGGAATAATGTCATTTGGAAGTGAATGCTTCTTGTAGTTTCATCATACTGTTTTTATTACAAAAAGAGTTGAAAAATGTAGTGGAAAAATAGCTTACACAGCATCTGATGTACAGAATAATGGTTCCCAAGAAATGAGGCAGGACTCCCAGGCAAGACGTTAGTCTATGATGTGCAGGAATGTGCTCCACAGGACTCCCCTGGGAGCTGCAAAACATTAACAATTTTCTCAGGTGAGGTTTAAATCCCCAAAATGCCACTCAGAACACAAAGCAATCTCACTGAATCTTGTGCTTTTCCTCTACATACCCTATATTTCAGTTCTTTCTGATTTTTTCGAGTGATAATAACGTAAAAAATTAAACCAATTGGCTAGTATTGATTCCTTTAAGACTTGCCCTTCATAGGGCAAACCGCACGACTCTGCAGCGTTTTCACCATTACATGACTTCAGCAAGACTGATGTGCCGCAATCCTCTTGTGCTGTAAAAGTCAGTGCTTGCTAAAATGGCCAGCCCGTTTTGGGGATTTGAGTTAGCGCCTCTGCGTGTGTTCCGAGGATAGGTGTCAACGGTGTTGGCTCAGGGTTCTTAGACAGTTGTCTGTAACTCTGTGGTCCACCGCTTTCGTGCAGTGTTTGCATACAGCAATAGCTGTGCGGCTCTGATTTGGAATACTCGGTATGGCACAAATGGCTATGGTGTCTTGTCCGTGCGGTGGAACAGGCCCAATGGACATTGACGTTTCCTCTGTCCATCGCTGCTGTCATCTTTGCGTTCTGCTCTCATAAAGGCAGCTATACCTGAAAGCCATCAGAAAATCCCAGTGACCATATTTTGTTAGTCACGAAATACGGTCTATAAATTGCCTTCAGGGACTCTCCATCCAGATAACCAGCAGGGCCTGAATTTTCATTTACAGGATCTGGGCTTGCCGACAGGCGGGGAAGTCCCTGCACGTACCATCAGGCCGCGCGGGTTGAAGGTGCCTGGAAGTGACACGCTCCCTGCGGCCGGCCCCACACCGACCCGCCCGCACCAGCCACCTCCGAGCCGGGATTTGGACACGGGCCTCGGAAAGGCGCAGCCGAAAGCCGCCCCAGGTCACCGGGCCGGCCTACCCCGCGGCGGAGGGGCAGCCGCCATCGCGCCGCGAACGCGCTCCCCCCTCAGGGCCGCCCGCGCTCCCAACGGCCGCCCCGCCGCGGGGGCCGCCCCTTCCCCTCAGCGGCCGGCGGGCGGGGAAGGGACCCGCCGCCGAGGTGGGGTGGGACCCGCCGCCGAGGTGGGGTGAGCCCCGCCGAGCGTGCCTCGGAGGCGGGGGAGAAGGCCCTTCCAGCCCCGCCGGGGCGGTGGGGCCGGGCCGGGCCTCTCGGCAGCCCTGGGAGGAGCCGCCGGGCCGCGGTAACCGGGGCCGCAGTGTCCCCTAGCGGCGACTCCCTGACCCGGGCCCGGCGGAAAGTGAAAGCCTTTCAATTAAAATCGAGAGTTTCGGGATTACGATGAAGAACCCGATGCTCGCCCAGGAGCCCTTTCCCGGTGCGACAGGGGAGGAGAGCTCCGGGGAGGCCCCGGCTCTGCAGGCCCGGCCCGCCCGGAACCCTCAGCGGAGGGGGCTCGGCACCTCTCCGAGGTGCAGGATTTGGGCCAAAGTAACGAAGTTTTTTTGGTTTTTTTTTTGTTTGTTTGTTTTTTTGCTATCATCAGATAAAAATAGAAAATGTATAGACCACTGTCCAGCCTACCCGGTTCCGTTTATGACTTTTGGGAACGTGTTGAGGTTTAATGATCTGCTCCTGATGATGCCGCCCAGCCTGCCGAAAGCAGCCAAAACCAGTGCTGTTCTAAGAGAATAATCATCATTCCCATGGAAATGCCAGCAGCCTTGGAGTGACGAGTCTGAGTATCTGCTTAATGTTGACTTACCATTAAAGAGCCAAACTCTGTACAGCTTACTACATGCAATGCTGTTTCAAATTAACTAAAATACGAGAATCACATCAAGATGATGCAAGATGCACTCATAGTTTAATGCAAGAAATATGTGAAGGTCTTGCAGAAGCCATGCATAATAACTGCATCTCTTTGGCACCGGTATGTGTACTTCTCATTTGCTGACACAGTGCTGAGTTAGTCTAAGAAGCAAAACACGTAATGTTTCAAAGAATTGTGCTTGTTGTTTGGGGGATGGGAGAGGAAACGGAAAGGATACACTTGGATGTTAAGTGTTAAGGCACTGTCTTATCTCCAGTCAGTGGGGGAGAAGGAATGGAGCTGCTTTGAGCAAAGTGCATTTGAAAGCTTGTTTCACTTCTGCTTGGTGTTGCCTACTACCCAGCCAGCAAGTATCTGGTGCCTGCCTTTGAGCTGTTCGCAGGAGCTGATCTGGGGATGGTGTGATTGAGAAACACGTACTGGAAATACCGCATTTCATAGAAGGAAACGATGAATAGAAACCCTGCGTTTGAACTCTATCTTATTTCTCACTATCTGTACTAGAAATGAAATACTCCACGGCTTTGTGATTCAGTGTTGTGCTACTCATAGCATGCTCACAGTTCATGTTGAAGCAGTGGAAGTGCTATGCATGTGTGTGAATTAAAAGGTCACCATATGAGCTAGCCATTTCTGGGTATGAGTGATCAAATTATGTACAAGAACCAAGCTGCTCATTAGAGAACTAGTAAAAGACTAGATTGCAATAATAGAATTCTGCCTTTTGTATCTGTTGGAATTGGCTATCAGTTCAATTCATGCTGAAATCTGTGTTACCTGGGGCAGAAACCTTCATTATTCATGTTGCCTCTGAAAAGAACCGACTGCAGATTATGTTTTTCCTCTCTAATTGTCCACAGTCCCTAATATTTGCTTTCATTAACTTCCTTCCTGTGGATGGTGACTATTTCCTTAGAAGTCAAGAGAGATGCAAGAAACTGTCTTCTTCCACAGGCTGAGTGTGCTGATCTATGATTTATCAGAAGGGAGGGTATTTCAGGGAAATCCTCTCTCAGAATCATCTTCTGGGAATGTTAATTTTTGAGGGGGCCCTGAAATAATTTTTCTTTCCTCTTATATTTTATCTGTGGATTATGTTGCTGTTTATCTCGATTCCCATTTAAAAAGCAGATGAATATATTTTCCTCTGCCTTAAATAGTCTCATAGCTTTTTCTTATCTTATCTTTTCTTATCATTCTTATAATTTCTTATCTTTGCCAACTCAGGACTGTAGGATCTAAACTCCAGAGCCAAACTTCAGGTTTTTATATCATTTCACCCAGTAGGTATTGCTGGCACATCCTTCCAAGGGATGTTTGCAATCATTTACCCTGTTTTTAACTCTGATAAAATAATGTTCTGTGTTTTGCTCTATTAATGTAAATGGAGATTCATGACAGTAGAGCCAAAGAAAATCCTCTTACCTCTCTTTATGAAGAACTGTCAACCTCTGAGCTTTTTATGGAAAATGAATCCGGATTTTCTGAACTGACTGTTCACTTCCAATCTATGAATTTGGCGCTCTAGCTATCTGTGTAATCATCTAAAAACTTACAGGCAGGAGAAAGTTTCTGAGATATATATTAGCAAGAAAATTACACCTACCACTGGGAGATGTACTAAACCACGGACTCTCCAGATTGGTCAGAATTTATTTGAAAGGCTGAAGGGCATAACTTTGCCTTGGTTTGTTTCTTAGCAGACTGATGAAAAATGAAGTAATAGGAAGCTTTCTATCTGTTCCAAGGCTTAAGAAGCTGACCTCGAGCTCACTGTGTTGCTTGCTCCTTGCGAAGCCTTACATTACAGGGGTTTGTTTGCCCATGTCTGGTGGGAACAGTTACATAGTGATCAGAGTTTCCTGAAAGTTAAAACTGCTATTGTAAAACAATAGCAATAGCTGGTGGGGTTTTTTAGTGCCAAGAGTTTGAAACAGACTCTTTCGCTCATGACTTCTCTTCTCTTTTCTTTTTTTTTTTTTTTTTTTTTTTTAGAATAAGGGATTTTTTTTTTTTTGTATTTAAAAACAAAGCAGTTTCCACTCATAGTAATGAAATAGTCCACTTAATGAGAATGTGTGGAGTACTGTAGGTCTCCCAGCAATTTCATGGGCTGGGCTTCCCATCCATTTAAAATAAGAAAACTTTGTGGTCTAACCTCCCTTTATGACTGGTCCCCACTCATAAAACCTGAATTGAAACAACTCTTTGCACTCTGCTTGTCTTCTAGGCAGGATTTTAGCACTTCAAAGAATGGTTCATTACTTTGTATTTTTCTACTGTTTGGCATAAGCAAGCCACAAATTCATGTGTGGTTTCTAAGCAGTGTTTATTACGATGTGTACTGAGGGAAGTTTAACAATGACTTAAATCATGGTGTAAGTTTCTCATTGTATGTAAATTATTCCTAAAAGAGGAGTATGTGATAAAATGCAGTAACTTGAGCTAATTCAGCACTCAGCAAGCATGCAAAACAAGTGTAATGGAGATGCTGAAAAGGAAGAAGTGTGGGAAGATAACCTATATATTTGGGGAGAACTGTTTAATCTTAAACTCCTCTGTTAGTTATTCATGTCACCACAGGCTGGGCATTAGGTGCTATTGGAATAATTGCTATTAATGATGCATTCAGCCTCTCTGCTGAAGCTATGGAGCACGTGCTGAGTGCGGCAGCACGGGAAGTGTGGCTGCATTTGAAGGAACTGGCAGCGTTAGGGGTTGAGCTGTGAGTCTTGTGAGCTGCAGGAAAGAGAATCTGTTGATAGATGTGCTGGTAATTTGTGTTTTGAGAAGGGAGGTGGGGGCCAAGAGTGGGAAGGGAGGCAAGGACTGAAAATGAGCCAGAGAGGCAAAAGTGTAGCTTTCTAACTTCTCATACCCTTTATTGTAACACTTCCAAGTTCTGTTCATCCAGAAAGACAGAATGCAAGAGAAATGCTTTATTTCCCTATTGGCCTTCAGCTTTCTCTGCTGGAACAGTTTCTGTGACACTCTTGGGATAAGAGAGTATTTGTTTTTCAGTTTAAAACTTGTAGCTTACCTGCTGAGGAGGGGAGATACATATAATTGAGAGCTTGGAGGGAAAATTTATAACCTACTGTCTCAATGCTTGTTACTGAGGCTGCTACTGCCATCAATGTTGCTTTCTGCCATAAGGCAGATAACACTATATTCATTTTACAAGCCAGTACATGTTAAATTTGTGCAGGTCGCTCTGCCCAGCACCTATCTGTGAACAGTTTATATTACCTGTAAGTTGATTCTCATCTTACAGACTCTGAAGAATAAGCAACTGAAGTCAATGATTTGCTCCTCTTAGACACCAGGATTATGGTTTGTACCACTACTTGGTCACTGTTAAATTTGACCCATAGAGTTTTTGGAGATCACAGAATCACAGAATCCTCATGGCTGGAAAGGACCCTCAAGATCACTGAGTCCAACCAAACAACCTACAATCTCTGCCACTAGAGCATGCCCTGAAGTGGCAAATCTGGATGTTTCTTAA
The DNA here is from genome assembly GCF_963924245.1 of Chroicocephalus ridibundus. NCBI lineage: Eukaryota > Metazoa > Chordata > Aves > Charadriiformes > Laridae > Chroicocephalus > Chroicocephalus ridibundus. The sequence continues at coordinate 26,842,148 of NC_086286.1, forward strand.
ATACCTCCAGGGATGGTGACTCAACCACCTCCCTGGGCAGGCTGTTCCAGTGCCTGACCACTCTTTCAGGAAAGTAATTCTTCCTAATATCTAATCTAAACCTCCCCTGCCGCAACTTCCGACCATTTCCTCTGGTCCTGTCATTATTCACCTGGGAGAAGAGGCCAACCCCTACCTCTCTACAACCTCCTTTCAGGTAGTTGTAGAGGGCAATGAGGTCTCCCCTCAGCCTCCTCTTCTCCAAGCTAAACATGCCCAGCTCCCTCAGCCTCTCCTCATATGACCTGGTCTCCAGACCCCTCACCAGCCTGGTAGCTCTCCTCTGGACACGCTCCAGCACTTCAATGTCCCTCTTGTACAGAGGGGCCCAGAACTGAACACAGCACTCGAGGTGGGGCCTCACCGGGGCCGAGTACAGAGGCACGATCACTTCCCTGCTTGTGCTGGCCACGCTATTCCTGATACAAGCCAGAATGCTGTTGGCCCTCTTGGACACCTGGGCACACTGCTGGCTCATGTTAAGCTGGCCATCCACCAGCACCCCCAGGTCCTTTTCTACTGGGCGGCTTTCCAGCCACTCTTCCCCAAGCCTGTAGCGCTGCTTGGGGTTGTTGTGACTGAAATGCAGGACCCCGCACTTGGCCTTATTAAACCTCATACAGCTGGCTTTGGCCCATTGATCCAGCCTGTCCAGGTCCCTCTGTAGAGCCTTCCTACCCTCAAGCAGATCAACACTCCCACCTAGTTTGGTGTCATCTGCAAACTTACTGAGGGTGCACTCAATCCCCTCATCCAGATCATTGATAAAGATATTAAACAAAACTGGACCCAAGACTGAGCCCTGAGGGACACCACTGGTGACCGGCTGCCAAGAGGATTTCACCCCATTAATCACAACTCTCTGGGCACGGCCATCCAGCCAGTTTTTAACCCAGTGAAGAGTACACTTGTCTATGCCATGATTCGCCAGCTTCTCCAGGAGAATGCTGTGGGGGACGGTGTCAAAGGCCTTACCAAAGTCCAGACAGACAATGTCCACAGCCTTCCCCGTGTCCAGAAGGCGGGTCACATGGTCATAGAAAGAGATCAGGTTGGTTGAGCAGGACCTCCCTTTCCTAAACCCATGCTGGCTGGCCCTGATCCCTTGGCTGCCCTGCACTTGCCGTGAGAGCTCACTCAAGATGATCCTCTCCATGATCTTTCCTGGTACCGAGGTCAGGCTCACAGGCCTGTAGTTCCCCGGATCCTCCTTCCGACCCTGCTTCTGAATTTAGCTTGCTGCACTCTTACTTAGTAAAACTCTGGAAGGGACAAAAAAAGACCTCCCTCTGAAATTTATTACAGATCACACGTGTGGTACAGTAACAGAGCAAGAAACACAGGGTCCTCTGCCAATCCTAGATCTTATAAAATCTAAATGCACCAATAATCGCTGAGGTTATTTTTAAATGTTTAACACAAGTCTCGAAGGCACATACACATTTAACATCTGTATCTTTTTAAAGTGTTATTTATTCTACTATATCACATCTCTGGCAGTAATTTTGTGCTAATTGCTCGGAACATGCTGAACTCTGGGGGATTATAAATTTAAGTATGACACTTACTATATTTTTTCAAATTTACACATATTGAATAGTCAACTAACCTGACATCATTGGACGCTCAAGACGGTTGGTGACTGTCCATTTGATTCCACAAGTGTGGATTTATTACCATGAGTCAGAGAAGTAGAATTACCTTTTCATGAGGTTGGAGTGATCTGTCTTTCCATATAAGAAAGACATTCCATATACTATGGTAATGTTGATGGTGTTACTAGGGTGACCTAAAAACGTTAACTGAGTGTTTTAGACAGAATTCATTTTAAAGGAAACCAGGCATTACCTTCTGTTCCCTTACTAATGCATATGCTTGTCCATACTTAGAAATACTCTTTAGTGCTTGAATTTTAGTTCAAGAACTAAAGCACCTTAATGGTACTTAAATCCCCAAAAGGATTTAAGTACCATTATTGTCACTACAATTCTGGCATGCACAAACATCAGGATTCATCATCTGCTTCTTCCTTCTGTGTGGTTGCGCAGACCCATAGCTCCAGCAATATGCTCTGAGTGGGAATTTGCCTGCCTGTCCAACCATCAGGATCTAATGTGGCATTCACTTGGAGTGCACATATTTGGGATCATGGGTGTATTCAGAAGGCTCACTTAAGGAATTCACACTCAAGTGGATTTTACGTGATAACTATGCAGATGTTACGTGGCAGAGGCTGGGCTGTGGGCTTGAAATCTCTCTTTAAAACCACAGGTTTCTTTATCAACATTAGCAGGGTTTTTTTTTTTGATAGGAGGATAGAAGGTCTTGTCTAGTCCTTGTGACGTTCATATCCTTTCATTCGCATGCACAGGAGTAGTACACTAATGCTTTCCTACTTAAGGAGCAGTCTGAAATGCCAGACATAACTGGATAGCCTCTCAGCATCTAGGACACTGATAATATGTTTGTGAGCAGCAGACTAGAGGCTTGGCAAAAAGAACAGGATCCTGTATTGTATGCAGTGTCTGTGAACATTGAGTGAAGGGGTCAGTTATGAAAGAATCTAATTTTCCCTGTTTTTGCTTGTGATAGATCAGCTTTTAGACGGAATCCAGTTTCCAGAATATAATAATTGCATTGCTGTTTCTGAGCTCATAGTGTCCAGAACAAGCTTCTCTGTGCTTTAGGAAATTGTCACTAAACAACTGTTCCAACAATCATGAATTCTGGTAGGGCACTCTGCCAGCAAAATGGATCATGAGACAATTAAATGCATCTTAAAATGCCTGGAAAAAAAAAAAAGAGAAATATTTCAAATACCTTTAAATGATGGCACTATATTTTTGGGAAGACATAGAAAATGGCCTTATGGTTTTATGTCCTTCTTCTCTGATGCACTTACTGCTGTCCATGGAAAGTACTGTCATTACTCTGGAATTTAAATACGTGTCATATGTGCCATAGTTGTTAGGCTGGAGTTTCTAGGGTAGAGAAAGATGAGAATCCAAACAAGAGGTTGGTTAAAAGCTATCCCACTGCCTAGCCCCTTACCAATTCCTTTACAATCATGACAATCTCTTATATGCTCTTTTCATTGCATAGGTTCTTCTGCTGCTCAGACATGGCCTAGGGTATACTGATGCCTTAGGCAAATGTAGGATTGTACCTTCTCTTTCCTGTGTCCCTCTGTCTCAGAAAACACTTGCCCCTTGAGTCAGTTCTTCTTCCAAGTGGGCTTTGTGAGGCTTGATACTCATCTGTCTGAAAAGAACACCTTTGAGTCGCAGATGCACCCTGGGGATGGGTCCCTGCAGCTCGTAGATCCTGAGATTCAGTGACACAGTAAAAGAAATCTGCTGTTCCAACCTCAGGGTGGAAGGGTGACAAGCTGATTGGCTGCACATGAAGTTCTCCTGTACGGAGGTACTTGAAATTAAGAGCTTACACTGCTCATTAGTAATTTTCTGTCTTGTTTTAGAGATGATGGTAAAAGCAGTCATCATCTTAACTTGTGCTAGCTGCCTTTGCTGCTGTAGTCACTGTGTCCAGGAGGACTGAGGAGCTAGAACTGCTTCTTTAGAAAGAAGATACAGTTCTTTGTTTAGTTTACTGTTACCTTTTTCTCATCTGTGATTTCTGCTGCAGTGACCTGTTCTGGGCTAAGCAAGATTATTATATCCCCTCTCAAATGATTTTATGGAATTCTTGCCTGTGGCGAAGAGGACTTGGACATGTCTTGCAAAAAAAGACATTAGCTCTCACACTGATTGGAAATTATTACCAGTCAAAGCATTCGTTTTTCCCAAAGGCATCCACAACACCTTTTGTAATTTTGACCTTTACGATTTATAATATAATTGTTAATTATGTGACACCTTTGTTCTGCACAGACTTCTAGACTTATTGTAGTCCCTTGCAAACCTTTTGGAACCCTAGGTGTGTGGATACCTGTTTGTTTGAGTTTGTAACTGCAGTTTTCTTTAGTAAATAGCTCCTAAGTGAAACTGTCTGTGAACTGATGTGCATGGGAGTAAGAATCCTAAGTCTGTTTGTGCATTGTGTGTAGACACTTTCTTAAAAGGTTCTGGTTGTGTTATACTGTGCACATGCAAAGAAGGGCAAATGTGATATATTATCTTATTTGGAAATAGTTAGTCACACAATTAGAAGATATTTCATCATTCATGTGTAAGATAGCAGAGCTGAACTTCTGCTTGCACTCTCAACAATGGCATTTCCTGCTTTTGAATACATATTTGTGCAATTTAATATTTGCTTTAGCTTCCTGTAGAATAGTTTCTCTTCTCTTTAAGGGAAGAGTTATGCTGTGTGCTATAAACCAGCTTTGGAACATTCTGTTCAATTGAGTAACGACTTCTAGAAGTATGGAATGGAGGGGCCAGTGCACAGTAACAACAGATGAATGTAAAACAGAGTGCTTCTCACTGCTTTTTGCTAGATGCAGAGGGGCATGACATTACTTGAAAGGCGGGTAACTTTTTAAATTAATCTCTCCTTTCTCTTGATATTAATTCTAATAATAATTTTTTCTTTGAATTTACTATTGGTAACCCTTCAGAATTAGCACTGATAAGTGGTTTCTCCAGTGACCCTTTCCTCTGTCTGTAGATGGTTTTGCTGTCAGCAAGAGAATGTGATATGGCCAAACTCAGACATTCAAAAATCCTGTTTAAAAAAAGACCCCCCATGCAGAGACACACAAACCAGAATATTTGTTTCAAAACATGAAATGTTTACAGTCTAATGCATTAAATTTAATTTATTTTCTCTTCGTTTCTGAACTTCTTGGTACACACAAGTAATTTCTGAGGCTTTCCCTACAGTCATGATGAACAAGGTTTTCACCCCATCAGATGTATTTCAGATCTGGGCCTTTGAAAATACATGATAAAACCACAGGGATTAGCTACAAGTGTGGGAGCTAGAAGACCTGTGTGATTCAGTTTTGATGGCTATAGTAGATGAAAACAAGAGGGGAAGTTCTCACCATCCCAGCATCAGGGGGCTATGCTTATCCAAGCCAGGGGAGAAAGGATCCCTGTTGTAGCTGTACTCCATTCAGTGGAGGGACTATTGTATACTCAGGTCTTTCCCAACTAATTTCTCTTGTTTTGATCTCAACTCTTAACCAAGGAATTGTCAATGGACTAAGAATTTGAATTTTGACTGCAGTAGCTGTCAAAAGCTGCCTTTGGATAAAGGCATCCAAGCCATACGTGCTCTTCTGTCACAGAAAAATGTGTCTTCTGGGTGTCCAGGAAAACTAAAAAAAACCTAACCAAACAAAAAAAACCTCACACCACCAACAACCCAAACAAATGTATTCCTGGGTTTGAATGGAGTGCTGTTTATTACAGGTGTTTTGGACACATTTACTTGAATGTAAGTAGTAATCACATGGCAATAAAATTTACCTTTCTGTTGAGTAGCTACCTAGTGACTCAGCACAGTTTTTTGAACAAGTCTCGTGAGGATCCACAAACACAGTCTTTGAAAGTAAGGTATTTTATTTTTTCTTGGGATGAAAGAATGATACTGCTGTAGTTTTTTACTTGAGATGAACTCTCAAAAGAAGGCTATTGTTAGATAATTTTTAATAGTGTGCTACTTTTAATTGATAAAAAATCATGACACTTTTCCTTTGATGTCAAAATGCGTAGAAAGGAAGGTATCAGTTGTTTTTTCTGTCTTCGAGATGGAGAAATTGAGGCATTGGGTGGTTTGTGTGTTTAAGTCAAACAGCATGGCAGTAATTAAAATTAGAGGTATACCTGTGTTACAACTCCTTAATGCCACATAAAAGCTTGAAGTGTCTGGCAGAGACTCTAAAAATTCTAAATGTGATTGAGGATGATGAAGACCCTGTTGTAGGTCACATTCAGGAGATGGCACTTAGGGCAGAAGAAGCCAGTCAGAGGCAAGCTGAGGGAATAGAGCAGCTAAAGGAATTAAAATAAATGCTAAATTATCCTTCAGATATATTAGTTATAGAGAGTCTAGTGCCAACTGATGATCAGGGTACAAAGGGAACACTTGGAGAACTGAGAAGCTGAAGAAATAGTGGTCATTCACAGCCAGACCCCTCTCCAGGATGGTGCAAAGGGAAGGAAACCAGCAGAGGATTTGTCTGAAACTAAAAAAGTGACTATGGGTGGAGTTTTAGAGAAAAATCAGCACTAACCAATTGAGCTTTCACCCAAAGCTCAAAGAAAACAGAAAGAAAAAATTGCCAAAGTACTAAAAATAATATGCAGCTCTCTCACTGTCACTCGTCACTCTAACTTAATCTTCCTTGGTAAGTGAGGACTGGAGTGTGCCAAATGTGTTGCCAACCTTTACGAAAGGTTCCAGGAGGATCCAGGGAACTAAAGTTGCCTGTCACATTACAGACCTAAATGGGAATTAAGAATAAGGAACTATATAAATCAGTTGGTACCTAGATAAATACATTCCACTTTAAGAAACTCAGCATGGCTTTTGTAAAATTAAATTCAGACTTACACATGCATCTGGAGTTCTTTGAAAGGGTTGACAGACATGTGGGTCAGAGAGATTCAGTAGATGTAGTTTATGGAGACTTCTAAAGAGATTTCAGTAAAGTCCCTCACCAAAGATTTTTGAAGAAACCGAATAGTTAATGAATAGAGATCATACATATGTATGATGTGTATGCATAAAGATTTGATTAAAAAGTAGAAGCGAGGGTAGGAGTAAATGATGAACTGTCTTACTGGGAACAGGTGGAGTTCCACAGGAACCTGTGCTGGCACTTGCACAGTTCAACATTTTCAGAAATGATCTGTTAAGAGGGTGAGTAGCGTAGTGAGGAAGTTGATGGTGGTACAAAATTTCTGAGGATAGTAAGGAGAAGGGCAGTTTAAGAAGATTTGCAGGAAGACTTTATATTTACAGTTTGGAAGTTAAAATGGCGGATAAAATTCAATGCAAGTAAACACAAGGTAATGCATATGGGGAAAATTGATCCCTGCATCATATACGTAGTGTTGGGCTTGAGGTTTACTCAGGAAGGAGATTTTGAGTTCATGATAATAGTTGCATTGCATCAGACTTAATGTTTGTCAGTCATCAAAAATGCAACACGAATTTCTGGAATTATTAGGAAAGGGACAGTGAACATCAAGATCCCACTGCATGACTTCACCACACTCTCAATACTGCTGGAAACCCACAGTTTTCCCAGAAAATCTGGGTAATGGGAATGACCAAGGATGTAAAATGACTACCCAAAAAAAAAATCCAAACTGACTGGATAGGCTGGGACTCTTTATGCTGAAAAAGAAACAACACAGCAAAGTATAAAATCATGTGGCATGAAAAGAATGGATAGCTGTTCGCTCTTCCAATTCAAGAATGAGGGACTGTCAAGTAGAGTTACAGGGAACAGGGTCAGAAGAAAAGGAACTGTTTTCTTCTTCTAAATGGTGATAGCCCTATGGAACTTCACACCAAAAGTTACTGCAGATGCTGGTGCTGTGGATGAGAAACTGGTCAAATGCCTGAGAGAAAGATCTATGGAAGGCTACTACCTAAAGCAATCATGTCGAGCTTGTGTGACTCATGGGCTGAAAATAGTCATAGTGTGGGAATGCACCCAGGGGAAGCATACTTGCCCTCTTCTTATTCTTCCTTGTGCAGCTGCTTTTGATCACTGCTGTAGAAAGTAAACTTGTCTGGGTGAACCTTTGGTCTGAACTGGTGGAGCTGTTTAGTTGTGAATGCAGGCAGCTACGTGACATATGCTAACCTGAGGAGCTGAACGATACCCGAGCTGGCTTTAAATGAGCTACCTCAGATGCCAGTAGCAGCCTGTCCTCTGGCTGCACAGAGAGCTCATCCTCTCAGTGGCATCAATTAGCCTGTGCTGAGTTTCTTGCTGTCATCACTGGGATGTTCCCAGTACTAAACTAGCTCATAGAAACGTATTGCCATACTACACTACTGTTTGCTGTGTGGGCATACCCGCTGTCTAAGTGGACATGGTGGCGCACCAACTATTTTTGTGGATACTCAAGTTGCTAAATCCTCAAAAGCAGAAAAAAAGGATTACAGCTTCAACTCGCCGTTTGTTTCCATTTTCTATTTATTCATTTCACAGGTCTAATAACTTTTCTGAGTGTCAGCTCTAGTACACTTAGCTTGGGGTCTGAAAATCATTAGATTTTTTTTTTTTGATTCATGCATCACTGTCAGCAATAGTAAAGATTTGTAGCCAGAACTGATGCTGTATCAAGAATAGACTCCAGCATACTCTCTTTTAACTGTGATGGCTTTGAAAATCTAATAGCACTGAAAATTGGTAAATAACTATTTTTATCACTAAAGTCAGCAGTTCTGACTCAGAGTGTCCAGTAAGGAAATAAACTTTGAGTAACAGGATTTTTTTAAAATATTGTCACCCTTTATCTTAACTACACTTTAAAAAGGAAAGGTGTCAATTATAGAAATGAAAATATTATATTGGTGTTATTACAAAATAATGAAGTATGTTACTAAGTACTTATGTAAATTAGAATTATTGGGCATTTTAATTATGTGATTCTCGGGGTCTCCAGTTGGGGGCACTGGGCAAACATAGAAACATGGTAATAGCCAGCATGAATGAGGCTGGTACCTAGTCCAGTATTCTGCTGAAGGGAAAAAAACAAACCCAAGAACAATGGATGTAAGATACAGTTGTCATTCTGGACTTAGGAATTTTTTAAGATTAAGTAGACTTTGTTTTCAAAACTCTTTTGCTACTAACAAACAATTGTACTGTTTTATTCTCATTAGCCATAAATCGTCCAGTCTCTCTTGCAACACTAAGAATCAGTGATTTTAAAACCATCCCTTAAACAATAATTTCAAATTCTAATGGCCCCATGTAGAAAAATTATTGTTAACTTAAATTTGTTACCATTCCATTTCATTAAATGTTTCCAGCCTAGCATAAATCATTGGCTCTACCTACCTTCGATATTGCTATTTATTCATTTACATCAAGGCAAGAGCTAGAAAAAAGTAGAAGATGCTCCTTATTAATGTACAGTGTGAAGCCAGCACGCTTTAAGGTTTGCATGGGCCTGTACAGACACAGATGTAGCATCTAAAACAAGATGTAAGGAGGAGATACAATGTGTTATTTTGTTCAAGGAATATCAATTATGCTATTTGTAATGTCATAGAGACCATCAGTGGTTTTATGGTTTTAACTTATACCATTTAAAGAAAATATTATAAAATAACAGTTCAGGAATTCATAGCCCTAATTTTGTTAATAAGGTTTTCTAAAACAGGCCAGGCAGACGACGTATAATTTACCAAAATAGAAGTGAATCAGGTATTCAGAAGTGAATTTTGATAGCGGCTATAGGAGAATGTGTGAAACAGTGAATATGCATATTGAGTATATTCACATATCGTGACTGCACATCTGTAAATGGATGTACTGATAAGGAAAGTAAGCATTCAACATTGCCAGGCTCATAGTAGCCTAGATCTTCCTTCCAGCTGACACTTTTAACTAGATTTTGCAATAGTGCAATGCATTTCCTGGTCCCTGGAGCTCCTGGCCTGCTATCTGACCTCTGTATTACAAGTTATGAATGCTTGCAAAGGACTGAAGCCAAAAGTTTTTGTCCGCATCCCCGGCTGTCAAAACACAGGGACTTCTGTCTGGGTGTAGATACTTAGTTTTGGAAAAGCGGGCTAGAACATTTTGTTCATCTTTCCTCATGCTTCTCCAGGCGCACACCCACGCCCACACACATGCACACACACCAACACACAGAGAAACAAACCAAAGCCCTAATCATGCTATACCTCTTTAGCATCTTCTATGTAACCATAGAAAGCAATCTATAAATATTAAAGCTTCACAACAGCAAAAGCATTAAACCCATTAGGTAATCAGAAAGCTGAAATAGCTATCAGCTGGTTGGTTGCAGGGTTAGGAGAGGTTCAGGAGTTCTAATTTCCAGCCCACAAGAAGAAATTAGCCTGGAATTCGTGATCAACCTTGAAATAATAAAACTTTGTTTATGCCTTGACAAGCAGTGAACGGTACCAATTTCACTTTGTAAGATGCTTATTGTTGCAAACCTATAAAAAGTGTTTGCTCTTTAATCTCGGTGTTGTTTTAGGAAAATGAAGTTGCTCCTGGACCTTAAAACTTCGAATGAATTAAGCGACACATGAATAAATATATATTAATTCTTTTTTATTAAAGTATCAAAACAAACTCGAGGATAGAAAACAAATTGCTTTTAATGCATTTTAAACGCTCTCCTGAACAAAGTATACTTTCAGAAAACTCATGCAACATACTGCTTCTGTCTAGCCGTTTAAACACTCTTCTCCTGGGCACAGACAAACGAATTTGAGTACCATGATTTCTAGAGTACTGTGCAGGAGCACATATGCACACACACATACAAGCAGTAGAAAGCAGCTATGAGTGCACATATAAAGAAATAAAAATAGATTATCTTCTGACAATAGTAGTGGTACCATTTTAGCATTTGACATGCTAAGTAAATAACATCAAGCAACAAAAGCATGACGCCTGCGTCACCAGTGATACGGTTAAAAGCAACCATACAAATTCCCTAAGGGAGACACATTAATTCTGTCATTATATTCTAGTCTCTGTGGTAACACTTTATAACAGTATAGGAGGCAACCAGTTTTGTCTGCTGGTACTTGATGCGCAAAAGGCAAAGCCAAGGTGTATGATACTGCAATGATGCCTCAGTTTTTTATTTCCACATTACAGAAGTCAAATACCAATGAACATTGTTTGACAAGTTTATTGTAACACACTTCATGTATATCCATTCTCTGATAAACAGCTGGCCCAATTCCCCGTGGAACTTGCCCTCTAAACCAAGGAAGTTGTATCAGAGGCTCCAAACTCTGCCTACGGGGCATGAATGAAACTCTCATTGAAGTCAATGGAAGCTCCTTCCAACATACAGAAAGACAATGGATTCTCAGGACAGAATCGGACCTTGTACATCATCTCTGTAATACAGTCACTTTTCAGATACAGGAAGTACATATCTTTAAAGCGTGATATAGGACATTACAATATATCCAGATCTTAGGAAAATGTACTAAGAAGTTCTGTTGCAGAATATAATGATCATATAAGGATCAGGTATGATATCTGGTAGACTCATCTAGGACTTGTAGGGTAAGAAGCTTATGGCTGAGGTATCTTTAATTTTAGCCTTTAGAACAAAAAACACAATTTCAACACTGCGTAACTGGTGTAAAATATTATGTACAGTAAGCTCCATTCTTATTTTCTGCTTCACATAAATTGTGACACTGAGCAGCTAGACACCACCGATGGAGGTACAGAATTTTGGAAGGTATAATCTCTGCACCCATTCATTCAACATACTCAGTGCCTCATCTGTGAAAAAGATGAGGGATAAGTGTTTTCAATAGTGGTGTCTCAAATACAACTGGTGAAGTTTAGGAATATATAATATTCAACACCAACAGATAAAAGTAAAAAGACAGCACAACACTTGTGTTTTCAGTTTTATCTTGCTCGCAGTATTTATTAACTTTACTCATGATGATATTAGTGATAAATAAGGATAATATTTTCTTTTACAAAAAATTGTAAGGATATATTTTATAGGATTAAACAATCTGAGAATTTCACAGAAACATCAGAATTTAAACACTCATAGCTCCAACTGTTTTGTCCAGCAGCTCTTCTACCAACCAGTTCAAAAACATCTACAGTTAGTATTTAATAAAAAATAAAAACAATTACTCACTACAACAAAACTCTTGCCTCCTTTAGATTCTAAGTAACACTTCTGCTGACTGTAGTTGCCACTCAAACGTGAAATAAAAGTAGCTGCAATCATAGTTTTTTCCCTCTGAATCACCTGGCAAAAGGAAGTAACCCTGACCAGGGTGGAAAAAAGCTTTGTCAAGCTCTTATGCTTATAAGAGCTACCTGTATAAGTAGATCCACTGAAGTCTATAGAACCTCTTCCGTGAGTAAGGATTAAGAGCATGAATTAAGGCTTGTAGGATTACATCCTAGATTAAATCGATTATTTTTTAAAAAACCCAACTTTTAATGACTCATGAGCCTGGGATTCAGTCCTGCAGTACTTTACTCGGACAAAACCTGTATCAATATCCCTCAATAGTTAGTCTCCTCTTTCTGGTAGGTCCAATTCACTGAGTCACCAAGTGGTTGTACAAGCTGCCATTCAGCAATTCAAGGAAAAATTGTAGTCCCCGAAGGATAGTATTTAGGGTTCCAGCTCATAAAACACAAACTTAGCTACATGGACCTTTTGCAAGAAACATCATTGCTTTGTCACACCTACTAGGCTTTTCAAATTCAGTCTCTGAGATGAGTCATTGAAAAAAAAAAACAAAAACCACACAAGTGTTGTGAAAAAAATGACAAAGCTTAGTTGGAACTGAAGGCTTTTTGTGTGTTTGTGTATGGAGTTAGGTTAGAGTGCAACATTACGTATCGGTACGTTCTGCCAGAAACCATCCCCCTGGAAACTTCGAAACTTTAAAAATACTCTCAGTCTGCTTTCCCTACCAGCAACAAGGAAAAGTAGTGTCCATCCAGCACAGTTGTCTGTACCATGTGCATCATCGGAAGTCATAGTGTTCTAGCACAAACGTCGTGAGTGCAGATACTGTATACTAGCAGAGAGCTAAAACTTCTGAAGCTGTCGTCTGTAGCTCCTAGGAACAGCAAGTATGACAGGTGCAAAACCTATATTTGAGGCAGAAGACTCTTCAATTTGATTGAGACCAGATCTTCCAAGGGGAAGAATCGCTGTCAAGCCAAAATGATTCTTTCCGCTTAAGAAAGCAATCTGCCCTTCCTAAAGGCTCTTGACTAATAGAATCCTACACATTATGTCAGATTCTCCATGGATTCTGGTAGTTGTTAAAAACACTATAAATATTTCCATGTTTGCCATATCACTTAACCTTGTAACGTGCCTTCTTTGATCTGTTGAATAAAAAGATTCCTTTCATCTTCAGGTGTCCTTCCGTTTTGTGCCCGCACTATACAAGTGGGCCTGTGAAGGTTTAGCATGTATATCAAATGCTGCTTCTCGTTCTTTAGCTCTTCAATCTGGGCTTTTAATTCTGCATTGATAGTTTCCAGCTTTTCTGATTCCTAGTCACAAAGGACAGACACAACTATTAGACTGAGCAGTTCAAATAGTTAATTGCAATGTTTATCTAATAGTTGCAGTCTTTTATTGGTGGGGAAGCATATGGCTAGCTGTAAAAGAACTCGCATGCTCTTAATGTCCTGTCGTGGTGAAACTATACATCACTCAATCGATACTAGTCTAAAAAAGCAGGTTGACAGTTGCTTTCTGAACTGAGAGTAACAAAAGTTAAAAGGCTGAATTCAGATTTGTATTGACTTACAAGAGCGGGCATCCAAAGCACTCTTGCTGCCTTCTGCAAAACTGTTCTCAACTTTTTGGGTCAAAAATTTACCCAAAGCTATTTACACTTCTTAGTAACTCCCTGGAACACCATGTCACATACCTGTAAACCCGCGTTAAGCTAAAAAAGTAAGGACATAGCTTTTTCCCCTTCACCCCTGGGTATAGGAACAAAGACAGGCCTGATGCTGCTGTAATATAGTTTTATATCACGGCAGAGCAGGTGAAGACACTACTGGGGTCTTAGGCCAGGGAATTCAGGGCTAAGCTAGTATGCCACTCATTTCATAAAGAAGTCAGAGATTACTTGGTGTTTGTAGGCTCTTGGTCTCCACCATGGATATTATATGAAATGAGATTTTACTTTTTTTTTTGTTCAATGTACTGATTTAAATTCATATTGTCCCCATAGACAAGATTGGTCCCTGAAACAGCAATCTCTTTTCACCCCTACCATGCTTTCACTGTTTTCCAGTTTTAACCAGGTTTGATTTAATATATAGCATGTCCATTTTTTAAATAACTAATATTTAATGGGTTTACAGAGTTTTGGGTGACATCTTTCTGTAATACCTACTATGACAGTGCCCCTGTGCAGTCTGTTCAGATCCTGGTACGATGACAGATTGAGAACAACTCATGCCAGTCACTTACTTTCTGCAAACATTCTGTTTTCTCCTTCTTTTTGTTTCGGCACTTTGCAGCAGCAATTTTGTTCCTTTCCCTTCTTCGCTTTTTTCTTTCATCCTCTTCAGGAGAAAACTATCCCATAAAAACAGACACACACAATCCGTAAGATGTCGTAAATACTCAACTTGTATTTTGATTACTTCTGAATTTTTAAAAACAATGTGGATAGTGTTGTCAGTGCTCACATCGTGAGTTACATAAGGATGCAATTCTGACCTTGCTTCCCATACAGTAAAATGGTAGTAACTCCATTAGAATTGTCAATAAAAACCTGACCAGAGTTTGGACGGATGCGATGGCTCATTTTAAATCAATGGTACTCAAAAATCTTGCCAAGCATCTCCCCAGGCTGACTCTCACACCACCATCTCTTCTCTGCTTCCCAAGGAGGAAAAGGAGCAAGGGGCATGGGAAGAAGAATGGAGGATGTGGCATGAACAAGGCAGATAGAGTGCAGCAAACTAAAGACAGTGCCAAAAAGGGGATATTAACGCACTCCTTCAAGTTTTGTTTCCTGTGGAGGCTCAGACCAAGGTGTAGCTATTTCCGTAACGTAAGCTATTTCTCCACTTTAGAAGAGAAATGTTTTTCACGGAGACTGTTATCTTAAAGTAAAAACCTAGTGTGGACACAGCATGGCCATGTCTACCTCAGTGTACTCCACGTGGATCCCACTGCTCTGTCCTCACTCAAGTAAAGCTGCAGTGACTTATTCCAAATTCAGCCACAAGTAGGCAGGGAAACCAGATTAGCACTTGCTCTAATCTCTGTAAAACGTTGTCCTTAGTTCATAATCAAAACTAAAATATTGAACTATAGGCCTCAAGGGAAATGAGAAATACCAGAGAGTTTCCCAGAGGCACTTATCAGAAAGCCAAGCAGCAGGTTTGAAAGGATCAAGTATGATGGGGAGGGTTGTCTGATCTAATTACTGGTCTTGTGGTGAAATTTTATTAGATAATTAATCATTGACACTGAAATGCTGTTTTAAAAGTCATACCTCCGTTTTCATGATTGATGTTTCAATTGGCCTTTCAGAAACTGTCACCGTGTCCAGTGTAGAAGACATCCTGTGGGACTGACGCTTATTCTGAATGGCGAACCGCAGTTCCTCTTTCACCAGTGGGGTTAAATTTGTGAAATCATCAAACCCCAGTGAGCCTGCAGGGGACAAAGTGGGAACAATTGCGGAGGCGCTGACTTCTAAGGCAGATACCTGGCCTGAGTGTTGGACCATCATTTTGCTGAAAGGTAAAAAGAGATAACAATAGTCTTTCGGCAACTTTAGACAGGCAAATAATATCTCCTAGAGGTATATTTTATAATGTGAAATGATACTGTACTTCTTGCATTGCTTCAGTCCCCATTCACATCTACCCCAATCTCTCACTAAAGTCAAGCAGTTAAGAATTTGGTCACTAGTTAAATCTTCTACTTTAGGTTGATTTCAAACGGCTATTTAAAATAATAATAGTATTAGCGTATCACACAACATCTATCGAGGTGTTTCTGAAACTTAATACGGAAAAGAAATTATGTGTATATATATGTACACTTCAAAGTTTTAAACTGGTAATGTGTGGCAAATGAGAATCGAGTGAACAGGAGGAGAAAGAGAATAAGGAACAAAAATCAGAAAGCAAAGAAATATTATTATTATTTAAAGTACAGGAGTTTAAGAGTATCTCCATCTTCAGAGCTATACCACCACGGATTCCAGCTTCAAATGGACAGAGTGTACCTTGATCTCACTATGTTTAGGCACAGCTCAAAGAGTTCTAGAATCTGAAGTTTGCGAACCAGGACAGAATCTGTCACAAAATGATCATGCTCAATTTTACACAAAGTTGTAGATCTGGTTATAAACTCCTGGAAAATGGTTAACAATAAGAGCGAGCACAAAGTTAAAAGTCTATACGTGCTCTGGGGCTTCAAAGCACGGGCTGAGTTGGAGGGATTGAGTCGTGAAAAATGTGAGGCCGTTTGCTTCGTTCCTTTACTCTTGTAAAATGTGAAACTGTCCTCATGTGCCCTCAACGAGAGGTTTGAAATTCTTAAATATTTATGGTCAGATCTCCTGCTGATATAGAACAGTGTGACTGAAGAGACTTCAGGGGAATTATGCAAATGGACACCCATGGAGGAACCTCATTTCTAGTAGCTTTCCTAAGAAAATGAAGCTACCTGACAGTGCTCTCTACTTTCCTCATTTTAGTCATTCTTATTAACTTTTTAGCCAGTTTTGGAGAGTGAGAGACCCTCTGTGTGCTTTGTGAAAATTGGTGACTCCACTGAGGGACAAAGAGACAAAACTCAGCAGTCAGCCATCCTAACATCATGGGCAACCTAGCTAGCAGATGCATGCAGCTCTGCATGAGACGCAAACCATCTCTTGCCCAGAAGAGGTGAGATGAGAGGTTTGGAAGAAAACTGAGCTTTTTTTGTCGGTGGCCCAAGGTACAAAAGGTGCTAATGCATAGGAAAAACAGATTATATTACTTCCCTTATTCATAAAGTGACTTGTGTTAAATTGGATTTTACCATGTTGGTTTTCCAGCTTTCTTTGGTATGTGGGTTTTATGTTTTGGGTTTTTTTTAATAGCTGTACAGGTAATTACAGTACGTGTTATCTACTCTTGATTAGAACTGCAATAATTATAGCAAGGTCGATTGTAATTTACTTAGCGCAGGTAAGCAAATAGTTGCCTCGGGGTAGCAGTGTGAGTAAGTTAAACTTCCACATGGTCAACACAGGATTGCATAGTTCCCGTATGCTACTTCTGTAACCCAGCAAGAAATGTTTGGGGTCACGTGCCTTGGCAAGAAGATAGATTTTACTCAGAGATATCTAAAAATACACTGTACATCCACACTGGTGCAAATGAGAGTAGAACCTGGTTCATTGATAAGTGAGGTAAATACAAAAATGTGAGGACAGTGAATTGCCAGTTGGTAGAAAATGGCATGTCCAGCTGCAGAGACTTCCTCACTTCTTCCTCACCCAGTCACCACAGAAGAGCTGAAGATTTCCCAGAGTCTAGGAGTGAAATCCTGAACCCACTGAAATCAAGAGGACTTTTTCTGTTGACCTCAATGGGGCCAGGATTTCACCCGAAGTTATTAAAGATGAGGAAATTAGTTGGAACAACTTGTTCTTCAGAAAGACCTTGGGAAATTTATGTAATTCTCTTCAGAAAGCCCCTGCTCATGAGTCACATTTAAAGTACTGATACTGTTTAATCCTATAATCTCAGAAAGCTAGCAGTTACTCTTTTCCAAAAAGTCAGATAATTTCCAGGTAAACTCCTCCCAACATTATTTATCATTTATCAACGTTCAACTATTCAACTCATTTAAACAGGCTAATTCCAGATGACACGCAACTCCACTAGCAGAAATTTTAGCTGTTTTCACTGAATGTCAGTGTCTTTGGCTCCCAGTGATGGCTTCATTCAACAAAGTTAACTCTGTATAATTCAATCAAACCCGGAGTCTTAAATTAACAGGAAAGCCGTTTCTTCAGCCTACAAAATAATTAATTGAGCTAATCATTTTCCAGCACTGGTGGTTTATTCAATTATTTTTCAATTTAGGTGAACTTTTAATTAGGTTCTGCAACAGCACCAGAGGAAATCCAGAAGGTTTGTGTTTTAGTAACATGTCTGAGAAATCGTGTTAATTGTGGATTTCTACTTGTTAGTGCTAAGCGTACCACAAGGACCAACAAAACCCTACTACAATGTCCTCAGGTACCCTCATCCGTCTGTCATTAGTGTAAGAAAAGGGATGGGAGGGTGCCCACAAGGAGGGGAAGCACAGAGGGGCAAGTGTCCTTGACCATAGAAATTTGCCGCTCTCCTGCCTGAACAGCTCACTGACCTTCCAGACATCCTGAAAGGCATCTCTATTTATTCAGACTTTAGGGAAGGGGGGGCCTTCCAGGGGGCCTTCCAGGAGGCTTGTGTAAGGATTTCTGTCGTGAGCCCAGTCCCATTTTGCAGAGCTGTTTGCCACTGGTTTGCTTTCCTTGGGCAGGCCTTCTGGACAGTGCCTAGAAGGGTAGGGTTCCAGCCTACCACTGAGATTGTTAGGAACCACCGTGAAACAAGGAACAAAAATAGTCAGCCTTATGTCAAATGTACTCAGTAAGCTGAATAGATTCCCTTTTCATAACAAGGTACATGTTTTCCAATTTCTGAGGAACAAATCTGCTATTAGAAGTGTTTTACTGGAATGAAAATTAGATTTTGCTATTGAAAAAAATGCAACAGGTTGCCCTTCCTTTTTCCCCCAATTTTTGTACAAATTGTACTTGTACCTCTATCTATAAGCCATCAAGAGCACTGTCTCATTTTCTCTGGGTTTCTAAAGGCTTGGGAAACAATAGGAATAAGAATATCAAGCCTTAAAAAGTGATTACACCCAGGCCCCTCTCTGAAACGATCTCTGTTTACTGTTAGACCATGCACATGGACCTCCAGGCTGTTTTGACTCCTTCTGAAGTTACTGACGAAGGTGCTGAACATTTCACTGACCAGCACCAGAAAGGCACAGCTTGTTCCCAGTGTGATTTAATGCTTCGTTACTTTATCCTTAGTTTTGGAGTTCTCCAAAGAGAACAGCTTTTCTATTAATGGTACCCTCCCAATTTAGGTAGATACAAACAACTTTATCCATTTGTTCTCCTCCTGCTTTTTGTTTGGTCTTTTGCTGATGATTCTTTCTTTTCATCTCATCTGACAATATTTTAATTTCAGGACATACTTCCTAGCTGTGCATTTCTATTATTTACGGGTATTCTTGTTTTATATTAATATTAAAAGTGACTGCTTTCAGTCTTTTCTTTTTTGCTTAACTGCAGATGGCTGACTGTGCCTCTTGGTTTTATTTCTTCATATGAATTCCTTTTCCTCTGGTGCTGATGCAATAAACCCCGATAACCATTGAGGTTAATCTTAAACAGCATTAAGAGCAATTACAGTTCACAACCTCTGTGCACGCTGGTTGACCTTAAGCTTTCTGACATCCCATATCATTCCCGAACCGTTTTCTGCTGCCTTCCAGCTTCCTAAATGCTGTTACTAGGAGGAAAATTGATTTCCAACAGGAAACTCCTTCTCTGAAACAAGCTCGCCGTTGTGTCACGCCTGACTTGATTAGGCAACAGTTTAGTAACTGATCTCCTTCGTGTCAAGACACGGGGACAGAAAGAAAAGTGAACGTCCCTGGCTCGCACCGAGGTTTCCCACTCATTTTGTGTATCTGTAACAGATACAAACACGGCAGCGGGGGGGTTACTCACGGCCTGCCCGGATCCTCTACAGCTCCTCCGCCCCCGCGGACCCTCCGGGCTGGCGGTGCCGCCGCCGGCTGCCTCCACCTCCCGGGCGCACTCCCGCCCGGCATCCCCGCCGGTCCCGGAGCCGCCGCCGCCGCCGTCCCTCCGCCGCGGCCGCCACCGCGCGGTGCCGAGCGGCGCTGCCGGCCCGGGGCCAGCCGGGGCTCGGCGGGCTCCCTCCCGCCGCTCACATCTGGCGGCAGCTCGGGCAGGGGGTTCCCCCCAGATGTGAGCGCCGGGAGGGCGGGCGTGGGGCAGCGGCGGGGAGCTCGGGGCGGCCGGCGGCTCTCTCGGGGCTCACGGGAAGCGGCGATACATCCGCACCCCGTTTCGCCCCGGCGGCGAAACTTTTCCCCGCCGCGGACCCCCCGGCGGGCATCTCTCCGCGGCGGGACAACCTCCCACGGAGCCCAAAACCCCGCTCCCCGCCGGCACCCGGAGCCTCGGCGTCTCCCCCTCCCGCTTCCAACCTACCTTCCTCCCGCTGCGCTGCTGTTTTCCCCGCCGGAGGGAAGGGGCTCCCAGCCCACCCCGTCCCGGTAGCCGTCCTCTCTCCTCCGGGACGAGCAGCTCTCGCCGCTCCCCGCTCCTCTGCCTCTCGCTTCGGTTGCATCACCCCCCTTTATATAGCCGAGCGGGCAGCGCTGGTATTTACTCTGGCGGCAAGTCCCGGGCTGATGTCATGCTATTAATAGCCTCCCCGAAAGAGAGGGAGGAGGGAAACGGAGCCCGTGGCGGTGATGCAAGGTTTCCCCCGCCGGCACGGCTCGGCACGGCGCGGAACGGCGCGATCCGCGCCGTTCCGCGCCGTGCCGAGCCGTGCCGGGCGGTACCGCAGGTTCCCCGACACCTCGGAGCATCCATCGGCGCCCGGAGAGACCCCGTTCTCCCTCCCTTACCTTCCCTTTCTTTTTTTTTTTTTTAAATTAAGGCACCGAAGGGTTTCTTTCTCCGGCTCCTTTTGCTGCGGAGAATAAATCAAAGTCTCTCTCACGACGCCCCCTTCCCGCCCCCCCCCCCCCCCCAAAAAAAAAAAAGAAAAAAAAAAAGTGGAGACTGTGTAGTTTTCGAAAGGACTGAAAAATGGGATCTTATTCTACGGGAAAGAACTGTTTAACGCACACACCCCCCCCTTCCCCCCTCCCCTTCTCCGTGCTGCTTCAGATGACAGCTAAAAGTTCGCTTTACGTGAAGAGGAAGGCTTCAGTTTTTACTCTGAGCAGGAAAGACCCGTTAAATGAAATAACAGAAAGCTAAAAATAATGTTGTGGGGTTTGGGCTGGTTTTTTATTTGTGTTTGTGTTTTTTGGTTTTTTGGTTGTGGTTTCTGTTTTTTTCTTTAATCTTTTCTTAAAACACAGCAGCACACGATTTCCTTATGATTTCAGGGAAACCCAGGGAGTACCTATAGGAGAGAGGGTAATATGGTGATGCCAGTGGTGAAGGGGGTTTTGTTTTGTTCTGTTTTTTGTTGTTGTTTCCGTAGCTTCCTGGTTTGTTAAACGACAGGAATTGCCTTCTAACAGCCCCCAAAGTGCTGTAAAATGAGATGTGTCAAAAAAGCGTTTACCCAGGAGAGACACAGAAGGCTTACAAAGAGAGATCAGTGTTATGCAGTACGATGACATTCCATAAACAACACATACAAATTTGTCATTAAGAGAGTCTTCAAGTCTCTGTACCCGGCATGGAAAGATCAGGACATTTCATGCTTGAGGATATTCTAACTAAACCAATATAAAATATATACCTTCATATATAAAATGTATACCCTGAGCAAGCACTCCAACTGGTTAATTAATTTCATAATCAATGTAGCTGTATTTTGATAATAGGTAATATGTCTCAAGTGGTATATTCTGGCATGTATTAATTGCTTGGAGCACTTTATGAAGGATACTGATATCTAATACTAGTATGAAAGTCCCTCTGTTCTCCCCCTGTGTGGCTGCCTGAGTGTATATGTATATACATAAATGCACACATTGGCCACACAGAGAGGAGTAGTAATCTTAGCTTTTAAAAGGTCCCAGTGCTAGCATGCTCAACTTTGCAAACTTAACGCTCCTATTTTACATTTAATTTTCCACTTTTGAAAAAAAAAATAAATCTGGTGGTGAAGGGAAGGCGTCTGGAGTCGTGACGTTGGCTTCCCTCCTGTGGAAGGTGCAGTCGCTCCCTGTTCTCCTCAAACAATGAAGTGCACTTAGCAGAGGGCAGGAGTGAGCTCCTCTGACCTACCTGGCAGCTCTCCGTTTACAGCTTGTGCAAACTGCAAGCTTTTCTTTTTCACTCACTTATAGATAAATCATTTTGAGCTCTTTCAAAACATGTTTATTGCCTTATCTTTATTAATCTAGGTAAATCAATGTCAAGTATAACGCCAGGCAAAAACTTTGCTCTTCAGAAGGGTCTAGAGCAAGCTTTCAGCTCGGTGCAGCCTGTGAGGTTCTTTTTACTTCAGAGGCATAATTTTATAACTCATGCCGTGTTCAAAAACAGCTGGCATCGTTTTTCTCAAGCCTAGTAGAAAAAAAATATCCCTCTCAAGCAGAGGCCAAATGTGGAAAATTTCTTCCCAAAAGATAATTGGTTGGAAAGTTCTGAGCATGAAGTTATTGTGGAAACGTGTTAGCAACATCGGTTTTAGTGGCCCTGACCAGGTGCCTGCTATAATTCTGACAGAGATTTAGCAACTGTCCGTTCTTATTTAGCTAGCTGTACCAGAACTTAGAGTGTTTTCAGCTAAGCAGAGCAATGTCACAGAACAATGAAGAGGGAAAAAAAGCAGCTCCCTCCTTCAATGTGGGTAGAAGTAGCTTGGAAATCCAAGTGTTGTTATCCTGTTGTTAAGGGTCACTGTCGTCTACTCAACAATCACAACACTTCACCAAGCAAGCAGATGATTATTTTGTTTTGAAATCATACTATATTATACAACACTAAAGCCAAGAGATTTGTTTGCTGTACAATGCTGCTTCACCACTGCTGGTACCATTATTGCCCATGAGCTACAGACGGTACTAAAAACTGACGGCAAACCAGTTGTGTTCATTCTTGAACTGCTCCTGAAGTGAGCCAGCTCCTCCCTGCAAAGCAAACAGAGACTGTTCCTGTGCGCATTTAAGATTAGGCCACTGAAACATGTCCTGGCTTGAAATTCTTCAGTGAAAAAAGAAAATGAAACCACATTGAAAAATAAACCCAGTTCCACTGTGTCACACAGGTTTTTATTCTGCTCCCCTTTAAAACCAAAGCTAACTTGATCTCAGTAAAGACATAGAATCACACACCAGTTTAAAGATATAAAAAATTAATAATTAAGGCTATCAGGAAGTCAAAGTAAAACCCAGTACAGCCACCAGATGCTCTGACGTTCTCTGCCAGTTTCATTTTCCATCTCATAAAATATCTTTCATTTGCCTCCCTCTGAACATTTACCGATCCTTTTCCATTTCATTTCTCTCTTTCATCACAAACTTCAGGGGACAGCTTACCCACCAGAATAGCACTCATTTCACAGAGGTGACATTCGTGTTCATTATTTCTACTTTCCCTTAAGCCAGGTACAGCAGCTCTTCACCAGAAGACCGACACGTATTGGGTCCTTCTCCCTCTTCTCAGACATGAGGCTGATTACCACCCTACGGTGTGGTCCTTGCAGCCCTCCAGGAGTCCCCAGTGTAGAGGAAAGAATTCTTTCCTTTACCTTTTCCTGCCCAAATCCTGCCTCCACATCCCTTGATGCTACCTCATACGCTGTGAGTATTTGATTTAAACTAAAATACGTCTGTCTCCTTGCTAAACAGAGCTATAGACGTCATTATACAGAGGAACAGACTCCCGTCCTTACAGCTTTCTGCTGTCTCCTGTCTTAACATTTATGCAACTGTAGGATGTCAGTCAGAGTAACACAATTAAAATCTCCATGTCCCATCCAGATCCTATGTTGGCTTATGGTCAAGCAGTTCCATCAAACCTATTTGGTTTGGTGAAAATATAATGAGATGTAAATAAATAAAACATCTTATGATATCTTGAGTAAAACCATCTCTCTGTGTGCTTTGCAGTTTTAATTGTATTAAATTTTGAAATTAGCTTAACCCTGACGGTTCAAATTTTTCCCTGCATGGCACATATATGAGAAAGAGGTTTCCAGAACTCAGAGTTGTCATGTGGTAAAATCAGCACAGAATCAGGTTTTTTGACTCTGTCTTAAAAAGTATTCTCTATTTCTGTGATGGGAATTAACCTTCACCATGATTTTTGCTGTGGTACATTCAGGTCTAAATCTATGTGGTATGACTCCCCTGTTCCCCAAAACACGCACGAGTTTTGAGACAATTTTCCCATCTGACTGGACTAACACCAGAGTTGAAACTTGGGACTATTTTTTCCAAGGTTTAGGTTACTACTGCTTGAACTACGGGAGTAATCTGCAGTAGAAGTAGCATCAGCCACCTCCACCCAGCTCAGGGCTCTTCAGCTGCCGTCTGGGTATTCCTTGGGCATCTGTGGGCTACTTACAAGAGTTTCTCAAAAAAGTGACTAAAAAACCCCCTAAGCGCACAGTAAGGAGGATCAAATTCACCCCAGAACATTTGGATCTCTATGGGGTAAGAAGTCCAAAAACTGAAGGGAGTTAAAACCCACAGAGTCAACGAGGACGGACTCTCACAGAGAACGTATGGCAAACCCTGCTGCCGGCTTACGTTTAATACCACTCAAGCCAATGAGTATATGTCTTGTGAAGGGAAATAAGTGCACTATTTTTAACTTATTTATTTAACACTCAAGGTGAAATTAATTTGCTCCTTGCTTTTCCCTCCTCAGCTTACCTTTCCTTACTGCTTGTTTCCATCACTATCTGATAATTCCTCTAAATCCATTTATTCTCTGTTTATTATCTCCTTTTTGGATGCTCCTGTTTGCTACCCTCTTTTACTTTGTTTCAGTAATAGCCCCCTTTCCCATTTCCTCAAAACAGCAGCTTCTCCTTTTCTTTTGCCACTTCCCTTTTCTCCTCCTCTCACTTCTCTCTTTTCCCTCCCTGTATCCCTTTCTATTCCCTTTTTCCAGCAATTTTTCTCCCATAGGTCCTTCTGATCCTGCCATGGCAGCTTCCTAAGTTTAAATGATTCATTTTAATTTTCTCTTTCACTTTTTGTGATTTTACTTTTTGTTTCTCTGCTAATAAGATGGAGACACCGATAACAAAATTACCAAGGGGTACAAGAAGATGTACATTTCAGGACCAGACTCTAGTGCCCAAAATTACCATGAACTTTACTGGAACTTTACTAAATTAAATGTTCCACAAGGTTGTCAGTCATTATTACGCACAGTGCGTTCGGGGTGCAGAGTCGGGGACGGGGACGGAGAGGGGAGAAGTTGCACAAACATCCCTTCTCTCTAGCTGAGACAGCCCTGACACTGGCCCAGGCAAGTATATCTTTAGTTCCCTCCTGCTGAAGCCTTTCAAGGTGTTTTTTTTTTATCGGATGGACTTTGTGCACTGACGTAGGAGCTGGCTAAGCACAATAGTCTGTAATTACAATTTCTGATCTCTTTGGATACATCCAGATCGTAACCAACAAGGAAGAGAGATCCCACATATGAAAGTATGAAAGACTCACATCTTAAACTAGACTGAATAAAGCAAACTCACTGGTTCCACTGAACAAGCAAAATGATAGGCTAGATATATTAATTGCTCTCCAGGCAAGTGTAAATTATATCTCCTTTATGGTGCCTCTATAGTCCCATCTGTTTAATGGCGAGAAAAGCTCCATCTTCACAGATCCTCCCCTTCACCTCCTCCTCCCCATCCTTTCCACCTTGTAAAAGCATGCCAGATTTTTCTTCAGAGCATGAACTGAAGCCGAACAGCATAATGAACTTCATCAATGGCTTTACATGTAAAAAAAAAGATCACGGATTAAAGTACTAAGACCTGATCCAACTGTTATTGAAGTCAATGGGAAGATTCCCATTGACTTCAATGAGAGATAAATTCAGCCCCCAGGGACTATGAAAAATCAGCATTTAGTCACACTGGTTCTCAGCACACAAAACTCTCCTCTTAAAATGACTTGAAAGAAATGCTAGAAATTATTCACTGAAGGTGTACGTTTCACTTAGGTGGACTAATGTAATTATGGTTTGTATGCCAGGTAAAAACAAAGGGAAGAGACTGAGAGAATATGCCTATTTTTACTGGGCTGAGTTACAAATATTTTGGATACATTATGGAATCATCACGCTGCTACACACAAATAAACACACACACGCAAACACATGCTCCCTATAAAAATTACCTGTTCTCATTGATCGCCCTTGGAACTGTGCATCCTATAAAGGACACTCTAGGACTTGATGTCATTAATGATACTTTAAACAGCTCTTCTCATCTGCCTGGTAAATATGTAAATTACAATTTGCCATAATAATTACAAATGCACATTTCTAATTATTAAACATTGATTTCTACATAAATACCATTTCAGATACCAACAACGTATGACACAGATTTGCAATCTACTGACGATTCAAAACCAAGGCTGCCATTGCAGCTTTCACGCTGCTTATCATTTGTCCTCTCACCTACTTTACATGTGCCTTGCCATGAGAGGAACGCATGAATGATCTTAATTTGCAGCCTTTTATCTTCCCTGGTTTATTTTTTTGGCTTTAACTGTACAGTAACTTGCCCAGATAATAAAGAACAAAGTGTAAGTGAAATGAAACCAATAGGGCTGCACGCAGTTTTAAAATTAGACTGCCTTAATTGCAATCATACAGGCATTCCCTGAGCAAAAATCCTGACTGCTCCGTGGGCATGGGAGGCTGCCAATGAGGGCACCTCAGCAAGGGGGGAAGATGCAGGGTGTCACTGCATCCACCTGGGGTCCCCCCGTGACTGTCAGTCCAGTGGGGTCACTACCCACTGTGGGGTAGGGTCCATCTTCTGTCCAGTGACTCTTTGAAGCAAAATGGTTACAGAGAGAGAAAAGTGCCCCTGCAGGATGCCCCTTGTCCATGGGCATGTCCTCACCACAAGGCTGTAAAGTCAGGCACCATCTGGTTTACTAAGTGGTTCATAACTTCCTAATAGGAAGGCTTGAGCAGGAGAAGTCAAGAGTAAGGTTCCCCAAAAAGCACAGCTGAAAGGTTTGTGGTTAGATCATTTCTCCTCAAAAAGAGGGGGCATGAGTTTCATCCCTTTCAGCCAGAGGTGAGAACCCAACTCAGGTTTTTCTACCCAGACCAAGTGGTCTCGCTGATGGAGTTTTATTAAAAGACCAGCTCAGTCCCTGACTGATGTTTTACATAGTCCAAGATTAGAAGGGAAATTGGGGTCGTGAATGCCCCAGTCACAGTGGTGATTGGATTGCAGGTTAGGTAGTAAGTAGGAGAGATGGGGACATTCATTTTCGTCGTGCCCAGCTTCCTTCTGTGGAGCTGGGCTTTAGTCATTCTACACTGGAAATAATTATTAATGAGGCAGATGAGGACAGTGCTACTCACTGGACTGGGAGTCAGGAAATGAGAGGGCTCCTTATTTACTGTCTTTGTAATTTTGCATACTCTGATGGGCTTCCTTTGGTTCTGTTTCCCACTCTGTTGAAATGGATAATGGTATTTTATGTTCTAGGGTGAAGTAGCTGAGATTCCCAAATGGAAATCACTGATACAGCTGGTGTACTTCATTTTCATGTCTAATTTTAATTAGCATTCTAATGTGCCATCACACCTGGGCCTTTTGCTGCTGGATGCTCTCTAGATGCACTATTATCTATTCTCACTATTTAATGTGTGTGTCACAGTAGTATTTAGCAGCCTCAGGAAGGATTCTGGGTGTATTTTTCTTATATGCAAGAGTTTTATATCAAGCTCTGAATAGGATGACAATCTTTCAACTGTCAAACAGAAGCCCAGATTCAGCACAGCAATTAAATCAGAGCTGAATAGGCCCTGCCCAAAAGTCTTGCCTAACTTAAGACTTGCTGTTAATAAAAAGCTATAATAGCCTCTATAAAATATTGTAAGTTATTCCTATGGGATTATATTTCTTCTAACACATTTGGGATGAGAGCACCTGCCAAGGTATAGTTTTGTGGTCTTTTGTCAAGGTCCTTATTTTGGCAGTTTTCTTATAAGTATGGGCTGACCAATTAATTTGTTATAAACCTTACAACAAAGCTTTAGAATTTGAGTAGATCTGAATTATTAAAGGAAACAAAAACCTGATAACTTTAAAGAGGCATAGAGCACGAAAGCAAAGTTTGACACAGAGAACAAAAGCAGAGTGTTTTGTCCACCTGTTACATTGAAGCCTGCATTGTTAGTGGACTTTAGAGGAGGGCCTAGTTAGTGAAAAATAACCATCTCTAAGGTAAATTGTCTTTTTATTATTCTTTTTCACTCTAATTCTTACGTTTGGGATTTATCAAACCATTTAAGCCTACTTTTTCAGAAAGTTACTTAGAGGTAAACATTTCCTGCACTGAACTAGGGATGCAGAGGATTACTATCTGGCCATTCGCATGCACCATCCCACATGCCCAGATGAACTCCGTGCATTTGAGGCCATAGGCTTTGCCGGCTGAAGCCTTCTTGGAAGCTTTCCACCCTGAAGTGAGTCTCCCTGCAGCAGCAGGAATAGCTAACGCGTGTCGTGTATAAGCAATGATGACTGGTAAGAAAAGCATTTTCTGGGAGTTTAATGATCAGTTGGGAGTGTTCTCATCCCCATATCTGTGCTCAGCTTGGCACTTACTGACAGGAAAAGCCTTCCCCATCAGGTATTTTTACTGTTGTACTTCATGAAAAAAATGTAAAATACAAAGATGAAAAAAAGATTGGCTCTGCTTTACTAGTAAAAATTAAACTCCAAATGCAGCAAAAAACAAATAGTAGTAAAAGCAGAAACAGGACTGGACCCAAGGCCCTGGGGACTGCAGGGACCAGAACTGGGAGGTAGGAGAGCTGTTGAATATAAAGAGATTTTGCAAGCTAAAGAAAGAAGGGAGAGAAGCAAGAAAAATTCATCAGGGCAGCTGCAGGAAAAAAAGACTTTTTGGTTGCTTGCTTCTGATCAGTTTTGTATGAGTTGCTATTTGTTATTAATGCGTTATTTTGTCCCATGTTCTACAGAATGATCTCAGGCTCTTTACAGCATATGAGCAAATGCAAGAGTTAGGCAGACTTAGAAATATGATGCAGTTATTAAACTACTCTAAAGAAACATGACGAAATGGATGATTTTCTAAGTTAGGTATCCTTCTAAATTAGCAAGTCTATACCTTATAACTTCCCTATATTTTTTGGCACTGCTTCCTAGGACTATTCAAATCATAATTTGTACAAGCATATGTAAGATCTTGCTTATGCTACAGCTTCAAGGATGAGGAAAATGAGAGAAAACCCTGCTGACCAGAGGGGATCAGCGAGGTGAAGCAGAATATTGGTTAGTGTATCCGAGGGCACTTCGGTGGTTGTTTCTAGAGACAGAAAGCTGTCCTGTGAAAGCAATCTCTCACAGGTACAGATGGAGCTAGTTAGAGTAGGCACTTCCTTTTATTGTCAGGACTTATCAAGACATTTAAGAACCAATGTGGGAGTTTCTCCTCAGATACCACTCCTGTCAAGTTCAGTGCAAGGTCAGCCCCAATTAATTTTGCAGGACTGTGCCCATAATGAGAGAGGACTGCTTCTCCAGAATTGCTGATTATCTTTTCAAGAGTCTGCTTGCTTTTGCAGGTAAATATTGAAGGATTTTTACTGGTACTTCACGGATGAACACACACACTACTTTAAAACTGTAAGGAACTAGTTAACTGAAGACACTGTTCTCCACTTATATACAGAAAAGAGACTGTGATACACAATCAGCCATCGGTCAGCGTGAAAGACAAGGTAAACGGGTAAAAATAAAATACTCCTGTAAAGGGTTGTTAGGAGCACTCAGCAGATTTCACTGTGACTTCATGGTGTTTTCTACAGGAATCCAGTACTGTATTGCTCCACATTAAGGGAGGGATTTACCATTTTAAGGGCTCAGTTTCCCATAAAGGAAAGGGTAGTTCAAGTCTATTTAAATTTATCATATTTTTCCATAAAAGAAAGCTGATCAAAGTAAAACTTGCTTTACCATCCCATTTTAAAGACAGATTCCCATCATGTTCTGGAGGGGAAGGCAGTTTCCTTCCTAATGCAGAAGTATTTCTTGCCCTTGAATAAACCAGAATGTTCCATGTTGTATCAGAAAAATTGTGAAATGTTTAGTAAAGTCTGCTTCCAAATGACAGCCATGTTGTGGCACAGACAGGTATCTGGCAGTCCCCAGCCCAGACTGGCACTCTCTTTTGAATTTATAGCCATGCCCAGCACTTCAGAAGGAGTTTTGCTCAAGTTGGGATTGCAGGATCAGTCCCGTGACTTGTTTGGAAACAATAAATTAGGCTGGGTGTCATGCTTCCTGGCTTTAGTGAGCCTGTATCTGTTAGTACCATTTAAACACTACCCCACTTTAACCAGTCAGATAAATCATCAGCTTCGTGACTGGAGCAGAAACTACAGATATGACAGAGTACCCGAAACAAGCCATGAACTCTCCGCAGATATAAATTGGCATAAGTGCTTTCATTTCATCACCCAAGGATTTCACTTGGAATGGCTTAGCTTGACATTTTTTGTTGATTATTTATTTTGCGTTCAAAGCATCTGTATGAAGCAGAGAGAATATGAAACCTAGCAGGCAACATTTAAATTTGGGAGGTCTTTTTTTACAGGTTTGTGTGAAAGTTGTGCTTTGTGCAAAAGTGGGTGTTTAGGCTCTGAAGTTTTCTCAACAATTTCCTTACTGGTCTGTAAAATCTCTTGAACTCAGGCTGTAAATCAGCTATGTGTTAGGCTGAGAGTGCTGGCAGTGAAAAAAGGCTTTCATAGCAAGTGAGATGTGCACACTGTTTTCTCTGAAGAGAGTGGGGCTTAAACATGTACTCAGTTGTTGGGTTTGGGTTTACAATTATTACAGGTCACTATAACTTTTATTAAAAACATATGATATGATATGATATGATATGATATGATATGATATGATATGATATGATATGATATATGATATGATATAATAGAATAGAATAGAATAGAATAGAATAGAATAGAATAGAATAAAACTTTTCCATGAATGCTCTGTATCCTTAAAATATCCATGCAGATGTCTGAGCATTTGTAGGTTTCATCACCAACTCGAATACATGTTTAAACACTACCCTTTTTTCATTTTTAAAACGCCCATTGTACATATTGTTGCAAGAAGTGCTGTAAAAGCAGCATTCCAGGCCACAGCCTGGCTCCTCAGGAAGCCACCAGCACATTCACGCAGCTTTTCCCCCATCATGGGTACTCCTGTCACAGCGTATTGGTAGGTCAGAGCCATGGGCCTCCTCTCTAAACTCGTTCCTGTAAACTGTGTAACAGGGGAACTTCAGCATCCTTTGGCTTCCTGACATAATCAGTTCATTGAATCTTACTTATTTGTGAATGTGCCTGCCCCAAATGGACTGCTTACAAAACCGTGTGTGTGTGTGTGTTATAATCACCCTTCTTCTATTACCCTAGTCCAAGACTTGTCCTTATCTCTCATGGCACCTGCTGCATATCTCCCAGAGCTCAACAGAAGGGTTATTGGGTGAAATTTAGCGGCCACAGGAGATGAAATGAAATGAGCTAACAGTCATCAACTATTATCATCATGGTGACTGTTAGCACCACAATTGCCCATCAGCATAGTCATCACCTATTTTCCAAATCTCCTCTTTGGTTGCTACAAGAGTCTTTGCCCTTAACTCTTGAGCTCAGTTCATTTTGGTCCCAATTTTCCTTTCACTTCCCCATGTGACCTCACAGACTCCAGTTCAGCTGCACTTCATTTGCACTAATGAACAGAGAGTTGGGCTTTGAGTCCAAGTTCTCAAAGACCTTTGGCCCAACATCCATTTACACTTATGTGATAAGACACCTAAATATCTTGCAAAGTAGGAGGGGTAAGCATTCTCTCATGGCTATCCTTCCTTCTACTATGGCATGGATTATTTTAGACTTTACATGTATGCCTTATTCTCACTGCAATTTGTGAGGCCACGTTTCCATTGATGTAAGCATTAAACCAGTGGCAGGGTTACAGCAGACCCTAATTATATTACAGTTTAATAGGGAAACAGATTATGTCAAGTGGGAAGTCAGCAACGTATTTTTGGAGCACATCTCAAAGTTCACACGGTGAACTGGAAACTTCCTTTTACTGGAATATTTATAGTTTGTTTGTTTTAAACTGGAAATAACCTTTCTGTGAGTGTCTCCTGAGAGCTATTTGGGACAAAGACAGTGTGCAGAGCATCAGCCACAGCCATCAGCTGAAAGAGATCTGGATCCTACTCCTTTTCAAACTCTCCTGTGATGGATTAGGATGGCAGCTTTAGAGTGGACAAGCTGCAGTAACCTCAAGCAATGCAAATCTCAAACTCTTTTAGAGAAAACCCTTGCCCTGGGCTACAAACACCATGGCACCCAGATCCCCTATGTGCCACAGTCAGAAACCTTTGTGTTCCTATGCACCTCAAAGTTTCATTTCTGCATAAGTGCTCATCTGCTGCCCAAGTAGGCTATTCCCAGTGGGTTCCTGATACTAAATCTTCCCCTAGGTCCTCTAAGGTATATGTTTTCTGATCATGCCTATCCTATGCAGCAGGAGTGAGCGCCTGCACAGGGTAGTCATGCCTTTCTTTCAAAGACTGGGTGTCTTTTAGGGCACTTGCTTCGAAGAAGGGAGAACAAGGATCAATTTCTGCTCTAAAAAAATGCTTGCATAAAATCTTCGAGCAGCCCTGGGAGCGAGGACCAGAAACAGAGTCTTCTCCCGAGTAACAGCTGTCCTCTATCTATTTTCTTCATGGCCTCAGCAAGGAGCATGGAATGTGCTCCTCTCCCCATCTATAGCCAGATCAAAAGAAATATGAGATTAAACATCATTAGGCAGTCAGTGGAACTGAACCTGGCTCCTACATATCCCTACTGAATCCTCAAAGGAAGCAGCGCTGCCTCATCCTTCCACCAGCATTTGCAAGAAAAGAGCAATGCCTTGCTAAACTGAAAATAAGAGACCAAAGCACAGGCAGAGATCTCAGGTTTGTGCATCTCAAGAGGACAGAGGTGCCTCCCTACAGCCCGGGGGGCAAGCGGTCCCCCATCTCCCGCTGGGGAGGCTGAGACACTGCCTGCACACCTTGGTGGCTGATTTGGGAGCTACTTCAAGAAGTCTTCCAGATGAGGATCAAGATATGTAAGACAGGGGACCTAGAAGTCAGGTATTTCTGTGACTAGAATTTGGGTGGCTGAGGTTTTATGGGAACTCTGTTGGCTCCTGAGCCTCT
Source organism: Chroicocephalus ridibundus (assembly GCF_963924245.1). Lineage (NCBI taxonomy): Eukaryota > Metazoa > Chordata > Aves > Charadriiformes > Laridae > Chroicocephalus > Chroicocephalus ridibundus. The sequence goes on from NC_086286.1 coordinate 26,875,135, forward strand.
TCAATAAGCTTACATTTTACAGTAAGGACAGCAATTATTAACGAGGTGTGAGAAACCGCTTTGTTTTCTCTTGCGATGATCCAAGTGCACCACCACCAGGGACAACTCTCTTTTAGAAAGCCGTGGGGAAATGTTTAAAAGGAGAAAGTCTCAACACCTCCATAACCATCTAATTAGAACATGTAGTGGGACAGAACTATCACGTGAAAATGTCGCTGATTGATTTAGCAAAGTTCAGTACACCTTGTAAACAAAAAGTATATTTCCATCCCAATGTAAAATACTGGTTTGAATTTTTCTGGAAATATCAAACTCATGTTGATAGAAAAATGAAATAAACACATTTAAAAAAAAAATTCATCTCTTCTTTGAAACACGCCACCTTATTCTAAAATAACCATATTCAGCCCCGCTGATACTCAAGATATTAAACTATTTCTTTCTCTTTCCTACTAGAAAATGAAGCCACTCAGGCAAGTAACCACAGCATTGGAGTGCTTCATTTTGTTAAGTTTGATATAAACTTGTTTTATAAGATACTTTGCCTATCAAATGACAGGAGGTCCTTTAACATAAACACCACTGCAATTTTATTACATGAATGAGGTTGTTTTTTTACTCTAAACAAGTGCAGGAATTTGCAAATCCTGACCTTTAAACACTTTCATGCATGCTTAATTTTAATTGTGCACGTAATCTCAGTGAGTCTGGTACTACTCATATGTTTAAATTTAAGCACATACATAGGTGTTAGCAGGACTGGGCTTTGATATAGCACAAAATCTAATGTCTAGTTTTTCAGTGTTAAAATTAGTATCCTGTTAAATTCAGTTTTCTAAGAGAAGTCGTATGAAAAAAATTATAAAAAATAATCCATATCTAACAAATATTTTAGCTGATATATATATATAAGGATAGATAATATTTCTAAATATATATATAATTTGATATATAATATTTCTAAAAAGTACTGAGAGTCATATGGGGGACCTGACACATAACCTTGTGGAAGAAACCCTTAGAGAGACGGCTACTGAGGGAGGAAAAATCTGGAAAACTTTTCCAGCCCACAGACAGGAAAAAGCCATGTCACCCCACGCTGGAGCCGTCTGTCTCTCCTCACACTAACTCAGCCCTTCTCAGCCCGCAAGCACATGCTGGGGAGCCATCGCCGTCCCAAACAGCAATATTTGCCATTCATCCGAGAGTTTCCCTGAGTATTTCCTAATAGAGCTCATGTTCCTGGCAGGTCTGCTCGCCTTTGCCGTGATGGTGGTCTGACATTAACATCCATGTTCCCAAATCCCTTGGTAGCCATGGAGGAGGTTGCTTGTGGTCTCCGGGCTGCCCTGTGGTGGGATACGGCAGCAGCCCGCGCTGCTCCACGCAGACCGAGGGAAGACAATGCCACCGGGGCTCATCCAGGTAAGAAATGGGATGAAATTATTTTCATTGCTACTGGCATGGGTACGCACCCCCAATTCTGTTTTCTGCTGCTTATTCAGAGTAACATGTTATCGGTTATCACCAAGATAGCTATTCTTGTTATAGAAACATTGGGCCTTGTTATAAGATATATGTACTCTGAAAACTCAAAAAATTAGTATCAGCTAATTTTTCTCTAATTCAGAAAATAGGCTAAATCTTGATGGCTCTGTTGACTTTTATTTGCTTTCCAAAATCATAATTATTTTCTATACTGAGTAATTGTCTGTGAACATTTTGTTTGGGAGCTCAGCTTGAAAAACAAGCTAACAACAAAACCCAACCAACCAGTAAGGGCAAGCGGCACTCACAAGATTTTATCGGTTACTTCCAGCAAATGCCCCTCGGTGCCTATTTCACTCTGCTATTCTGAGTTAATTTGCAAAGCTTCGGCAAGGAACAAAGGTTAAATACTTGGAATTTGCACAGGTTGTATGTCAATGCAGAATGCTGAATAAATGTTACAAGTAAATGGTAGTTCTTCCAAGAAGGAAAAAGGAGGGGCACTGGGTGCAGCTGCCCTGAAAACCATTATAAGAAGAAAATTCCTCTGGAGCCAAGAGGGAAAGCAGGAGGTGGAAATGCAGAGCATCGCAGGGGTACTGCTTTCAAGACTGCTTCATTAGGGGACTCCAGGTAGGTATGGAGCTGAGCAGAACTATTTTACAAACATCTCCTGTAATGTTTTACTGTAAGGAATAACACAATATACGCCTGTAGTACAGGAACCTGCTCTGGTAATACTGGAGTACATTTGAGCAACCTGAGCTGAGGGTTGAGCTTTGGTAGTTAGGGATATTGGTAATTAAAAGCAGTGAAAATAGATGCAAACCCAGTGGCACAGCATGCTACGGAGGTGGATATTTGTAGTCACAAAACTACAGCCCTGGATGAGCTTATAGCAAATCAGATTAAATTTGAGATTGCTGAATTGTGCTGTGGGAATCTATTTCTGTTGATGGGGCTCGGATTGTTCTGCTTTTGTTTGGTTTGGGTTCTGCTGGGTCATTTTATCAACGTGTGTCAAATACGTTCATGCTGGTCATTGTAGTAGCAGTTGCCATTCCAAGCTATCTCCGCACAGCAGATACATTGCATCTCCTAGTAAGGTAGAGGTGGGCAAGCCGAGGGAAACAGAACCAGTTTGTCCACCATTGTACCGCATGAAAACCATAGCAGAGAAAACACAAAACCTCGAAGTCTTGACTCTCCTGGCAAATGGGGAATGTTCTCAACGCATGGTACTGTGGAAACCTTTCCTCCTCCGGCCCTCCCCTGCCACGAACAACTTTTTTACCAGTTCTGGTCCTCATCCAGCTCTGAGAGTCAGTGACGATAATTTCAGCATGCCTTGTCTGGCCTCAGCAGATTTTCTCATGAATTAAAAAAACGGGGTGTGACGTGGAATTTTTTTCTGACTCCTATGAATACGTCTCCTGGAAAACATCCTTTGAACGGTTCTGCTATCGGCATGTATTTTCTGCATTTCACTCTCTTTCCCACTTGTATTATTCTGGTGTTTTACAGGAAAGTTTCTAACTTGTTATTTTCAGTTCTAGTACTCTGGGAAATTGTAGCTACTTTGTGTTAGTATTTCAAAATTAGATTTCTACCTTCACGGGCTAGTCCTGGGAGAAACTAAGCGTCCTCAGCTCTTACGAAACCGGTGATGTTCTGGGTGCTCAGCACATTACTGAATAAGGCCTCATCGGAAAGATATCCAGCCAAAGTTGACAAACTTCTGAATAAAAAGTGCCCCGGTTTCATTCAAAAGCTACTTGTAAACAAAAAAAAAGTCCGAAAAAATTAACCTACTTCTCAAACTACTTAAAAAAGTCCTGAGAAGTCAGTAATTTCTAAAAAATTTGGGGAACACTTGAAACAAGTCATCACCACTAAGATTTTATTTTAGTATTTTTTTTCTTTTTTGTAGTTACTTTTTCTGCTATTTCTTCAGAACATATTCATTGTAATTCTTCTCTGTACCATTATCACTCGCCTGCAGTTAGATATTTTTATTACGGAGACAAGATATCTCATCGTGGTAACAGCGCTCCATTTTACCTTATCCTTATCAGTTTTCTTCTTTTGTGTCATTCACACACACACAGAGTTCAAAATATTTGCGAGATGACCTCATATTTTTTTTGTTGTTGTTTCATTTTGATCTTGTTTTCCTGGCTGAGAGAATGTGTGTCACTTGTGTTTTGAAATGAACTCTGGTAAATACAGCCGCTTCTTGAAAAGATCACTGCTCTCATTTGAGCACGACTTTGCCATAAATATGCAAGTGGGAAGAAAACTATGAAGGCTTCTTGTGCGAACTACCCACGGGCTCCCCGTTACGGCACAGTGCTGCTTCTGGATCCTTCCTCGCAGAGCACACGACCTACCTCACGGCCGTACATGACACTGAGTGCCAAAGAAGGATAATTGTATTATAAGACTTTTTAATTCCCCAACTTACTTCAGCTGTTATCAGCAGCTGGTTACTTCAGCTAGCTGATATGCCTCGGTGTCTTGTAAACATTCGCTCTAGTATTGTGCATTACTCATAGTTGGAAAATCACTTTGACTCCTGTAACATAATTATGTTAATGTCAAATGAGTCACAGGGAAACAGAAAACTTGTATCAGAGCTGCACCTTAGTGCCAGTTTCTGAATGCTCCCGTCGGCACAGCAGAAGTAGGTTAGGGGATTTAGGGGGAAAAACAACTTTCATTTAATGAGTGATGTGAAATTATGATAATGACTCATAAGGAAGCTTGCGTGACAATCAAATTCAGATTCACTGAAATATAAAATTGCTAAGAGAGTAACCTGTCTGATTATTTATAAGAGTAAGAATGAAAAATACTAAATTTTTAAAGAATGACTTTCCCAGGAAAACTGCACAAATATCTTTTGCACATAAACAGCTTTTGACATCTATTATTTAGTTCCAACGGCAGTAAGTGATTTATTTAAATTGACATCTTAATTAGATTACATTTCAGAGTCAATCATCTCCAATGTTTTATTAATTCTACCTCTTTCTTGGTTTAGTTAATGCAAGTGATCATTTAGGGAAAAAAAACCCAACTCCCTTTTAGCTCACTTTTGGATCATAACGCAAAAAGCCGGAAGCTCTTCAGCAAGCTAAAAGTTCTTGTAACGTATCTTGTCCTAACTTGAAGCAGCTGAAGGGACAGTAGGGGCAGAATTCGTTCCCGAGTTAAAAGACACGGGGGACACCCATCTGTGACACGCTGGCTCTCTCAGGGCTAAGCTGCAGCATATTCTTTTCTGTAATATACAGAGGCAAGTTACTCTGGTATTTGCCTACCAGGATTTTACATGCTCAAACATATATCAATATTTCCACATGCCAGCCTGATGAATAAGATACACCATCTGAACGTAAATGGAACCTTTTCTCTTTTTTTCAGGTGGCTGAAACATCATTCTTGGAACACAAGGGTTTTAGTATTCCAACAGATCCCACTTTGCTATTCAATAAGAAGGCTCAAAACTAAACAAAAAGGCAAAAGCCGAAATGAAAATCACGACCAGATAATTTAAAAGGAAAAAAAAATAATCACTTAGGGCAATGTATAGAAAATCAGTGCTGGTAAGGAACTGCATTCACATTAATGTCCTATTTGAGAAGCTGAGGAGACAAGACTTACATTTCTCCGGGAGCTCCATCTCTCTGAGCATTTCCCCTTCGTCTGCCCACTGCTCACCTCACGCCTTTTACTGACTTTCTCCCCTAGAAACTCGGTTAATAAATTAAATCTCACATGCCCCCTAAGAAACCAACTGCTGTTACTAAATCGAGTGGGAATATATAAGGTCATGCCATAGGTGACTAAGTGGACCCCACGTTTCCCTGCGAGCCATGATCTAAATACGATGCCACAGCATCATCCCCACCTCAGGCTGAGCGAGGGGCTCCCTGCGCCCCGCCCGCAGGCGGAGGGACAGGGGCAGGGGCAGGGCCGGCGGCTGGCAGCCCCCGCCGGAGGGGCTTCATCGGTGGAAAGCCTTTACTGTGCTTTTTGGTGCTTCTGCGTTACGGTTGGAAACACACGGGGAACACATGACGGGCTTCGTCCTCTGGAAATGAGCCGTGGCGGACGAGGGATGCGCACCCCTGCTTGGCCCCGGGGAGGCCGAGGGACGCCGCCGCCGGGCAGACCCGGCACCCCTCACCTCGCCGGGCCGCGGCTGCGCGGCACCCGCACACCGGGTAAGCACCGGTGCCGCGACCCGCCGGACCCGGACCCCCACCAGCATCCGAGGCCCCGTCCCCTGAACCCCCTAGGAGACACCGGACAAGTCCCCGCCGCTTCGGGCCTGACCCCCCGCCCCGGAGGGGGCACCTTCGCCGCCAGCCCCGGGGACGGCACCTGCCCCGCTCCCGCCGGAGCGCTGCGGGCAGGGCCCCGCGGCCCCCACGCCGGTGCGGCACCGGGGGCTGGGGAAGGGCTGGGCTCGGCGGCCCCCTTCTGCGACCCCCCCCCTCGCCCCACCGGCTGCCCCCGTCCGTCAGGGCCGCCGGGGGCGGGGCTGGGGGACGCTGCCCCTTTAAGGCAGCGAAGCCCCGCGCCGCATTCCAGCGCCCCCCGCGCGCACGGCGCGTCATCGTTCCGGGAAGCGGATGGCGTCATCCCGTCCTCCCGCGGCGGTTGCCGGCGGAGGGGCGGAGACTTGAAACAAAGGAGTAAAAATAGAAGAGGAGGGCGGGGCCGCGGACGCGTCGGCGGTGACGTCCTGGCCGGGCTAACGTCCCCCGGCGCCACGCCCCGCCACGCCCCGCGCCGGCGCGTGCGCCCGCCCTCGGGTTATTTATAGACACTCCCGCCGTTGGGCGAGGTGACGTAATGCGGGCGCTGCCGCTGCGTCGTACGGGGCTGTGCGTGCCGCGTCATGTCACGTGCGTGGCGGTGTTTACAGCGGGCGGCGGCGGTTGCCGCGCGACCGGGCGGGGCCGGGCCGGCGGGCCCAGGTGAGGAGGCCGTGCCGGCCTGCCCGGGGGTTGTGGGGCCGCTGCCCACCCTGGCTGAAGGAAGGGAGGGAGAGAGGGCGGGAGGAGAGCCCCGGCCCCGTCCGGTCTGGTCCAGCCCAGCCTTGACCGCCCCTCGGAGCGGGGAGCCGCCGCCGGGGCGCTGAGTGTTGCGGGTAGTCACGGCTTTGGGTCGTGGGGGACCAGCGGCGCTGGCGGGATTTATAGCTGTGAGAGGGAGGAGAGGCCGTCGGTCGCCTTTATTTGGCATCGGCGAGGGAGCCCGCGGCGTTGCTTAACCCCCTTTTGCGGGGTGCTGCGTGAAAGAACAACTCTGTCACGCTGAGGGCGAGAGGAAACCATGGTGCTCCTCTTCTTCCAGTACTGCGCTCTCCCAGTAAAGAGAAGCAGTGTATTCCCCCGGGGGATAGCTTCTACGCCAACTGTAACACGACATTCCCCGCAATTAATTATTACATAAATACCACGTCGGGGATGCCATTTGTGTTAGTCTTTCTTTTAACTACAGCAATGACAACACTAGTGTATATCTAGAATCTCATAAGGATGCTGTTTCATTTCTAGTCTGGTTGCCAAGTCCGTTCCTATCAAGAACAGCCCGAGGATGCTCTGTAGCCTCTCTGGCCGTGTATTCTTGCTGTGAAAGATCAAAGTCTAGGAGTGTTTATACTGTCCTGCAGGAGCTGGCCTTGGCTCTTTTGCCTTTTTTCTAAGAATCAGATAATCCTACATTTAAATAAAGCATTATAATGATTGTAGATTTGAAAGGATATCGGGCCACATGTGCAAGCTTTTAATAGTAGTATTTGGTAGACAAGGCTTACCCGCTTGTTATTGTAACCCTTTGTATTTCTAAATGTGGTATTATAAAGCTGCTGGATCTTTTTGATCCCTTCTGCATGTGCCTTTTTTGAGAAATTGTGCATAAAAGTCAGTAAGAGTGTGTGTGTCTCCCAAAGCTGTTGCTTTCTGTAGGCAGACCACGCAGCAAATAGATCTTTAGCTTGGGATGGCATCTTCTCAGGTTGGTTGAGCTCAAGGAAAATGTGGTGGGCCGTGTGAAACAAGGAACTCGAACTACACCAACTGAAGAAGGTAGATACTCAGCCATTTGGGTGTGGCACTGCACTAAAAAAGGTAGTTGAAGAGTTGCTGGCAATCCTTCCTTTTCAGTCTTTCATTATGATAAAGCAGCCTGTGTTTGCAGAGGTTGCATATCCAATTTGAAGGGCTTTGTTGCGCAGTGTAATGATGGCATGGTGCAGCGCAAACTTAAGCTAAATATGGCTGTCACAGAGCATTCCAAGGGAAAGTGGTATGGTTACTAAAGAGTGGCTGTGCCTTTTATGAGATCAAATTTTATAAAGGAAGAGAGGAGAGAAGTGAACAAGCTTTCAGGAATACGGGCTTTTTTCCTTCATCTGCTTTAAAAAAGAAATTCCAGAAACCTGTATCAACAGATTTGTGCTGTTCTCTGTCAAAAACCTGGATTACTTCATTAGCTTCTAGAAATCTAATAGCTGTTGCTTTTCCACTAACTTGTTTCTGGTTACATGCTACTATGAGTACACCTGTCAAACAGAGTGGTGTTTGGACCAATATACATGTAGTTGTACAATTAATTGCTCTAAGTGCAACAAAACAGCCCCAGCATATATTATCAGTTCTGGAGATAACATTGCATCCCCTCTGAAGGGGGCTTTTACAATGCTTACCTCACTATTACAAGGATGACTGTATGCTGACAGGGAAATGGTCCTTTGAATGAGCTACCAGAATACGATTGCAAAGCTTACTGTAACTCTAAAAAAAAAAAAATAATCTGTACTGATTTTACATCTCTGCCTGTGATGTACTATCCTATACTAGAACCTCCCTGGAAAATAGTTGAATAATCCCCTTTTCCTGAAAAAAGTCCTATGCCTTGATATGAAGCTTTCGCAGAATTTTTCATTTGCCCGTCGTAGCTTTCAGGTGGTGCCCGGTTAGACACAGCCTTGCTGGAAGTTGGTGAGTACTGAGCAGAATCAGACTGTGTGTGAGTCTTGCATAATAAATGCCCTCTACAGCAGACCTACCGCAATCTATGGATCCTACTCATTCCCATCCCAGAATGTGACTTAATTGCTCAATATACTGAATGTCCTCATGGAAGTTACTGGGATAAATCTGAACAGCTGCCAGACATTAGAGTGGCTCTCACGAGCTGAAGGATGGAAATAGCCAGTCAGCAGCTGGAGAATATTTTTGCAGAGCAATCCAAGTGGACTGATAGAGTGCCTCCAAGACATAAGCCCAGAGTTTAACTTTTTAAACTCAGGTGGACCCTTAAAAAATGTGGTTTCAACAGAAACATAAATTTGGTACTTAATTTTGACATTATTCTGCCTGTCAGCCCTCTGCTTTCACACATGCACTAATTAGCAGCTGTTCTTTAAATTCCATGATGATTAAGGCCCCTCCACACTTCTAAGTGCTAATTACCCTTTTCTCTGAAAACATATAGTTTTTTAATGTAATCAGGGTATTTTAATTCTTGTGAGACTTACGAAGGTCCACGTTCTTTTAACAACTTCGATCTATTGATCTGATTAAAAAAATAATACATTTTCTAATGCCGTCTATGTCTGGAACCCATTTTCAGGGCAGACTAGAAGGAGTTTCTGGTGGAAGTTGAGAGAGAGAGATGTATTCTCTGACTCAACAGGGCTCTTTGTTTTCAAGCAATAGAAATAAAGAGGATCTCTTCTGAGTTTCCTTTAATTATGAGCCTGAGGGTAGAGGGAAAGGAGGAGTGATTTTTGTTTCTCAATATGATGTTTGCTGCCTGGAGGAGTTGCTGTTTTGTTGCTAAATTATAATTGCACCTTTCCTGTGGCTATAGAGAAGATTTGGCTATGTTACACTTGTGATTTGTGGTAGTCTTCCTTTTTCTGTGGGAGCTCTCCAAAAAGGTAAATGGGAGTTATATCTGTGACTTAAACGCCCTGCTTTCTCTTCTTCACAATCATAAGGATTTCCTTTTGTTATGAACCAGAGCTGAATGTCAAGTCAGTTCTTGCAGTCTGGCTTTTTCATTCTAGAGAAAACATGATACATTTGAAATGTATTTGAAATACCATTTTCTCATTAGATCGTTCGTTAGGTTATGCAAGGTGGAGGATGGCAGTTACCCTTAAAGCTATTTATTACATTGTGGTTGTGAATCTAATGAGGAAAGATGGAATTCAAGAAGGGACATGATAGAAGTTTTTGTAGAAGTGGGTATAGTCTGGATGATGAAGGTATATGAGAAAATTAATGTTTAAAAAAAGTTTACAAATCCCTTAGTGTGTACAGTTCTGCTGTTACTTATGAACAGTCAAGCATAGGCACTACTAAGTCAGTACCCTGTAGTTTTCTTCATGGGAATCTCCTGTTTTTCTAGCAGCACCAAAGTCAGGAATTCATGGCTGAGTGAATTCTCATTTTGAGAAATGAAATTATTTTGTTTGATTCCTTAGGTGATCACTTCCTTTCTCCGAGCAAGTGTAAGCAGAACTATCAGTGATCCTGAGCCTTTTTCTTTTCAGGTAGAAAAAGTAGTTAGGATGTGAGCAAGAAACTTAAGAAATATACAGTCTACCACAGGGTGCTTTAGGTAAGTCATTTAATGCTTTCTGACAAATACAGATAATACATTTTGTACCTCGTAGCAACGTAGTGAGCATAATGCTAAGACTGTTTATCATGTAAATACCTAAGATAAGTAGAAACTGCACATTAAAGGCCTAAGCTGTTTTTCTTTGACCTTTTACTACTTTCTGCAGAACAATTACAGAACTGAAACAATACTGGTATTCATTAAATCTGCTGTAGTCTAATAGTCTCACAAATAAATTTATTCAATTTGTGACATTTGTTACATTACTGACAATTTGCATAACTTATTAAAAGAAAGGTCCCTTTTTTATTTCTGTCCTCAAATCCTGGTAAGATTTCACAGCATTCATCTCTAAGAAATTTTGTGATAGTTACCTGTGAATTAATCATAAACTTTAATTCATATCAGAAGGTTATCATAGCTTTTCATTTAACATTAAACTATTTCATAAATCTATTAACTTCTAATTGACATTTTGTCAACTAGTCCATTCACAGGGTCAGTGCAGGATTGTTACCTGGTAGTGTTTATCATGACGCAATGAATTACATAATTTATGAACTTTTTGTTGTTGTTACCACTGTTTTACCAACAGTGCAACTTGAAAGTTTACATTAAATGTGACTCACAAAGTTCAAAAATAGATTAAACATTATTGCTGTGTTCTGCATTCTAATCCTTCCTACCCTCACCTCCCTTCCCACCCCGAAATCAATGTTTCCAAGACCGTAAAGTCAAAATGTTTCACATACATCTTCTTTATGCAGCTCGGGCTCTTTGAAACTTCTGTTCTGTTTGTTTCTTCCAAAACTTCCTGGCACTTCCACCATATCCACTGATTCTTTTTTTGTTTGCTTGTGAATGATATTTGCCTTTATCTAGGACTGCTAGTGGTCTGTAACTCTGGTTTTCAATTGTTATTAAAAAAAATAATTCAATAACTTTATTAAATTTACAAAGAAACAACTGTAGTATACTGTAAATCACAGTGGGAAATATATTTTGCAAAGCAGGAAGAGTTGTGGAAAGAAGTTTAAAAAAGTTAAACATTGTTTTCCCCAAGGGCTCCCGTTTTCCTGACTGTTTAGCTTCATACATTCTTTGGAACTTGGCCTTTGCTTTGGAATGCCTTACTAAACATGAGAAGTTGCAAATGGACTCAATAGATGATGACTACCATTTTGAAACTTCCACAAACAGGGCACTGTGTACTGTGGAACACTTATGTTAAGTGAGCACAATGCTTAGAACTCCTTTATTACTCATTCAGTTGAATGGACAGCAGAAGGAAAACCATGCATGAACACATGTCGAGGCAATATATTTAAACATTATCAGCAGAAACGCACCACACAATTTACACTGGAGGAGAGAACTGCTGCTTTGTGAAAATTTAATCTTTCATTTCTTTGACTTTTGCATGTTTAAATCTCAAATTTATTTTTTAGTGAATGATTCTGCCATGGTATCTTCTTTCTGCCTTACATTTAAAAGTAATGCAAATACGATAAAGCAGTTTTTCAAGTGGTCCTGTCCCTGCTGAACTCGGTGGCAGTTCTCACTATCTGAAGTGATGCAGGACTGCGTGTGTAGGTTCTTGGATGGGAGAGTTTGCTTGTTCTTGGTTTCCTTTCTTCGTATGGATTGATGTGTGACCAAAAGCCGCAGTTTTGGCTGCTAAAACACACAACCTACACAATGTTAAAAGTGAAGATCACTTTCAATGTCTGCTCCTTTTCCCCCTAGTACCAGGTATGTAAATGGTATTTTTGGTCATTGGTTTGTGTTTGAACTCGGATAACTTCTTATATCTTTGTTGTTTTAAGAAGGGTCTTCTAAGGCTTTCTAATTAGCTTTTGCCTAATTTTGCTCACTTCCTGGAACTGAGAGATTTCCCACAAAAGCTTGGTTCCTCCCTCTTCTCACTAACTTTTGAAAATGCATTTCAGTGATACAACATGCCTAATTATAAGTTGATTATTTTTTTAAGATTTTAAATTTATGTTATAAATAATGAAGTGTTTTTAAGGGCTGAGTTGCACACTGTTTCAGTCAGTGTTATTCAAGACTCTACTGAAAACGTATTTTTATTTCACTTTCACCTAATCTCTCTTTGTTTTATTCACATTTTAGGAAAATGAATTGCAACAATTTGTCGTGGTAGCTTATGTCCTAAAAGCCCTTTGTAATGCAGAAAAAATAATGATTTTTAATCTTTGTGCTATACTAAAAATGGTACTTAAATATAAGTCTGGTTTTGCGTTAGCTTTTGTAACTTGGATTGCTTTTAATAACTGTGATTACAGTGTAGTGTCCTGCCTGCCTCCTGGGCACTTAAGCTGTATTTAGTGCAATCTTTGTAAGGGCTTGAAAAAGCAGATAAAGAAATCCAGGTTTTATTCTTTTGCTGCTTCATAACTGCTGTAGAGTTTTGTTGTTTCGTGAGTGCTGTTCTGCTTAAATGCTAAGTTATTTAGCACTGGAAAAAAAACAGTCTTCAGCTGTTGAAAATAAGAGTATATCTGTAATAAAGGTTATTATGATTATTTTTTATGCTTGTTGTCATTTCTTTGAAAAATATAACTTCAAATCTAAAAAGGCATAGGCTTGTTTATTTAACGATCCCTTAGAATATGTTCCTGTGTCACTGAGATCAGTGATAATGGGATGAGCTATGAATTGATTATTAAAAGGTAAGGTTTTTAAGTTCATTAAGTTTAGTACTAGTGGATAATATTCTGCACTTAATGAAGTAGAAATTATCACTTATTTCAGAAGGAATTAGGATGAGGCTGAATTTGGTGAAAAGGTCTGTTTTCATTCAAACTTGGAATATGAGGATTATCTGTTGACATATGTATTTAAACCAAACTGGTGTGAATACAAACCAGATGTTTCTTGGGAACATTTTATAGTACGTTTGAACCATAAAACAAGGTGACACATTTTTTTAAATCAGTATTTCTGATTTTGCAATGAGGAAATGTGCATTCTAAGATATGGTATTCTAAGTGTTACTTTGCAGATTCTCATCCAGTTACGAATAGCAATCTTGTACAATATTAATGAAAATCTAGATACAAAAGAGAGTGGGTATCTGTATAAAAGAAAATAAATCATGTTGACCCAAAATGAATAAGTTCTCTTCTTAAATAAATTTCAGCAATCGTTTTAAAGACCAGGTTAAATGTCGATTTCCCTATCTGTTCTCACTGAGTATGAGAGGCTATCAGCCAGTAGCTGACGATGTCTAGCAAAGAATCTAGTACTGCAAAAACACTTCAGTATTCTTTAACTGTATTTACAATACATAGTTGCATTGCTTTGGGGGTACCTTATTGTTACAAAACTTCTGCTGTGCTTTTCATTCTCTTCCTGTAAATCCTCCAAGAGTGACAATGGAGGTAATGTATGTCCCCAATCATACAGTCTCTTCTCCCCTCATGGATGTGCTTCACAAGGCCAAGGACGTGGTGAGACAGTGCCGTTTTGAAGCTAATCCTTTCCCTACAAGACTTGGGTTAGCTGCACCCATAGGCATAGGTCTGGTACTGGAATGCATTAGTGCCACAGGTGTTGATTTATATTATTTCTAGTAACAGGAGTAAGGCAAGTTACTTAGGGTTGGGTTTACATTTTCTTTTTCCCCCCCCTGCTTAATGTTTCTCAAAGATGAGCTTGACAGTTTCTGGTTTATTATAGTACTCTAGCATTCGTAACAAACTTTGTGATGATATTCTTATTAAAAATAAGACCTACAATTTGGACAATTAATTGCTATGAACTGTCTCTTTAATGTGTTGTAGAGTTAACTCTTGATTCATTCAGTTATAGGAGTTTTGCCGTTAATATGATTGGGAAGATGACTCTAATGGTCTTTGATTTTGCTAAATACTTAGATTCATAAAAAAGCATTTATTTCTCACAAAATTGGATTATAAGTTTATAACAGAATGCAGTAAATTAAAGGAGGGCTGTCACACAGAGGAAGAAATTTTTTCTGCACTTTCTTCACAGTCTCCGTTTGTTTTCATTGTATGATACAATACGTAGAGAACATGTTGAAAGCCACTTGTGTCCTTCTTTGTGTAGCTTTGGATACCTTTTCTCCAAAGCTTAATGGTTTGCGAAGAAGTCTTAAAACATCTGACACTGGAGGTGACCTAAAGTTTTGCAAGTTACACTGACAATTGTGTTAGTGAAGTGTTGCATAGCATTTAAATATGACAGTATGTCCTTCCTGCTTGTATCTGCTTTCTGAGAACCTCCATTTTAGCATGTTGAATATTAGTTCATGTTCTGATAATACGGAGTATGAGCTGTACATAATGTTTCCCTGTGTACAGATGGGTGCAGACTGCAATCAACTTTGCAGAGACCAGATAGGTCATTTTCTGAAATACACTATGGATGTCTCTGCCATCTAGTCCTGCATGTGCAGAGATACCCAAGTTCTGAACAAGTTAGTGGCAGCCATATGTCATGGCATAGTGTCTTGTTTGGGTCTTTGATGTGGCACAGTGCTGCTGTGATTAGTTGAGTTCATGTCGGAACTGCGGCCGAGACAATATGCAAGCTCATATTACATATTATAAACTTATCTTTAACATTTATGAAACTGGGAAGTTCTGGTTTAGGAGAGGGTAGAGGCAAAGAACATGTTGCACAATATGCTTATACTGTTCCGTTGAGATAAATTTGGTAAGAACGTAAACTGGCCATAAAAGTGTAATAATAACTTGACCCTATACCCTGAACTATAGGTATGTAATGTGTAATACAAAAATGCGGTTAGGCATTTATGTGCTTCTGTGGCTTTGTCATTATAGCTCAGCTACACAAAGGATATATTCATTCAGCAAACAGTTGAGACTGTTTTTTTGTTTAGGTTTGCTCATACATTTTTTCATCTGCATGGTGATGTTAACCCCTTGCAGAAGGGCAAGGGTATCTTAATATTGGTAAATAATCTATAGGCATTAGCAGATGCGCCAACATATACAGGTCTCCAACAATGACAAGGTTTTTTAGCATTGTTTGTGAAGCCTGGGTATATAAACTCTAACCATCATGAAGCTGAAACAGCTGCCCCATTTACTGGCAGTTGACTGTATTTGTGAGTGTGCAGCAGTATGGGAATCTGACATACTGCCTCTGAATAGTCAGTTTGGGAACTTTAGTCATCCTTATTTAGCACATACCCAATGGTTCAATATCAGCTGATTTGGCGTTGGGTTTTTTTTTTTTGCATCATGGCTTGTTTGATCCAAATGCTATTGAGGGCAGCACAAGTCTCTCTATTGACTGAGATTAGCTGATCACTGTATGACATAATAAACGTGTATTGATTAATTCACTGGAGTTCCTAATATGCACACACACATAATGGAGGACCATTAGTGGCCATTGTCACTGTTATTCAGTATCCAGTAATATCTCATCTTTATTTTCAGGATGAAACCCTCAATCCTACACAGTATTACAAACCAACCATGGAAACAAAAAGTTCTTGCCACATAATTGGAATAGTAGGAGAAACATTTTCTAAATTTGGAACTTTCCCAAAATCATGCTCACAGATCCATGTGACACGTTACAGAAGTTGCTGATTTCATTGTTTGGTTTTTGAACATGACTTTCAACTTGTAGGCAGCTGAGGTTGCTGCAGCCTGTAAGCAGAAGGGCACAAGGGGCAGGGTGTTGCGTAGTGAAATGTTACTGTGACTCAGCTGTTGCTGAAAGTAACACTCATTTCTTTTCTCTTACTTCCTCCTGATTATCAAGAAATGCCCTGCAGCACTGGAGCAAAGGAACACTGCCCAGTTAAAAAATACATTCGAAACTTACTAGAAATAGCGAACTGCAGAAAAGTAAAGCATTAACTAGCAGCGTTCCTTTCTTGGCTATGAATTTTGTGGGTATTACTCATGCTACAGTGCTATTCCTAATTTTAGGAGCAAATGTCTATCACTTCTTGTATATAGATGTCATAAAACATTGGGCAAAGGTGAAAACTTTGTTAAGATATCCCCTGATATAATTCAGCTTCGCTATAAAGATATCGGACTGTAATAGGAGCACAAGTGTTCTGGGAAGACCTAAGAGAAATTCTTCCACTGATAGCACGTGTCTTCCATGCTTGGTATGTGTATCTCGGTATCAGAGATGGAAAAACCAGTAGCATCAGGACAGGATGGGCACTCTTCTCATGCAAAGCTTTGATGTGGATGAGAACTGGTGCTCTTACATTCCTTGAACAACTGTCTGTAATGTAAATAGCATAGCATTAAATAGGTAGGTTCGTGGGACTGCTCTTCTTCATTAAGTTTGTCTCTCATTTCTTTATATTGCTGTGGACCCTGATTTCTACTTTGCCCCTCATACAACAAGAATTCCAAAGCTTCCACGGCAGCAGCCCCTATACCTCCCTTCCAGGTTTGCCACAAGAAAATGGCGTGGAGGTAAACATAGGACATGTTTAAGAAAAGGCTTCTAAAGTAACCAGAGATACACTAACAGGATTATTTTCTTGAATCTTTATCCCATCCTCTGTTTCTGAGAAGAGGAATGCCTGGTCAAGAATCACAGGATTATATAGATTGGAAGGGATCTCTGGAGCTTGTCTAATTCAAACCACCGCTGAAAGCACGGCCTACTTAGATGAATTTGCCCAAGGCCTTGTCCAGTCAGGTTTTTAGCATTTCCAATGACGGAAATTCTGCATCTCCTCTCAGTAACTTGTTCCAAGGTTTGACTGCCTTCATGGTGAATAATTTCTTAATATCTAATCAAAATTTCCCTTGTTGCAACTTGTGGCCATTGCCTCACCTAGTGCAGTCCTTTCACTGCGTGTTTCTGAAAAGAGTTTGACTTTATCTTCTCTACACCCTTCTATTAGGTCATGGAAGACAGCAGTAGGACTCCTCATGGCCTTCTCAAGGCTGGGCAAGCCTGTTTCTCTCAAGAGTGCTGCTTTAGTGCTATTTAACTCTCCTCTGTAAGGTTGAACATACACATCTTGTCTTTGGACAAAAGGAGGTTTGTTCTGTCTTCAAGGCATTTTTGTAAGATTCCCAGAGCAGTAGCCGAAGGATCACTAAAAAGCATCAAGACAGGACAGTATATTGGGATATCTTACATAAAAGTGTCTGATCTTTACAATGGGGAATAAGAAAGAGGCAAGGCTTGATGCTTTGCACAAACAAGGACGGTCCTGTTGGCTGTCATTACAGCCAGACACAATGACATAACAAAATTGCTTGAAACTGTACGCATCCACCTCCCATTTTGTTAACCTCTAGGCCTCAGCTGATTGTCTAACCCTCTGTGTTACTCTAAACTGAAGCCTTAGCATTATCCTGTTTATTCCATATGTAGAAAAAATAAAATGTCTACCCGCTTCTCAATAGATAATTTCTAACAGGTATTTGCTGGATAGTATTCTCTTACTGAGGATTTGAAGTGCCAGCTGCTTGTAAGATTTTATTTTTTTTTTAGATTACCTTACAGTTACATTATGTAGATTACCTTATGATTTTGAAATAGCACACACAATATAGTAGGGGAGTCAGGGTTTTTTTGTAATTCTGCAAATTAATTACTCGGTCACCCATTTGTATCATTGCAAAGTGCTTTGCCACTTTGAGGTCTGATGCAGACTTGGTAATGTTGTTCATGTCTTCCAAATAGACTGTGATTCTTAGGATCTACAAAATACATTTTGAAAGTCATATAAAAATAAGCAAAGTATCAATTTTCCTTTTTTAGAATTGCCTGCTCTCTTTAAGGTGTGGTCTGCCTTTTATTCCATTTCATTGTGTGTATCCATCAGTAATTTCACATGATGGAATGCAAAACAGGTCAGAGTGGTGTCTACTCTGGTCAAAAGCATACAAAGTGCTCATCCCACTCAGTGCCAAGAAAAATCTGGCTCTAGTGCCTGGAAGATGCCTCAACCAAGAGTGGAAGAGATGTATCTATTCTGAGAAAAAGATATGAAAAGGTTAGTAACTGTTTTTCCCGTCTATGTAGTACACATCCCTGGCCACATAGACATTTCCATTGTGAGGAACACTATTGCTGTCTTTGAGAACTGTATACATGTAAAAGTCAGTATAAGGAACCATTACATTGCTTTTTAAATATAAATGTGCATCTGTCGGGGGGCATGGGCTACTTTTTCTGTAGTAGTGATACTTAACTCTTTGATTAATGTTGCTGTTCAAGTCTTGGAAAAGAAATGTATTGAAGTAGATTGTAGAGCATATTTTTGTTCTGTGCAGTAATGTTGCTTTATTTCTTTGAGACAATTAAAGAACAAAGCACATCTTGTACTATGTATTGTAGCAACATCTCTACTCACAGATTAAGTTTTTAGAAGGAAAATTTTCTGGTGGAGCTTCTTTAATCTTAGGTATTAGTGTTTTTCTTGATTAAAGTCTTTTTTCCTACCTGAGAAAAAAAGAAATGGGTAATAACTGTAACAGAGCGGGGAAAAAAAGTATTTTTTTACTAACATGTCAGCATGATCATGTACTGATTCTACATTTAGGAGCCATTTTTTGGTCTGCCTTACCCCATGTGCAGATATTGGGGATAAGAGAGTAAAAGGGTCCTGTCTTCCTCCCTGTACGCTGGTTCTCTGTTCCTTCTCCTCATAGCCACTATAGCATCCTGCCTCTGTGTTCCTGGCTCCTGCACACAGTCCAAGCACAGAAGTCATTCGAGGGGAGGGAGCAGTCAGAATGGTTTTGCGTACAGGTAGCCAGCTTTCTTGTAATAATTTATAAGGACTACATCAGGAGCACAAACTGGGGAATCTGGAGAACTGCCCAGAGTTGTTCTGATGGTTGTGCATGACGCTGACTCTCGCTGAAGAAGGTGAAAGCCAGCTTGCTTACATCCTTGTATCACTGCTGGCATAAGGACAGTGATGAATCTGAGTTGATGTGGTCAATCTGTAGGTATTGAGAGGAACCACTCAGTGAGGACAGCCACTGTGAATTTGTTGTCTCCAGATAGTGGGCTTTTTTTTTTTTTTCTACTGTGTAACTCATGTCCTCAAGTTAGCCTAAACAGGGAGCACAATGCAAAGTGGTGTGTGAGATAATGTGTTCGTACAAGAAATCCACTTATTTTTGGGTGTTAGGGTGAATTCAGGTGCATATTCCCTGGGTTCTTTTATTGTAGTGGATTTTGTTACTCTCTGAATTATTAGTGGATTGTTTGTTCTGGAGACGTGGAAGTAGTTGTGAACATCTGTGAAACGCTAGTAGCATATAAAGCATGGTAAGTAAGTATCCACACTACGAAGTGGTGTGCGAGCAACTGATGAGTTGTGTAAATTGACCTTTACCTGTCCTTTAATTTTCCAGTGCCGTATCAAGTTAGGTTGTTGGGTTTTTTTAATGTAGAGATAGGAGTTAAATTAAGGTCAATATTTAACTTGCAGCTTGAGCTAAGATTACAGCAAAACTGTATCTAATATCAAATTTCAAAGAAGCCTGCAGGAGTGGGTCTGAGATCAAAAAGTAGTCGTTGATCTGACATGCCAGTCTCATTCATGTATGGGCCTTTTGAAGAATGAAAGTATTAATTCCTATAAATGTAAAGGCAAAACCTAGGGAAGTGAGGGCACTTATCATCCAAGCACATAGTCTGAATTAAAGACTACAAGGAGGCGTAGTTATAAATTTGATGAGCAAAGCTTGTGTGAGAATTGCAAACTGTATTGCTATTATAAAGCTTTCAATTCCATTGAGCTCCTGACTGCCTGAAGTAGACCATTTTGCTAGCCATTGCTGAGGTCTGTGCTGCCCTGCCTAGATTGCTACAAGTATCCCAGCAAAATATTACAAAACTAGAGCAGGCATGTCTAGATTATACCGCAGCCAATGTAATGACTGCATTTTTAATTACTGTGAGTTAACATAATTTTTTCCTTTATGAGGACAACTCTTGGAGGCACTTCTCTTTTTATTTGATTTTATTGTTTCTGTTGGTCTAAGATAAAAGTCACGTAGACTGAAGGAGTACGGAAGTTCTTGTTCTCATGAAAAAATCCATATGCCAGCGTGAACACACCTTACATGAAAATAATAGTATGTCAGTTGCACTTCACACTTTTAAAATTCTAAGCAATGATGTACACAAGAGGTTTTAAAGTAACTTTAAACAGGACCTTATGATGCATACATCTTGAGTAATTCTTGACTTTAAAATACGGTATTACAGAATTATTTTTACACGTATGCAGATTAAGTCATGTGTAGATCAACTATAGGTAGCTATTTGGATGTTTTGTGGTAGAGAAGTGACATAGCAAGCAGTATAGAATATAAAACTGGAATGGGTCACATTGAATTAATCTTCAGTGTTTAACTAAAATTCATAAAGGATTTAGTTAAATCCTTAAATTCACTCATTCTCAACAGGTAAGAATTAGAACGTTGCTGTTTATAGTAGAAAAAAAATGTGTTGCTAGAATATGATCTGAAGTTTTCTAGTCTAACTATCATGTAAATATCTAAATATACTTAGTGGCTCAAAAAAATTTACATTAAATAAACTGCATAGTCAAAAATCATTTGACTGAGATGCAATGTGTTTAGTGAATAGCCAATTTAAGATCAATATGAACAACCACCAAGACAATTGTTTAATGAGGACAGCAGTTCTGCTTTATAGGACTGTTCTTCTGAGAGCTTGCGGTATACAGAATTTCCATTAGTTTCCCATGTTAAAGTGGGAAACTTCCCTTCATAGCTGCACATCTATATTCACTGCCGCCTTTATGAATCTTAGTTTACCTCTTGGCTGCATGCACTGGGAGGTCCTACTGGCATATGCGGAATGTAACTGTGCCTTGGAAAAATAGGATTTCTGGATTCTTGTTTGTTCCCTGTGCTGGATGTGCAGTGCCTGTTCTTTCACTGCTCTGAATGCTGAGCAGACATTGTGCTCAAATATTAATTCTGCATAGATGACTCTTCCTCCTTGGTCAGCAGGACTGAACGTGGAAGGGCTCTGTACGGTTCTGCATTTTTGTTTTCAGTTACTATTGAAATGTCCATCTCTTTTACCTGATAATGTGAATTTTTCACAGGAAATCAGGCAATTCTGTTCTGTTTGATGTTACCAGTTTAGAATTTAAACATTTTTCTTAATGTAACTCCATCTACATTATTCATAATTATAAAGTATATTTAATTAATCAAGTACATTTCAAAATACATACAGAACTGTTCCAGTAACACATCCTGTGTGCCTATACTAATCTATAACCTTATCTCTTCCGCCAAGTTTTTCACAAAGTAATGTCAAACTCACTATTTTTTGCATAACAAGTTATTTGGGTTTTTTTAATGCATAAAATATTGCTAGCATTGCTTTAATGTATATATGGAAGTGACTCTCCGTATGACAGTGGGAGTGCTGTTGTTAGAATAGGATCAGACGCTCTGTTCTGTATGGTAGATACAATACCTGTATTTAAGATAGGTTGGGTACAAATTCCAGATTCTAACCTCTACATTTCAATGTACATATGTGTTAGTATACCTTGGTATAGAAACCACTGTATTCATATACATTCCTTACCAAGCTGGTGTTCTAGATGAACACAATCATACAGTTTGATAACAAGTAATTTATTTTATGCATATGTATGAATACATATAAAAATACCATTAATGTCTAACTATAGCTTACTACTATTCCAATGGATTTTATATTTTTAACTTTTTTATTGGTTGTAAATTAGATTAATTTGTCCAGTTTAATATTTTCTGTATGACTTTCTAATCAAGAACTCTGTCATGCAGAAAAAGAAACCAAAGAAAGTTATTAAAACCTATCTAACGCAGATGAAATATTTAGATTTCCTTCTAGTGGATGCTGCCCCATGTTGTCACATGCAGATTAAACCTTTTTACAACTGATTGATTATTAGAATTTCAGAGCATATTACAAAACCAACAGTCATTTACCATAAATCTTTAGTTTTCAATCTCATGTTCTTGTAAGACTGTTTGGAAAGAAACCAAGTATTGGGATTTTGTGTGACTCACTCTGGTGGGTGGTTCTTAATGTCTGAAGAATATGCATTCTGCGGTCCTTGGAAAGTACACTGTTGATTTTATAGGAGGTATTTGAATTGCTTAATGTATTACCAAACACTTGATTAGTAAATAATGCTTTACCTAAGTAAATTTTGCTTACAGAGAAATTCCATGCTGGATACATATACCACAGACTTAAAAGTAAATGAGAACATGTTTTGGTTTTCTCAAATCTGTGATCTGAATGACAGCACAGGAGGGAGTTATGCTATACCAGAAGCTCTTGGTAAAATCCGAAACCTCCACAAAATACATCTAGTTTCATGTTTTTTTACGTACTCTGTATGTAAACAAGGCTCATCCATGCTTGCAAATCTTTTAGAAAGATGTTACTATTATTACTGATGTGGATATCTAGAAAATGCGTGCTAACTAATCTATACAAACAGGCAGAATACCTATTCCCGCTGTTGAAATAGTACAGAGTTAGTGAAATTGCGTAATTTTGTGGCAAGACCAGCAAAAAAGTAATTATTCAGAGGCAGCATTGTGAATTATTTTGGTTGGTTTTGAGCAGTAAGCTTGGTGAAGTTAATTTTGTTTTGTGAGGCAGAAAGTCTGTTTTTGGAATGAGATATATGTTTGATTTTGTAAACTTGTTCACAGTATTTCATCATTCTTATACCATGTGTTCTAAACTAAACAGTCTAGATGCCAGATGAATGTTGATGGCTACAGTACAAACATCTGTTTTATCATCCTTTAGTACTGGTGAGTTATTTCCTCTATTCAACTCTAAGTTTCTATGGAAAAATTATCCATCTATGAATTAATTGGGTCCCATTATCCCCAGTTACTCCTGCTTCAGCACAGTACTTCACAATCTAAGATTCAATGTGGGTATTATTTTAAACCAGACCTTGCTCTGTTAATACCCTTTAAAGTTGCTACTGCTCTTTACAGAAATGTTTTAGGTTTTTTGTAGGTGAATTTACATACTAAATATGTTCTTATAACCTAATTTAACCTTTTTTAAAATTTGCTGGTTTTTTGCTTTATCTGGGTTATTCCTTCTCCTCCCATAATCCTATATATTTGAAAGTCAGCTGTAGAAACCTTTGCTAAACTTCTCATAGTGTGACTGTCTTCATGAAAGTTACATCTCATATTTAGTTACTTACTTCATTGGGATTACTTGCTTAAATGCTCTGCTATAGCAGGGTTTAAGTATTTAATTCTTTACCACACTTAAGTATTGCATCACATATATAAGATTAAAAAAGCCAGTGACCAGTCTGGATAGGAACCCAGTTTCTGTATTAATCTGATGAGAACTGTGAGTAAATGGTAGTTCTCTCAGACAAGTTAATTTTCCCTCCCTGCTTCATTTCTGGTGTGAGCCTTTGAGAGTTTGGATTTTTCTGAAAGGAGCTGAAAACCAGGGTTGTTCTCTGAAGTACACAAAGGCAGGATCAAAGTCTGTAAATAAAAGTTCTGCATAGAATCAAATACAAGAGTTGTATTAGAATATTTGTTGGAGTTTTGGATTACAGTTGTGAGATTTAATTCACTCTATCAAATAAGAAACAAATTACAGTCTCCATCATGCAAGGATTTGTCATCCTTATATAAGCACAGATTCAGGTCTTTCTCTAAGTCCATATCCCGTGGGTTTTATCACACTTTTTGTTTTCTGCCCTGAGTATATATCGGGAAGGTTATTGTTATACAGGCTTTCCAAAAGGTTTCCTTGTTGCAGTAAGCTTGCTGACAGGCCCCTGACAAAATTCAGAAAATGTATTCAGCCGTATTTATTAATTCAAAAGAATTATATCAGTGATACTGGCAGAGAAAAGTAAAGTCTAGCACTCAAGACGTTAACATTTCTCTGACTACAGCACCTTAATTTTTAATGAAGCCATACCATTTATTCCAAAACTTCAAGGAATGTCCTTAGTATCGTTTTGGAATTTCTAACTGATTGTGATTATATATGAAAAATGTAGTTTCTGTTAAGTTTAAGTTTATTTGATTTTACTTCAGGTATCTTAGCCTCCTGGAGCATTTCTAGGTGGTGAAGCAAAGAAAGTCAGAAGTCCACAGTTAGAACAGGAAAACAGGGGTTTGTGGTTCGGAGGGAAGCAATAATGAAAGGCAAGGGAAGTTATAGTTGGTGAAATGAATGGAATTATGATTGGTGAAATGAGGACTCTGGTAGGATTTTTTTGTTGTCAGAAAACATGATTTTTCAAATGCAAAACTTTCTCTTAGAATGAAAAGAATTCTCATCGTCTTGTTGAGAAGCAGATGAGCTGCTCCATTTTATCTCAGTTTTCCAGCCAAGCAAGCAAGAGCCTGAGGGAAGCATGGAGATATACTGTTATTTCATTTACTAAAATGCAGCTTTTATTTATTTTCGAGGCCTCCCTGTGCAGGAAGCTCCTAGATCTGAAGATCGACATTCCCTGCTTTGCATGTCCCAAACGGAAAAATATTCCACACACGAAGTCTTGTAACATCTTGCAGTAAGACATTTGAAGCCAATTTACACATTGCTCCATGTGCAGGGTTTCATTTTGCCACCATACTGTGGAAAGAACATTGCCAGAACTATAAACTCTGTTTCGATCAGGATGGCACTTAGAAATACATCCAGCTGCTTGCAGTTTAGACAAGAGTTGTGGAGCTGTATACCTTGTGAATGAGTATTTTTGGTGGTCTATTTTTTTCCTTTTTTTTTTTCTTCCTAACACAAATGGCTTTATACGGACTGGTTTACCAGTAAGAACCAGTTACATCAGATATGTTTCATATGTCATATTATTGTCTGCTATTGTAAATGATCCGCTTCTGACTTCTTGGGTGAAACGAATAGCATTGTTGAAAAATGTAAACTGCCTTTGGCTTCATTGTAATAGGCTTGTATAACTGTGATCATAATGACACCTACAGTTTATTATTAATCTCCAGCAATTTGAACAAGGAATTCTGAGGCTTGGTAAATTGCAAAATTAAAATATGCTTTTCTTGGTTCTTCTAGATGTAAACAGTTTGTCTTTCACACATCTAACACTTCTTAATGATGGCTTATTAGTTATATGGAGTTTAAAAGTCACAGCATCATATAATTCCTTCCTTTTTCAACATTTCACAGTATGGTACTAATATAGAGACTATTGATGGAAATCTTATAGTAAATTAACAGTACAATTATTCCTTAATGTATGTGTTTTCAGGAGTTAAAAAGAATAAATAACAGTCTGTCAGCCTCATGCTTAAAATAGGTGCATGGTCCATGTGATTAACTGATATGGCTGTCACAGTTTTTAGCACTGTGCTTTGATTTTTATCACATTTAGTGAGTCAGGGTCATTAGCTTCAATAAAAACTTGGATTAGAAACATCTACTGACCATGTCTGCGTTCTAGGAATTGGTATTAAAAATTCAGTATTTGGGATTCACGCCTCTAGGAAGGTGTAGTGGAATGCTGTGATACAGAGGTGTCTTTTGGAAAGAAGCCATTTGTGGTCAGTAAGGATTCTTTTCAAGATTATTAACCTCTGTATCCTTAAATTATATTTATAGAGCTGCCTAAATTATTTCTGGAGTTTCAGTTAGAATATATTCCCCAACCAAAACAATTGTGTAACACAGCTGTTACCTTTTGCCCCATAGATGCCTACCTTTCAGTTATAGATTAAGTAATCTCTGGGTAACTTCTAAGGCAGTTGCACTGGTTAAAATTATTCACGTGCATATGTTTGAATTATTAACATTATTATTACTGCATTTTGTCAAGGCACAGGATTGTCATCCAGAAAGTCTATTTGGTGGCTTACAGTCTTGCCTAAGGCATATTAGCTTGACAACTCTTTTGTTGGAACTTGGAGTGTATTTCTTGTATTCACCTGTTGTTGGTAAAATGTTTAATTCTGTAATGTAAATGCAATGGTAGGGTATAAATGCATGGTTTTCTGTTATAAATATTTAAATTTTGGTCTTTCTTGCAGGTTAAGTGCAACTGAAGATATATAATAGTTTTCTCTTGACAGTGCTCATATATTTTATTCCTCTTTTATCAGTCTCGGTTTCTGCATCAGAATGGCATGTTCACATTTGAAAAGTTTTTCTCCAGAGACTTGCATCTTTTCTCAGAATACTTGTATCTTACCCGAAACTAGCATGTGAGCACTTCAGTTTCCTAAAGCTCAAATTATCTTTTTAAGAGCAAATTCCAAATTCTGAACCACTGGAGTTTGTGTAGTAAATGTCACACTGACATTTTGTACTGCCCATAATGAGATGAACCTACAACTTAGAGCATTAGCTAAATCTAGCTGTCCTGGAAGTCTTTTTGTGGGACTTTTTTAATGCAGGATAAGAAGTCAGTCTTAGTTTTGGTACTCTACGTAGGCTGCCTGTCCTTTCACAGTTATACGGATAGTGGACGGCTGTGCTGAGTTTGCCATGGGAGCGGCCATGGACGGTGTTTCTAGGAGGTGTAACATCTGTGGGACTGGAAGACGTTTACCATGTTGTCTGAGGCACTAGTGAGGTGGTTGCATTACGTCAGTGTGTGCTCGATGTGTCACTTTTCCATATCCCTGATCAAAACTTGGTAATCTAGCCAGAATCATTTTTAAGCTGCATAAGTAATGACATTTCTGCAGTGTGCGTTTTTAAGTTCCCTTCTAATGGAGAGTTGTTTTGTCCTTTGCTAGGCCTTCTTATTTTAATGGTTGCAGAGGTTAATGGGATGTCTTGTGTTCAGAGTTTAATGCTACCTTTATATGTCTGCAGAAAATAGTTTAGTGATACAATCCTTATACTTGTAAGCCTGAGGATCCCTGGAAGTATAGGTCCGTTGCAGTCCCTGGACCATTAAGAGACCACTGCAGAGACCATTAAGACTCTTCTTCACTCAGAGTCGCTAAAATTTTAACTTTTATGTTTGCATGCAAATAATAATGCACTGTTAGAGTAGCACAATTTCCAACTTCCCCCCCGCCCCCCCCAACAAGCCTTGTTATGATGTCCTGTTGAGCTGAAAATTAGAACCTATGTCCCCCTCTTGGGCTCTGTTCTGGCAGTGCTTAGAGCTTCTTTCTCATACTGTCTGCTCTTTACTTGCAATTGTTACTCAGTTCCTTTAAATCATGGCACTGAGAGGCCAGCAATCCAGATACTGGAGATCCTGCTTCGTTTCTCCCATAAAGAAATCTGATTTGGCAGTTTTCTGTTCTTTGACTGTAACTTCTTAATTTTATGTATTTTGGCTTTCTGTAAAATACTTCATATGATGTAAATAAAGATGTATCATCTCAGAATTAAAAGTCACATGTTTAATTGCAAATGACTTGAGCTTACTGCATTTTGGTGTAATTCTGTGATGTCCTCACCCAAGAAACAGCACATGATTATTTGTAAGCTTGCCATATCTAGGAGGAAATTTGATAAGGCTTTCAGAATCTGCATTGTAAGGCCAGTAATTGCCGTGATCCAATAAGGGAGCCCTCTGTGGTGGCATCACTCGAGAGAGTAAGCGTGGTGTGACTGCTGCTGGCTTCTCGGATCACGCTGTCTAATGAAAGATTAATGAGGAGGTGATGCTTTGTAACAAACATCTAATACTGCCACCAGGTCACAAGTTTGATTTGAACCAATCAATATAATTCATTCTCCTAAAGGTAGCTAATGATAGCACGCTTATGAGAAATGAAATGGTCTGCAATCTAAGACAGCCTGCTTGTTCTTACTGCGTCAGCTTTAAAGAAACAGTATTCATTTTATAAAGTCATCTAAACCTTGGTAAGAAAGAAGAGTTTAAATTCTGAAGGAAAATGTTAAGAAAACTTTTTAAAAAAAAAAATCAAGAAAACTGAACTAAAAGGAATCATTATATTAAAAATAAATTAGAACTAAAACTCGTTGAAACATAAAGGGGAGAAAGGGGAAAAAAAATCTTATATTCTCAGAATTAATAAGATCTGTAAGAGAAAAGAGAGTTTGATTTGACCTTGGGGTTTAAGGATCAGATGTACATTAATGTCTGTGTTCTTAATCCTAGGAGTGACTCACTTGCCTATGAAAGACAGGGGTCAAGTCCCCACCTATGTCATATTGACCCATCTGAGGAGAGAGGGACAGAAATCGGAGCATTATTCTTCTCCTCTTGTACTAACAGAGGGCTAGATGAGTTTCTGATGTAACCTAGATTACTTTTTTTTTTAATTATACCAGCTATATTAATTCCAGAAAGCAAGTATAGGATGCAGAGGGGAGGGTATATATTCAGGTATTTCCCTCAGAGATAATCCTGTGAGAGACTGAACAATCTGAGGATTAAGAGGGCAGAATGAGGAAACACAAAGGCAAGATTTTCTTCTGAACTTCTTGCTAAAACCTTTGAGCTAGATTTTTGCATTCTTGTTTCTGTCTGAGTAATATTGTGCTGTGAAAGTGTTGGCAGTGAGTTGCTGTAGCTACATATGGAATAAGATACTGTAAAATATGAATAATGGAACTTGATTTTTGAGCTCTTTATTATGAGACTTCAGTTTTCCAACCTGCAGAGCAGGAAATCCCTACTTTTCTCTTTAAAAAAAAAAAAAAGTTCAAATTCTCTCATGAAAGATTCTGATTTTCATAGCAAAATAGTATTGCTGTCCTCTAGGCATATGTAGGACCATACTGACCTGGCTTCAGTTACTTCTTAGGTACAAAACAATATTTTAAAAAATCATGACAATTTATTTCCTAAATGAAATTAGTATTTGCTTAATATTTACGATACTTTCCTGTGTGGTACTTTCTTTCCGTCTAAATAGGTAATACCATAAACTTTGTAAATGTTAGCATTATTTTCATTAACAGTGTTACATTCCTAATACCTGGAACAAATTGAAATTGTCTCATCAAAAATATCAATGAATCATCTAAATATCAATACCAGATCTAGAAAAGACTTTAGAAGCCAGGAGAATTTTCATGCTAACATAATTTTCCAGGAGCCCAGGTGCACCAAAACACTCCCTTGCAGTGAGTAAGCAGTCTATTTGGTGAGTAAGCCACTTCTAAAGCACTGAATAGTAATTCTAATAGCAATTTCAGACTCATGTTTCGCTACTTTTACACAGTTGTATGAAAGATTTATAGTCTTTAGATGACATTTCTTAATGTTTAGCTTTCTAGTTTTCATTGTACAGTAGGGGTGAAAACAAATTAATCACCCCGAGCTGCAATTTGAGGATCTTTGCTTCAGTCACTGAAGCAGTATCTTTTTTATTCGATTTCTTCCCCTCTGTATCGATTGCTGTCGTGTTTCTTGGATTAACTTGGATTTCTCATCTTTTCTATTTCCGTTTCCTTTATTCTTTTCCAGTAAGTGCTTTAAAGTTTTAAATGTTTAAATAGAACCTCTTTCCCATAAAGCTTGGGATTTGCCAGGATCCCTTCTTAGAAGAGGAGCATGGTCTAATGGTCACCACACACCTGGGAGATGGATGTTGCTGTGTTCTTATCCTAGTTGATACACTTTTATGGCCTTAGGCAGGTCTCTAAACTATCTATCAACAGAGCCACGAGGATTAATTGAATAGGCAAAGTGCTGTGTAATGCTGAACATTATGCCTGACTTTAAGAATACTGTACATTTCCTGCCAGCCTTGGAAACAAAGTCTGTGATGTTAGTGGAGAAAATTGTGTTTTTTCAGTGATCTTGCCTGAAAGATGACAATAAGATTCCTGATTCCAGCAATATGAATTCATAATTGCACAGACTTTCTTTTCATGATGAAATCACTCTGTCATTTCTGTTTCTCCTTGGTAACTGGTATTTCTGCTAATATTTCCTGTAACTCTTGGAGAATAACAGAAGTTTATCTATATTCGTGAGGATCCACGTTCAAATAAATTTCAGAGTTGTTGCTATCCATAGTTCTGGAACAGAAGATGGAAAGAACAGATATCCAGAAGAAAAATACGTTAAAACTGTCTAGAGAAACAAAGCAGTACATAATGCTGGTCATTTTGAATTGTAATTATTTACACATGAAGAATATTGTAAAGGAAATATTCAAAGTAGTGAATTTTATCAGCTTTTTAATGGTTTGATCAGACTTTTCTTTTGTGACAGACATTTTATCTACACCTTTAGCGTTTATCTTATTTTTATTATTGTGTTGCCTGGGAGCTCAAGTCAGACTTTTCCGTAATTCCTCTATTTTAATTTAAGTTTTCTTGAATATGAGTGACAAGACTTTACATGTAATATGTTTCACTCTGATTAGCACTTTGTATCCTGTCATTAATACTTCTCCATCTTTCCTGACAAGATCTCACCCAGAATATCTTAGTGTTATCTGTGCCACATCACAGTGGTTGCCCGTAGTCATCCTCTGATGGACTAATACGCCCTCTTCTTTCTCCTCATTTGTTATTTCCAACTTGTCAGAGGAATTTTTACTACTATGTGTATGACCATGCACTTTGTTTTAACTAATTTCATTCTGTTTCTGTTATTGCAGAGTTACCCATTCTCCTTTGGTGTGGAACACAGTCTTTCTTTGTACTAACAGCTTATCGCACACCTAATTTCTGTGCCAAGGTCACAAGCAAGAACATTAAGTATGTCCCAAGACAGATACTTGAGGAATTACCCTAACAGTTTCTCTCCAGCCTGATACTTCCAGTTGTTTTCTCTTTAGCCAGTGCTACAGAAATACGAGGACAATTTTGCTGTTAAGTTTATACATGAATCTTAGATTGTATAAATCATACTGAAGTGTGAAAATGGATTTCCCGTCAGTGATCAGAGGAGCCTCTAAGAGGTTCCAGACATTCTTCAGGTATTTGCAAAGCAGCTCCACTCAGACCACTGCGCCAGCACTAAAATTTCCAAACACCACATTTAAGAAGGCATCCCTGAAATTGTTGCTTGCTCTGACTCTGCCCCCAGGGCTGTCCTTTTTTGTCTCATCCTTCTGCCATGCAGTGACAAGAAGAGCCTGGCTCCATCTTCTTAGTAACCTCCTCACAGTTACTGGAAAAACTGCCATTAGGTCCTCCCAAAGCCACCTTTTCTCCAGGCTGAACAAGCACAGTTCTCTCAGGATCTCCTCACCCAGCCTCTGCTGAAGCCCCCTGTCTTGGTGGCCCTTCAGTGAACTCACTGTGGTTTATCAACATCTTTCTCATACTGGGAGGCCCAAACTGGGTGCAGTATTCTCGATGCAGTCGAAAGCATGCTGAGTGAAGGGGGTTAATCACTTCTAATGATCTACTGGCTATGTGCCTGGTGGTACAGCCCAGGATGTTGTTGTCCTTCTTTGCTGCCAGGGCACACTGCTGGCTCGTGTTGTTGCTGCCAATGTCCTCAGCTGCCCAGCCAGTTGATCTCCAGCCTGTACTGTTGTGTGGGGTTTTTCCTTCCCAAGTGCAAGACTTTCATTTGTCCTTGTTGAATTTCATAATTTCATATCAGCCCAACCCTCCAGCCTATCTAGGTCCCTTTGACTGGTGGTCCTGCTCTTGAGCATGGTCAGCTGGTCTGCCCAGTTTGGTGTCACATGGAAACTTGGTGAGAGCACACTTCATTGCCTCCTCCTGGTCATTGATAGATGTGAAACAGAACAGGTCCCAGTACAGACCTGTGCAGTACTCCACTGTTTACAAGCCTCCAGACTAAGGACAACACATTAACCACTAGCTTCTGAAACCAACTATCCAGACAGTTTTTTACCTATTACAACAATTTATCAATGTCACTTTTTTTTTAATAATTCAGTTATTACATTAAGTAACATTTTATCATAGAAATGCATTTAAGCTGTGTTAGCGAGGGACCAGGGTAGCCCGGAGAAAAGAAAGCTGTGCATAATACTACTGCTTTTAAATCTGAACTTCTAAACCTAAATTGATTTCATTTATTATTAGACGATCCTGAGCTAAGAAGATTCTGAAACTGGCTGTTCAGTGGAATGCAGTGTAGAGGCACCCAGGCTGGTGTATTATAATAATTTATAATGATATCATGAATCTAGTGAGGTTCATTAACTCAGATGAAGAGCTGTGTCAACCATGTTACTTCTGAACTCAGGCTTGCCTGAGAATTGTTATAGTCATATTTGTGTGCTGTTGCTTAGGTATGGTAGACTTAAGCTAGCAGGCACGTTACTATTTTAAGTATCTCTGCACCTGTGTCCTGATTTATCTGCAAAGTCAGTAGCCCACCCAGAAATTTGACTGGTTTATCGGCTATGGGCTGACAATGGGGTTTCTTAGGAACCAGGTAGTTGAGTCTGAGTCTTTAGTTCATATTTTCCAAGGCAACCTCCTGCTTGTATTTTGCACACGATTTGGCAAATGTAAATTGAGTCATTTTCTAAGCTTGTTATCTGATGTCATTCACAAATTAAGCAGATGTTGAAATGACTCCATTTACCTTTATAGTTATTTGCAATTGTAGAAGAAATGGTGAGGCAAGAACCCTTTTAAAACTAGGTCCTGAACATTTTGGTCTTGCTTTTGCTTTGGTTTAAACTTCTGAAAAACTTGCCACTAATGTCAATGGGAAGGAGGTGGGGTGTGTTTGTAGAATAAAGTCATTATGTGGGCTGGTAGGGGTGCAATGTGTGTGAATAAAACTGGTTGATCTCACTAAATGTTAAGAAGTTTGCCTGAAATCACTTTCAATATCCTTTATTGTTCTCTATACAGTAAAGTATATAATTAGGGAACATGTTATCCAGCAAACTCAGTTTGAAAAATTAATTTTTAAAACATAAAAGGGGCAGTGACTGAAGTCCTGCCAGGCTCTATCGAATACTCACATGTATTATATTGTAAACATAATAGGATTACACTGTATGTTGTCATAATAATTGGCAATGGTATTGGAGTCAGTCATTGAGTGCTCTGTCCATGTGGTAATAGATGACAAGGGCTACAACGTTTGTTGGCAGCAAACTTGTTTTCCTTTCTGTTTTTCTTAGTAAATTGGTTTCAAAATAGTTTTGTGGATTTTTTTTTTAAACCGACTGTCTTAGGATCCAGATGACTTTATCTCTTTTTAATGAGATTTGGGACATTCTCCTTAAAAGTGGTGTTTGCTCAGGGCTGTCACAAAGGCTGCATTCTTCAGTTTTCTTAAAGCATGGCACTGTGACAACAGAGATAGGAAAGACTTAGTAGTGATCAACAGGGTGGATTAAGTCGGATCCATTACAATCCAGGGCTGAAAGGTAGCACGAGTAAGGAGAGAACATAAAAACCTGAGTCTGGAGGCCAGCAAATAATTTTAGATTCCTGGATAGGAACAGCTTATCTGTTAGTTTCCGTAGGCTTGATGCTGTAATCCTAACTCATGCAAGCCATGTCACTGTGTTGCGGAGGGCTGCCATGTGATGGGAGCTATTTGTTGTGAGTAAGTGTGGCAAAGCTGCTCCCTTTATTTACAAAGGTCCTGAAGGGGCAGACAGGATAGATAACAACTGGGAAAGAGGAATTTTCCTTCTGAAACCTCAAGACATTTGTTACTGAGTTAGTTGATGGAGTTTTACAGGACAAGACCCTGTTAAAAATGATTTCTTTTAAGACCCAGACCATAAGTATGACAGAGCTCTGCAGGATGCTGAAAGACAACTTGTGGTGGCTTGAGGCCTTTACAATAGGCATGCATTTCAGTTATGATGGAGTGAATTTCACCTAATACAAGTTTAACAGCTGAAAAAAGGTTGCCTATACCAGCTTTCCATCTTCCATCAAATTCAGACTGTAAGCCTTGACTACTTAGCCTCAGATACTTGCGAAATCAGCACCAACACACACCCTATGCATCACCATTGTTTACCTTTACGTATATCCTGCACTTTTTGCCAGTTTGAGCCAGCTCTCGCTGACTTCACTTGCACATGATATAGCCATATGCTTCCACGCTTCCCAAGCTTCCATGCCTTTTCTTGTACTGTTTATGTGCCTGTCCTGCCTGTCCTTGTGTCAATCATTTTCTGTCCCATTTCATGTTGTGTACAGCTCTCCATCTCAAAGTCCACTTGTGTCTGTCTTCATTCTCAGCGTTATTCCTTAGTGCCTGATTCTTTTCCGGTAGTCTTCTTTGCATTACTGGCTGCAGAATATGCCACCTGCATGTATCTCCAGTTCTGCCAGCAGAACAAGAGTTGCAGTATAATCGGTTCTACAGGAACGTCTTGTTCCTGCAAAGCAGATATAACTTTATTCTGTTTTGCACTGATGTATATACACTTTGGCTTGCTTTGACCACGTGGGTATTTGGAATCTGCCCAGGTAGTTATATAGAAGGGATGGTATTCAGCTGCCACGAGTTGTCTCTACCCGTAGTCAGCATTTAGAAACGCCGTATATTTGCAAGTGAAGAACAGCACATTTAGTTAAATCTTCAGAGGGAAAAGGAAATTGATAGAGGACTTGCCCAAAGTGATATTTATCATGGCCTCTATCACTCTTTTTCCTCTTGAAAATGCTAGCAGATGTGTGACCTCTTACGTGGCATGGTGCAGTAAATCAGCCCAATTCTGAGTCACAGGGAAATGGGACATCCATTTGAACCACTAATACAATATCTCAGTTCTTTAGGGATCTTCTATCCAGGGGATGTCCTTCTATAACTGTGTTTAGTTTGTGAGCATCTTTTAAAAATCAACACTCAAAATGGTTTAGTAATTTAAGACTGTTGAAAAACAAATTAAATAGTTGTTAAATACAATATCTCAGTAATTTCCAGTTAGAAAGCACAAAAATTAACATTTTAATGTTTTTTCAACATTGCAAGGTTTTTATTTACCTGCTGGGGTATCATCTGGTTTCTGATGAATTTGCTGTGGTTTTTCCTCACTAAGATGTAGTGAGATGTGCGTGTGTATATTCTAATGCACAGTGTATTCTCAACTCAGGTATCATTATTGCAAACTACATATTGTTTCAAGTGCTTTTCTCCTCAATATTCTGATTGGTGATTACGTGGCTAATCAGCATTTTAAAACAAAATTTGCACATAAAGAGTCTGATTGTCCAGTGGGGACATGCTAACAGGTTCTCTCCCTGCACAAGTGCTCTGCACAGTAAGACATGCATTAGCTGCCTGGGATCAAAACAGAATCAGGAGAGTTTTTGTAGCATACAAAGTTGCTGAAAATTGTTTTTCAAAACCACTGTAAATTTTTCTTGGTGTACTTTATACCCTGTGTGGGGAATCCGTTCATGCAACAGTGCCCAGTACTGTAATTTGGACTGATTTAGCTTGTACTTTAACCATTTAAAAAAAAAAAAAAAAGAAAAATCCTGATGTGTCCACAATCTTTTGTGACTTTTGTCCACTCTGCAGCTTTAGCAGTCAAGCTCTTTAGACCATGAAAACTCTTGAAGGCACGGCTGTGCTTAGGCACACCTCTTTCCCTGAAGGGAATGGCAGAATCTGATCGAAAGGTTTCCTGCACCAGTAACCAGAGCCAGTAACTAGAAGTTGGGCCTGTTTATATCCTCTAGACTGGAAAATTCAGAAAAGGTCAGGTTTGACATTCCTGATATTTTAAGGTAGTATGCTTGAAGGCGCACAACAACCTAGTCGTAGGAAAATACCCTCTCCAAATGTTTACAGCTTTTTTGGTACCTTGTACCAAAGAAGGAAAGGAGCACATGGATACAGCTTTTCCTTGATGAGTCATCTTACTCCTTACAATTCTCCCTTTGATAAAATTATTTGCAGAGAGGCTTAAAGCTGTTTTCTTCGAAGTGACACCGTTTATTAGAAAACTGAAAGACCATGAGTTAACTTCTGCTTCTTGCGCATTGATAGATTTACACCTACCTTGCTTTGGAGGCAACCGAAGGGGTAGATGCAGAATTTGTAAGCATGAGGGCTGCACCATTTTGGAGTCACACTAAATTCTTTGTGCTTCTTAGTACCCTACTGGTTCAGCAAGGACTGTGGAAAATGTCTGTCACTTTAAACAGTACAGTATTTGCATTTCTCTTAATCATCTGTCACAGAGCAAAGTTCAGTAGGTTGAGGAAGTATTGTTTAAGTGCAATTGCTCTAAAAATATATCAAAAGGAAAACTACTGTATATGAACAAATTATGGAGAGGCTTTATATAGCTTGTTGATGTCTGTAAATACATAAAACAAGGAAGCAGCAGCTTATGACATGGTTATTTCTGGAAAAGCGGAAGGTCTGACTGTTCATTATTACACCATACGCAGAGCCAAGCAGTTGCTCCTGAAGAAATCGTGAGTGGAATTAAGAACCCCAAAATTAGAAAATTAGAACTATTTGCGTAGTGTTGTGAGCTCTTTGCTCCAGATCTTACCTCTGCAAGTCAATGACAAATCACATATTAATGTCAATGGGATCCAGTTTAGGATTTTTGCTTCCCTCTCCCCCCACCTTTTCTTTAAACAAAACCCTTTTCTTATCATTTCCAGGAAATACCCATTCTGAGGATAAGCCTGAGGATCTGACAATCTTTAGTGATTTCGGGCAGATCTCAACATAAAGTATTCCAAAACTAGTGGTACCAGCTCACTTCTTCAGAAAAGAGTGTAAAATATATTTTCTGTATCCATGGGGGGTGGAAGCTAGAAGGAAGTACTAAGTCAGTTAATTTGTCATTATTACCCAGTTACCTCTGTACAGAATATTTTGTGTTCAACTGCAGTAGTAAGCATGCAAATACATGCTGAGCTACAACACTCAAACAGGTATCCAGACTTGAAGACCTCAAGAACTAAAGGTACCATTGAGAATTCACATGGTAATTTGAGTTATAAATAACTTGTTTAATATGCCTGGTTTCCTACCTGAACTTTGTGTTTGCGCTAAAGAATCCTGTAGGAGACAGTATTTTCTGTGATATATTAAATCAAGCTAGTTAATAATGTTAACAAGTGAACTTTGAGTCTTTCCTTCAAACAGGTCACTGTAAGACATTCTCCTCTTCAAATCATTCTTTCTGCTTTTTTATATTCCATCTTGAAAACATTCTTTCTGGAATGTGAAACTTGGTGTGGTGTTTCACTGCAGGTTTCACCAGTGCTGCATACAGTTGTATAAAGCTGTTTTGCTTTTGTATCTATACATCCAAGGATTGTATTAGGGGTTTTTTTGCTACAACATCAGCTGTTTGTCACCTGTAGTTCTTGGTACTTCTCAGACCATGTGTTTTCCAGGGAGGAGACTTGGCTGCTGATGGAGCTTTTAGTTCTAATCCCTTTGCATTTGGCTGTATTAAGTCATGTTTAATTAGAACTGGCTTAGTTTATTAAGTGATTCATATTGTTCTACATGACTATCTTCAGCTTTCATCCTCACAGTTTTGTTAATCTCACAAATCTTATTATCATGGATGTAAATATTTATTTCCAAATCACTTATGATTTATATTTATTTCCAAATCACAAAAGCCCTAAAGTTTGTGTTACAAGTCTCCGTTCATTATTACTTTGTTAGATCTTTCAGTTTTCAGTCCATTTAACACGTTCTCTTGGTATCGTGTTGTGCTACTTTTCATGAGAATGTCATACACTATTAAGTCAACTGCTCTCCACAAATGTACTGCAGATATACAATTACTTTCCTCAGCGAAATGTCTGTCTCATCAAACAATGCGATACAAGGCCTATTTGCCACAAAACTGGCTTGACTGATATTAATTAAATTCTGGTGCTTTAATTCTTTATTAATTTTATAACAGCTTTATTACCTGGAAGTAATGTCAGACTAACTACCCATTAGGTCTCTGAATCATCCTGCTGGCCTTTGTTATTGGCACAACATTAGCACTTTTCCAGTCAAATAGAATTTCCTTGGAATGCCTTAATTTATTAAAATAAACATGATTAGTTCTCAGGCCTTCTCAGTCTTAGTTCTTAGGTGTGAGGTAGATGGATTGGCTGATTTTAAAATGTTTATTTCTAGTACCTGTTGTATAACATCCTGTTTGGTTACTAAGGGACTGGAAAATAGTTCCACATCATCATGATGTTCATAAGAACATCTGTCTAAATATGGGATAGAAATATTTCTAAAAATTTCTGTCTGTCCTGCATCGCTATTAAATTTTTTTTTAATTTCCATCTGGCAATGGGTTTATATAACTGCTAGGACTATTGTAGTCTTGATACTTCTATTTTTTATTTATTTTTAGTCTTCATGTTACAGCGGTCCTGTCAACTGTGGACTTTCCGCTAATGTTTCTAGTTTGCCTTATTGATTTTTTTTCCCCTTCGTAACTCCTAATTCATATGGATTATTACTGTTTATCTTCATCTGTTATATAGTAGTTTTTATTATGAGCTACTGCTTATGCTTGAGTAGTGAAAGAAGACACCATTTTTAGCCAAAACTATCTTCTTCTTTACTGTGGAATTATAAATTCTTGACTATCTTAAGATTTCTTCTTAAAGAAATCTCTCACTTTTGACTTTCCCACATGAATTTCAATCATCATTTTAATTTCTTTGCTAGGGTACTGAAGTTGCAGGTTACTGACAACTGTAATGCATGTACCACACCCATGGCTTTATGCAGCAGTGTTTCCCTCATCTCTCCTACTCCTCCTGACCTCTTCGTGTGGTTTTATTTAGCATTTAAATAGGGTGAATCATTGCACAATGTTCACTAATAATAATGGCATCATTCTTTTGCTTTGGTGATAATTTCATGTTCTCTGGTTTATTAAGTCTTTCAATCTCAGTACATAAAGGCCTGTAAAATGTCATCTTTTAATACTCCTTGCCACGCTAATTCAATTTCTTCAGGGACTGTCTGAGCACATTCTATATTTGCCTTCTTACCAGCTTCCTCAGGTGTTGCTACTTTAACATTCTCCTGTCTACTCCATCTTATCTCCAGATCAGAAGGAGGTAAAGAACCAGAAAGAGGTAAAGAACCGTCCTGTTTTAGAGTTTTTCTAAGAGGTAAGATTACCATGGTGAGTGGATTTTCATAAAAGCCCTGTTAGTGAAGTCTTCCCAAGTCACGCACTTGTTTGTTATTCATCTGACCATACTTACTCTGAGGATAATGTCATCTGTTCCAGAAGCGATACTGCAAAAAGGATATTTCAGATAGATTTCATCACAATACATGTTCTCTATGTAAAATTTTCACTAGGGTGCCTTCCACACTGGTATACCAGCAGAAGCCAAAAGTAAATCTCATTTTTTGTATGGCCTTATACAGCAGGCCCTCCTTTTAATTTTGTGCATTTTGTCTCTGTGACTCAGACTCCTGCATATTTGGAGGATGTGTCAGCTTTTTATTCCAAACTAGCGTGTGTTTTTCTTTCTTGTTTTAGAATAGTGTGTAGCGAATTCAATGGGATAATATAAAGGGTATTAAGGGAACTATTAGCATCCAGCTGTTTTGTTAGTGAAGTTAAAGGCTGCTCTCCAGGAGTAAAGCACACTGCATTTTTTGCAGTGAGCGTTCGGGTTTGGTCAGCATTCAGAAACAAGAACCATTCTGAGGTGATAAACAAAAATTGTGGCTTGGACATACCTCCTTGCTTTAGTATTTTAAATCAAATGCCTTCCAAGGGCAGGGCCCTTAGCGCAGTTCTCCCCTCTGACTTCCTCTTTCCTTCATGAAATAAAATAATCATCACTGCAGGTTCTCCTGTCTGCAGCACGTACTCCCAGCAAAAACTGTTTCTTTAATACACGTATGTTGCAATTACACCTTTTAAAAATTATTTTAGTAATATTCCTGCTTAATCATGCCAATTAGCACAGACTAGAGAGGAAACTGGAAGTAAGTCATTATTTCTTTCTGTAGGTTTTCCTATCTGAGAACAGAAATATTGAAAGGTGAGGAGCAGAGAGGAAAAGACAGCTGACAAAATTCAACTGCACCTCTTCGTTCATGGACTTGCAGGCTGGTTTATAACTGGGGAAGGAGAGGGAACAATAAGCAAGCGGAATTAGAACATGCAAAGAATTTTAAATGCAGACTTTTCGTTTCCTAATCCCTCACTATTTTGTATTGTGTTAAAATGGTCATTTTCTTATACAGATTTCATCTGATATTTTCCAGTGATTGATAGAGACTCAAAATCTAACGATGCCTGAGTGTCACACGTTAAACCTGCGGTCTTGATATGATTTGTCCAGATCATGTTGCTGAAGAAATCTTTAGATCTCATGAATACATAAGAACGTTTATTTCCTTCCTGAATTAAGATCATAGAAGTACTTTCTGTAAAAGCCACTACAGTCCAACTGTAGTAGCAGCATTATATTTGACACGATAAATGCAGAAAAAGTACTAAGAAAGAGTCGCAGTGGCTGAGCCACAGAATCTTTCTGAATCCAGACTTGTTTGGATGTTTTGAAAGAGAAAATGAAATTGTCACATGGTTGCTGATTACATAGTGACTGAATTGTTTCAAACTACGTGTGCTTTGGGAGATAGAGTCTGCAGCTGGGAAATCCCCACCATGTGACTGGTACAGCTGTGTTTAATAGTGTGATTAAGCTTTTCTGCAGACCTGAGTATTTCACCGCGTTGCATCTGTACCTGTGGGTGTCTGCCTGTTGCAGCATTCCAGTGACTGCCAAACATTCCCAGTCTTTCAGAATTTGCATCAGCATGTGAACATCTGAGCTGCTTGAACAGTGCTAATCTTTTGCTGATAAAGCCATGGGGAAATAGAGCACCAAGTGCGGCAGAGAAGAGAATTTCTCTTTAAGGGTGAATACAGTAGCTTTAAGTCATCTGCATTTGTGCTATCCTGCCAAAGGACATAAATAAATGGTTAGGAAGGGGAAGCTTGGACTTCTGCTTTTCTTTGAGCTATTTTTATGCTTATCCATCCCCATCTTGTTCCTATGTTTCCTCCTCCTGTGGCATCTCGTCAGCAATTGAGATGGTGAGTTGTTCGGGATAGGAGCTCTTTGTTACTTACTGGTACGCTGTCAAGGATAAAGGGACTCAATTCTTTACGGGGTTTATAAGATTTTTTTTTTTTTTTTTTTTGGTAACATAACCCTGTGATTTCAACTAATGGTTTGTCGGTTGACTCATTTTGACGCACTGCATTGTATAGAATGTAGAAGCGTTAGGCAGTGGGTCGTGCAAACTGTTGCTGCATTCACGTGGGAAAAGAGAGGTGCAGTACTGTGGCTTTGAAGTGACCCCTTGTATGGTTGCAAAACAGGCCTCTAGCGATATGCTTGGAAATTTGGATCATTAACAATTGCAAAGCGTCACTGTGATGACTTCACCTGGTTAGCAGTCAAACTTTTTGACAATTCTGCCATTCCCTGGAGATTTACTAATACACTGTGGGCTCTGCTGCCTCTCCCAGATGTGAACTCATAGCGCAACACCGTAGTGAGTGGCAACCTCCATGACATTCCAAGAAACCATCTCTCCTGGGTTTTAGGGTACCAATTATATGATCCCTAGAATACTATAATCTCTGTCAAGAGCGAGCTACTAAGAAAGGGAAAAAAAATGCACTGAAGCACCACTTTACAAAGTTTTGAGTATTGTGGAAGAATGCACTATTTTTCACTTTTTGTACAATATTTGCAGGATGGTGTCCTTTTAAAATACATTTAGCCTTTGCTTCTCAGATTTATCACACATTTCTTTCTTTAATATGTATGATTGTCCTGGTAGAATCCAGTGGGGCTCTGATCTTTCTGCTCCATCTCAACTGTGCTGGTTTTGGGGTTGGATTATAATTGGCTACTTCAATCTTCCTGCCAAAGCTTTGCAATACATTTAAAACATGTTTTCCTATTGCTGTTTATCACCTTATGTTTCTAGAGACCAAGTAGGGCTTTTTCTCTGATATTTGATTAACTGTTTCAAAATGCCTAATGGGGTGAGATACTATTAGTAGGTGCTTGAGAGAATTTTGGTCTAGTGTTATTTATGCTTGCAATTTTTCACACATTGTGGTGATCTGTGGTGCAATGCTGTAGTGTGCTAACCTTACGTTCCCTAATTCTAGGTGTGAGCTCTGTGTGTTGACATAATTTAATGTTTGTGCTCAGGGTTGCTTGTTACCAGGTTTACATTGTAAGTGGCAGATAGTTCTACAAATAAATGTCACTTTTTAAATACAGAACTAGATTCTCTGTCTGAGGATTGCTATATTATTTATTCATATAACATTGTTTCTTTTTATCATTTTTTTTTTAAATTGTCCCTTTGCAAGGCCTCTAGGGATTGATACTACAAAAGTCTAGGTATTCTCTGCCTTCGCTCATTTCATAACAAAGAGCAACCTATGCCTTAGTTGATCTGGTTAATTAGTCAAAGGATAGCAAGAGATGACACCAGTGTTTGATAGTGTGTAGTAAGGATTAGCACAACAGCAAAAAAATCATGAGATGAGTTATTATTATTCCCCTAATTTTTTGGTTCCCAATTTCCATATGTTATACATATTTCTCTGTATTATGTTTGAGGAAGTAGTCAGATGAAAGGTCACAACTGTTTCACGGAAGTGGGTGAATCATATACTGATTCACTGTGTACAGGCAGTGTATGCTCAATGTATTTGGACTGTGCATTCCTTTATTAGTCTGCCGTCTGTTCTACTGTGGGAACCTAACTTAAAAGAGATTAATTGTGCTGCAAGTCAGTTACATAGAAATGGTGTTGCAATATAGCTTTATGGACTTGAATTGGAAATTACATAGTTCATTTAAATTGCACACACAGTACAAATTTAGGCTGCATCCCCAAAATCTTTGAGATATAATTTAGATGAGCAGGTATTTGCTTGATGCAATGTGTGGGGAGCATGCTCATTGCTTTAGCCGTGAGATGGAGAATGTCCTCCCTTCACTGACTTTTGTGATCATATGCAAGTGTCGTAGCTTAAGAACATGTTGCCTCCCCAGATTCACATTAAGATACATACAGTGAAGTTGAGGTTGGGGATAGGATCTCTGTAGCAGCTTGTGTGACCCAGAGCAGCAATTTTACTCTTGCTTTCCCATCATTGGCACATGGAAGAAGGGACCAACCACTTGGGAAGATTACAAGAATGCTGTCAGAGTCTGCAGGGATGAACTGAGGAAAGCCAAGGCCTCCTTGGAATTAAACCTGGCAAGAGATGTCAAGGTCAACAGGAAGGGCTTCTTCAAGTATATTGGAGGCAAAAGGAAAACTAGAGAAAATGTGGGTCTGCTGTTGAATGAGACAGGAGCCATGGTGACAGAGGATGCAGAGAAGGCAGAGTTACTAAATGCCTTATTTGTTTCAGTCTTAACTGCTCAGGCCAGCCCTCAGGAGTCCCAGGCTTCGGAGGCAACAGCAAAAGTCTG
The DNA here is from genome assembly GCF_963924245.1 of Chroicocephalus ridibundus. Classification (NCBI taxonomy): domain Eukaryota; kingdom Metazoa; phylum Chordata; class Aves; order Charadriiformes; family Laridae; genus Chroicocephalus; species Chroicocephalus ridibundus. Next base: position 26,918,653 of record NC_086286.1, read on the forward strand.
GACGAAGGAAGGCTTCACCTTGGTTGAGGAGGATCAAGTCAGAGATCAATTAGGTCAATTAGATATCCACAAGTCCATGGGTCCTGATGGGATGCACCTGAGAGTGCTGAGGGGGCTGGCAGAAGTCATTGCTGGGCCACTCACCATCATCTTTGAAAGGTCCTGGAGGACAGGCGAGGTGCCTGAGGACTGGAGGAAAGCCAATGTCACTCCAGTCTTCAAAAAGAGAAAGAAGGAAGACTCAGGAAACTGCAGGCCAGACAGCCTGACCTCCATCCCTGGAAAGATGGTGGAACAGCTCGTTCTGGGTGTCATCTCAAAGCATGTGGAGGAAAAGAAAGGTATCAGAAGTACTCAGCACAGATTCACCTAGGGGAAATCATGTCTGACTGGTCTGATAGCCTTCTACGATGGCATGACTGTCTGGATAGATGAGGGGAGGGCAGTGGATGTTGTGTACCTTGACTTCAGCAAGGCTTTTGACACTGTCTCCCACAGCATCCTCATAGGGAAGCTTAGGAAGTGTGGGTGAAATGAACGGACAATGGGGTGGATTGAAAACTTGTTGAAAGATGGAGCTCAAAGGGTCACGATTAGGGGCACAGAGTCTAGTTGGAGGTCAGTGACAAGTGGTGTTCCCCAGGGGTCAGTACTGGGTCCAGTCCTCTTCAGTATATTCATCAATGACCTGGATGAGGGGATAGGGCGCACCCTCAGCAAGTTTGCTGATGACACAAAGCTGGGGGGGTGGCTGACACACCAGAGGGCTGTGCCGCCATCCAGCGAGACCTGGACAGGCTGGAGAGTTGGGCAAAGAGGAACCTTATGAAATTCAATAAGGGCAAGTGTAGGGTGCTGCACCTGGGGAGGAATAACCCCATGCACCAGTACAGGTTGGGGGCTGACCTGCTGGAGAGCAGCTCAGTGGAAAGAGACCCAGGAGTCCCGGTGGACAACAGGATGACCATGAGGCAGCAATGTGTCCTTGTGGCCAAGAAGGCCAGTGGCATCCTGGGGTGCATCAAGAAGAGTGTGGCCAGCAGGTGGAGGGAGGTCATCCTCCCCCTCTACTCTGCCCTGGTGAGGCCGCACCTGGAGTACTGTGTCCAGTTCTGGGCTCCCCGGTTCAAGAAGGATAGGGAACTGCTGGAGAGGGTACAGCAAAGGGCTACAAAGTTGAGTAGCAGACTGGAACACCTCTCTTATGAAGAAAGGCTGCGGGATTTGGGTCTCTTCAGTCTGGAAAAAAGACGGCTGAGGGGGGATCTTATCAACACTTAAAAATACTTAGAGGGTGAGTGTCAGGAGGATGGGGCCAGTCTTTTTTCAGTGGAGCCCATTGACAGGACAAGAGGTAATGGGCACAAACTTGAACTTAGGAAGTTCCATCTAAACTTGAGGCCTGGACACGTTCCTGTGCAACCTGCTCTGGCAAGGGGGGTGGTCCAGAGGTCCCTTCCAACCCCTGTCATTCTGTGATTCTGTGAGATGGGAAAACTCCCACAGGTGGGATTTGAGGAAGACAGAGAGGGAAAATCGTGTGTCCCAGACAAAAATTTGGATTAAAATAATCACCAAGGATCGTAATCAGGATGATGGAAAAGTCTGGGCTAGTTTTGTTTGTTTTTTTCTTTAAGAATGTCCAGGGCAAAGTTGACGCATTTTTAAATGCCGTATGTGCTCAGTCATTTGGCTAATATGCCTACTTCTCTGTTACCACCAAATTATCTAACGTGGTGGGATTTAGCTAGCCTCACATGCTTCACCACAGTGTGGTAGGTCATTTGACAGTATGAGGAACATGATATGGTAATTAGGGAATCTGTCTTTCTTCTTTTTTCACCCTCCAAAATAGACAGCTTCATGCTTGTGGGAAGGTACCGTGCTAGCAGTTCTGGGAAGCGACGCTTTCTCTTTAATCCCTGAACAGATACAATACATAGAATTACACTACAGGCTTTCCTCTTGCTGGCATGACTGCATCTCCGTTCTCACGTGGAAATGCAACCTTTAGGGCTGAAAAAGCAGTTCAGGCCAGCTCAGCATTTAGCCCATTGTTATTACACCTTCTCGCTAAGACTAGCAAAACTTTAAAACCAGAGAACTCTTTGGAACTTCAGCCAGAGCAGACAAGAGTCCGGGTTATTAACACTGATGCAAATGTGAAGCCCCATCTGCTAGAGATACTATCTTTTACTTGAGACAACCCGTGTCCTTCTTGTAAATCACACAGTCCAAAACCTTAAAACTGACTAATACATCCCCAGGCACAGCTGTGATGTAGGAAGGCAACTGCATGCGCATTAAGCGATCACGTCATTAGGTACTAGCATATGGACTAAAGTAAAGAGAGAGACAGCTCTATTTGCAATACTGGTAAATCTGCTGTAAAGTATTTGGAAACTCAATCCATATTTAGGATTCTATCCAGGAAAGTACCAGGAAAGAACTTTTTTATGATACTCAGCAACTGAAAGCTAAGCAATTTCATTGATACATTTCTGGGCCGAGGCCTCGGGTTTCTTCTCATGACAAGTACAATTGCAGCTCCTCTGCTCTGACCTTTAGTTGGCTTAATGTAGGCATCCAAGCTTGAAAGTTGTACATTGTACAAAGGGAGTTTGAGTTTGGTTTTCTCTTATTACACCTACAAGTGGAATGCCAGTGTGATGTGCTCAGAAATTAATATAAACACTGAGCAGAACAAGTAGAAGCACTGCTGGACATAAGGGTTCAGTATAACTTGGGCACCATAACTTCATTCCTACAATGCCATCTTGAAGATTTATTTTTTCCAAGCAGAAATTAACCTAAATAAATCTATTTTTCAGCCTTTCATCTTCAGTTGATATAGGAATAATGTATATGGAATTGAACAAGTTTTGTCAATTTTACAGTGCACGTCTTTGGAGTTACCCTCCAATGTATTTATTGACCGTTGCTTCATTCTAGCAGCCACTGTGTTTTCTGCAGCTAAAAGAAGGTGTTAAAACCTGATTTGGAATATGAACTGACAAAAGTTGGAAGAGAGAAAATGTCTCTGCAAAGCATCTGTAATTACTTAACTTCAATTTTGCAATATATGATCTTAAAAGTTATTTTATCCCTTCTTGTTATGCTCAAAGCTTATCTCCTTTTGAGATCAAAATTTACAGTAGTCAAGGGGAAAAACTAGGACTAGTGATTCTCCTTAAATTTGTTTTTACAATTATTTGTATAAATTCTCTTCTCCTATGACCAATTTAAGCTGTTTGTTTCATATGTAATTGTATCCAAGGGGAAAATGCAGCTGTATTAAAGATATGTGTTTATGTGTGTGCTTGAATAATCTATTATTAACTAGTGAGGTGATTTCCTGCAATAAGGAGGTTTTACTGATGCCCTTTATTTTATGTAATTTTATGTTAAATAAATTATATTGTATTTTAAAAGACAGTCAGGCACATCAGCAATTCTGGAAAAAAAGAATAAGTGCAAGCTTCTTAGATATTTGAACGATTTGGACTAATGGGCAATGCTAAGCAGTCTTGAAAGGGGGGGAGCACATATGCAGAAGAAAAAGAGCTGAGTTTGGGAACTAAAATGGAAAAACCACAGAGTGAGTAGGAAGCATATCTTGGGTAAGAGTAAAGAAAAGCTGAGCAAGAGCTTTTGGGGCAGCATCCTGCTTTACCAGCTGGGGGCACTTTAAGCTGTCTCATTTGTTTGATTCTTGCACAGCTGGAAAAGATCTGACCCTGTAAAAGGCCTTGTTAGTTTTATCTTGAAACTATAGCTGATAAATAAATTGGAGGGGGGAAAATAAAAACAAACAAAGAGTAAAGTCAGTTCTTGTTTCTGCCTTCTGTCTGTGGGAGATCTATACCTCTTCTGCGAGAGTGAAAGCACTCAAACAGCCTGTATTTGGCACAGCTGAGAGGCTGAAACTGCGCTGAGGAGCACGGCCTGGATACAGCGTCAGAAGTCTCCTAGAAACGATCTGGCATTGATGATGAAAGTTTCTGTGCTCTCAGCAGCAGAGGTGCTGCAGAAGAGCCCCACTCCTCCCCTGGCTGCTCCCTCCTGTCCCCTGGCTGTGGCAAAGGCTGATCCAGCAACCTCTGCAGCTGTGCTCAGGCTGGTGGGGTGGAAAGTCCAGTGAGCAAGGTAGAAGGTGGTAACAGGCATGAGCGGATGGGGGAATGTCTCAAAATGATAATGCTAGTTATTAAAACTAGTTATTATTTGTGAACTTGATAATAATTAAACCAGTTACTATTTTGGAGTAAAATTCTATACCAGTATCTTCTAACTGGAAAGACCTGAGTTTTGTCTATGTGATCAGGTAAAAATGTTAAGAGCTAAATAGTTCAGCTGGTGCCAAAGTTAAATGTGCTTCAGCAGCAATTAATGATCAGATTCAGCCTCCGCTGAGGCTGTAGTTTCACAAACCCTTCTTTCTCACAGTATTGCCATCCACTCGCTGTTCATTCTGGCTAGCTTCCCACCTTCATCCACATATTCACTTGTGCCAGTATAACAGTTTGTGTGACTGCACAGGGAATTAGATCAGGAAACTAATTCAGTTTTTTAAAAAATCTTTTTTATGGGGGCAGGGAAGGGTTATTTTCCTCAATACAGTTCAACGTGTGCCATACCAGCAGTTGTCCTGGCACAAATAAGGTTGTGGTGTAAAGTGGGAATAAGCTGGAGGGAACAAGGTGTTAAAGCCAGCCCTGTTGCTGAAAGAGATGTTTGTGAAAATACACCTTGTTTTGGTGCAGAGCAGCAGGAAAAAGGGTGTAACTAACTCTTCCGGGAATTGCTGGGTTATACATGGTCATTTTGCTCAGAACAGAGACCTAGCTCTGAGTGCCTGTGGACCCCCATTCAGATCCCTCTTTTCTGTAGTAGGCTGAACAGAAATCCGATTGCTTTTAAGCTCTGGAAGAGTGTGCTGTATGAATGTAAGTTTATTCACTGATAGAAAGAAAAAAACCCCAACCAACCTAAAATTTTCTGTATGATACTGTTGGTCATTGGTGCAGTCATCTCATTGTCCTTTTCTCCATTGTGTCCTGGGCACTGCTGCTACAGGAGATATTGCAAATGGCCCATCCTGCTGCACGGATATATGTCCCTTCCAGGTATTCAACTCAAATCTGCCATTCCGTGTGCTGTAAATCAGCCCTCCTGGACTGCAGTCGCTGCACACACAGCCTGTTCACTCCTGTGTGTCTCACAGCTTTCCCTGAACTGTAGTTCCCTCAGGTACAGGGGTTCCTTGCCTTCCTTATTCTAGGTGTAATTTAGGAAAATCTTGTTCTTTATCCAGTGCTTTCTACTTACGGTTCTCACAGCTAAATAAGCACCTTCTCATTTGTTACACAGAAAAATAGACATAGGTGATTGTCGCAGATTGACCAACATCACAGCCTGGTCTCCACCAGAGCTTGGAATAGTTAAATAGCTCTCCTCACTGCAGGTCACTGCCCAAGTCGTCTGCATCTTTGCAAGGGACCATTCCTTCTGGCAACTTTTTTTGCTTGTAGTCATAGTTGTTATATTTCTTTGGCATGTATTTTTCATTAATATGAACTAATTGGGTCATTAAATATTAAATAATGTTAATAAGCATCATGGTTTGGGCAAACCTCAAACCAGGACAATGAGAGACAACCAAATTCTGCTGTATGCCTGCATGCATCTCTCTGCACACTGGAGACCACGCTCACCTGTATCACTTCTCTTATTCCAGGCCTAAATTCTTCTGGTGCTGTTACTGCCACCGTACGCACCGCTGTCCTTGTGCAGTGTAGATAGGCACCTGCTAAACCCCTTTGGTATTGTGAAGCTCACTTCGCCTGGGCCCTAAGGGAAGAGGCTCATCTCAAGTCAGAAGCCGAGAGGAGCCTGCGCATTGAAGTCAGTGACTTGATTCAGAAACCTAAATGGGATCAGAGTTGTGCCATATAACACAATGAGAAGGTAATGATATTAAGGAATAAAGAACAATAATTATCCCCTGATGTATTCTTTATTAATTTTATTATCAATTTTGTTATAAAAACTGATTGATCCTTTCAATTCTGTGCATAATCTTTTAACAGGTCAACTGCTCGAAGCCTTACTCTAGTTTTTACTCAGTTCTCAGTTGGGCAACTTTCCCATCAAAGTTGATGCCATTTTGCCTGCGTAAGAGGCCCAGTAAAAAAGAAAGAGCATTTTAGGATTTGTGCCATGTAGTGGTGTTAAGAGTCTTTAAAGCTTCACCTTAATCCCCAGCCTGACAGAGAAGCAAAGACACCCTGTCGGCTCTGCCTGGCACTGGCAAGTGTGCTCACACCCAAGGTTATCATTGCCGTGGCTCTGTGTTGGTGCTCCTGTCTGTCGCAGTAAATCAGTAATGTGCCATTTTTTTTCTCCTCACTTTACTACACAGAGTCCTTTACCTTCAGGTTGTCAGATTTCTAAAGAAGGTTGAAGCCATGAGTCTTCTCTACCGAATGCATTGTGTCAAGGAGGTTACATTGGACTGTCCTCTAGTGGTAAAATACTCTGCGTGCAACCTTATCTCAAAAGCAGAGTGCTTTCAGACACATCCTTCTCTGTTATTCACACGTTAATATTGTTCTTGAAGAACCATCTTGCTTTGAAAAGGTTGCCTAATAATAAAAACATTTAGGAAGAAGTTCTTAACAGAGGAACTTTGTAACAAAGTTGATGTCAACTGTGGTAGTGATGATTTGCCAACATAATTCAGTTTCAGGATTAGTTTTGATTGGCTGACTCAGCCATTCTTCTGTGTTATTCCTTGAACTTCCAAGTGGAAGAATGTTTGTTGGAGAAGCACAAAACATCAAGTTGAGGAATTTGAATTATTCCTCTGTTTCAACTGTAAAGTGTTGGCAAAACTTTGGATATCTTTTTTCCATACCAGTTTCTGTATGGAGAGTGGAGTGTCAATAATAGCTACTTCATCACAGTGTTTGAGGGCTGTTGATGGAAACAAGATCCTCAGGGCAAACAATATGTGGCGTAAAAAACAGTAATACATTGCCTGTTACAACAGGACCAAACACTTTGAGAGAATCCTGTCTCAGGAGTGGTATTTTTTATATGTATGCCTAAAATCAGGGTGAGCTCTTGCCATATGTAGATGACTAGTTTAAAGTTCTTTGTTTTTCAGTGAATTCTTATCTAATATCACAGACTCCAAAGCAAGATGGGTGCTAAGGAAAAAAAAACCCAACAGATTTCAAATGTTTATTTTCCTTTCTTTACTTTTCATATAGGTATATTAGAATACGTTTTGTTAATATTTTTACACCTAAATGATTAAATCATTGCTTAAAATCAGTGTTAATCACCTGTTGATTTAACCTTTAAATTAAAAAAAAAATTAATTCTTTTGAGATAACTAGAAAGTAATAATAATTTCAGGTTACTGTCTGGTATCCATCTAATTAATGACACACAGGTGAAAATTTCACCAATTACCTTGTTGATAATTAATAACTCTTCTAATAGAAGAAAACTCACATGCATTTTTCTGCACTCTTCCACAGGAACAGGTATAGAAATAAAGAATGTCATAAGAAACAGAGCGTCACCTCCAGCCAGCGTCACCTTTTTTCCCCCAATGGAGCAGTAATACAAGGGACTTTAGATGTCCAGAGTACAGCAATTAGGTAAGACTTAATGATTTTCATGAGTCCAGACTGATGGGAAAGTGTCATTGTACAAAAGAAAAATCAGCATTCAGGTTGCTGTTAACTCTTGGAAAAGTTTTCATCTATATATGTTCCAGAAGGAGCCGCTGCTGATGAGTAATTACGGCTCAGAGCAGTCCAGTTTTATTTGTTTAGCCATGAATGCTAATTGTCCTGTGGCCATCAGGACATCGCTAGGAATTCAGTTGCCATTTGGCCATCACTTAACACTGACCTAAAATCTGCCTGTAGACAAAGCTGCCTCATGGAAGACATATCCTGAATATCTTGCTGAACTGTACGACCTTGATGTGAAGCGCTAGTGCCAGGGTTGGAACACACAATGACTTTGTGTTTCATCACCAAATTGCTACCTAACAAGACCCAAATCATTGCTACAGTGTTATTCTGACATATAATAGACTGGACCTCTAGATTTGTTGTCTCCTAGCGCCTGTGTGGATCATGTAGCTTTCTTTTGTGAATGGGCAAACAAGCCTGGGTTTTGTCATTAAATGCTTTGAAGCTGAAGTGTTTTTGTCTCTCTGTTTTCCGAGGCCACTATTCAGGACTCAGCAGATGGACAAATCCTCAGCTTAGGTCATTTCAGTGAGGCAACTGGGCAGTTAATGTAATACGGATCAAAGCTAACTTGAGGGGTGGTAGATGGATGCTGTATCTCAATGTGTTTCAAAGTATTTTTATAAAGGCATCAGTGAAGGATTTGCTGTGGAGGAAATAGGAGTAATGTAAGTTCTGTGATTTGTCAGACAAACCACACTCTTCTGTGCCTGCTGTCTGCTTGGGTGACTTGCTTTGTATGTAATACCTTTCCGACATATCCCTAAGGTGAGTCAACATGAACAGCTCTGCCTTACAGCAAGTCCAAGAAACATCCCCTTTTAAAAAAGATTTCAAACTGAAAAATAGGTCTACCACATGTCTAATAATTCTCCAAATGTCATCTACTCTGGCTTGGATATATCCTTTAAAAACACAAGAAGAGGAGCAGTGTTTTGATAAAATATTTTAAGAATTAGATTCTTGTCCAAAGGTTAAAGAGGCTGCATTTGATTTTCCGAACCTGAGATTCTGATTTCAGCTTTCGATTTCTATTGATACAGCTCTGCTGCTTCAATAGAGCCTGTCTGGCTTTCCAATGACATCAAGTATGGTCTGAAATCATAAGGGAAAACTATTTGCTCTCATTTTTCAGTCACAGTAGGGTATATCCAGAAGCCTATGAATATATTGATTTACAGTCTTTCTGAAAGTAGATTCTAATGATGTTAGCAATTGAAATCAACCCCCATGGACATTTGGTAGTCAAGAAACGTTTTATTTAATTCAAGCACAGAATGAATGTTAAGCTATACCAAGCAAGCAATTCTCACTAAGCAGCAGTAAGAAGTGCCTTGTGGACATTTCTTTCTTTACACTCTATCTTTTTTTTTTCTTTTTTCCTTTTTTTTATTTTTTTGTTTGGGACGAGTGTTTTTGTAGCAACACAGTTAAAAAAACCTTGCAAGGAAGTGCACAGTAGAGTGGTAGAGTGTAATATTTAAGCAGAGGGCACATCAAAAGTCTTGAGGCTTCTTCTGTTGTTTTTTTAGGTGATTTTTTTGTTGTTGGTTTTTTTTTTCTTTTTTTTTATTAGGAATAATTCTGTTTAGGCTTGATTTGTTGTTTGGCTTACGTGTGATGGATTTTCCATACATATGTGTTATAAAAAGGAAACCAAACTTCTTGTACTGTCAGTTTTTTCATAAGTAGCTAATTTTGTGTCGTCACATCATATTAGCTTTTTTTACCGCATTGGCTGCATACAGTTTTCTCTTTAGAAGCTGGGAAAGTTGCTCATAGCCCTTAACTGTATCCTTCGCATCTCAGCTTACATTGTTGTAAGTGAAGTCAGCAATTGCCTGCCTTCAATTCTTCACTAAATATGGAAGAATTAACCTATTCCTTACTCTCTTATCAGAACTTTTCATACAGATCTTTCAAGTTTGTAAGGGTCAAGCCCTTTAAAAAATGCATTATTTAACAGGTAGCGGTGACAAAGTTGATTTTTGAAAATTAATTACTTCTAAATTAATATCGCTAGTACTTTGTTTATCCCTATATTTCCCTTCTATTTATTCATCCTGTCTTCAGATTTTTGAGTTTCTAAGCCCTTTTGTGCCGATTTATGTTTCCAAATAAGCTGTATTTTTATATATAAGAAATAGTCTAGATGTGACAGTAAAGATATGGATTCTTTTTCATAACAAATACAGTAGATACTACTAATTTATATTACTAAATTTAATAGTCTTTTTCTCCCTGCTCTTAGATGAAGATCAAACCACTTAATACCAGGATTAACCACTGATTCTCTGGAATTTTATATCATTAATGACTGGGAAGTCTATTTACTATGCAAATAAAACTAAGTCGTACAAATAGAATTAAGGTTACAGAAAATATTTGACTAGAAGATAGTAGATGTGAAAAGTACATGTTTGAATGGCAAGACAATTTGAATGAGGTTCTGGGTTGACACAAACCATTATAGCTTTATGGAAGTTAATAGACCTATACAAATTCACGAGTTGAGAATAAAATAATGAAGTTAAGCTTAAGAGAAAAAGGGAGAACTGTGTCTGGAACTTGGAGTCCACAATGAGGAAGTCTCTAGGATGCAGGAAAGATATACAGCAGAGCTGACAGTAGTGCTCCAGCCACTGGAATATTTTTGTCTCTGGCTCTGTATGTCTGATAGTTGGCACATAAATGGTTTCTTGTACATGCAAGAACATGCAATATGTAAGAACGTCACTGAGTTTGTCTCTGGTCAGGCTAAAAAATACACTTAAATGATGCAGCCGCTGGATGTCTCTCTTGTTCTGCTTATGGGAATGAGGACTGGCCTTTCCGAGTGAAAAACGTACACCTCAGAAAGATAAATGGGTCACTATGGAAGGCTAGCTGTCCAGTGCTGCCCAGCTGACCGAGGTGCTTTGACACCAGTCACCACCATATAGTGGAAATGCACCGGGTACGTTTTCTTTATTCCTGCCAGGGGTTTCTGGCTCAGGTCAGTTGAAGTTGGTAGTAACTTTAGCTAGACAAGAAACAGATTTCCTTCTATTTATTTCTCTATTCTGAAACAGAAATGAGAGACGCATTCAGATGTTTCTATAAAATCCTGTTCTGGAAAAATAAACACTAGGAGAGACTTTTGGTTACCTGTGTGAATCGAGGGCACAGGACCAGATCTTTGTTTTGCTCAGCTTCATTGCTGAAGCAGTGGAAATCTTTCTGCATGTGCATTATCGGCGCTTGTTTGTTTGATGCGTCAAAAATAAATGAATGCAGGAAAATGCTTAAGAAATCCTTTTGAGGTTAAGAACATCAAGGTCTCTGACTTGTGTAGAATCAAAGAGTTTCATACTGCTTCATAGCACATAGCTTTCAGTGATTTGAAACATAGGGAAAGAACAGAGTGAAGCCTCAGGCAGTGATTCCAGAAGAACCTATGAAGGTGAGCACTGAGAATTTAGTTTCAGAGATTGAGCTAGGATAATACAGGAATTTGGAGTTAAGGAGGTATGCAATAGAGATCTTTAAATTTCAAGGTAATGTGGGGACTAGGTAATTTTTTCCATTCTTCAATTCTCCACACTATTTTCAGAAAGAGTTTCATCTGTATATTGTGAGACAGTATGTTTCCTTACATGAATGTTATTTGTTTAATTCATTAAAACCAACTGAGATTACAAATTCTGAATGCTAAAAGCCTGCCATCTTTCAGAATTTTGCTGGATTTTTCTCTTTATCTCTCAGTATACATGAAAGAAGTTACATAACTTTTTACTTTAATGGTTGGCCAGTATTTGAGCTCTTGTAGTTTATTTCTGTCAAAAATGTTGATATAAAGTGATATATCTTTGTGTACATTCTTTGTAATCAAAGTGGGATTAAACTGAGGTCCTGTTTCCTTGAATGTAGCAGGAAAAAAGACAATAGGAAACAGCTCCTTTGGCAGTAACCCAAGCTTCTCTTTTCAATCAGCACTGCACTCAGAAAACTCTCTTCTTCTCTCTTTGTGGGAACTCAGCATCATTCTACAAAGTGTTTCACTGTTTTGGGGTGAGTTTTTTTGCCTGTACACGTAACATTTCTGATTGGGTCACACCATTTTGCTAAAATTATATACACACCTTTGTGTTCACATCCATGTGGTTCAGATTTTTTTTATTTGCTTGTCTTGTGGCTGGTGCTTGGGAGGTGATACCTATTTGTCTGCATCTTCTGTTTTACCACAGTTCTAATTCAAACCCATTTTCCTCTCTAGGACTACAAACTGGTTTCATTCCACTCTGTTTCTGGTCGGTTTTCTGTGTAGCCTGTAAGGAAATCAGGCAGGGAAAGTACACTTCTCACTTCTTTTTAAAAGGTGGGTTTATGAACCAATCGATTACTCTGAAATGTGCCATTATCAATTCTTTTGGGCTTCCCTTCTTTTTAAATGACCTAAACAGCACTAGGTTGTCCAAGAAGTTTTGCGCTCTCTTGTCTTGGACAGTGAAATTTTAAGAATATCAGAAGTGTTGTTTAACTGTCTAAACTAAGCTGTAAACAGAGAATGCGCTCATTGCCATGTTCGTAAAGTCTAGGCCAGACAAACCTGCATTTTCCTATACTGAATATTTTAAGGCCTCTACTCCTTCTGGATTTTTCCAGGTTAGCACTGGGAAAGATCTTTGCCTAATCCTGATTATGTATTAAACAATAATCAGAAGGGCTTATTTAGTGCAAGAACCAGATTGTATGGTTGTTATCTTAGACTGGCAGTGAAACCCCTGGAGAGTTATTTAATTTTGTAAATTAGCATGCAATTAGAAAAAGAGGTTTGCTTTGAGGATTTTTGGAGCATGTTTGTGGGTTTTTCCCCAGCAAAATCAAGAATAAGCATCATCATAATGTATGGTTTTCTTCTATAGCTTTCAGCTAGATTTACTTATTGCTTCAGAGTTCATCATTAATCCTATACTGTATCTTGCAACAATATTTGTCCTAGTGTTGTCAGAACTCCCTGTAGTGTGGATCTATTTAAACTCTGCAAAAGGAGACATGAAGGGAAAGGGATAATAGTGTACACAGATGAGTGCAGTACGGAACTCCGAAGTTCCAGTGTATTTTTAGTCAAAAGCAAATGTCTAATTCAAGAATTATGGAAGAAAAGTGGATCTGTAATTATGTTCATAATTAGAGAGGTCCTTTTTTTGGTGCTTAATGTAAATAATGTAAAATATGTAGGTTTCTGAGCACCATAGAAAACATCAAAGCTGATAATGTAGGAGGTTATTGTGGTCCAGCGAAAGGAGGGGTGTCTGCGTTCTAAAATAGTGAAAATCAGCATAGCTCAGTAGAAGCTCTTTATTTCTGTTGACGTACAGTTTATGACTATAAGTTGTATAGAAACAAAGCAAACCAAAGAAACGGTTATGAAAGCATCCATCTAGGAAAACACTGTGGGAAGAAAAATACAGTGAAAACAGAACTCTTTCTAAATTAAATTTACTATTAAATTTAATAAAGTTTCCTAGTGGGGAGTTCCTGGAAAATATGGGCTGAAATGTGAAGCAAACTTTGACTGCGCTTTTAGCTTTTTAGCTGTCTTGATGGTATACTTACAAGAACTGAATTTCTTTTTTTTTTTTTTTAATTATTTCCAAAGAAGCTTTCTAGAGAAAAATACCCCTGCTTCATAACCACCTTAAGAAGCATTTGCTATGGTTGTTTCCAAAGGAACAGCTTCATAGTTTCATAAATATCAAAGTTAATAAGCTCCTAAAAGCAAGGAGAATTGCCTGTAGGTGATTTCTGCTTATACAGAAATAGCTACGCTCTGAACTGAAACTTTCTCTAAACTTTCTCTGTAGGCCTGTTACCTATTACTGCATACTTTGCTGTCCTGTTCCTACTTCCTTTAGCTGTTTTGAATCAACAGTCGGTAGAGCAATACTTAAATGAAATGTACTTGAGGGTAAAACATGATCTAACAAATTGTAGAAAATAAACAATATTAAGCATAGCTTGTGACTACAAGGAGATCAAAAACAGTCTAATGGGGACATGCTTTCTTTTTTTTTTTTAAATGCATCAGCTATGCCACATCATCATAAAGCCATACTTATGGCTGGCTTTGAAGAAACAATAAAATCTTTCAAAAAGTGGCTTCCAGAAAGGAGTCTGAGAAAAATGGTATTTTTTTTTTCTTGTCTTGAGTTGGTATTTGGAGGAGCTGCTTCTCCTTTATTTCTGCTGTCTTTTTTTCTTTTATTTTAATTTTCATGGTGTTAAGGCACCTAACAGTCTTGATAACCAGCTTTTACTAAAGATATAAAATCATTATTTTCTGCACAAACTTGGTAATGTGTATAAGCCTCATAATGGTCATACTTAGAGAAAACAAGAACTCTTTCCGCCCCTTAGAGGTGCAGGGAAACCCAGCTGCTGGCAAATTAACTTACATCGTGCTTTCCTCTTCTTCCATTTAATATTTGTGTTGTACTGGGGGGAGAGAGGGATTATCATTATTAGACAGCGCACAGAATCCCGTTTATGAAAGGACACACGAGGCATGAAAAGAGATGCTAGAAAATTGGGTGTTGCTGTTAGGATTTCATAACAGGCTTTGAGTCCTCGTGGCCTTGCCACTGCTAGAGCCTTAAACCAGTCTAAATGCAGTAGAGTTGATTTTACAGAAGGCAGCAGGAGACTGAAACAAGCCTGAGCAGAGCTGTTGTATGGCACGGGAATGGTCTGGTGAAAGCTGCTGGCACTCTCCCCATCGCCACTGAGCTGGTTCCACCCAGCAAGTGCAGGTGAACTGTGATTTAGCTCAGGGTATCTGCGTCCCTGTTTGGGCTGCCCATTAGATAGAAACTAAGAGGCCCTTGCCCTACTCTTCTTTACTGTTCCTGGTTTTAGGAATTTCATTTTATGCATAGACAGCTCTTCATTGTGTTAGAGATTTGTATTTCACATTCCTCAGGTCTCCTAAATTCTTTGTCAGTGGGGAAGAAACATTCATAAAACTGCTTATACACTGGCAAGTTTTAGAAATCTGTTATCTAAAGTTTTATGTGGGAGCTTTTATCAAATTATTTATTTTTGAAAGGTAATTCTAGAAGTACGGTGTTACTAGGATCACCCCTGGGAGACTGGGGAGTCTGGTTCCCTGCAGAAAATATATGCCTTCTTAGAAAAGATGGTGAGATGTCGTAGTCTTGACTTAGGAGTGAGCTCTTAATTCCCTCGACTGCTGTTTTTTGACAAATCCATCCCTGATGCTCCGTTGCAGGGTGTGGTGTACAATAAGGAAAAACATTTTTTCTCCTTCAGGCAACACGTAAGCCTCTCCCTCTTTCCCTCTGTTCAACTGCAGTTGAACGAAAACCAACCTATAAACATAGAGGGAGAAACAGAATTCAACATATATTTCTTCTAATCACTAGGTACAATATAAAAAAAAACAAACCACACCTTAATCCCCAACAGTTCTCTCTTTAAAATGCGCGTTATCTTCTTTCCCCACTATGGAAGTCTGAAATTATGAGGCAGGAACCAACCATGCAGTTAGGCTGGCTCTGTTTTGTCTTACTCTTGCTGTGGCTGTCAGCATCAAAATTTCTGTTACCCCTCTCTCGCTTAATTTTGGGGGTCCTTCTCTACTCTTATTCTCCTTCTTCCACTGATCGCTCCCTTCTGTGTCTGACTGGGGAAGCTGAAACTTAGCATCCCTTGGATTTCTCGGGGTGTTGTGTAATTGAATTGTCTAGAATGTTAATCATCATTTAATTATTCTGACATTCTTGATGAAAAAATATGTACATTAAAATCATAATGTAATTACAGAATTTGCTTTTAGCGTGAATATATTTCTTCTTGGTGACATTGAAATTATTTACTACTCCCAATATTTATATATTATTTTGACAGATATGCAGTGGGTTATGAGTAATTTTAAGGTGGCACAGTTTACTCTGTGCAGCTTAAAAGTAAGGATTTTCCCCCTCTCCTTTTGCCCCATCACATTTTATTATTAATGGACACATTTGAATTGTCAGCTTTCCCAAAGCCTTGGTGTATGGGCTGGAATGATCAAATTAATTTAATTGCTTAACCATGTCATTGCTAACTAGGAGTACTCAACACCCTCTTGTTCTTGCTTTATCTTTTCCCTAGCAGTTGTTATGTTTTGGTGGTTGGTTTTTTTTTATTCTTCCTGTTAGTTTAAACATAAGCATTCCAAGCCGAAATAGCCTGTAATGTGGAAATGTAGGCTTCCAGGAGCTGTGTGGGCTAGGAATAAACTTTTGACTTTGTCTGGAGGCAGGATGCTAAGACGGCTCAGCTGGCAGGTTTAATGATGATTGTCATGAATATTAAATGATAGAACCAAAACAAAACTCCCAGAGAGACACTTACGGACAAATCTTACATAGCAACAAAACCAGCTCAGACAGCTGGCTCTCTGTAGACTTTCTTGAAAGAAAACAGTGCTGAGGCATATTAGGATGATTTTTATAAACCGGAAAGCCAATTTGTGATGCATTGTTTGAAAGTTAGAGGCCTTAATGATTTATAGCTTGAAGCAGAAATCTGTTTTCTGAAGTAGATAAATAACAGGTAAATTATGTGTGCTGTTCTCCCTTGTGTTAAGTGTTTCAGAATATTTTTGAGCTGTGTACTCACTAAAAATGTGTATGAGGGGTAAGCCTTACTGCTAAAGTTCTTACCAGCTCTGTGGTCTGCAGCTATAGTCCCACTTCTTCTGCTGAAGTTACTCTAATCCCTTTTTTCATTTTTTTTCCTTTCTAAAAAGACCACATTTCAGGGCACAGAATAATGAACTACAGTTGGGTTTCTTTTATTATTTTCTTGTGATTTGTCCCAGATAGGGTAAGAGCTTGCTATTTGTAGAGTTCCTCCTTCAGCTCCAGTGGCGTAAGCTAACTCCTGCTACATGGAAAAAATTAAAATTCAAGAAGCTTGGATTTATTTGAAGTAACACCGACACAGATCTGGGATGATTCCATTAACAGCACTGCAGCCATGCTGTGTTTCTAAAAGGATATCTAAAGGTGAGACGCTCTCTATGGCCTACACGGTAATCTTTGTTACGCTTTATAAGTTAGGATCAGATTCTTGCTCACGACTTCCTTGACTTTTATGGCTATGTAAATTTATACTAACTTAACATGTGGTTCAGTGATTTTTCAGACACCAAAAGGAATGAGCTGAAATAACACAGGAGGTTTTCTCGGATAACTGCATGTAGGCATGAACCATTTTGTGGTGGTATTCCCGAGTATAAAAAGATAAAGTAAATCTAAACTAATTTTAGGTGCGATGAGTCAATCTAAATGAGTTGATGGAAAAAGATATAAATGAAAGGACAGTCTAGTTAGAGGAAGTTATGGGAAGTAATGCTTTTATATAAACCTTCTGCAGAATTCATTTGGCTTTACAAACCCTGTCTGTAAATCAAGAAATGCTTTCCAGTGGCTCACGGAGACCTCTCTAGTCATATGGTGCTAGCTGTCTTTGTTTTCAGTTCAATGGCGTTAAGAACAAAAAATATTTTTAAAAGTAGAATTTTAGAACTATTTATGTAAATAATTGATGCGGTTATTTCAGTGATATTACGTGACTATGAACAGTGTGTGCAATCAGAAACAGAAGTGGCCAGCAGGTTCCCAGCTGTGAAGAAAGCACATTCAGTGAGACAGTTTTTCAGCTAGTATCAGAAAATCCCCTGATTTATTTCTGTTGTTGTTAAATCAAACAGTCTAGTGGAATGGGAGTGATTTTTTTTAAGAGTAACATAAACCAGATACATTTAAAAGACTTAGACTAGCTTATATTTGTGTTTTCACAGCACCATGAGGAATTTACACGCATACTCTCTGAAAGGGCTTGCAATAAGGTGAGCTACAGTATTTTGAAGTAATAGTTTGTAACTATTTCCCTATGTATTAAAGTTTCCATAAATATATATTACTTTTGAAGCAGATACAGCTAACATAATTATTCAGATAAAATCTTGCCTAAGACTTTACTTTTTTTCAAGCTGAAAAGCTGTTTTACATACTTAGGGAAGTTCAGGGTAATGTGTCTTAGTCTGCAAAGGCTACAAACCAGTTGTTTTGGGATTAGAGGCTCACTTCCTTCTTATTTGAAACATCTAGTCTATTTTATCATAAACTGGCTAAGCCTAGTGGATGAAAAGTTTACCTCTAGCTTCCAGCTGGACCTTCACTTTGCACATTTTGAGTGTATCATTAAAACTCTTGACAATGTTGTGAAACACCTTTTATACAATGTCTTTAAGTGGCTGAGCCAGAAATACTGTTGGCGTCATCAGTATTCTATCAGTTTCTGTCAGTATTTCAACAAACAAATGACCAATGTACATATAGGCAAATTTCAAGTGATGACAGATGTGGATGAACATGGATAAAATATATTCACTTCAGCTGAAAGATGAAGCACCACAAAGTGATACGTCTTTGGAGTGAGAAAAAGCTAGAGCTTCAGAAAGTAGCATTCTTGGTATTACAGCCACCTTAGGGTTCCACCAGCCCAAAAGTCCAACCAACATTACCTTCTTCAAATGCCTGGAAGTCCCAATAGGGATGAAAGACAAAGGAAATTCAAGGGAAGCATCAGCTCATTTACCAGCCGGGAAACCTAGCATTAAGGATTGCAAAGTTGTAGTTAAGCTGAGAACTGCACCTTCATCTCTGTGTCCCAGGTCACCTCTTCAGCAGCAAACCTCCAGCCTTCTCTCTTGAACTAGAGTGGGCATTGTTTAAAGACAAAATGAGAAAAATTGCTAAATTTTCAGTCCATTGCTATGGACTGAATAGCAGCAGTGTAATTTTCTATGAATCCAGGCACCTGCAAGGTATCAAAGCAAAAGGCATCAGTATTTTTGGAAAATGAGACTGAGGATGTCAAGCAAGGAACCAACAGTCATGAACTGTTTAATTCATGCTGATTTTCCCAGAACTGTATCCAAGGAGGATGTCACACTTTTCCGTTCTCAAGTTCAACCTCTTCTCTGAGTGCATCAGCAAGTTTCACCTCTTCTGAAACTGTACTGCCTGCGAGTTATTTATAATCTCCTGCTGCTGCCCGTAAGTAGAACTTCACTCACCTTCCTTCTCTCTGCCGTGGATTGTTATATTCCACTGATAAGCTTCTGCTTCAGAATCTTTTAGCAGCCTGTTTTCTTCCACTCCAAGACTTGCTAAACTCAAAGACGACCATTCAGAGAAAGGAAGTATTTACCCTGTTGTCTACAAAAGAAGAGTGCAAGGCTTTAAGTTCAGCTTTACATTCAAACACCGCTACAAGTTTAGGTCTGTTTGGATTCAGTTCATGTGTTTGACTCGTGGTCATCAGCCTATTATATGTGGTGTTGTAATCTCTAAAGCCCAAGTAGATATGCCAAGAAGTGGTCTCAAATTTTCACAATGCAAGGGTTAGATCCAAGTCTCTGCTTTATCTGCTGCCTTTGCACAATATGAGAAAACTTTCAGCAAAATCTGGAAGGTAAAATATGGACATTGGGACATCGATTTCTTTTCCTTTTTCAGAGAGGTTTCTTTAAGTTGAGGGAAAATTATGTCATATTTTGATTTTTCTTGGATGGCTTTGCACTCAGGTTCTTCTAAACTTTTAACTTCTCAGAAAAATAATGTCTCATGTCAAGAAGAACTGCAGAACGCTGCAGAACTGTCCCTGCCCATGGCAGGGGGGTTGGAACTATGTGATCTTCAAGGCCCCTTACAACCTGAACCATCCTATGATTCTGTGATTAACGTGGTAATCTGAACATTCATTAACAGTGCAGAATTTCTGATTGCAACAGCTACAAATAACCCTGGGGAAACAGGAATTGTTTATTCAAGAATAATTCCTGTGTCTCTGCAGTTCATCCAGGTGCACAAGCTCTATTTTTCACAGAACGTTAATCTCAGTTTCTATCTGTTATTTTCGATTTCTTGTCAACAGATAACCCCAGCCAAGAAGATCTAAGCATAAGTTTTGTAAACAAATAAATTTGGACTCTCACCTTCTACTGAACAGGAAGAAAAAAGCCAAAACAGAAAGTGCTATGTAAAGACCAACAGATGGGTAAGGGTACAAGTTTACATTGTTATCATTGACAATATTTGACAGAGGCAAAAATAGGAAGCACGCTGTCTGTTATCAGACCTGCATGTACTGCTCTGCTGTATCTATCTTACCAGTATAAATTGTCCCAGTACCACACTAAGACACATTCTCATTTCCCACCTATTCAGTTTTCTGGCTTAGGGTTTTTTTTTGGTCATGCCAAGATGAAAATCATGCCTATGCTATTAGAGTACTTCTAGCAATGATGCCCACCTATCATACCCTTAGTTGTTTGAGACTGATTGAAGAGAGTGGGGAAAAAAACCCACCTTTTGATATGGCACTGATTTTTCTGTCAAAGCAGTCAGACACATTCTATATTATAACTATCTCAATCAGCATTCACACGTAGGGCTCTGAGCGAAGTAATTATTACAAATCTAAAAGTTAAGGTTTTTTTTTTTTCATTTGTTTTAATCAAAGCGTTTCCTGTATGGACAGAAAAATATTAAGCAAAAGAATAAATGGATGATGGATAACAAAGTCTATGATTGTCATCGCTTACGTCAGTTCTGGGGATTTCAAGATATCCCTGAGAATATCCAGTGTTCATCTGAAAATACGCAAATACTAATCAGAGCTACTTAGCACATCTTACTGATGTGCAGCTGAATCCCACTGAATGGCAGCTTTTTCACTCACAATAGTAGTCAGAAGTTTTTTTGAAATGTTTTCCTCTTGGTTTAACTAGATCAGCTGAAAAATTAGTGTTGGACTTCCTATGTGAAACTTTTCACATCTCTTCCGTTTTCTCTCTTTGCATCTTGCAGACGCAAATTACATTGAACATATTTCAGATAAGTATATTTATCTATAAAAGAGACAGAATACATTTGTAAAAGTCAGCTAAACCGTTTTTTTTCTTGTCTTCTCTCCTGCACCATCAAGTGAGTTCTATGTGTTCTTGGGAGTCTTGCAAGGGAAAAACTGCAGTAAATAAATGCCTTTCCAAACTATCATTTGTTGAGTGTGTAGCCTGATGGTGGTTTTGAAACAAAAGTTAAGGGAGGTGATTTACAACTGTGTTGAGGCTTCTCCTATTCCAAAGCACTGTACTTAAACAGATAAGCATCCTCTTTTAATTTTTACTGAAATGTGGAAGTCTGGCAGGTCTAAAAGTGCAGTCTAAAACATGATCCTGCACTGATACACTGATTCCTATGTTGTTACGAATTCGCAGCCAATATCATCAGACCACAAAGAACATGGCTACAGTTTTCAAAGAAACATAAGACCTTTTCTGCATAAGAAAATTAATACACAAACTAATTCACTTAAATTAATGAAATGCTCATATTTTGACAAAGGAACACAAAAAGAATGGTGTCCATATACACATTACAGTTAGGAAAGAAATAACTTTGGTTTATGTCTAATCCCAAATTTTTGGAGAAATCTCAGACGCTCAATCTGCAGGATTCGGAGTACCTGCACTCTGGCAAGTGGTCTTGTTCAGATTTGGATGCAATAACTAATAACTGTGACAAACAGCTTCTAACCCACCTTACATGTTCTTAGTATGATTTCACTTAACTGCAATCTCTACAACTGCAAAAACAAAACATACTTTCATCTGCATTTCATAACCCCTTTAGTTGAATTTTTGGTTGCTTTTATTATTAGTCCTGTTGCTCTAGTTGTTAATCAGAGAAGTCCTTCTTAAAGCATGGATGATAGAATCTATCCTGCCGCAACAGTTGGTCAAATGTATTAGGATCAAAGTGGGGCACTAGGTGGGAAACAGCAACTCAGGTTATGCTTCCTCTAAGTGATGAACTCATTTGATAATTCTTAATTCCAAATTTCCTATAATTCCAAAGAGTAAACTAGCTAAAGTAAGGCAATTCTTGGCACAGCAATTCATTAAAACCTCAGACCATTCAAACACCCATGTTAAGTTAGAAAGATGCAGATTAGAACCAGCACAGCAAAAATAATGACATGTGCAATGTTATTTGGAAGCAGCAAGCAAATTGAAAAGAAATTCTTCACTCTCCAAAAGAGGTGTGGAGTAAGAGGTGGGCTACAATAGGGCTTTACATAGCTTGCTTATTTTGAGTGCCATTTATAGATACTGAGGGCACCTGTTTTACTGTAATAATACAGAGGTCAGGGAAGCGCAGCTGACTGAAAAAACAAGGATAGCATACAATTCGCTTGTTTTGAGAGCAGTGTATACATACAGTGAGGACACCTGCCTTACTAGAATAATACAGAGGTCAGGGAAATGCAATTTACTGAACAAAACAACCATAACAGACAGTTTGCTTTTAAGCAAAATAAATTTCAGGCTGTTGGCAAGTAACAACCTTAGATATAAAATAGTGTCATTAAATTAACACTGAAAGAAATACTGTGGTACTCTGAATTCATTTTTAAAAAGCAGTCTATGAAAACATGTTAAGGATATATGCCCACTTAAAGCCTTATTATCATACCACTGTTCTGCTGAGTGGGAACCTCAAGTGAAATAGCCTAGGAAGTGATTAAATGTGAGTGCGTCAGTTCCCAAACTGAAATAAAAACAAAAAGGAAACATTTTGCATTCTAAAATGCACTCAGTTGTGATAGTCTTGTCTTTAAGAACAGAAAGGAAGGATTAGAGCACCTCCCTCTGCTCACAGAGATGAGTGAGGGCAGGTTGGATTCACAGGGATCTCACACTACAAGAGTGGGGTTTATATCACCATTTCCTGTTGCAACATTTCTTCATTGAAATGAACCTGAAATTTAGTACAAATAGAAGCTGAATTATCTGCTTTGAGATCAGCAAAGGTGACCTTCATCATGACCTGAAGTGTCATGGGCCCACTAAAGTAGTTCACCCTTCTGTTTACAGTCCTAATCTATTTAGAAAATTTTAGCAGCCTGATCCACGTGTTGATTGTTTTGATGTTCCTCAGTGGCCTGACTTTTGGGTATGTGGGCATTTACATGATGTACCTTTATGACTAGTTTCCCTAGCTGGTCAGCAGTATCTTGCCACAATTCAGCAGCCCAGATAGGTTTACCTCTGCGCTGACAGTTGCTCTGCTTCCACTGCTTTAACCACCTCCACAGAGCATTCGCCACCATCCATGAATCGGTATAGAGATAACAGTACTGGCCATTTTTCTCATTCAGCAATGTCTAAAGCCAGCTGAATGGCTTTCACCTCTGCAAATTGACTTGATTCGCCTTCTCATTCAGCCACTTCTGCGACCCATCATGTAGGACTCCATACAGCAGCTTTTCACCTTCAATTTTTCTTACAATACAACAAGATCCATCAGTGAACAGAGCATACCACTTCTCATTACCTGAGAGTTCGTTATACGGTAGAGCTTCTTCAGCACATGTCACCACTTCTTCTGCTGGCATTACAAAGTCTTTGACTTCTGGCCAATATGTGATCACTTCTGTGATTCCTGGACGATTGGGGTTTCCTATTTGAGCTTGCTGTGTGATTAATGCAACCCATTTACCCCATGTAGCATCGGTGGCATGGAGAGTAGAAGGAACTTTACCCTTGAACATCCAGCCCAGTACTGGTAATCGGGGCACCAGGAGGAGCTGTGCTTCAGTACCAACCACTTCCAAAACAGCTCTAACTTCTTCACATGCTGCCAATATTTCTTTTTCAGTTGGAGTATAGTTGGCCTTGGAGCCTTTGTATCCTTGACTCCAAAATCCTAGAGGTCAACCTCACGTCTCTCCTGGTGCTTTCTGCCAGAGGCTCCAGGTAGGACCATTGTCCCTGGCTGCAGTGTAGAGCACATTTTTAATGTCCCGTCCTGTTCAGTCTGGCCCAAGGGGTACTGCATGCGCAATCTCTTGCTCAATTTATTCAAAGGCTTGTTGTTGCTCAGGGCCGCACATAAAATCATTCTTCTTTTGAGCCACTTCATAGAGAGGTCTCACAATCTGACTATAACCTGGAATATGCATTCTCCAGAAACCCACAACACCTAAGGCACCTTGTGTTTCCTTTTAGTTAGTAGGTGGGGACATAGCTATTATTTTGTTAATCACATCCTTTGGCATCTGGTGATGCCCATCTTGCCACGTAATTCCCAAGAACTGGATCTCTCTTGCAGGTCCCTTGGCTTTGCCTCTTTTTATAGAAAAACTAGCTTTCAAAAGAATTTTGATTGTTTTCTTACCTTTCTTAAAAACTTCTTCTGCTGCGTTACCTCATACAATGATGTTGTGAATGTACTCTAGGTGTTCTGGAGCTCCACCCTTCTCCAGTGCAGTCTGAATCAGTCCATGGCAAATAGGGCTGTGTTTCCACCCCGGGGCTGTTGATTCCAGGTGTACTGGACACCTCTCCAGGTGAAAGCAAACTGTGGCCTGCGCTCTGCTGCCAAAGGAATAGAGAAAAACGTGTTAGCAATGTCAATTGTAGCACACCATTTGGCTGCCTTTGACTCCAGTTCATATTGGAGTTCTAGCATGTCCAGCACAGCAGTGCTCAGTGGTGGTGTGACTTCATTCAGGCCACGATAGTCTACTGTTAATCCTCAGTCTCCATCAGACTTTCGCACTGGCCGTATAGGGCCGTTAAAGCATGAACGAGTCTTGCTGATCACTCCTTGGCTCTCTAGCCAAGGAATTAGGTTACGGATGGGAATCAGGGAGTCTCGGTTTGTGCGATATTGTCATCAATGCACAGTGGTAATAGCAATGGCACCTGCTGCTCTTTAACCCTCAGCAGTCCCACAACAAAAGAGTCCTCTGAAAGACCAAGCAAACTGCTATACCAAAAGCCCACCGATACCCTTTTGAGTCTTTAAAATACCCTCTCCTGAAGCAGTCTATGCCAAGGATGCATGGAGCATCTGGGACAGTCATAATGGGGTGCTTCTCCCATTTATTCCCAGTTAGGCTCACTTCAGCCTCCAATACAGTTCTTGAAATCCCCCGTCACTCCAGAAATAGTGATGGATTCTGCCCCTTAATGATTCGATGGCATTAGGGTGAACTGTGCACCAGTGTCCACCAGGGCTTTATACTTTTGTGGTTCTAATGCGCCAGGCCATTGAATCCACCCAGTCCAATACACTCGGTTGTCCCTCTCCTCCACCTGGCTGGAGGCAGGGCCTCTCTAATATTATGCATAGTACCTGCTATTAACAGATGGGTTCACGCAACTTCTGTAGTGGTCCACAAATGGGTTCATATTCAGACCAGAGAACCGCTCACTGTAGACCAGGGGATGGCAACTCGCATATTCGTGCCTGTAGGATTGCGGTAGGTTGTCCTTCCTACTTTCTCATATCCTCTCTGTATTCGTGGAGAGTGGACTACATGGCACTTTGTGGCATGTACCTTCTCTCTCGAGCCAGTCTTGTAGGAGGGCATCTTCTGCTAACAGCTGCAATGCGGGTCCATACAGGGGAAGTGTGGAATCTTGTCTCCAGCCTGGACAGTTTATCAGACAGTTTTTCAAATAATTTCTCAGTTTTCTCAGTCACTTTCTCAGTCATTTTCTCCTTTTCTCAGTAATTTTCTCCATGGCTGCAACAGTGAGGGGACGAGAGAAACTGTCTTCATACTCTTGTACTCTGCTACACCAACTGTAAATCAAGTGGCTATCGGCATCAGATCCTCCCCAGATCATCGTTGACAATGTGTGGGAATACATTGGTGGTGCACTCTGCACAAACTTCCGTGACATAGGTCATTGGCATGGCATTTCATCAAGGTCTATAATCACTCGCCAGTCACTATAAATTACCTCTCGCACAGCCAGTTCTCTCAGGTACTTAATACCTTTCTCCATGGTGGTCCATTTGCTGGGGTAGCATTTGATATCATCCTTAAAGGGATACCTACACCTTACGGCTGACAAAAGTTGCCTCCAGAGACTGAGACTTTGTGGCTTTCTCCCAAGTGCCTTGTTGACGCCTCCATCTCTGGCCAGGTTCCCCAACTGCCTGGCTTTTTTACTGTCAGAGTCTATGGTATTGGCCCCATTATCGCAGCATTGGAGCAATCAGGTGATAAGCGTCTCACCTTCACAACAGCTGAAGTCCTTTCTCAGATTACACAAGTCCTTCACAGAGAAGGACTGAATGATTACTTCTGTTCCCGAGTCATCCCTATCCATTGACACTGCCTGAGAAGGACTGTCTCCCGGATCTACTTTAGAAGAACCCTTTCCTTTACCTGTTTTAGAAGGACCCTCTCCTGGATCTTCGTCAAAAGAATTCTCTCCCGTGCCATCTGACGTGAGCTGGTCTTTGGTATAAGGGGAAAGGGAAGAAAATGAACTTCTTGTTGGAGCTGGAGTAGTGGCGGTACTGGTCAGTACTGGTGGCAGAGTGGCTCGTGGGATTTCAGCAGCAGCAAGCGCATGTCTTATAACACCTACTCCTGCACCAAAGTATAATATAAAGCCCCTGAAACACATTCAGGAGAGTCAGTAATGAAATCACGATTTTTGAGGACATAACAATCATTTCCAAAATCCCCAAGCTCTAGTGGTGTCACCTTGTGATAAAAAGAAGAGGTAAACTTTCCCAAGGTAAAATTAAACGTGTAATCAGTAACAAAATCCACTAGGTGACGCCCGACGTGTGCAGGTATAGTCGTGGCCCAGTTTATTCCAGCATAAATAGCAGTAAAAAACCATAGCCAAATAGCATGTTTTGCCCAGCACTCCTAACCAAACCACCACAAATAAACACAATGCACAAATGAATAATAGCACAACACATACAGCAGGTTAAGCAGCATTGCATCAACTAATTTTAAACAAAACTCTGTAAAGACACGATATAATATTTTGCTCGAGAACAACATGATGTGAGCTGCCTGTTTTAATTTCAAACCCCTCAGGACTCTCAGAGGAAAAAATCCGATACTCTCTCAGCTGAGCAAGCTGGAATTCAAACTATTCAGGCAATCTGTCAGAGCCCTGCTCCTGCCTCACGTTGGGCACTAATAAATCTGTCATGGTTTAGGCTGGGCTTACCACTAAACAAATGACAGATGCTCTCTTTTAAGCTCTCTCCCCTCTCAGAAGAGAAGAGAGAGAATAAGGGTGAGAGACTTAGGGTTGAAAAAGAAACTACAACTACTTTAATTAAATATAATAAAAAGAAAAGATAATAATATTAATAAGAAAATAATGAAATTTATACCTTATACACAAAACCAATATCAAGCTCCCAGGATGGCAAGAATGTCACCAGCAGCCACTGGGAAAGTCCCAGACTGGACTTGGTGACAGACAGGAACTGGGTTTGGGAACTGGAGTCAGGAACGCACAGATCAGGATCAAAGGCAGAGACTGACCCCTTTGATCCCTCAGCTTTTATACTGAGCATGGGGCAGATGGGATGGAGGACCCTGTTGGTCAGTTTTGGGTCACCTGTCCTGTCCTCTCCTCCCCGCAGATGCAACCCCTCTACGCTCTTCTGCTTCCAACCCTCCAACAGGGCACACAACAGAGTTAGTTAACCTTGGCTGTTACAGCAGTAAGTGTAAGCAAGCACCTCTCTGCATACCATTCCTTGGCATTAACTATAAACATCAGACCTTATCACTCTGAAAGCAGACACCGTCTGAAAAAAACACCATACTTAGTTAGAAGAGACTTAACTGAAAAGTAAAATTACTGAAAAGGAAATTGGCTCTGCTCTATCTCAAACCAGGACACACATGCTTTTACGGTCCTCTTGTTGCTGAAAGACTGCCAGAGAAACCTGATAAAAGGGGTCTGCTTTCCTAGCAGATCCTACAGGATCTGCAGTTTTATATTAGGTTAAAAGCAAGAGGAACATACGAATGCACGCTGCTTTGCAATAGGAATGATGAAGTCAGAGTAAGAACAAATTAAAAATAACAGAAATTAAAAGTGAGAGCTGAAATTGTCAATATAAAGATGCTAACAATATCCACAGGATACTGAACTACTATAATAAACTTGTGTTGTAAGAGTATGTGGTAAACAGGGGGCTATCATTTCCGGGTTTTGTCAGAGAAAGAGTGGAGGAAGCTAGAAGGAAATCATCATAATCTAATATAGATGACATCTTCTATAATTATTTAAAAAAATTAAAAGTGTCATTTATTCAAAACTAACATAATAATAGTCTTACTTAAAATGTCACAGTAGTTCTCATGGGGAAAAAAGATTTATTTTTCTTGGTTTACAGCTGTAGGCTTTGCATAAATACTCCACAGTAACTGTATTTCAAGAGATTGAGTGGTTTTACATCCGGTATTCTCAAACCTATCAAATATTAAATCCCACAATGCTTTTTAAAATGTAAGCCTCCATTACACCCGTTTGTACATGTGATAACCTACCCTCACTTGAAGCACAGAGAATTGATGTAAACTCATTCAGATAACGTATTCTCACTTTTCCAAGGAGTGGGAAACAACTTGGGATTTACAAAAAGACCAGTCATGTTTCAACTATTAAAAACTTCCTTATCTCTTCTAAGGAATGTAACTGTACATTACACACTTGTAAACAGAGAAATCCAGGCAGAAAGAACTTTCATATGAAAAAATTCCCGTAATTCAGAGAAAACAGCCCAAGTGTATGACACTAATACAGATCTATTTGTTTCCTGGAAGGAAGAATGCTATGTTAACTATGTGTGTACGCACATAGATATTTTCTAAACAGAAAACTTACTTATGATAGCTAATTTTTGTACTGAACTCCAGAAAACAGAGAATCAATCCAATATTCTATCCCCAGGCATTCTCTAGGTTCAAAAAAGTTCCTCAAAACTCATCTTTAATGTTGAAATGTGGCTGATCTTCAGGTTTAAAGTCTAGATTGGGGCTGCCATCCTCATTCAGAATTCTTCGAGAAGTATAGCCAACAATTGGATATTTGGCCTTATAAACATTATTGAAGATATCATCCAGGGACGTCAGTTCCTCTTCTGTGAGTCCTGTCTAAATGAAATATGAAAATGAAAAGTCCTGTCTCAAAGAAATAAAAATACAGATATTTACATGCATTTTTCTTTTTTATTAATTGCTATAAAGCTTAGGGTTAGCTTTTGGGTTTACTTTGCAGAGCATGATTAACAAAGTTGATAGTATAGCCTGTAATTTTATTCTTTTCTTTCAAATTCAGTCCTGACAAAACTTTAATATATTCAGGTCAAACAAACGAGGGTTAATCTCCCTTCATTTTCCCTGCATAAGTAAATCACACCTCAAACAAGCAACAAGTCACTGCCAGAGATAGCATCCACCGTCATGTCAGTGACACAGGATACACTAAATCAACTGGGAAAGAAAGTGATTTACTCTCTTTGGAAGCATCTTTTTAAACAGCAGGTAATTTCCCCTTTATATGCTTATGTAAATTGTATTTATTCCACAGATTAAAAACTTTCCTCTTTAAGGCTGTTAACACTGTACCTTTCATGAGCAGTAAATGCATATCCATTTTATGTATTTAAAGAATATTAATTAATTTTATTTTGACAGATGTGAATCGCATAAATTAACACAAATATTTTAATTTTATCATTCATCATCTTTCAAAAGAATATAACTTTGCAAAACAGAATTAAACAGTCTATTTTCTTACTATATCATGTGTAAGATCTGCTGGATCCAGAGACATCTTTGCAACTCCTCTTGTTGAGTCTTTTCCAACCAAAGCATTGTATGGGGCTCCTTTTCCATAAAATTCTGTCAGATTAAAAAAAAATAAAATAATCCAGCGATGATCTGACAATGTACAGCATATAGTCTGCCTCTACTTTTCACCAACCTGTTATACTTGTCAGTGAACTGAAAGAAACAGCTCAAGTCTAAGACTCTTCTTTCCAAAACTGACTTTTCATTTCCTGCTTTTTTATAATATAACCCTGTCTTTAAAAAAAAACCCAAACCAAAACAAAAGACAACAGAGGGTGGGGTTACAAAATACAACCGTTGAACTCCTATACTGCGGTCTTAAAATATACCTATTATTTAGGGAGCTGCGCTTTACATTCTCATGAGAGGTTTGTAGACTCCAGACTTTGCAGTGGCAAGCCTTGTCTAACTTAGGTTTTGAAGATCAGCCAATGCGTACATCCAGACAAGCTGCGTTAACAAGCTTAGTACAAAGCAACAAGCCATTAGTTTGCTTGTGATGACATTACGGCAAGTGTCCAGGACCCCCATGGTACCTTCAGACATTTTACAGGAAATCTGGATTAAGTAGCAGGACTTCAAATTAAAACATCTGTAGTTCTTAGGGAAGGCACAAAGAGCAAATACAGAAATAAAAGGTTTAGGTGTAAATGATGAGACAAGAAACCTCATTAAAAAAGAAAATTTTAAAAGAGAAAAAAATTACTTAGCCCCCCACTCTCCTTTCAAAATCACAGTCAACTCTTCCAAGAGTTTTGACCAGGCCACTGGACAGCACGGGTAGGCAACCACCAGCACAAAAGGAAAAGATGAAGCTGCAGCAATGCTGATTCTGTGTAGTGCAATACAAGGACATCCAAGTTCACTTTGATGTGGTCAGTTCATGTACCCAGTGCAATAAAATGCTGTAGTGCCGGCTTGCGTGTGGCCTGACCCCACATCTGGTGAGGACTCAGGGGTCTGGGCAGGTATCTTCTGCATTTCTTGTCAGCACCCAAGCTAACTGGACTACACTGGTTTGTCTGTCTACGTGTACTGTAATCTCAAACCAGTGTAAATTCTAGACAAAACCTGAGTGGGGGAGGTGTCAGAGGAGGAAAATCGATTTTTTTAAAAAAAGAAAAAAAGTATATTCTTTCTGTTGCAATTGAACTGCAGGCTTCTAATACATTGGGAGTATTTAAAAATAAATGACCGAATAATAGCATGAGAACAAAGCAGATGGCAGAGGAGAAGCAAACTCACCTTTTCCAGAAGTGACATCAAATACTACTCCCTTCACCGCCAGGTAAATGGGCTGTCCTTCCTGGAAAGAAAGCCATCAATATATCCTCAACACTTAAGCGCAGGCAAAAGGCAATTAGTTTTAGCTATGAAATTCATAAGCACTCAGGACACAAAGAAGAGAATTAAATTATTATCTGTTATATGTTTTCTCTTGTTTGTGTGTGTATACCAGCATACACATTATCTCTCTTGAAAGTTCTTGCTTGTGCTTTGAACTGTCCCTGATTATTTTTTTTTAGAATTTAAGCATATAGAATGAGAGAATCTTTTTAACATAAACATCACAATCACAGAAGACGTCCCTCTTGCAAGTCACCTCTCGTCTGCATGCTTGTCTGCTAGAAGATGATCAACTGCGTCTTTCCATTCCTAATGCAGATGGATATTGCCCAAGATAAAAGGGTGTTTGGCCAACAGCATTCTTTATTTGATTAAGACAACAACAGATAAATACATAAACACAGACAAATCTGATCTGCTGACATCTGTTTTACTTAATAAGGCAGTGCTTCTGCTTTGTCTTTCATCCACAAGATGTATTTTTAGTCAGATGCGGGTTAGTTTCTTGGAAGTGCCTAGAGAAGACCCTGGGAAGGTCAGCCAGCAAGTTTTTCAAAAGAGAAGACAGATGTTTATCAGTATAGGACCTTATTGTTTTGAATATGATCTTCTGCTGAGATTTCTGCATCACAGAAAGCTAAAAAATGTTAAGTTGAAATTGCTTTGTTATTTCTATAATCTTGTAGGGGAAAAAGAGGGTCTAAATACATGGTTTAATTAATTATTCAGAGAAAATTACTTTGGCTCCAATTTATGTTAATCTGAAATTCACTGGCATGAGTGCCTTGTCAAGCAGGCAACGAATAAAATCAGAACATGCCATCTAATTGTCTGTACGCAACCTCAAAAGACCAAAAGCAGCAGCTGCCAGCAGGACAAATGAATATCAGGCTAGCAACACAACAACGCCAACAGACTTCTGGCGAATGCCTAAAAAGCAAGTTATCCCGTATTTACTGGGAGAGAGGGAATAGCACAGCAGCACAGCAGGAGAAACCCAAGTTCTAATGTGGTTTCAGGGCACCGAGCAGCAGGGACGGAGGCACCGCCGGGGGCTGTGCGGTGCGGTGCGGCGCCCGGACGCCCCACGGGCCCTGGTGTACCGGCCCCGGCCCGGCGGCTGTACAGACCCGGCCGGGGAGGCTGGGGGGCCCCGACGCGGCTCTGCCTCCCGCCCGCCCCTACCTGTTGCCCGTCGTATCTGGCCAGCTCGGGCTCGGTGAAGAGCCGGACGGGGGCCTCGGCCGGCGGCCTGAAGCGCAGCTCCCGCTCGGCCGCGGCCGGCAAGGCGCCCAGCAGGGCGGCCAAGAGCAGCCGCGCCGCGCCGCCCGCCATGCCGCCGAGGGGAGGGGGGACGGGACGGGACAGACGGCCGCCCCGGCCCGGCCCCGCCTCCAGGCCCCGGGCCCCGCTCGACCGCGGGTAGCCGGGCTGACGGCGGGGAGCAAGTTCGTCAGCCGGCGCCTCGGTGGGCTGGTTAAATGGAAGTCGGTGGGAAGAGTTTAAGGCACTGAGGTTAAATAACTGCCCATGCCCGGCGCTGCTCCGGGGGGGAGCTGTGAGAGGGTCAGGGCTGCAGCTGGGGGGATCGGCTTACAGCTGCCGAGAAAAGATTCCTCCTTTTCCTTTTTTTTTTTTTCCCCACCTTCTGGAGTTTCTCTGCTTGCTGTTTTAAATGTTTATTCGGAAAATCAGCACACGTAGGCTTCGTCTTTCTGACTTAAAAATAATAAACTGACATTGTTAGCCTATAGGAAGGAGAGAATAAATAGGAAATGTTCAAATTATGTGATTTCCCCGTGCTATAAATATAGCATGGGAAAACATTCTGGGCTGGCAGAAGAATAAACAGTTTGATGTTTGTGATTCTATAAAGAATTAAGAAAATTAGAAACTTGCTACAATTTAGATACATAGATCACATCCCTCGCTGTAGTACTGGCAAGTGAGGGCTTGAAGGATTTAAAGCCTGGATGTTTGATGCTGCAGCGCCCGGTCTTCCCGACTACCACGCTGCAATTCAAATCCCTGTTTGGTATCTCCACTCCTTGTACAGTGTCCTGTGAAAGCTGAACCATTCGGAGGAGGATCTGAACAGTAAATAGGAGATGGAAATGGTTTTGATCTTTGTTTTAAGGATTGTTTATAAACTTTTCTTGCATAAATTCCGTATGCCCACCTCTGAGGACACCTGTTCCATGTTGCCTGAGGTAACACCCTTTTCCATAGGCTGTCCAAAGGCAGCGCTGAAGTAGCTAATCCAAAGCAACTTCTCCATAGTTCTCTTCTGGATGACCAAAGCATGGATGAGGCGCACAGGGGAGTGAGGGCGTGTCACCACAGTATGGACGTGACAACCCATGAGCCACTTCCCCATCCTGGTGCAAGCCTGGTGCATCCTG